>NC_057355.1:54560625-55281250 GCF_016509475.1 Prionailurus bengalensis
AATGTTTGTGTCTCACATGCTGTTTTAAAGGTCCTTTAAATTTCTCTTTGAGACAAAAGACATTAAATATTCAACTGAGGTAAACTTCAATTTTTCAACTTTCTAACATGGTTATTTCTTAGTCTTCATATTTCTTGACCTCATAGGAGTTTTTTTTCAATATATGAAGTTTATTGTCAAATTCGTTTCCATACAACACCCAGTGCTCATCCCAAAATGTGCCCTCCTCAATACCCATCACCCACCCTCCCCTCCCTCCCCCCCCTCCCTCCCCCCCCCATCAACCTCAGTTTGTTCTCAGTTTTTAAGAGTCTCTTATGCTTTGGCTCTCTCCCACTCTAACCTCTTTTTTTTTTTCCTTCCCCTGCCCCATGGGTTTCTGTTAAGTTTCTCAGAATCCATATAAGAGTGAAACCATATGGTATGGTATGGTATGGTATGGTATGGTATGGTATGGTATGGTTCTCTGTATGGCTTATTTCACTTAGCATCACACTCTCCAGTTCCATCCATGTTGCTACAAAGGGCCATATTTCGTTCTTTCTCATTGCCACGTAGTACTCCATTGTGTATATAAACCACAATTTCTTTATCCATTCATCAGTTGATGGACATTTAGGCTCTTTCCATAATTTGGCTATTGTTGAGAGTGCTGCTATAAACATTGGGGTACAAGTACCCCTATGCATCAGCACTCCTGTATCCCTTGGGTAAATTCCTAGTAGTGCTATTGCTGGGTCATAGGGTAGGTCTATTTTTAATTTTTTGAGGAACCTCCACACCGTTTTCCAGAGCGGCTGCACCAATTTGCATTCCCACCAACAGTGCAAGAGGGTTCCCGTTTCTCCACATCTTCTCCAGCATCTATAGTCTCCTGATTTGTTCATTTTGGCCACTCTGACTGGCGTGAGGTGATACCTGAGTGTGGTTTTGATTTGTATTTCCCTGATGAGGAGCGACGCTGAACATCTTTTCATGTGTCTGTCGGCCATCCGGATGTCTTCTTTAGAGAAGTGTCTATTCATGTTTTCTGCCCATTTCTTCACTGGGTTATTTGTTTTTCGGGTGTGGAGTTTGGTGAGCTCTTTATAGATTTTGGATACTAGCCCTTTGTCCGATATGTGATTTGCAAATATCTTTTCCCATTCCGTTGGTTGCCTTTTAGTTTTATTGGTTGTTTCCTTTGCTGTGCAGAAGCTTTTTGTCTTCATAAGGTCCCAGTAATTCATTTTTGCTTGTAATTCCCTTGCCTTTGGGGATGTGTCGAGTAAGAGATTGCTACGGCTGAGGTCAGAGAGGTCTTTTCCTGCTTTCTCCTCTAGGGTTTTGATGGTTTCCTGTCTCACATTCAGGTCCTTTATCCATTTTGAGTTTATTTTTGTGAATGGTGTGAGAAAGTGGTCTAGTTTCAATCTTCTGCATGTTGCTGTTCAGTTCTCCCAGCACCATTTGTTAAAGAGACTGTCTTTTTTCCATTGGATGTTCTTTCCTGCTTTGTCAAAGATGAGTTGGCCATACGTTTGTGGGTCTAGTTCTGGGGTTTCTATTCTATTCCATTGATCTATGTGTCTGTTTTTGTGCCAATACCATGCTGTCTTGATGATTACAGCTTTGTAGTAGAGGCTAAAGTCTGGGATTGTGATGCCTCCATAGCAGTTTTTAATAAAATTGAAAATTTCCTCCTTCCTGAATATTTTCTTTAGTTGGCTTGGGCACATTACTCTCTCTTAGCTGTCCCCTTGCATCACTGGCTGCTCCTTCTCAGTCATCTCTGGTGACTCCTCCACATCTACTTGACCTCTTTAAACATTGTTCTGCCTATCTACAATTTCATATGATATCATGGCTTTAAATATCTATATGACAATGATGCTCAAAGCAAAAGTTCAGCCTCAACCTCTCATCTAAAATTCTTTCTGCTAATTCAAAATCTCTACAGAGGTGTTCAATACAAATTTAAAGTCAATGTGTTCAAAACAGAACTCCTGATTTTCCCCTTGACTTTAATTTAACTGCAGCAGTCTCTTCTCTACCAATAACAAGTGATCTATCCAGTTGTTTGAGCCAAAAATCTTGTATTTTTTTTAAATTCCTATCTTTCCTCATAACTTACCAGTAATTTTTTAGGAAATCTTGTTGGCTCCACCTTAAAAATATATCTATAAAACTACCAATTCTCAGCATCTCTTTCTGTTCCAATTTTCTCACTCATATCCACATGCTATAACCTTGGTTAAGGTATTAACATTTCTCATCTGGAGTATTGCAATAATTTCCTAACTGGTTTTCTTTCTTCCTTTCCTGTGATCCTTTTGAAACTAAAGTGGGTGCACCTGGATGGCTCAGTTGGTTGAGTGTCCAGCTCTTGATTTCAACTCAGGTCATGATCTCAAGGTCATGGGATTGAGCTATGTTGGGCTCTGCACTCAGCGTAGAGCCTGCTGGATATTCTGTCTCTCTCCCTTTGCCTCTCTCCCCTGCTTGCTCTCTCTCTCTCTCTCTAAAATAAAACAAAACTTAAGTCAGATCATGTCTTTGTTTGGCTCAAAACTCTCCAGTTGCTTCCTATCTTCTCAGAGAAAAAGCCTATAAAACTTTAAGTGATCTGTTTCCCCAATAGTCTATAACCTCTCTTTTGTCATTCTCATTTGTTGTGCTCCAGCCACACTGACTTTCTTGCTTTTCCTTGAATACATGCTTCCAATCTGCCATCTCAGAACCTTTGCATTAGCTGTTCCTTCTGCCTAGAATAATCTTTCTCAAATACTTCCAAGTCCCACCCCTTATTTTATTCAATTATCTATTCACCTTACTACCTTCTCTGATTACACTACTATAAAATAGGAACACCTCATTTTCTATCTCACTAATCATGGCTAACTTTCCTCTAAGGCACTTTGAAATAATTTGATGTACTATATTTTTTGTTAAAAGGGAATCCCTGAACTATGTTACTGGATGTAGGGAAAATCTTTTGAAATATTTAACAAAGAGGGAGCAAGATGTTGACAGGAATAAGGAGGACTCTGCAGAAGCACTGGGCAAAATTGCGTTTGTGGAAAAGAGCTTTTTCTTTAGGGACAGAACTTAGTGCTGCCAGACACCAGCTTTCATGGCCCCCAAAACTGCTTTAATGACTTTGAAAGGGGTTAGTAGAAAGGTGGGGAGAGATTTATAGGCTTATATTTTTTGCATATGAGATGCCAGAGGTGGAAAGAAATTTCAATCATTGTCAGTACAGTTTTCCTCCAGTCTTTACCATGTTGAATTAAAACAATGCTCAAACTGCAGGGTTTCCCACAACAGAGCAGGTATCCCAATGACCTAGGGTAATTCCATGATTAAGATGGCTCTTCACAAGGCCACGCTCTTTTCTTATCCTCTCATCTGAAGCAGTGGTTTCAATGGAGAGTGGTGAGTTGTAAATGCCATAAAACATCAGAAATCTGGGAGCTGGCCCTAGGCCTACCGTGGCTTACCTCCAAATCCCTGGCTTCCCTAAAGCTGAATGCCTGGTTCTAGTCTTATAAAAGCAACACTCTGGCAGAGACTACTTTGAAAATTTGCACCCAAACTGCAATTTTAGGGATTTGAGAAACCACAGAAATAGCTTTTCCTTTCCATTTCCAAAAGTAAAGAAATGGAGGGTATTTTTAAGGGTAAAGAGATTTTCTGATTAAGTGGCTCCTTGACTAAGCCCTACTAATTGTCACTGATGCCAGTATTAACTGTCACAATTCCCAGAGAGCATCATAGAGCAGGGGAAGTGTGCTCTATACATTTTCTCCCTCAACACACCCCCCCCCAAACTCTTTCTGCAACTCTACCTTTTCACCTGTGACCAAGAGGCAGTGATTTTGTGCACTATTCTCTTCACTTGTCATCCCCTTCCGTCATCAAAAGCTACTCTCAGAAAGCAATCTAATGTTGGTTACTTATTCCTTAAACTCAAGGCTATTTACTTTGTTTCCTCTCTGTGTTTGTTTTCCTCTCCAACAGTGTGAAGGTCACCATGAGCCATCAGGAGGATGGAAGTCGAAAACAGAAGCAAACTTAAATCATATGCTAAGAGAGCAAGACTCACATGCCAAAACCTTGTCAGTGAAGCAAAACCAGGACAGGGGCTACACTGTAGTTAGAGCAAGAAGCATTCGTTTGGGGAAGAGGCATACACAAAAATGATTCACAGGCAAATCCAAGATCAAAGTGAGCAAAGAGTTTAGCAGATTATGTTTTGGGAGAAGACATAGGAAATAGGGCATGTTGGTTTGGATGAATTCCCTGACTTATACATGTGTGTGTGTCGAGGAAGGGGGGGCTCCCCTTTGGACAAGTAATGACTCCTGGGTATTAGGTGCACTTCTACTGTTCTTATAGAAAAAATTAACATTTACCAAGCACTTTCTTGGTGATAGGCACTGTGCTAAGTGCTTTACTTGCATCACTTTATTGAATTCTTACAACTATCATATGGTGTAAGCACCATGTTTATCCTCATCACTGGTTTAAGCATATAGAGTAATATGTGTAGAATCCAGGGTTTGAATCCAACTCTAGTTGATTCTATATATATTGCCCACTATACAGCTGGATGGCCTCCATTGGGTTGAGTGTTGGATTAACATAAAGCCTGTATTTGATATACAGCAACACTCCTCAGTGTGTAAATAAATAGAGTGGGACCTTTTTAAAAGCCTCCCTCCTGTAAATCTATTCCCCTGAGGCTTTCAATGATCCCTATAGTTCTTTGGGTTCTGTAGTGGTAATGTATCTGTTTTGATATCTTAGATTTTTTAAAAAAATGTTTTAATGTGTATTTATTTTTGAGAGATAGAGCATGAGCAAGGGAGGGGCAGAGAGAGAGGGAGACGCAGAATCCAAAGCAGGCTCCAGGCTCTGAGCTGTCAGCACAGAGCCCAATGTGGGGCTTGAACTCATGAACCATGAAATCATGACCTGAGCCGAAGCTGGACACTCAACCAACTGAGCCACCCAAGTGCCCCAATATCTTAGAATTTAATAAACTACCTTGGTCTGCAGGGATCTACCCTCTACAATATTAGCTCTGGTATAAATCTAATATACCTTTTAATGCAATCCAGATGTGCCTATCAGAGTTAGCCTGAAATGGATAACACATAAAGAAAATTATTACAAAGGCATGGGTAGTGACAATTACATTATAAATTTTATCATCTCCTAATAACATACCAGGTTGACTAAATTCTCCACTAGGATTCCTAAGTCCCCCATTATTGTGGCCCAGGGGACACAACGCCCAAAGTCCCTGAAGAGATTTCTCCTAATAATTGGAGTACAATGCCTAACTCTGTTTCTAATTCCCTAAATGCTATTCTGGAATACATCAATATTGAATGAATGTTTGCCTTGGGTCTCCTCAGCCCAGGGACTCATGCACTATCACACCATTTATTGGCATTCATTCACTCTTCATGGAAGCACTAAGCAGCATGGGGCTGAACAGTGAACAGGACAAACACTGACCCTTGGGAAGCTTATGGTCCAAAGTGGTAGCCAACCCACACTGTAGTATAGACAGTACAAACCATAGAACCATCCCATTCTACTTCCTAATGGGCTGAAGTTCCCAGCCCTATTTAAAAAAATTTTTTTAACATTTATTTATTTTTAAGAGTGAGAGAGACAGGGCATGAGTGGGGGGAGGGGCAGAGGGAGAGGGAGACACAGAATCAGAAGCAGGCTCCAGGCTCCTAGCTGTCAGCACAGAGTCCCACGTGGGCTCGAACTCACAGACTTGAGAGATCATGACCTGAACTGAAGTTGGATGCTCAACCGTCTGAGCCATGGAGGTGCCCCTCCCAGCCCTATTTTTAATCTTAATAATAAATGCTATAGGGTCCTTCACTCAGGTTTAGACAGCTCTAGGGGTTCATTTAGACGAAGACTATTCTCGATACTCTTGAGCTTCCTAAACGAAATACAAGCCACTTCAATATGGAATAAACTTATTCATGCTCCTGTTTATTCCTGATATATATGTAATTTTCTCTTCCTGGAAAACTTTTTCCTTCCCCTTTTTAAAATGTTTATTTTATTATTTTATTTTATTATTTCTGAGACAGAGAGAGAGGCAGAGTGTGAGCAGGAGAGGGGCAGAGAGAGAGGGAGACACAGACACCAAAGTAGCTCCAGGCTCTGAGCTGTCAGGACAGAGCCCGGCGTGGGGCTGACGCTGGGCTCGAACTCACGAACCATGAGATCATGACCTGAGCTGAAGTCGAACACTTAACCGACTGAGCCACCCAGGCAACCCCCTCCACTTTTTTAAAAAAATCTAGTTTTGGCCTTCCTTCAAAGCTGAGCTCAGGTTCCCTTCTTCTCTGAAACACTCCCTGAACACAGGGAGTTCTTCACCTAAACTCCTGGAACATTCATTATTTGCGTCACTTCTCATGACTCCTTAGATTATTTATCTTTCCTTATATACTCTCCAGGAATTTGTTTTCTTTTATCTTTTCATCTTTGTGTTCTGATTTTTAGAACAGTGCCTAACACATCATAGTACCCCCAAAATTTTTATTGATAATAAAAACACATATTTCTCTATGAACTTGATAATTATCAGGCTCTAACCTTATCCAAAATAAATACTTTGTAATAATTAGCTTTTGGCTAGGAAGATTCACTTTCAGACTGAAGATCTGCATATTTCCTTTTAGGTATCTCTTCAGGCCATGGGTCAAAAGGTCAGCTTTTTCAACACTGTTTCAAAGTGTGGTGGTTTATTATAGAGAGGAAGCAGGGAGCAAGAAAGAAAAAAGACAGAAGGCTTATGATTTGCAATATGGCTACAGTAGCTAGCTGATACTCTGTAGAAGTAGCTGGTTATATGGTGCCAAGGGTTGTATAGGCAGTATAAATGATACTGAATAAAGAACTGCGTGAAAATCCCAGACGGGCTGCTAGGAATTAGGAAAACAAGATAAGACAATGAGTTCAAATACTCATCATCAGAAAATGTTTAGAACAAAACAGAGAACAGGATGACTCATTTGATCAAAGACCAGGGAAGTTAAAAGTATCCAGACCATAATGTGTTTGTAGTAAGTGGTACTCAATAAATATTTGTTGAATGAATGAATGAATGAATGAACAAAAAGGACATACTAAGACCTGACTGTAATCTAAAAAAATCAATGTGGCCTCAGATGTATTCCTTGCTCTTGAGCCACTCAACTCTGTATCACAGGAGGGTTGACCTGTGTAAGCTGTGTTTTCTTTCTTTCTTTTTTTAAATATAATTTATTGCCAAATTGGTTTCCATACAACACCCAGTGCTCATCTCAACAAGCACCCTCCTCAATGTCCGTCACCCACTTTCCCCTCTCCCCCACCCCCATCAACCCTCAGTTTGTTCTCAGTATTTAAGAGTCTCTTATGGTTTGCCTCCCTCCCTTTTTCTTCCCCTTCCCCTGCTCCATGGTCTGCTGTTAAGTTTTTCAAGACCCACATACGAGTGAAAACATAAGTAAGCTATATTTTCCAGGTGACTACCTTCTAGGCAGCAGCACTGATAGGAGATTGGGGTGACAGGGTGTAGCCAGGGCACTCTTCCCCTCCCTTTTGGCTCCAGTTTGCATTTCAAGCAACAGCTGTGTTTCCTTCGTGCTTCTAGTTCTTGTTGGGGCAGCCCATCAAGTTTCCAGGGACTCTAAGCTTTAGTAACATCACCTCTCACATTTGTCTCTCTTGCCCAGCCCCATCAAACAAAAATAGAATGTGAACCATGTATGTAAATTTTAATTTTCTAGTAGCCACTTTTAAAAAGTCAAAGGAAAAAGGAAAAATGAACTTGAATACTAAACTTTGATTAACCCAATATATTCAATATCTTATTTCTTATCATCTCAGTTCAGACCGACCATATTTCAAGTTCTCAACAACCAGATGTTGCTGGCTACCATAATGGACAGCACAGTTTTAGCCCACTGGTGAGAATCATTTCCTACTACTGCTAGTTTTTAGGTTGCTTCACCATCACTCTGTGTTTTGTTTTTTAGCCACAACATCACTTGCATAAGTAATTCACTGACATAAAACCTCTCCATTGTAAATACTTAAAGCAGTTTCTGGGGTTTTGTTTTGTTTTGTTTTGTTTTGTTTTAGAGCCTGCTTAAAACAGATTTATTAACAATACTGAAGAAGGCATATCAGAGGGTGAGGCACGGAGGGGAGAAAAAGTGTCAAAAAAAAAAAAACAGCACTAAAATTTGTATAGAACTACAAGACTTTGAATAACTAAAGCAGTCTTGATCAGGAGGAACAAAACTGGATGAATCATACTTCCTATTTCAAATTATATCACAAAGCTAAAGTAATCAAAACGGTATGGTACTAGCATAAAAACAGGCCCATAAACCAATGGAACAGATTTGAGAGCCCAGAAATAAACATATATACAGTCAAATAATATTTACAAGGGAGCCAAGAAGACTCAAAGGGGAAAGGAAATCCTGCTATTTCCCACAAGACAGGTGAACATAGAGGACATTGTGTTCAGTGAAATAAGCCAGATGGAGAAAAAGATTGCATGTCTCACTTATATGTGGAATCCTTAAAAAAAAAAAAAGTAAAATTCTTAGCAACAGAGTAGTATGATGGTTACCATGAGCTACCAGTGGTGGCAGGGGAAATAAGGAGGTATTGATCAGAAGGGATAAACGTTCACTTATAAGGTGAATAAAGCAAACTAGCTATGATAACCAAAGCACTGTCCAAAAAGAGCAATTCTGGGGGTCAGCCTTTTAGAATTATGACTAACACATTACCAGTCATGAAAGGGATATTGTCTCAAATTCTTTCAGCAGACACACTTTATCATTCAACTCCTCCTCCTTTTATTTCTTAAAGTTTATTTATTTTTGAGAGAGAGAGAGTGAGCAGGGGAGGGGCAGAGAGAGAGGGAGAGAGAGAATCCCAAGCAGCCTCCACTCTTAGCACAGAACCCAGCAGAGCTGACAGAGGGCTTGATATTACTACTGTGAGATCATGACCTGAGCTGGTATCAAGAGTTGGATGCTTAACCAACTGAGCCACCCAGGTGTCCCTCAAGTCCTCCTCCTTTTCTTTCCCTGTTCCATTGCTGTAATTCCAATGCACACTAAGCAATCCTTTTTATAATGTGGTTTCCCATGTAGGTCTGCCTATTAAATAGAAAGCACGAGGTATACAGATTCAAAAACCTGCTCTTTCTCTTTGTGACCTCACTGGACTCTTGAATTAAGAGCACCTTGCTGCACATGGCAGGCCCCGGAAAAAATCTGCTGTAGTGCTTCCAATCAGAAACTTGACCTGGCAGGTCTTAACTCTTTGCGCTTGAGCCCCTATTACCTCCTTTTCTGTAAAATAAGAGATAGAAATCTTATTTAATGATTCAATGAAAACACCATTGATGAGACAGTAATTGCTATGTATAATGGTATTGGGTAAGCAATGAATGTTTTCAAAGCTTGCACATACTTTGTTCCTTTTCCAAACAAACACTATGGGAATCTACATATTCAATCCTTGACTACCTTCGAAATTTCTTCCTACTGCCTTATTGATAGGTGTTCTGTTTTTTAATATATTCCACAATGATAATTAGTTTCATGACTGAATGCCAAGCTTGTTAAACTAAGCATGTGAATTACTGGTCTCCAGCAACTCGCAACTCCTGATTGTTCTGTATCAAGTACATTACATGTCAGTCCCCACTGCACATAAATAGACCATAATAATATCTAGCAATATAAAATGAGAACAGTGACCATTCCCATCCCTCACTCCTTTTCTCATGAGGGTGTGGTGTTCATTGTTTATTGCCTGGAGGAATTTGCCAAGAACAATGGCTGCTCCAGCCAGTAGCATTTATTCCAGCTGCATCTTGAGTGGATTAAAAATGATTTCTCCATGCAAAGATTATTTTTACCTTGAGCCAAAGGATGACTTGGATTAAGGGATTTAATTGGATCATCAGAGAAACATTGATATGGAAATTGAAAATGAAAGGACAATTGTGCTTGTTTTCTCAGTTACAACATGAATGCATAACAATTCAGGTTTGACTGATCCAAATATTCAATTTCTGACTGAAACATATAGATATTACTTTTTCATTCATTGGATTTAATACTTAAAAAATATGAATAAATAAATTGATGATAAAAATTGGGCTATCTACTTGGTAAAGGTCAGACTCTATGCTTTGTTTTCAGTTCCTAACTGGTACCAAGGAAGAAATGTTCCACATGGGTAAAATTCGTAATACTCTGAAATATTTCAGAAAAATTATCAACAGACAAAAAAAAGTCCTAATTCTGAGGAGTTGGGGTGGGAGAGTGAGTTAGCATCTTTGAAATTGTTTGTTTATTGGAGGAAACAGGCAAGGATTGGAGCTCAAGTTCCAAAGAAACAAAAACATCCCAAGTGAAGTGGTTGAGGAATACATATGCTTTGACAATATTTATATGTAGGAAAACAGATACCTTAGCTTAATATTTTTGTGACCAGTCAGAAGCCTTCCTTACCAGTGCCTGGCAAGTAGATGAATTTAGGTGCCAATGAATGGATGAACTGGCAGAACACAGAAAAAACTCAAAGTAGGTATATTGGCAATCGTATGCTTTCACCTACAAAAGAAAACTAGGAATTTTCTAATTCCTAATGAGCACTTTTCACCAAGAACATCCTTTCCTGAAAAGTCTAGTTTAACCTGAGGGACTCTGCAAGGAAGGCAGAGAGATTTTGGCCAAAGGACAGGTAATTTGGAGAAAATATGAAATTGCAATTGATTATTGAATATCAGTGGGCTAGAGCTACAACAAGGAGGAGGTAAGCTGTTAATGAAACATTTTAAAATTTAGCTTATATAATACTCAATGAATCTTACATGTTTCTAAATATGCATCACCATTTAATGCATACTCACTAGTGTTACAAGTGTGGCTTTACTTTCACTAATGTCATGCGGCAAGAAGGCAGTTTTGATAGATTATGTATTATCCACTCTTTCTTCTTTGGGGGCAGAGGGACAGGCCATTCTGACACCCTGGGAATAGTGTGTTGAGCCAGAGAAGAACAGAGTCAGTTTAAACAATATGTGGCACTTTTTTTTTTCCTATTTTATTTTTTTTTTTTAATTTTTTTTTTCAACGTTTATTTATTTTTGGGACAGAGAGAGACAGAGCATGAACGGGGGAGGGGCAGAGAGAGAGGGAGACACAGAATCGGAAACAGGCTCCAGGCTCCGAGCCATCAGCCCAGAGCCCGACGCGGGGCTCGAACTCACGGACCGCGAGATCGTGACCTGGCTGAAGTCGGACGCTCAACCGACTGCGCCACCCAGGCGCCCCTTTTTTCCTATTTTAAATAATACTTTCATCACTGCCTCACAATATATATGAGTATTTCCTTGAGGAGCTTCAGGTGTAGATTCACTCTTCATAATTAATATTATCCCAATCATTATATTTTATAGGAATATCTACATGAGTTTTCATAAAAATTCATGTGAAGTTCTTAATACATTCTAGGTACAGTTTAAGAATGGAATAAGCTTTAGCAAGCTACAGTTTACATATTTCATAATGATAGCTATTAAGATCTTTCTTTGCAGGGCACCTGCGTGGCTCATTAAGTTAAGTCAGTTTCAGCTGACTCTTGATTTCAGCTCAGGTCGTGATCTCATGGTTCGTGAGTTCCAGCCCCTCATCTGGCTCAGCACTCTCCCTCTCTCTCTGCCCCTTCACGGCTTGTGTATGCTTTCTCTTTCTCTCTCAAAATAAATAAATAAACTTTAAAAATATATGTATATTTATTTGTTAATCGGGAAGTGACAACTTAATCATTGAAAAATTAAATATTTGTCAAAAAATTAAGTATTTGTCAATTTTGTGATAATGCTGCTACTAATTTCATTTTGTTCCTAGTTGATCATAGTCAGGTCTGTACTTAAGCAGCTCATCTCAATTTCTTTTTTTTTTTTAATTTTTTTTTAACATTTATTTATTTTTGAGAGAGAGAGAGAGAGAGAGAGACAGAACATGAATGGGGGAGGGGCAGAGAGACAGGGAGACACAGAATCTGAAACAGGCTCCAGGCTCTGAGCAGTCAGCACAGAGCCCGACGCGGGGCTCGAACTCACATACCGCAAGATCGTGACCTGAGCCGAAGTCGGACGCTTAACCGACTGAGCCACCCAGGTACCCCTCATCTCAATTTCATAAAGAGTTTTGAATTTAGCCTTAGGTGTAAAATAAATTCCTGCAGGTTTTCATCATGTATTGTACATACTATTTTGCCCTTTTATCTCCAAATGTACAACCATAGAACAGTAGACTCCTAGACACCCTGAAGAGAAATACGTAAAATTTTGTGGGCTTTATCCACCGTGTTTTTTTTTTTAATTTTTTTTCAACGTTTATTTATTTTTGGGACAGAGAGAGACAGAGCATGAACGGGGGAGGGGCAGAGAGAGAGGGAGACACAGAATCGGAAACAGGCTCCAGGCTCTGAGCCATCAGCCCAGAGCCCGACGCGGGGCTCGAACTCCCGGACCGCGAGATCGTGACCTGGCTGAAGTCGGACGCTTAACCGACTGCGCCACCCAGGCGCCCCTTATCCACTGTGTTTTAACTCCAAATATGTGACAAACTCTGAACCTGGTATTAGAGATGTCCATGGAAGCTCTAGTCTGGTCAAGGAGATAAACACAGATGGATATTTGCATCTGCTGATAGAATGTGTGCCGAATGCCATGAGAGCACAGAGAAGGAATATCTAATTAAACCTGGGTCAGATGAGGGGATTGGTTTAGTGTGAAGCAATATTTGAACTTAGAATTAAAAACTGAATAGAAATTGGAAAGTAGACAATGGCTGGAGCACCCTCCAGAAAAATGGAAAAACGATGTGAAATTATGTCAGGTCATGAGATAATGTGAGGAGGAGTAAGAAGAGATAAGGCTGAGCTGGAACTTTATCCTTTAGCTTACTGAAAGAGACTCATTGAAAGGTTTCATGCTGTAGTATAAAGGACAAGTTGTGAGGAAGAATGGAAATGGAGGAACTAGTTAGAAGCCTGTTATACAAAGTCCAGTGATTGATAAGGTCCCAAGGATAACATATATTTGAATTTATTCAACAAATATTTACATAGTACTTATGTGTCAAGCCCCTGTCAAAGTCCTTTATAAATATTAATTCATCCTCTATAATTACAACATCCCTATGAGGTAAAGACTATTATTATCACCTCACTATTTTTTTAAGTTTTTATTTAAATTCTACATATAATAGAATATTTTCCCTTTGCTAATTTGTTCTGTTTCTTAGATTCCACATATGAGTGAAATCATATGGTATTTGTCTTTCTCTGACTGATTTTGCATAGCATAATCCTCTCTAGTTCCTTCCCTGTTCTTGCAAATAGGAAGATTTCATTCTTTTTTCATGGCTGAGTAATATTCCTGTGTGTGTGTGTGTGTGTGTGTGTGTGTGTATGTGTGTGTATACCACATCTTCTTTATCCATTCATCAGTCAATGGACACTTGAGCTGTTTCCATAATTTGGCTATTGTAGATAATCTTGCTATATACATCAGGATACATGTATCCTTTTGAATTACTATTTTTGTATTTTTATTGTACCACGTTCTTGACTGAGGAGACCAAGGCATTAAAAGGCTAAGAATTTTGCTCAAGGTCACACAGCTAATAAATGATAAAGCCAAGGTTTGAACCTGGTCAGTCTGGCACCAGCATTCTTACTCTTAAGCATTATACCACATTGCCTTTTTATATTCTGGAGTTTATTCCATGACTTAGGTAACAAGGTGGATGATAGCTTCATTTATGGAGACCAAAGACACAGAAGGAGGAAAAGATTTTTTCAGACAAAGAGTAGAGTTAATGAATTCAATTTTATATATGTTGAGTTTGAGATCCTTCTCTCCAACACTTTCCTCAGGCTTAAACCACAACAGATAATTGTTGACTCCAGCCAATTATTTCTAGAGCCCTAATAAGTGTCAATGTCAATGCTAATCTGAGAGCTTCTTGGAGACTTGGTTTCTCTGTAAAATAAAAGTAGTGGCACACCATGGAAGCTGGTGGGATATCAACACTCTCACTCCTGCTGCCTACTACCCTACTCCTAAATCAGACCCAACTGGAGGCAAATCACTAAGAGCTGTATTACTGTGTATTTTTATAAAAAGTTCTTTCCTCTTCCTCTCCTCAAATCCCATTGCAAAGATAAAAGACCTTTCACATTTATTGAGCACATTTTGAGCAACAGTCACAACCCAAAGGTCATAGAATTAGAGCCGTTGTGTCATAACAAAAATTTCAATTGAACATTTTGCTTTAATTCATTTAAGACAAGGCAATGAAAATAATGTCTGCCTAAGAGAACTAAACTCAAACAAAATTCTGCCCAAACCCTCACATCAACTTCCATTGCTGTCAACTGGAATTATCCTGAAATATTTAGAAAAGGTAAGACAGGTCTATGATACATTATTGTGCCAGGACTTTTTGTCTGTTGCTTATTGTTAGTTTTATTTTTTCCATTTGCGAAGGTTTAAAAATCAGTACAAGATAAAACAAATTTTTGAAGTAGATTTCAAATCTTTGGTGGTTGTTGAATTCCATTCCTTAATATTCTTGCCTCAGGAGGGGAGGGAAATAAAAGATTTCTCAACAAATAGGTAAGACTTGACATACTGTCCTGTCATGCAACTAGGAAATGGGACAGGGAAAGACAAGTTGTTTTATATTTGAACAAGCATTCTTTCATGTGTAGTGGGTCCTTTAGGAATGTCTCTGAATTCATTCTCTGACTCCTAACTCTTCAAGATGCATACAATTTTCTCTAATTAAATTTCCATGATGTAAGGGCTCATTCAATAGTTTATCCATTGTCCTAGAGCACGGTGAGTTCTCCCTTAATTTCTCCCAGAAGTTCACAAGTCAGGAAGTCAGAAAAACCACTGCAGACAAACACTCCTAAATTTTTGGCTGAGTTTGTAGATTAAATTAGGGGTATCTCTCTCCAAGTACAGGCTGTACCCATAACAGAATGATAGGCATGCCAAGCTACTCAAAATAGTCCTTCCAATACCAACACATGGGTTTGTGTTAAAATACTATATTATTATCCTTGGAGAGAGTGAAGTGACTTTTCCTTTTAGATATTGCTTATAAAAGTAATGAATAGAATAAAATTCATAGAATTTAAAAAAATAGCCTATAAATCCAATTTCATCTTTTTCTTTGGATTCATGACCAATAAATCAAACCACACACAAGGCATATTCACTGGGATGTCAAGATTCTTCAATCTCAACATGCCCAACATCTTCTCTGTAAGATATATTCTTCCTATTGGAGTTTCTACTTTAGTTAGTGGCATCATAATGTACCCAAAATAATAAATCCAAAAGAACCTTTCAATTCCTCTGTTTTTCTAGTTCTCTACACCAATCAATAGCCCTAGTTTCGTGTATGATCTAAAAATCTCTCAAGTACATTCTTCTCCATCACCACTGCCACACCTATTGCTTTATTTGCCTATGTTTATGGCCTGACTTATCTAAACATATTCTCATCTGTTTTTATCCTCCAGTAAAGAGGTTTCTGAACACTCCAAGATTTTTCATGCCTCTGTCACTTCAGTTCCAGAATGGGTCAGTTCCTTCAATGGCTACCATTTGGCTAACATCCAAAACCTCTATACAGGGCGCCTGGGTGGCTCAGTCAGTTGAGCGTCCGACTTCAGCTCAGGTCATGATCTCACACTCCGTGAGTTTGAGCCCCGCGTCGGGCTCTGTGCTGAGAGCTCAGAGCCTGGAGCCCACTTCAGATTCTGTATCTCCCCCTCTCTCTGCCCCTCCCCTGCTCAGGCTCTGTCTCTCTCCGTCTCAAAAATAAATAAAAACATTTTAAAAAATTAAAAAAAAAAAACCTCTACAAAGATCTCTCACAGCCACTTCTTTAGCTCAGAAAATTGCCCAGATTTGCCTCTTATTCATGTTCTTTGATTGCCATCATGTTTTACTCATTTTCCCTCTATGATTTATTTTTTTACTCAGCTTCTCCTTAGCTTTTTCATCTGTTTTTCTCCCCTGTGTTGCCAAGCAGAAAAGCTCTCAGGCAAGTGACACTCCATCCCTACCTCCTACCCCAAGCCCTTCATACCAAATGCCAACAAGGGTCCATCTGGAGTGTGGATGAGTGTCTACCTGTGTGTAACAACACCCTCTCTTTCATCTACTGCTTACAAATGCCATTGTCTTTCAAAACCCATCTTGAATATCCCAAGTCTGAGAGGCTTTCCCTGTTCTATCCAGATTAAGCTAATTGTTCCCTTCTATTTTCAGTCCTATACCTTGTACAATTTTCTATTTCATTTATCACTTTCTATTGTAATCTTGGGTAATATCTTTAAGTTTGCTGTGACTGATCTGTAAAAATGGGCTAAATTAACTCTCAGGGTTTCCACCACATAATACTCAATAAGTACCAAGACCTGATAGAAAGGATGCATCTAATAATAATAATAATACATATAAATAATAAACAGAAAGCCATATAAAGTGTGTGGATACATCCATGTCATGACTATTTAGGGGATTAAATGTAGCACTTTTGTAATTTTAAGTTATTGTTATGTACATTTAAAAACTTTTGGTCCTAGACATGGTAAAATTGATATAACCAGGTCCTCAATTTCACAAAATATCTTTAGAGAACTTCAGCAAAATTATACAAAGAATATTAATACCCGTGCACACAGATTACTATGTGCATATCAGGAGTAGAAAGCATATTTATTCACATACTAGACTGCTTAAAATGAAGTTGTTCAATGAGTTTATGAGTGGCCTCCATTTGGTTAAGTGGTCTCTGATCCATGGTAAAGTGATTACCTTAGATATAGCATGCCTAACATATCCCAATACCAGGATTTCCTATGTAACTGAAATCTCTGGGAGTCATATGAATATTTCCCCAAGGGTGGTTCTATTCTCCAAATGGAACAAAATCTATTTGTTATCTTCAGTAGATCATTTGATAGTCATTCAATGGTCACCAACTGTGCTCTCATCTTTTTCTTCAGTCCTTTTTCTTCTTGCCTTCTTTGTACTATTTGGCACTTTTCTGAAACCCACTTATTCTTTAAAAATATTTTTTATTGGCTCTACAATATTCAGCTATTCTGATCTTTTTCAAACTTTGCCTCTCCTGATTTTTATTTCTTCAGCCTAATACCATGCATGTTTTACATGTTTTGATTCTGGGAATTCTGGTCTTCCTTTTATCTATTCTCTCTCTGTTCCTCTTGGATGAAAGGATGATACCAAAGCAATTTCTCAAGTGCTGCATCTATTCTAAGACCCGGTTTTAAATTTCTGTCTGTTACATATTTCTGCAAAGATTACATTACTTTAAACACAATGTTCTATGTCCACAGCTGATAATTGCATCCCTCTCAAGAAGGGATTCTTCTTTCTCAGCTAATGATGCCATGTTTCAGTTGTTCAGATATTTGATTAATGCACAAAAGTTAGAGAAGCATCTTAAGGGTATTTTTTTTTCTATAGTCACTTGGAAGGCAGACAGAGACAGAGTCTGAACTGTTTTATAATTTTTACTTTACTTTTCAAAAGTTCTGTAATCAAGAGGGTTAGGCTTCTCCAGAATATTCAACCTAAGAAATAGCTGTAAAAACTATTTTTAAGAAAATATATCTAGAAAAATGGAAAATCCAAAGAAATAATGTAAAAATGTTGTACTCTTAAGTTTGCAATAGTATGTTTCCCTCTTCTTCTTCTTTTTTTTTTACAAGCAATTTCTCATTATCAGTTAGGAATTCTGAGTTTAGTATTCCATTCTTAAGTAATAGTTTTAGCTTCCAATATCTTTAATCAATGTTAATTTATAGATCAAAGTTGTCTAATACAAGGATCTTGAGTGTTCAGGCTTATAAAAATTTTAAATAACACATTTCCCTTGGATCTGTACTCACTCAAACAAATTCTCCTGTCACTTTCTCAATGGTACCTAACAATATCCTACAAAGCTGCTGAAAGGAGAAGCTCCATTGTTGCCCCTCCTGGTGAAAGGTTAAGTGCTCAGTTCTCCCAATGCTCTCTAGATCCACAAATATTATATAATAGAGAAAACTGACAATTGACTGAAATTTCTCATCTCATTGTTTAAACCTTACCCACAAGATGTTTCAGATTTGTTTATTCAATGGTATTTTCTGAACTCAACATAGAAAATCAGTCAGACCAGTTCTTGGGCTGCAAGAAGACAAGATAGTCACCGGAAGACTACAGAGAGCAGATAGGAAACAGCAAGTTCTTTCCAGGATCTCAAAGACTTTTGTCTTTAGCTAGTTCCATGGAATAAAGCATAGATTAAGTAAATAGCTTTAGCATTACAAACATACAGGATTTTAAAAGGTTAAGCAAAGATGCCAGGGTAATTGTAGAAGGTGACTATAAGCCTAATACAAAAAAAATCAATTTTTCTTCCTTAAATTTTTTTTTCTTCCTGTTTTTCCCCAATAATAAAAACAAAGGGGTCAAAAACATGACAGAGAGTGATGAACAAAAGGAAACAATACCATTTAGGGATCACTTAATGTTTGTGTGGTCTTTCTGCTTTAATAATATTCAGATGCTTAACTACTTTTTTTTTTCTCCAGATGTTAAAAAAATACAGCAGTAAAAGATGTGAGAGGCCAATAGGAAATCTATCTAATGGTCAAAATTTAAGACAACTAGATTTGTTTTATTTTCTCTTCCCCTCTTTTATTTAGTCTTAGGATTCTTTTGAAACTTATATAAAACAAGTATTTTGTAGTTCATAAAAAATTTCTGTACAGTTTTCCTGTGCAAATTGACAGAAATCCTTGGTAGGTAAACTTCTCAACCAAGTGTAGCACCATAGGGTGCTGCAGAATGTTGGTCACCATGAGAAAAGTTCATCCACGTTAAGTCCATGGTTCTGAATTCAGCCTAAAGCAGAGTTTGGGTTTGTTTATTTGTTTTTGCAATTCCGGGTCCATACTTTATTTTTAGTCTAGGAAGACACTCAGGGTTGGGAATTTTCTTGCTTTTACCCAAATAACACTCATGCCCATTGTACTAAGAAACATAGCTATTGGACCATCTATTTCTTTTTCTTTTTTTTTTTTTCAATATATGAAATTTATTGTCAAATTGGTTTCCATACAACACCCAGTGCTCATCCCAAAAGGTGCCCTCTTCAATACCCATCACCCACCCTCCACTCCCTCCCACCCCCCATCAACCCTCAGTTTGTTCTCAGTTTTTAACAGTCTCTTATGCTTTGGCTCTCTCCCACTCTAACCTCTTTTTTTTTTTCCTTCCCCTCCCCCATGGGTTTCTGTTAAGTTTCTCAAGATCCACATAAGAGTGAAACCATGGAATACTACGTGGCAATGAGAAAGAATGAAATATGGCCTTTTGTAGCAACGTGGATGGAACTGGAGAGTGTGATGCTAAGTGAAATAAGCCATACAGAGAAAGCTATTGGACCATCTAAAACATGCTATAGTCCACCTATAGTTAGTGCCCATTTCAGGTACCAACATAGCTTCTGACAAAGATTCCCTGTATGTTATGAAACCTCTGCTTCTCATTAGAAGCAAAAGTACCACCAAAGTATAAATTAAAAAATCTATACTTTGAATAAATATAGATTCAATGAGTATAGATTTTTCTACTCATTAGAAGCAAGAGTACCATTGAAGTATAGATTCAAAAATCCAACCCACATGGTGCAGGGCACCTGGATGGCTCAGTTGGTTAAGTGTTCAACTCTTGATTTGGGCTCAGGTCATGATGTCACAGAGAGTCTGCTTGGGATTCTCTCTCTCCCCCTCTCGCTTCCCCTCCCCCGCTCGTGCTTTCTCTATCTAAATAAATAAATAAACCTAACAGAAAAAAAAAAAGCTGCATGAGAGGTCATTTTTGCATTACCTATCTGGACACAGTTAGCCACATAAAGCTTAAATCACCAGATTATTTGTTTTTAATCCTTCATGGTATTCATTCATTTTGATTATTTTGTGGATAAGCCCACTATGTCTTCAACAGGCATTTGAAACTCATTAAAGATTCAGGTTTTGGTTTTTTTTTTTTTGAAGTAAAATGCCTAAGAGAGGCAATGTGTACAAATGTGCTCTAACCAGATAAATATCAGTTGACAGAACTGAGCTAGCAAACCATATCCAAAAACAATGAATATCTGTTACACCATTCAAATATCTTTTATTCTAATGTACTGAGTTGCACAATGAAATATATAGCTAATTAAATCACTAACATAAAGCAATTTCTCTGTGTATTTGTTCTTTCAGTGGATAAAAGTGCTTTGGACCATTAGTATATAGCATGTGAGAGTGCGGGATATATGAAATGGAAACTTCCAGGGTCACAGAAATAATATCATTGGGTTTTTTTATTGTCTATATATTTTTTTGTGTTGGGTTTGCTGTTGTTATTATTTTGTTTATACATTACCATCTTCTAAATAGAAACTTCAGTAGGTTTGGAAAGCAGCAGGGCAGAAATTGGGAGATAGAGACCTCAAAAAACCTCAAAAACTCAGAGTTTGGGGCAATCAATTTTCTTGTACAATTTTTGTTTTCCTGGAGTTAATAACAGCTTAAATTTGTCAATGCTTACTTTTTTATGCACTAAACTCAAAATTTTCCCCCAAATTCTTCTAGAGAATTATAAAACCCTTTTCAACATGTCAAACACAGCTGAACATTTTTAAGTTCCATATTATTTTTTTCTTAAAGGTAGCCTTTCTGAAGCCTTCTGTCCTCTGATTTTAATCTCAACAAGTTACTGTGTAGTCTTGCTACCCAGATATTATACTAGGATTTTTGTTTACTGTCATCATGGTATGATAAGAAAAGATAGGATAAAATAGGCAGAGAAGGAAAAGATAGGACCTGAGGTCCCTGGGTGAGGAAAAACGCATATAAAACAAGGACTCTTGCCTATTGTTGGTGGGCATTCACTTTTGAATGCCCCCTCTCTGTAAAGAGAGCTTTCCTACTATTCTTCCTTTCTGATCTTATACTCTAATAAACTTTTTCCTGCTGCTCATTTTGTTTCCACCTCTTCTTTTTTCAAAGTGGTGAGACAAAGAACCCCAAGTATTGAGGTAAAAAAAAATCCTGCAACATTCCTTTGGGGGCTCATCTAGGATATAAATGTCTTCTAACCTCCAACCATAAGTAAAGAGCAGCTGGCACCCTTTCTTTTCTCTTATTTCCTTTTTTTTCAATGTTTTTATTTATTTTTGAGACAGAGAGAGGCAGAGCATGAGCAGGGGAGGGGCAGAGAGAGAGGGAGACACAGAACCCGAAGCAGGCTCCAGGCTCTGAGCTGTCAGCACAGAGCCTGACGCGGGGCTCAAACTCACGGACTGTGAGATCATGAGCCGAAGCCGGATGCTTAACCGACTGAGCCACCCAGGCGCCCCTTCTCTTATTTCCTAAATAAAACTCTCAAACCAAACAATGGGCACCCTCCAGCCAGTTAAGAGCAAATAACACAGCTGCCATTCTCAAGTCTCAGCTGATATGTTCCTTGGGTCTCCTCCTATCTGATCCACCAACAGAATGTCCCAATCTCCTTTCAAGAAAAATCTCCAGATGCATGGGACTCAGGGGAGGCCAAACAGCAACTGATGGGTCATGATCAAGGCTTTGGTGGATGCATGAAGGCTGTTGACAGAACCTGATCTCTGACCACCTGTTTAGGTCTCCAGTGGAATTCTCCTCTTTCTGTCTTGGTCAGCCTCTTCCTTCAGCGAATGAGGGGAAAAGCCCAGGACTGATAACTCAGATATTCTCCTAGGAATTATCTGGGTGACTTCCAAGGGCTCCTACTCACAGGGTTCCCAATTACAGTGGAAGGTGGCCCTCCACTTGCTTCCATTTCTGATACTCTGGCATGGCTCACTTCTCAGGTCCCCATTTTTCAACCATCTCTTGCGGAGCAGAGAGCAGGACTTACTTCAATGCCTTCTGGGCTCATCCTCCTCCTGCCCCTGATGCCCATGGTGGGGATGGGAGAGAAGACATTTGGCAGGCTCTTACATGATGCAGATGATAAGTAGAGCCAACTGTCTCTGGTTAGTCTACCTTGGGATGGGGACTTTAAGGAATATTCCCAAACAGCCGTCAAAACTCCTTTTGTTTCCAGGAATTTCCCTGTCTTCTCTGGCCCGACATGGACTGCCTATTTCCACTTGTTGGTGGGAAAAAAAAAAAAAAAATCTGCATCTGCCTATCTGTCCAAGCTGACTGGCTTTAAGACAAGGAGACCTCTTTCTCTGCCCTCTGGGCCTTTATCTGCCTCCAGGCTTCTTGGTTGAAACTTAACTCTTCAGCCTTCTCCTCCCTCCTCCTGTTTCTGCACCACCTTGGGCTCAGCCTACAAACTGGTCCCTATACCATCCTCAGTGCCTCAGGCACCACTGGTTCCTCCACCCACCCTTAAGTCTGGGAGTGGAGAGCACCCCAGTTGAACTGCCTACTTCAGATTTCCCCACTGGTGCCACAGGTAAAAATTGACAATAGGGGATAAGTTGATTGACTTTTAAATGGACACAGTCGGAACATAGTATTTAAAGGAATTCAAAGTTTGTTGGTTTAATTAAGATAGAGTTATTAGCATTAAATAGATAAAACTTTTTCTACCTAGGATTACTGAAGGTCAAATAAGCTCATGTCATCTCCATTGCAGTTTGTCAGCAAAAAGGTGACTTAAAATGATGGTTAATTTTGTTTGTCTCAAAGTTTTCATGGATAATTGTTAAGACAGTTTTCAGGGCCTTTGATAACCTAAAACTTTAAAGTTCTGCTTGGATGATAAACTGGATTAAATTTGTTGGACATCTAGACCTTTGTCAAATCAGATGGAATGCTGAAGCATTACTTACTTAACATAGGTTTGCACTTTTGACTTATTGCAGAAAAACAAGGATATTGGGTCTGTTGGAAAACATGCTTTGTGCTTGATTGATTCGTAAATGTGCCACCTGAAAATTCTGGTGTAACAGTTTACAATTGGTTACTATAGTTTTCTCTGAAGACCAAAGTTTCTAAGAATTAAAATTCTGCTAAATGTAGTTAAGACTGATGGAAATAAGGAAAACAACTCTGTATGTGGAAAAGTAAATGTGTAGGTAAGAAAGATATAAGGAATGGAAATACATTTTGTTGAAGGTAAAAGAAAGTAAATTTTTCCTAAATGAGACTGGTTGCTTGGAGAGAAACGGCTTGAGACAAAATCTGAATGCAAAGGAATGTTGTAAATGGTTCGTGAAGGGAAATCTTTGAAAAGGAATTTTATGTGTGGTCAGGACAGACTAAGGTTAAAATGAATAGATTTAAAAAGTACACTGGTATAAGATTAGAATTGCCCCTTCTTTGATCCAAAAGCTGGGAAATGGTGACGATACCTTTGCTGCTGTCCTCTGAATGCTCCACATTTATGTTTCTGCAAGGTATATGAGGGATGATGACTATGATATATGAAGGACATTTACTGGGATACATGGGAACCATTTTACTACATTTAGCCCAGTGTATGCCAACTTGTACCAATCTAGTGACTTTAAAATGAATACCCACAGGACTGGAACATATTTATGTGGGCAATGCTAAAGAAGGCAGAGGAACAGACCTTGACTTTGGCCCTTTTAACTCTCCCCTCAATGGGCAATGATCCATATGTCAATTACTGTTGGGCCAAAATAAAATTAGTGCATCCTTCTACAACCAGGGGAGTCTTTCTAGATCACAGTCCATACCCCCAAGGTTCCCCAAGTCGGGAAATGGAAGGGTAGGAGAAATCAGGGAAGATGGGTCAGCTCTCAGAGGTAGGGTGAGACCTGGGTAAGAGTGGCTACTTCCAGCACCCCGCAACACTGACAGGGCTTTTGGCTGCCAGTAACATAGCCAGCCAAAATGCGGGACCAGGAGATGAGGAAATCCTGGCCAGCTATAGGAAATTGAGATGAGGGACACCTTTTCTTCCTTTTTCTATAGATGGGTAATTCCCCAACCAAGGTTAATACTCCTTTGTAATGCATTGTGAAAAACTGGGATAATTCTGATCCACAAACCCTAAAGAAAAAGTGACCCATTTTCTTTCACATAAAGGCTTGGACCCAATACAAATTGGAGGAGGAAACCTGGCCACCAGAGGGAAATATCAATTATAATACTATCCTACAATTGGACTTGTTTTGCAAACGTGAGGGGAAATGGGAGAAGTCCCCTATATTCAGTGTTTTGGGGACTTAAGAAAGATATGTGTAAGCAATAAAAGGTTGATCCTGACTTAATGGCAACCCTTTTAAAAGTCTAGCAATCGGGAGAGGAAACAATTAAGGGCCCCTTGCCTATACCCAAAGCAGACCTAGAGAAGGAGGAAGGGAAGTCTTCCACCTCAACCTGCTCCTCCTCAGGTCCTCAATCTAAATATCCAGACTTAAAAAACATACACTTCTGCTCCCTGCTGCCCTCCTTATCCAGGCCCCCGCATGATGTAACAGGTGTGTTTCCCCTACAAGAAGCTGGAATGCCAGAAGGAGAATGGTAGGGAGGCACCACTCTAATAAGATTGCAAGTACCTTTTTCATTATAAGATTTAAGACAGATAAAAGGAGATCTAGATAAATTTTCTAATCTGGATAAGTATATAGAGGCCTTTCAGAATATTAGGTATGTTTTTTAATTGACCTGAAAAGATATAATGTTTTTGTTGAATCAAGACTCTTAATGAGATAGAGAAACATGGGGGTTCTGGCAGCAGCTGAGAGATGCAGAGGAGCAACTCATTATCATGGGACTGGATGTCCTATAGGGAACTTCCAGTTCCCTACTAGAGCTCAGGCAGTTATGCCCCAAGATCCTAACTGGGACTATGAAAATGCCATTGGGGAATGGCATCACTGCCACTTCCAAGCTTGTGTTTTAGAGGGATTAAGGAGGTCTAAAGTGAAATTTAAATTTGCCACTATCTTACAGATACAGGATGAAAACCTGGTGGCCTTCCTAGAAAGGTTACAGGAGGCGCTTATTAAATATATGCTATCTCTCCTAACACCTCTGAAGCTGAGACGATTCTGAAGGACAAATTTGTCACTCAATCGACTTCAGGTATTCTGGAGAAAACTGCAAAAATTGGCTGTTGGCTCAGAAGGAACCCTGGAGGAGCTCTCACAAGCTGACAATTGGGTATATTACAACTGAGATCAAGAGGAAAATAAGGAACAGAGAAGGGGGCTTAAGAAAATATCTGAGACCTTACTTGTAGCCTTCTGTAGTATTTCAGACCAGACTTCCCAAGGTCCTGGAACCAAGTACCATTTATGTGGCTATTCAGGGCACTGGAGATGAGAATGTCCTCAGAGGGGACAACTAGAGTCAAAACCCTGTAAGCCATGCCCCTTGTGTGAAGACAGTCATTAGAGATCTGAATGCCCTCACGGATCTCAGTCTGTGAGGGCTCAGATAACCAATGTCCTTGAAAGGTACTGATGGGGCCCAGGGCTCTTTAGGCAGCTCTTCCAAAACAACTACCCATCGGAAATCCAGAGCTTTGGGTAACTCTGGAAATAGAAGGAAAACCGGTTTATTTCCTTCTTGACACCAGAGCCACCTTTTCACCCTCCTTTCCACTCCCGGCCAACCGTCTGAACTTAGCGTAATGTTTAGAGGTGTGTTTGGAAAACTTATGACTAAACTGCTCCCTCAGCTGCTGGGATGTATATGGGGAAATTTGATTTTTTCACATTCTTTTTTGATAATGCCAGAGAGCCACACTCCCTTGCTAGGAAGGGATATTATGATTAAATTAGGGACTATAGTATTACTAGCTCCAGCACAGATAAACAAATTCCATTGAATTTGGAATGGTCTAATACTCTTTGTATGTCATTTGTAGAAGCCAACGCATATGCCAGAGAAGTAAGACATCCAAAGAAAAATTCTGCTAGCCCAGATGTTCCAAATACCGCCCCATTATATCAGACCTCTGGATGACCTCTGAACCTGCCCTGACCTCCGTTCCCCTGTCATCACCTCCCTTCAGCAGGAAGCAGTTTCCTAATGGCAATTAGGAATCATGTGTTCAGAGGGAGGAATATGATAGGAAAAGATAGGATAAAATAATCAGAGACTGAAAGGATAGGACCTGAGGTCCTTGTTGGGGGGGGGGGGGCGGGGAACACATATAAAACAAGGACTCTTGCCTGTAGTGAGCCGGCATTCACTTTGGAACGCCCCCTCTCTGTAAAGAGAGATTTCCTACTATTCTTCCTTTCTGATATTATACTCTAATAAACTTTTGCCTGCTTCTCATTTTGTGTCCATCTCTTCTTTCTTTGAAGCAGTGAGACCACGAACCCGGGTATTGAGGTAAAAAAAAAAAAAAATCCTGCAACAATGGGACTTCCTTCATGTTTCCTGTATTGACTTCTCTAGATCCTAGATTCAACATCTTTCTCTTTTTTGATTTAATCCCTTAAATTGGAAGAGCACATTTTTAGGACTTTGGGAGGAAGAGTGCATGGGTGATATATACAGACCCCTGAATACCAAAAGGGTCACACCATTCACCAAAAAAAATCTGCATTGAACATAACATTTTTAGAGCTAGAAGAAAATTTTAAACTACCCTTCATTTTAAAAATGAGGAAAGTGAAATTGCAATAGGTAAAGAAACTATCACTAAGGTTATGCTGTTATGAAACCTATAAGACTATTCTTATGAAGAATAAAGAAAAATTCTTCTTTGTTTAACTTCGGAAGGAAGCTTGTGATACTCTGAACTACCAGGATAAGAATGGGCAAAGGTGAAAAGGAGAGCAAGCATTAGTTGTATCCAGACAAAAAGAACTCTTCCTTTTATTGGTAAAGGGCACTGCCTTATTAATAATGACACTGAAATGAATATGTTTACTATTTATTGCTGTAGTTCACTGACCTCTGTTGACTAATAACCAAAGACAGAAAGAGTTTAAGAGCAATGGTGCTTCTATCAATCTCTTTAAAATCAATTAGAAAAGATAAAAAATAAAAATAAATACTATATTCTTTTGAGGATTCACATTCCCAAGTTCAAAGGAATCTCAAAGTTGTTCTCCTTTAAGTAATAAAAGACCTTTTTTACCCCTAATGACTCTGAAGTAAAACCAAGGTGTCCTAGAATGTCTCCCAATATCAGGAACCTTTTAGTAAAACTGGGGACCAGTCATCTCTGAGAATTCCTTAATCTTTAAGAAGGAACGCCCTGCCATCCACAGCAATGAAAAGAACCTCTATTCCATGTAAGGAGCTTAGAATAAGAATATTGTCTCAGTTGAGTCTAATAAAAATAATTTTGGACAGGACAGTGCCTTTGTAATCCTTCAAATTACACCATGGACTGGGCCTGGGTATGAAAGCAGAGGTGTTTTTTTTTTTTTTTTTTTTTTTTTTTTTTTTTTTTTACCATATGGTAACAAAAGGCCTTTCACTGTTAAGCAATAACATCAAATTTAAACATCAAAGAATTCTCAAAGCTGTCTAGAACAACAGTCACAACTGATCCAGAAGGCTGTGCTATGGTTTGCACCTAATTAATTAAAATAGAACCTGCGTTAGCAATGTTAATTTTGGCCTGCACTCTTATGGAAACTTTTCATCAATTCTTGAAGTTTTCCTGCATCCATGGAATTTTCCCAGGTTCTGAAATCATGTGTCAAATTGTTTGTAATATGTTGAAAGCTATTTGTGACCTTTCTTTATGCTTTAAAAGAAATAACTCCATCTGTTGGCTATATCACCAGAGAATTCTGGACAGGGAGGAAGCTCAAAAAGTAAAGAGAAAAGAAAGGCAGTTTTTTTTCTCCTGACCTTTGAAATTGTAATGTCATGTTAATTGAATCTGAATTTCTTGTTAACAGCTATTCTCATTGAACATTTCTGGGAAGTGTATTAAGTCAGATGTTTATAGGAAAGCAGGTGTTTTCTCTCACTTTTGTGTGTCTTCCTGTTTTCTACACAAACTCCATTTCCCCTTTTTTCTCTCTGAGTAATTCATTCTTACAATGAGCTCCTGACTTTTCACCCTGTAAACTCCTTTAATGAGTAGGTAGGTCCTGTTTCACAGGTATTTGTTTTCTTCGATATTTGTGATTAGTAATCACAAATCATTACTTTACCCCCAAGTGAATACTATTTGTAGCTTTATCAGTAACCAATTGAGTCAAAGGATAAGTAATGCTTTTTTGAGGGATCCCATATAAATATGTCTTTTCTTTTGCACTTTATTTTATTGTAAAATATATTAAGTCAGACAAAGTCTGTGCCTATATTCTTCAAAACCAGGAAAAATGCCTTCTGTATTTACCCTGTTTTAATCATTTCTTGGTATCTTCATTCTTTGTGTAGACTGGAAGGGAGGTAGGAAATGACAGAGAGAGAGGGACTGAGACAGAGACGGAGACGGAGAGAAAAGAATGTCAGGTGCCCTGTGCCTTCCTATGATATCTTCTCAGCTGCCCTTGACTGTCTACTGGTGAATATTTTAACTCCTCTGTAAGGTTTCCACTCCTCTTCCCTCTGTGAGGAAGCACTGACAACCATAGTCCCAGTGAACAAGCAAACCAGTTCTGAGCTTCTGGGAATAAGATAGTATGGTATTAGGGAAGAGAAGAGCAATACCATGAAGCTTCTCAGAAAGACTGTGCTTTTCTTGAGTCTATCAGATAAGTTAGCCATGCACAAGAGCTAGCTGGAGGCCTTCAAAAGCCAAACCAACAAGCTTGTCTTAGCAATGCCAGAAGCGCACTTGCAGAAGTTGAAACAACACTATGTGGGCAAGAAGCTAGTTTACCAAAAGGTAAAGTGGGTATGATTGCTGAATAGCAAACAGTGAGTGGGATCAATCTTCAGGGTCACTGATGACTTGTAACCATGAAGAAATCCCACAAGGAAACTGGGGGCAGTGCCTCAGGGCTCCATAAGTGAAATACTCCTCTGAAATATATTTGTTGTGATTAACTGGGATACTACAGGATAATCCAAGTTCAAATTTTCCTATAACTTTTCCTTCAGCCTCTCCTGGAGAATCTCAGTCTCAAGAAGCTCAAGTAGAATCACTGTATTTCTTCAGAAGCCAGCCCTTGGGAATTCACTGACCTCTAATATGAGTGAGTGGACATAAAACCTAGCAGCTAGTAAAGTCCCAAGGAAGTCGATCTCATCACCATTATCAATATTTCAGTGATCCTCAATATCCATAATAACTTTGCCACTCACCTCCATTTTTATTTCTACTACCTCCACTGAGGAATAAATGATAATGACATATACTCTAGGAGGTTGTTGATGCACTGTTTCTGGAATTTTCTTGTGGACTAAATTTTCTTAGGTTGCAGTGTCATCTTGAAAAACAAATAGGATGTGATTACACCTGGCATTTTTACAAAGCCAAGGGCTGGACCTACTGCTGCACCATTTTGTTTGATTTTAGTCTCAGCCTCTAATGTCAGAAAACCCTGTCACAGATATAAAACATGCTCTCACTTACTATGTACTACTTTGTACCTCAATTCCAAAATTTTTAATAATACAGAACATATTTTCTGCTGTTTGGGATGGTGCCCAAGCATGCTGACTTGGTGTAGATATGTCTAGATCAGGCCTCTTTCAGGAAATATCTTTCTAATCAGCCATCTTGTTCTGGGCTAAGATCAAGGGAGCATGAAAGCTATTAGTAGAAAAAGTAAGGAATAACAGGCTGATCAAATATTCTCTTCATTTTAAAAAACAGCACTTGAGAAACTAAAGTTCAGTTCAAGTCGCAGAGGATCAATGTCAGCCAGCTTCAAGTCTTTTCAACATTATCATAAGTCAAAACACTACAATTAAATACACATTATTTCAAAGACTGACTCTCCATTTTCCTTCATCCACAGTTGAGTATAACAAGACAGAGTTTTGTTTTTTGTTTGCTTTTCCATTCCCTGTATTCTTTTCCTGGTGCATGTTATATGCTAATCCATTCCCACCCACCTTCCCCACCAACCCCTGCCCCCTAACTACCTTCTTGGGGCCAGGCATTCACCAAACTGTTATTATAGAAATGGGACTTAAAAAAATTTTTTTTTAATGTTTATTTATTTTTTAGAGAGACAGACAGAATATGAGTGGGGGGAGGGGCAGAGACAGAGGGAGACACAGAATCTGAAGCAGATTCCAGGCTCTGACCTATCAGCACAGAGCCTGACACGGGGCTCAAACTCATGATCTGTGAGATCATGACCTGAGCCAAAGTCAGATGCTTAACCAACTGAGCCACCCATGTGCCCCCAGAAATGGGTCTTTTAAAAGGTAATTCAAAGAAGAAAAATGAAGTATGAGCGTAATTGCACCTAATAATCATGCTCTCCTTGATGTGGGTCACTTTTGGCAATGTGAAAAGTCTAATAGTTTTGAAGACTGTTTTGAAGATGCTTGGTCTTTATGATGGAATCTATGGGGAAAGGAAAGAATATGAGACAGCCTAATCAATTTTTTCTCTTTTAGCTCACTCAGTTTCATCCAGAGGAAAACTCTGATGGATGTAAATAACAAAGAATCCAGGCCAAAGGCTGAGGAAAATACACAACATTCATGAAGTAGAAGAAACTGAGAAATCTCAATAGGAAAGTGAGAAGAGAGAAATTCTTCATAGGAGAGGGGATTCCAGGTAGGCAGAAGAGGGGAGACCATGTAGGCAGCCCCAAGAGATGAGAATGGAGACCCATTACCCCAGATGAATTCCTGGAGGCAATGAAGAGAGAGGATGAGTCACTCACCATTCCACACACAAAGCGTACTGTAGGTTAATGGTAAACTATGACGTGAGATGTGAGAATGAAGTTAAGATCTGTTTCTTGTCTGGACTCTGGAAGAGTTTTAATTTATTTGGTTGTGTGTTTTATAATGGAGTACACTATCCTGGCTTCTCATGTTAAGCAGTTACATAGGAACTAAAGGAAAATAAAATAAGAAATTGAGAAAGAATAGTGAGCGCATTGGAGTTAAAAATCCAAAAGCAGAGGGTTTTGTTTCAGCTTACTAAACCCACATCATTACTAAATTTCTTACTAAATAAGAAATTGAGAAAGAATAGTGAGCGCATTGGAGTTAAAATCCAAAAGCAGAGGGTTTTGTTTCAGCTTACTAAACCCACAACCCACACGGCCTGGCTATTTGTGTCAAGCAAGTCTGTTTGCTGAAAACACTGATCAAATGAATTACTTAATAGTCAATTCACTTTCAACAGCCAATTTATAATCCTTATATTCACAAAAAACACAGGGAGCCATCTTCCTTTTAAAGGAGAAAAAAGAAGATAACAAAGGAAATGAAGGAAGATGGAAGTTTTTTCACGGTTAGCACTGGAGGGGAAAACTGTCACTCCTGAATCCTTGTAGCTGAGTCAGGTGAAAATGCCAAGGCTTTAGCTTTTCTTACACAGTTACTTCAAAATAAATGTTTCAAGAGTAATTGTTTAAGGCCTAGACATGAGGAAGAAATATTATTATTATCATTATTATTAATTTATCTGGAATATCAAGTCAGTTTGGCAGGGGTTGATTAACACTGTTTCCCAGCTTCCTGGTCAATGAAATCATTTTCCATTGCCCATTCTAATCTCAGATTAGGACAATTAGCCCAATTCTATTTTATAATCATAAACTTCCACCTAACAGTTGTTCTATAAATTCATGTTCTATGCCACAAAGTGGAACTCTTCTCCAAACAGAGAGGGGACAATAGTAAGGATAAAGCCATCCCCATAATTTAAAAAGGCAACTGTAATGTGCCTTACTGATGTTTGGTCAGGGCCATCTTCATTCCATTTTGATAAACATAGATTGCTTGCTGTGTGCTGAGCATTGTGCCCAATTCTATGAGGGACACAATGTTTTGCCCCCTTAAGGAGCTCAAAACTATATGACAGGGATAGGGAAAGCATAATGAAAAATAATCACAAATTATCACATGATGTGATAAACACTATTAAAGTGACACATAAAGACATATGAAAAAAATAATGTATTATTTTTACTTAAAATTTTTTTTTAATGTTTATTTATTTATTTTGAGAGAGTGAGAGACAGAGCAGAAGCAGGGAAGGGACAGAGAGAAAGGAGAGAGATAATCCCAAGCAGGCTCTGCAGTGACACGGAGCTCGATCTCACGAACTGTGAGATCATGACCTGAGCTGAAATCAAGAGCCATATGCTTAATTGACTGAGCCACCCAGGCATCCCAAAGATAATGTATTATTTTTATTTTTTTTAATTTAATGTTTTTTTAAATTTACATCCAAATTAGTTAGCATATAGTGCAACAATGATTTCAGGAGTAGATTCCTTAGTGCCTCTTACCTATTTAGCCCATCCCCCCCCCAACCCCTCCAGCAACCCTCAGTTTATTCTCCATATTTATGAGTCTCTTCTGTTTTGTCCCCCTCCCTGTTTTGATATGATTTTTGTTTCCCTTCTCTTATGTTCATCTGTTTTGTCTCTTAAAGCCCTTATATGAGTGAAGTCATATGATGTTTGTCTTTCTCTGACTGACTAATTTCACGTAGCATAATATCCTCCAGTTCCATCCACGTAGTTGCAAATGGCAAGATTTCATTCTTTTTGATTGCCAAGTAATACTCCATTGTATATATATATATACCACATCTTCTTTATCCATTCATCCATTGAAGGACATTTGGGCTCTTTCCATACTTTGGCTATTGCTGATAGTGCTGCTGTAAACATGGGGATGCAAACTTTCCTTTATCTTTATACTTGCTCTTTGATATGCAAGAAAATAAATTATTTTAATTGGTCACAAAGCTTTCCCTTAGACTCCATTTCCATGCAGAGAAACCTTAGATATAAAGAACAAATTCATAAGGTTTGATTTTCCCAGTCATAGCTCCCTCCTTTTTTTTTCTTAGTGACCTATCATCCTCATCCTCTGTTCTCTCTGTTTTCATTCCAAATGTCTCCATTATAAAGAGATAGATTATGTGTCATGTTGCATTATAATTCAACCTCTGCCAACAGAATTCCACCCACCTTATTCCTAAGGAATAGATCCAACATGAAGCTATCCTGACCCATAGCAGTTGGTGCTTTGAGGATCTTATAAGAACTGACCCTAAATGGTTCAGGAAATATTGAAATGTTAAATTATCTGGCAGTGACCATATTAGAGAATAAGTAAGAGCACTCTCTACCCCACAACAAAATCTGAGGACACTTCTAATGATTGTTTTTGGCTTCCCCATTAGCACCTCAAATTCTAAATTATAGTGAGTATGTTTGGGGACTTATGTGCATTTAAAAGCTAATGTTGTATTTTCAGTCAAGTTCCCTAGAAGCAGAGCATGAGACAGGGATTATTGATCAACTGATTTATTGGAGGAGTGCCTCAAAGGAAGGAACGTGAGGGAAGACATATAGTGCAGAGGAACTAAGTAAAGGAAGAGTAGGTTCCTGGGTGAGATGGCTTTTGTTTGGCTGAGAGAAATTTTCTGAAGAACCAAGAAAAAGGAGGCGTGAGTTATTATTATCTAGAGGATGGCTATCCTGGCTAGTGAAGGGCATCTACATAGGGTACCAGCAGTGTCCTCCCTCCATGACTCTGTTTCTAAAGGACTGTCACTTTTTGGTAAGAGAAAATTCATTTCAGAAAGCAGATGTCTTTAAAAGCTGATAGAAGTTGTTAAGCTATGATTCAAATATACAATTAATGATCTTTACAAGGTAGTTGTCTATTAAAAATTTTGCTTGAGGGGTGCCTGGGTGGCTCAGTCGGTTAAGCGTCTGGCTTCGGCTCAGATCATGATTTCGCGGTTCATGAGTTCCAGCTCCGTGTCGGGCTCTGTGCTGACAGCTCAGAGCCTGGAGCCTGCTTCAGATTCTGTGTCTCCCTCTCTCTCTCCCCCTCCCCTCCTTGCGCTCTGTCTTTCTCTATCTTTCAAGAATAAATAAACTTAAAATTTTTTTTTAATTTTGCTTGAAAATTAATTGGTTGGCATTGTGTATCCTCAGAAAGTCTAATTTGGCCTATAGGCACTATTCAGTTAACAAATACTCAACTTATCAACATTTTATATATAAAAATAGGATGTCCGATGCTTTAAAGAGGAGAGCATAGAAGCTTCCTGGAATTTGCTCACCAATGTGATACAGATTATATAACTACTTGATTATTGAGTATTACTTATGATAATAATCTAGAATACTTTGTAAACAGTATATTGCTTTAAAATTTAAAGTGTTATGGTGATGATGGTGATTAATGGGTAAATAAATGACAGATAATTGGTTATAGGGAGAGGAATAGAGAAGAAATGTTTCTCTATGTTTATATTTATGTTTATGTTATTTATGTGGTATATTATCTTATAACCACTTCATCTCAACAATTTATTTTGTTTTGTTTTGTTTTGTTTTGTTTTGTTTTGTTTTGGCTAAACACAGTTAAGATAATCAGGGCTAGCTTTGTTTTAAAAAAAAAAAAGTCTAATATAAGACTTCAGCATCAATGATGGGCCAGTATCTGGAGCCAAAAACCTTGTCATTATCCTTGACTCCTCTCATTTTCTCACATTCCTAAATCCAATTTGTCAGAAAATTCTGTTGGCCCAACGTATAAAAATATATACAGAATCTAACCACTTCTCACCAACTACCTCAGTGTTAATATCCTACTCCAAGACATTGTCATCTCTCACCTAGATTTTTGCAACAGCCTCTTCCCTGCTTCCACCCTTGCCCACTACAGTGTGTTCTCCACAGGATAGCCACATAAAAGGATAGTAATCCTTTTAAAATCTGTCAAGTCATTCCATTTCTCTTGCTGAAAAACTCTAAATGGCACTGCATTCCATCTGAGTGTAAGCCAAGTCCCTTACAACAACCTTTAATGTCTTGTTTGACTTCTCTAACGGCATCTTCCCCCGGTTCCCTCCACTTCTTACCCTTCCCCAGATATGTCCACACCATGGTTACAATGGGCAGCTGTGCAAGCTGTATATGTGGTGTACTACCCAATTGGAGATATCACCATTTATATCTTAAGTCATTATAGATATACCTATTACTATCACACATTTGTGTCAAGTGATTACGAAGTGTTTTGGGGAAGGAAGGCTATTTAGATAAGCAATAAATCTGGTTCCATTTTAGGGCTTTGCAAAATTGTTTCTTCAGTCTTGAAATCCTCCCTCCCCCTTAGTTACACATTTGGGAAACTCTTCACCTTCCTTATGTATCTCTTCAAATGATACCTTCTCAACGTACTACCCTGACCACTCTATTTAATATGCAACCTGTATTATCTCCCAACACACATACATATTCCTGAAACCCCTGAGCTTGCTCTATTTTTCTTAGAGCATTTGTCCCTATACAATTTACTTATTTATTATGTTCACAATCTATTTTCTCTCTTCTCCACTAGAATATAAGCTCCACAAGGGCACAGATTTTAGCCTGTTTTATCATGTATATATCTTTCTCTGGGTCTCTGCTCATCTTTAAGTGTTGAAGTGAGGATTCAGTGCTATCATAATGGTAAAGTACTATCTGGACACATAGAAGAAGCTCTTTTTATACTCTTTCTCAGTGTGTGTTCCCAGAAATGAAAGCAAGTGATGGCATCCAGAAAATAAAGTACCTGGAGTGCTCAGAGTCACATCTTCAAGACCAAGAAAGCATATTTGTTTTAAGGTCAAAGGTGGAACATTGGGAACTCCAGACCTGAAGCCATTCTTGGGGCAAGGTGCTCATGTATGTACGCACTCTCTTTTCTCCCTCTTTCTTTGTCTCTTGGCAAAAATCCTGTGTTGATTTCATCCCTAGGCAACAAAGAGGTTTCCAGGAGTATGTGTCCTTTACAATTTAGAATCTTACAAAAAGAGAGACTGTTTTTCCCGGCACCCACTTGAATCCCCAAGAAGAAGACTTTTGGGGTCCTATCTGTGTCAAACACCCAAGCCTGAATAAATCACTGTATCCAAAAGAATTGCCCAGTCTGGGTAACTACTAACTCTTGATGTAGGAAATCAGGGCTATGTGATTGAAACCTTGGTAATGGAAGGAATATCAATTCCAAAAAGGAAAGATGCTGAACAAGCAAAAAATTTAACAAATAGCCCAGCATTAGTACAATACTTGGACTGTTGTGGCACTCAATAAATTGACATTTGCATTATATTCTCATTTTTCCTCGTCATGCCCCTCTGTAGCTTATTGGTAGTTTCAGGGAGCTATGTTTTATTTATCATCCACTTTTAAAACTTCTTCCTTAGTCATTAATTTCAGATATTATCTTTATAAATTCCTTCCTTCTTTTTTCTTCCAGTTTTATTTTGTTTTCTTTTTCAGATTTTCAACTGAATCTTAGTCCACTTATTTTCCATCCTTTTTGTTTTTTAATAAATATATGTATTGGTACCATTCTATATGTTTCAGTATATTATGCATTCATTGTTGTATTTCTAAATAGATTTATAAACAATTTGGTTTCTTTTTTTGCTCACAAAAATTATTTGTTATTGAAATTTCTATGAGATTAAACATTCTGGGATTTTTATTATGATTTCTAATTTAATTGCATTTTGGTCAGAGAATTGATTTACCTTATGACCTATATAATCAATTTTTTTTAATTTTGCAAGAGTATTGGAACAGTCTATTATTCTCTGTTTTATGTATCTATCATTGTTTATTTTTTTCATTTTCACTTTCAATATCTTTATTTTTTTTCTGTGTGACTGACCCATCAGTTTCTGAAAAGAATACATTAAAGGCTACTATGAAGATTGAGTTTTTTACAAATTTCTTTGTGTTTCCAATTATTCTTTTCAGTCCATATTTGTGTGGTTGTATCATTTGATACATAAACCCATGTGGAAACTTCTTTGTTATATTTAAGGATCTCTTAAAGTTCTACGTTGTCTGATATTAACTTCATAATTTTTGCTTTAAGTTAACATTTGCTTAGTTCAGTTTGGTTCATCCTTTATTTTTCAAACTTTTGGAACTGCATTTGGAGCCAGTTACTAAGGCGTAAGTTTGGCAAAGGGCACAATGGTAGCAGGCAACCTCAATACAAATATCCCGATTCTGATTAAAAGGAGATACCTTTCCCTCCATTCCCTTCCTCTTCTTCAGTTACTGACCAGGCATACTTACAAGCTAGCATTTGTTTTGGAACTTTTAACTCATTTCTACAGTGCAAAGGTGGAGAGTAGGAGAGATAAGAGTGGGCTTAGCTGAGTAGGTGATAAAAACAGAGATGTCTTTGCAGGGGAGAGGAAAGTTATTCAGCTGTTCAAAGTAGTAGGCAGCATGTTGGAAAGACTGTGGTCTTGAGAGGTGAGAGAAGCAAGAGTACTTCCTTTGGAGTGGTCTCTGAGCCAAAGTCTGTACATGTTCTCAGTCATCTGTTCAAATACTGGGGCCTCCAGTTCTGTGAAGAAGTGTCAGAATGTGGTCACAAGACAGGTTCAGACCCAGAATGAGCCAGAATGGCTACCAACAACTCCTACAAACAATTCCTTCATCCCTTTGGCCCTACAGACCGAGCATGCTTGCTGGTGCACTGACAATTATGGCGTGTTTTATAACTACAAGAGCTGTTTTTCTAATATTTAAGTTAGTTAACATACAGTGCAGTCTTGGCTTCAGGAGTAGAACCCAGTGATTCATGTCTTACATATGACAACCAGTGCTCATCCCGAAAAGTGCACTTCTTAATGCCTGTCACCCATTTAATCCATCCCCCCTTCCAGCAACCCTCAATTTGTTCTCTGTATTTAAGAGTTTGTTATGGTTTGCATCCCTCTCTGCTCTTATCCGATTTTTCTTTCCCTTCCCCTATGTTCATCTGTTGAGTTTCTCATTTTAATGTCAAAATGAGGCACAGGAGGGAAGCGTCAGTTGCACTCCTCACCACTGCTCTCTGGTCTGGTGAATGTCTCCAGGGAGAGCTCCTAAGGATTTTCAGGCACATGGTGATAATAAAAAGCAGGCTAAAAACTTTCAGTTGGCTTTCCTGTTTTTAAAAATTCTCTACATAAAATGTACCCTCTTATTTCCTGCACCCAGGGCAGACTGCTTCCACAGCCCACCACCTATGCCCCTTGGGGAGCCACTGCTGGGTTCTTATAGAGATCTTAGAAACTTATTTACTTATTTTTAAATGTTTATTTATTTTCGAGACAGAGACAGAGCACAAGTGGGGGAGGAGAAGAGTGAGAGGGAGACACAGAATCTGAAGCAGGCTCCAAGCTCTGAGCTGTCAGCACAGAGCCTGATGCTGGGCTCAAACCCACAAACCGTGAGATCATGACCTCAACCAAAGTCCAACGCTTAACTGACTGAGCCACCCAGGAGCCCCAAATCTCAGAAACTCATGATGGGTGTATCCCATATAACACCACCATCCTCTTTCACCAAAAATTCCTCTCACAGACTTGCCACTCTTGTCTACTATTTGAAGAAAGCTGAGAAATCTCAGGTCTTCCCTCAGCAGGAGATTCCAGAGTGGGGTGGGTACTGTTTCCTTAGATGGAAGTTTGAGCAGGATAAGTCACCGGAAAGAGTTGAACCACAAAGGCTTTGATCAAGGTCAACAGAGAGGGAACTGGACACAATGATTGTTGACTTCAATGTATCATATTGACTTGTATGACATGGAAATTCTATACTGGGAACCAACAGACCTAAGTCCAGACCATGGCATCACCACTGACTTTATTATCTTAAAGAAATTATGAAATTAATATGTATCTAGACTCCTCCTTCTAGGATAGGTTGATAATAGCTGCCCTGTCTTTCCCAAAGGGCTGTTCTGTAACAATATGAAGACAAGTGAAGAAGGGCTGAGCAGTGTGGCAACAAGAGCTAAAGAGAACCTTTCCTGCCTTACTACTCACTGACAAAAGGCTAGGCTTCTGGATCCTATTCCCAAAGTAAACAAATGGCCTCTTACTAAAAGGCATATTCTACATGTTGCTACCAGGTATACTCATTGTATATTATTTTATCATATTATATACTTATTGCCTATTATCATATAGACATAGATCTACTGGTCTTTATTTTCTTTGTGCTAAATGGAATTTTGACTCAACATGGGTCTAATACCATGATTATCATTATTTATTTTTATTGAAGTAAAACATACATACAGAAAATATATAAATCATAAATCATAAGGGGATAAAGGTCAATTATTTGTCAAAAGTTAAGCTCATCCATGTAACCAGTACCAGATCAAGAAATAGAGTGCAAGACCCCGGAAGTCTCCCTCATGTCTTTCTTGTGCCTCCTTCTAGTTACTACCAACCTTTCCTCCGAGGGGTAACTGCCACTCTGACTAACATAGCCATATATTAGTTTTCCTGGAGGCTCTTTTGTTTTAAGTTTTAATTTTATTTTAGAGAGACAGAACATATGAGCTGGGGAGAGGGGCAGAGAAAGAAAATCTTAGGCAGACTCCACACTAAGTATGAAGCCCAATGAAAAGCTTGAACCCATGACCCTGGGATCATGACCTGAGCTGAAATCAAGAGTCAGATGCCCAAATGACTGAGCCACCCAGGTGCCCCCGCTGGTAGCTCTTTAACAGAATAGAAATGCCACTTCCATATAGTTGCTAATAGCGCTCTCATCTTTTGCTGTGTGAGCTTCTGATTATGTAATAAAGCAGGAGAGGTGGGAAGAGTACAAGCAGACACAGAAGATAGGACTGGAAATTATCTTCTCTATAAAATATTATTGGTTAAGACCAGTGTGTCATTTCCAGCAGGCATTTGATCTTATAATATTTTGGAGGAGAAAAAAGCTTAATGATGTTGGAATTACTGTGTTTCTTTTGTCTAAGATAAATTGCAAAATACCATTTATAGAAAATTTTTAAAAGAAGGAAACATTTCTCTGTGGCTTAACTTGGTACTTGTCCATACTTGGAGAGAGTTAGAGATGTACAGTATAATGTTGTCATCTTAGCACAATATTCCCAAGAGTGCAAACAAAATCCAAATGCCAGATCTTACCCCAATCACCAATATATTTCCTAGGCGATGAAGAGAGGATTGGGGTCTGGAGATGGGGGGAGGATAGGGACCTGGAACTATGTGCCAACTGCCTCAGGACAGGAAACCAAGTTCCCTCTCCTTTCCCCCCCATATCAAATCCCCAACTGCATTCCATTGTCTGACTGGGTTGGCCACAGCTGTGGCTGTTTCCAAAAGGAAGATGGAATCTAGCCACACTTGGATTTAGTATTCTCTAGAACTGCTATTCCTCTGGGCATTATTTTTAGAAGTATCACATTGCAGAGGGGCCCAATTTTTCTAACCAGCTTTGGAAAAAATTGCAATCCTTTTTCCCCCTAAATATAAAAGATTGGTGTAAAAGGCTTCTGTTCATATTTTCCCTTATCCCAGTGGAATATCCTTATCCCGTGGAAAAAGAGAACATGATTGCTTAAACCAGCTATCTGCCTAAAATAACATTGTTGAGGTTTTTTTCCTAAGTCAGATAAAGTATATATCATAATAGTACAACATAGCTGCGTGTTTGAGCTTAAGAGTCTACAAAGTGAAAGTCTGTATGGTGACTTGTTATTACAGCTCTATTTGACTTAGAAAAACCAAAATTCTCTAAGAATTTATGGTATACCAGGTACGGTGTTAGATACAGATGACAAAAGACAAATCAGACTTTGTTCTTGCCCACAAAAAGTTCACAGATCAATGGCACAACAAACACAAAACCAATAATTAGCATAAAATAAGCAATGCTATAATGAAAGTAACTATGTGCAATGTTTTACATCAGACAAAATTAACTCTGATAGAATGTATGGCCTGGGAAGAAGTCACAGAGAAAGTATCACAGGATAACTGGCCAACTAAGACAAGGGCCAGACATGCCAGGGACAAGGAATAACGCAAAGGCAAAGAGGAATGACATAGACCAGTGTCTTCAGAAACTGAAAGGAAATGACAATCGTCTAAGCCCAAAGTAAAGGATGGCAGTTGGTGAGACTAAAGAAGAGGACTAGGGTCAGATCATGAAGGGACTTCATCCTCTAAAAAGTTTTAAGCAAAGGACCAACACAGATTTGCAGTGTAAGAACTGACTCTGGCATAGAAGAGGGCTCAATTAGAGGAGGATGAAAATAGGTGCAAGAAGATCAATTAAGAAACAATGTTGATTTCAGACTTAAAATATACCAGGCCTTTAGTCTCATGCACACTCTTATTCTCACTCTGGTCTGTTTTCTTGCTCGCTCCCTCCCTTCTGTTTTCAATGCTGTCTTTCTTTCTCCATACCTCTGTAGCCTTGCTCATATTTTATATAACATGGTAGGGATTCTAGGAAAATTCTTCAAAATATCCTGTATCATCCCACAGCCAATATACCCAAGATCCAAAAACAACTTAGAGAAAAAAGAAAGGGGTTAATATGACTCACTGAAATAATGTCATGTTACTTTTCCCCATTATTTTAAGTATGTTGGGAAGATACCTGACAAAGAATAGATTTGTCTGATAGTCTCTCTGCTGACTCTGTTTAAATGATGGCAGCAGAGTCAATATGGTTTCACTTACATAACAAACAGGAAAGAAGAAAGTTTGTCATTACTAGTGACTTGCTGGTAATGCCTACCCTGACCCAAGAGTTTGTTGGACTTCAGCCCTTGACCAGTCATCTCTAACCTATCACTGGTTGTCCTCATGAGCTGTGACACAGGTGATTCCTTTGTATAAACACTTTTGTATAAACTAGATGCCTTCTTTGTGTCTCTTCCTGTCCAGAAGGCATGGGTTTGGAAAAGGAGGAGACTATCTATAGTAGTTGAACTTGCTCTATTTCTGGATGTACAGATGAGCCACAGTCTGACCATTTAGGGTGAACAAGACTTTAAAGAACAAGAAGACTGACAAAGGATCCCCAGATGGATAGGTACAGATGAATCTGGTAAGAAGAAATGATTTGTACATCCAGCATAAGGTGTCTCACCCTTAGGGAATGTATTTGAACCTTAGGAGAGGGGAACATGAGGAATTTGAGGGAAAAAACCCTAAGTTACTAAAAATTTTCTTTAAGTCAAAAATTTTCATATGTTTAGAAAATTCAAATGTAAAATAAAAAGAGTATAGGACATGTGTATTTGTGAAAATGGAACATGTCTTTTTGTTGTTTTTTTCTTTATCTTTTCTTGTTTAGGTTACTGCTCTAACCTGCCTCTCTAACTCATGAATGGAAGAAAGCATGGGAGAGTAGTCCGCCAGAAGGGAATAGAAGCTCAGATTCTGTACTTGATGCAGTAGTTTAATAGATTTCTTTCCTTCAGTTTGCCCTCTATAACCAAGGAGAAGTAAACTTTTGACCCCAAAAGGAAATAAATGAATGCATTACCTATGATAGCCAAATTATGGAAACAGCCCAAGTATCCATTAACTCATCAACTGATGAATGTATAAAGAAGACGTGGGATATATATATATATATGTGTGTGTGTGTGTGTGTGTGTGTGTGTGTGTGTGTGTGTGTGTGATGGGGATTAAGGCGTGCACTTACTTTTATTTTTAATTTTTTTAATGTTTATTTATTTTTGACAGAGAGAGAGTGTGTGTGTGTAAGCAGAGGAGGAGCAGAGAGACAAGGAGACACAGAATATGAAGCAGGCTCGAACTCACAAACCACAAGATCATGACCTGAGCCAATGTCACACGCTTAACTGACTGAGCCACCCAAGCACCCAAGGAGTGAACTTGTTGTGATAAGCACTGGGTGATTATGGAAGTGCTGAATCACTATATTGTACACCTGAAACTAATATACATTGTATGTTAACTAACTGGGATTTAAGTAAAAACTTAAAAAAAATAGAGTCAGAAGGGCATACCTTTAAAATTTGGATATACTAGGAAACATATGTAAAGCCTGTTTGCAATGAGCAATCGATGATATAAAATGTCTTAAGTCTGTTTTCAAAAAAAGAAAGAAAGAAAGAAAGAAAGAAAGAAAGAAAGAAAGAAAGAAAGAGAGAGAGAGAGAGAAAACCTTGTACATATCCTAAGTAGATTTTGACTTTTCCCTTTTGAGCAAAAATAAAACTTTCTCACAGTACAAAGATGAATTTAAAATCAAGAAGTATTTTGCACAATACATAAGGGATTTTTGGAGCTTTTAGAAAGTTAATGCTTCATTATGGAATAATAAAAATAATATTAATTTAACAGAAAATCTGGGCTCAAATTCCACTGCTAGCCAAGATTAAGTAAGCCAACTGCAATCTATGCCTCCCAGTGATTACAGACCACTTGAACAATATCATCAACCAACTTAACACTTAAAGGAAACTCCAACAACAGAACATACATTTTTTTTCAAGTATTCCTGGAAATTCATGATGATAGATCATATCCTGGGCCATAATGCAGATCATAACAACTTAAAATAATTGAACAATAATAATTTGTTCTCTGATCAAAAGGAATTAGAAATCAGCAACTTTATGGAAAATCCCAAACATTTGAAAATTAAATGGCATACTTCTAAATAATCCATGGGCCAACAAGGAAGTCTTCCTCAAAAGGAAATTGTAAATTATTTTGAACTGATTTAAAATGAAAATGAAACATATTAAAATTTGTGGGATATAACTACAGTAGTGCTTAGAAGAAAATTTATAGCATTAAATGCTTATGTTAGAAAATAACAAGGATCTCAAATCAATAATCTAAGTTTTCATATTAAAATACTAGGAAGAAAAGACAATTAAACTCAAAGCAAGCTAAAAAGTAAATGATAAATGTGACAAATAAAAAAATAGTTAAAATCAAGGTAATAAAAAGTTTACTCTTTGAAAAATCAATAAAATTGATAAACCTCTACCTAGATTAATCAAGAAAAAATAGAAGACGATAGACCATGTAGACATTAAAAGGGTAATAAGAGAATCCTATGAACAACTCAATACTCGTAAATTCCACAAGTCAGATGAATTGGACTAATTCTTTAAAGAAATAAACTGCCAAAACTCACTCAAAAAAGAACAAAAAGGTTAACCTAAATTTTCCTGTATCTATTAAGGAATTTAATTTTACTCATAAACTTTCCCAAAATGGAATATTCTAGACCCAAATAGTTCCATTGGTCATTCCTACCGAACTCTTAAGAAAGAATACAGGAGTGCCTGGGTGATTCAGTCTGTTAAGTGTTCAACTCTTGGTTTTGGCTCAGGTCATGATCTCACAGTTCATGAGTTCCAGCCCCCAAGTTGGACTCTGTGCTAAGTATCCTTGACCCAAGAACCTGCTTGGGATTCTCTCTCTCTCTCCCTCTCTCTGCAGCTGTCCCCCAATAAATAAACATTTTTTTTAAAGAATGATAGAAAGAATACAAATTTACACAAACTCTCCTATAAAACAGAAAAGGGGGGAATACTTCCCAATTCATTTTAGAAGGCCAGTATTACTCTGATACCAAAACAAGACAAAGTCATAATGAAAAAACTATGGCACAATATATCCCACAAACAGAGATGTAAAAATCTTCAACAAAATCTAGCAATATATCAAATGTATTCGATATACCAGATATGTTTGATCAAAATATATATCAAATCTAACAATACATAAATAGGATAAAACATTACAACCAAGTAGAATCTAGGGAATGCAAGGCTAGTCCAAAATTAGAATTAGAAAACTATATTTCACGGTTTAAATAGGTTAACGAAGAAAAAATTCATATATGCAAGAAGAAAAAAAGCATTTGATAAATTCAAATTCCATTCATTACTTATATATAAACTCAACAAACTATAAATGGAAGGGAACTTCCTTAACCTCATAATGGGCAACATGTATAAACATGCACATGAATATACACATATGACTTAAGGCTAACACCATTCTTAATGGTGAAGGTTTAAATTCTTTCCCCCTAATACTGGGAACAAGTAAAGGATGTCTGCTCCCACGTTTCTATCCAACGTTATATTAGAAGTCTTGGCCAACTCATGTGGGCAAGAAAAAAATTAAAGGCATACTTACTGGAAAGGAAGAAACAAAACTGTCTCTGTTCATAGATGATGTGGTTGTCTATGCAGAAAATTCCAAGGAATCTAAAACAAAAACAAAATAAAACTCACATAATAAGTGAGTTTAGCAAATTCATATTCCAGGCCAATACACAAAATAAATCACATTTCTCAATACTAGTAATGAACATTTGGAAATCAAAATTAAAAAAAAAACAGTCACGGGCATGGTGGATGTATCTGACATATAGAGGGTAGTCAATAGGTACTTGGATAAATGTACAATTTGGATTTCAAATGTTTTCTATTTTTGTTTTTCAATAAATTTACATTTCAAAATGTGTTCTTCTGGGTGGTGTTAACATGATCTGATATCCTCAAAAGTATAATTACCCATTGACAGTAGCAGCTGAGAACAAGCTAGATAGCTGGAAGCAGCCAGACAGATTTAAAACATATTAATCCACCCTAAGAATGATAGAATTCCCTTTAACTGTGGTATTTAAATAAGCATTGTATTCTTGGCAGGTAAGTTTCTAGTAAGTTTCTAGCTTCTGTAACGCTGCTATATGCAGTAATCTCTGTACACTTGGGTCAATTAATGCATCAGAAAAATTAAAAATTATTTTGGCAGAATCTTAGTGATATAAATTATATTGAATTTATTAATCATTCAACACAAATGAGGAGGAATAATTCTCAAGATTAACATTGCTGATAACAGCAGGAGATCGGTTAATGTTAACACATTACCTGATCGGGGCAAATGCTAACACTACACATCCATTCCAACTCTCATTTTAGAATGTGAAACCACAGTATTTCTAGTCATAAAGGACTACATCTTTGGTAGAGTGAACACATATTTATTGGTTATTATTAATTTTACTTTTTTGTAGTATTATATTCATAGAGCTATAGTTCTAATACCCGTAGCACATGTTCTATTTTAGTGGGTGAAGCCAGGAAAGTTTGGCAATCTTAAGGTCTTTCTTTGAGGTACCAGAGAGAAACGTCCATTTTAAAGCACTCAGTAATAAAACTATTTGTATCCAACTGTTCAAGCAGATAAATGGGCTCTAAATCTATAAAAGGAAAAAAATGAAAAGAAGTTAAAAAAAAATCTTAAGTACATAAGCAGCTCACTTCCTGACATAGAGCAAACCACTACTTTATGTATAAAAATTATAGTTGGAACAAAATTTCTTGTTATATCAACACAAATACTCAGCCAATGGTCTACAATAGAAGAACAGTTGTACATATGCCTAGATTTGAATAAAACATTGTATGCCTGGGCGCCTGGGTGGCTCAGTCGGTTACGCATCCGACTTTGGCTCAGGTCACGATCTCACGGTCGGTGAGTTCGAGCCCCGCGTCGGGCTCTGGGCTGATGGCTCAGAGCCTGGAGTCTCCCTCTCTCTCTGCCCCTCCCCCGTTCATGCTCTCTCTCTGTCTCAAAAATAAATAAACGTTAAAAAAAATTTAAAAAAAAAACACTGTATGCCATTTCTTTTGCTGATTAGAAAATTTCAACTAGAAATAAGGAAAATAGCCCATAACTCATAGAAAGGCCTTAATTACTTAGACATTTGTGGGGTTTATCTCCTTTCTTTATCAAACATGAAATATTTTATGTGGTTGCTTCTGTTTGTATAAGTTTTAAATGGCTTTGAATTAACATTGCCATTGTTCCATAGAACAAAACTGCTGCTATAGTGATAAATTGTTTGGAGGCATTTGAGCAGTGGAGAGGTAGATTAATGTGGTCAATAAACTTGAGCTTCTTTAAATCACAAAGACCTAAGTTTAAATCCAAGTTCTCTTACTTATTTGCTGTGTCACTTTCACCAACTTACTAACCTATGAGCCTTGTTTGGCTGTTTTTTGTCATCTTAGGATGAGAATAATACATAATCTTGGGATGCTGAGAAAATTAAGAGATTGTATATAAAACCCCATGTGTATAATTTCTCTTTTTATTGTTGTTATCTAGTTTGTTTTTAAACAATTATATATGTCCACATATTTTAGATAGTTCATGTACTTTAGATAATTTTTACTCTTGGGTCTCTTTTGCCTGGTAAGCCTCATTATATCTTGTAAGGAAGAATCAGATCAAATACTCCCTTAACTAATTTTCAGAAGACCAATAGGGACTGTCTAAGCACACACAGCTGGTTGTCTACTCAAGGGACTTTTAAACTCTTTGACTTTGATCTACACGAAGAAATTCCTCTTATATCATGACTGAATATACACATGCATAACTGAAACATAAGTTTCACAAAGCATGTTAGCACCTATTAAATATGGCAAAGTTATCATTTCTGTTTTGTCTTACTTCATTTCATGTCATTTTGTAAGATGTTGACTATACCCCATGATCCTCTAAGGGGTTGCTACCGGAAGTTTGAAAAATATTAATCAACCCAATAATCCTCCTCTTCCACTTTCCCTTTATTTAAGTCACAAAATGTGACTTCATTCAGATAGGTACCACTTCAAGGAAGTCAATCTAGTTTATTTATTTTTTAAATGCTTGTTTATTTTTGAGAGAGACGGAGTGCAAGTGGGGAGGGGCAGAGAGAGAAGGAGACACAGAATCTGAAGCCAGCTCCAGGAAAGCTAACAGTGCAGAGCCAACACGGGGCTTGAACTCACCAGCTGTGAGATCATGACCTGAAGTCATAACCAACTGAGCCACCCAGGTGCCCCTAAGTGAACCTAGTTTAAAGGCAAATAGTGATTGAGCATCCCTTGTCAATGATTACTTCAGGGTGTGCATACGGTATAATTCTGACCAATATAAGAAGAGATTATTTCTCTAGTTTCTTTTCTTATAAAGGTACTAGTTCTATCCATGAGGGTTCCACTCATGACCTAATCACCTCCCAGAGGCCCTACTTCTAATAACATCGCACTGGGCATTAGGTTTTCAACATATGAATTTGAGGAGGAGGACAGAAACATTCACCTTGAAAATCCATTGTACCTTGAAAAGATCTTAATACAAGTAGATTGAGAAGGGAGCAGCTTTTTATTCAAATTCACTGTATTATCATGAAGAGCACTGAGTAATGTGTAGAACTGCTGAATCATTATTTGTACACCTGAAACTAATATAACACTGTATGTTAATTATACTGGAATTAAAATTAAAAACTTAATAAAAAATTCACTGCCCCAAAAGAGTCTGATTGGTTAGCATTAAATTGCAATCAGTTTTTCACCAACCCATAATCAAAATCATTTATATAGAATGATACACATGATATGTCTTGCTTTCTAGATACACATGGTATGTCTTGCTTTCTAGAAAACTGAAACTTGAAATATCACGTCTTTATTATTACTAATAGTTGGATATAAAAAGGTGACTTTCAACAATTTGCAAACCAACTTCAATGAGCAATATGCTACTCACCAGTTTTAATGTGCACATTATGTTTAAAGACCTAATGTTGGCAATCTTGGGGAGAAAAAGCAATGCCTGGCAAACCTTCAGTTCTCCTGTATACAGTAAAAGCTATCAAGTATGCTTACTTTCATATTACAACAGAGTCACTGACTAGACAATGAAAAATATTCAGTCAACTACCTGGCTGCTTAATATAAAGTTTATGTGGTATACATTTTAAATATCTTTATAGCTGCTTCAAGTGATGTTAAATGGGTTTGTTTTGTGGTTACATTCAGCTGGTGGCTAAGCTGAGCTAGAAAGTTCAAGAGAATCTCTCTAACTTGTCTGGAGCTTTGGTACTATTCATTGAGGTACTTCAGTTATTCCTTATGTAGCCTCTCTTCTCATGTAGTGCCTCTAAGGACCTACCACATGTCCAGAAGGATAGCTTGGGTTTCTAAAGATACCATGTTCCAGCTTTAAATGTTTCTGTACATTGATTTCATCTGAAAAGTAAAATCAATTTACTTTTGGAATAGCTTCTCAACTCCCATTGTTAAAATAAATTGAGGTGTCCAGACTTAAATTTGGAAAACATTTTTAACTTTACAAAAGTATTTTCCAATAGTAACAAAGGCTTCTATTTTTTAAATACAAAAAACATGTTTTCAGGGAAATATGTCTTGGAAAGAAAAAAAGGATTTTTTCCCCTTAAGATTATAAAACATTAGGCCACTTGGTTCAGCAGTGTATTTTGGCTCCCCTTCCTCTATCCCTCCCCTCCTTCCTTCTTTTCTTCCTTCCTTCTTTCCTTCCTTCTGGACAAAGTGCTTTAAAATCAGAACTTATTATGTGTTAAAGTACTGAAAGTTTCTCTAGGGTTTCCTGAAGTGTTCATGAAATATTTACTTGAGAAATTGGAGGAGAAGAAGAGGTTACAGTAGCAAACATTTAATAATATATCATTGTGGGAAAAAAAATCCCCTAAGATAAATGATAAAAAGAAAATTAGGTAATCTTCTTTGAGAATATAAGAAATCTACACCTGGGTGGCTCAGTTGGTTAACCTTCTGACTTTTGGTTTCGGCTCATATCATGATCTCACAGTTCATGGGTTCAAGCCCTGCATGGACAGTGTGGAGCCTGCTTGGGATTCTCTCTCTCTCCCTCTCATCTCTGCCCCACTCCCACTTGCTCTCTATCCCTCTCTTTCAAAATAAATAAATAAACATTAAAAAAAAGAATAAATCTACAACTGTTTTTATTCCATTATACTTACAATCCATTATGTTTAGACTTAAAAAAAAAACCTGAAGATAACAAAACAATGTATTTCTCAGAATCATGGTAGCTATAAAATTCCAAAATGTATAATCAATTAAAAAAGAAAAAGCAGTCATCAGCTCAGAAAATTTGTTTCAGTAATTAAAAAAAAATTTTAATGTTTATTTATGAGAGAGAGAGAGAGAGAGAGAGAGAGAGAGAGAGAGCATGAGTGAGGGAGGGGCAGAGAGAGAGGGAGACATAGAATCTGAAGTAGGCTCCAGGCTCTGAGCTGTCAGAACAAAACCCAATGCGAGGCTCAAACTCACGAACCATGAGATCGTGACTTGAGTCAAAGTCAGACACCTGACCAACTGAGCCACCCAGCCAGCCCACTGTGTCTCTGATTCAGCAATTTAGATTCTATCTGTAGCACTGCCAAGGATATATATTTGCTAAATGAAACCATTTCTCTTGATAATAAGATTGTAAACATTAAGTTATTAAATAATGTTCAGGAATAAATAAGACAATTACTATTTTGTAAGTATTTGAATTGTTTTTTTCAATTCCCAGCAGAGAACCAGATGCAATCGACACTTTCACATAAGACAATCAAACATAAAGTATTTTTATGCTAATAAGTGATGAGCTTCCACTTTAAAAATCTAACCAGAACTTTTACTCATGTTCCTTTCTGCTTTAGAGATTAACAGTTGTTTATCAAATGTTCATGATGCTTGTTATGATTATACTGCATTTCATTACCATGATGTTTATAATACACTTAATCACAAAATAGATATTCCAAGTTTAACTTCTATTTGTTTTAAAATGTATTATTTTCAAAGTTTTTTATGATGACTTTAGAGAGGAAAGTAAAATATATAGACATCATATCCTCCTATAAACTCAGAGTACATCCAGAACAGTCCCTGAAGTATTCTGTACCATTTTTATTCTCAACTTTACCAGCCAGAAATATTATTTTCAATGTTATAACTAGTCTCCGGGCAAAGAAAAATAGCCCAAGGTGCCAAAAATAAGAAATAAAGCATGGTCTCAGGGTTATGATAAATCAGAGGCTGTAAGGCCCTTCAGAATGGGGGTGCCTGGGTGGCTCAGTCGGTTAAGTATCTGACTCTCGATTTTGGCTTAAGTCATGATTTTGCAGTTCGTGGGATCGAACCCCATATGCGACTTTGTGCAGACAGAGTGGAGCCTGCTTGGGATTCTATATCTCTCCCTCTCTCTCTGCCCTTCGCTCACATTCTCTCTTTCTCTTTCAAAAATAAATAAACATTTAAAAAAATTTTAGAATGATGTCAAGCAATGCCTCATAGGCCCTGCGAGCATTTTCCACAGCATCCTGATTCTCAGCCTGTGGTAGAAGAGGCCTGTCTAAAAGAGATGTATAGAAGTGACTTTTATCTAGTGGGGTAGACTAATTTGCTATAGAAGGCTTACAGAGTTTTTAAGAAAATTGTATTGATGAAGATACCACCAACCAAATAAAGGAGGCAGGAGCAGTTCAAAAAGAAAAGCAATGTCTAGGCCCCCAGCTCTCTATAGGTCTTTTCTTCATAAATTTCTTTTTCTTAACTCCTCCTTTACAAACAAAAAGATTACTGTATTAATTATCTACCGTTATGTAACAAACCATCCCCAAACTTAATGGCTGAAACAATGATTTTTAAATTTCTCATGTTTCTGTGGATTGAATGGTGGTTCTTCTGCCCTAAAATCGTGGCAGCTAGAATGACTTAGATGGCTTGCATTCAGATGGTGGCTAAGCTGATGAACTAGAAGTTTCGAGAAGACCTTCCCCACTTGTCTGGGCCTTGATGCTATTGACTGGGGTATCTCAGTTCTTCCCTATGTGGACTTTCTCTCCCTGTGGTATCTAGGGACTTGCTATGTGCTCCCTCTCTCCATCAGGATAGGCTAGAATTCTAACATGATAGCTCAGGAAACCAAGACCATGAAAGCAGAAACTGTCAGGCCTTACTTTCACCACATTTTATTGGTCAAATTATACTACAAAGCCAACCCAGCTTGAAGAGGAAGGAAAATGGATTTCACCCCTTGAATAGAGGAATGGTATGCTTGTAGAGGAAGAGGAGGAATTATTTGGGGGCCATCTTTGAAGACTGTCTCTCACAGTCCATCCTCTGGCCACAATTCTTGCCCAACTCATATGCAAAAATATACTACTTGCCCTGACTCTAAAAGTCATATTATCCCATATGGAATAAGTTTAAATAATTATCTTATTGTCTAAATCAGGATAGAAGTCCTGGGTATTGTTCCCCAGGTGTAGCTGCTTGGGAGTGGCCTCTCAGTCCAGGTTTTCTAGGATGGAAAAACCACACAGACACTCCCAGTCAAAAGGTGGGGGACAGGAAAACAAGAGACATAAAGCTAAAATAGTCAAAGCTCCCACACTAGGGGCAAGAGTAGTCCTTCATTGTGGTTCAGTTCATCCCTCTGGTAGTGATTTCCTAATCCATCACTTGCCTTGCTTCTTAGGTCCTCTCTTCAGTCTGCTCCACCATTCAGTCATGCATGCTTCCTTTTCCATTAGAAATGACAAGTGCTGGGTTGGAAATGTTTCCTGTAAATTCTTCTTTAAAATTGAACAGTTCCTTCTTTCGCTCATTTCTTTCCTCTTGTACATTATCATCAGTAGTTATAAAACATTAATTGGTACTTTCACCATTCTTCCTGGAAATCCCGTTAAGAGATTTGTAAGCTCATAAGGTTCATTTTCTATCATCTAGCATGGGGAAAAGTATTGCTAAGCATTCTTGCACTGCATAACTCAGGTACTATGTTTTTCAGCATTTGGTAATTTCTTTACTGCCTTTCTACCTTCTACCATCTGTCCACTCTTCTTCAAGCCTTTGCTAATAACCTCCTAATCTGTATTCTTGTACTAGTTCTCTTGTTTCTGTAGCAAGTCATCACAAATTTAGCAGGCTTAAGCAACATAAATTTATGATTATTTAGTTCTATAGGTTAGAAGTCCAACATGGATCTCAACAGGAATAAAATCAAGATGTTGCCTAAACTATATTCGTTTCTGGAGGCTCCAGGGTGGAGTCTTTGCCTTTTCCAGCTTCTAGGGGCTGCCTGCATTCGTTGGCTTGTGGTTCCCTTCAACCGTCTGTAAAGCCAGCAACAGTGAGTTGATTTTTCATTTTGCATCACACTAGCTATGTATCCCTTTTCCACTTTAAGGATCCCCATGCTTATACTGGGCCCACCTGGATAATCCAGGATACTCTCCTCATCTCAAGATCCTTAATCACATCTGCAAAATCCTTCTTACTGCTGGTGGTAACATATTCATAGGTTCTGGGGATTAGAATGCAGACATCTTTGCTGGGGAGGGGCATTATTCTGCCTGCCACGCTGCCTTTTCAGCTTCCAACTAACAGTAGTTTTCCAATCTCCACCTATCACCTAAAGCCAATACCACTTGTTTCACCTGTTTTTTTTTTTTATAATAAAAGATACCAGATACCATCTTCTATATCTGTTGTTAAATAACAAACCACCCTAAAATGTAGTGTTTTAAAATGATTATTTCTCACAATTATTTGCTTAGGTTTTTTTGGTCCCCATGTGTGCTACGATCATTTCTGCAGCTGCACTCAGTTGACTTCACTGTCAGCAGATGTGGCAAGGGCATGACCGGTAGCAAAATAGCTCTCTACAGTTGAGGCAGACTCTGAAGAATCTGACAGCTGGAGGTTGCTGACCTCCTACCTTGCAGCTAGGCAGAGAGCCCTTTCTTGAAGGTGAATTGGGCAGCATATCTCTTTGCTTAACACAATCCACCCCTCATTCTACATAGGTCTAATTTTCTATATATGATTAGGGAATTGCTCCTATAGGATTGAAGGCATCACTTTTCCTGAAGGAAATATGGAGGTTAGTGGGACAAACTATAATCCCCATTGCTGCAGTCAAGCTGGAGCATACAATCAGTACTCATCATCTCCCCCCCCCCAACCTCCGCCACCACCACTATTTATTCTAGATTTCCCTTACTGTCCAATGCTACCTATGCTGCCCTTGGTGGTTTCACTGGTGTTGCAACTCAACCTTCATTCCCTGAGGGGCCTGAATTTGTCATCATGCATTTTTCAGGGTGAGGTTGGTAGACCTATTCATTACAGTCACAATTTGGTAAGTGTATCATGCGGTCTCCACACTTACTCCTTCCTGCTCTGATTGTGTAATAGGATCCCTACTTCCTCCTGATGATCAGTGTCAACTATCCTTGGCAAGACGGTGACTCCTTTTCTTGTCTGCTGGTGTCTGGACACAAGCAGCCCAGAGTACCAAGGAGGCAACTGAAGCTTATATTTCAATGTGATTTCTGCTATATTTCTTAACAAAAGTGTGCCCCTTTAAGGGCTAAGACCCCTAACTATGCAGACTTCAGAGTTGTGAATATAGGAAGCACAAAGTACCCTTAACATTCATTAGAGGCAATTGTAGGGGGAGGCACTTGTGCTACCACCCTTTAGTTCCTACACCCATATTTTCTGTATTGGGGCACAGTGCCATATAATAATCTTTGATCCAATGCATATAATACATATTTAGTATGGCATCCTTGCACAGTCTTGTCACAGAACTGTTGTTCAGCTGTACCATCAGCAGGTTGTTCCAATGCTCTGTCAGGCTGGCAGTTTCTGGGTGGTGTGATACATAGATATTGTCAATGACAATGTCAATGTCCTGTGGATATGGGACCACTCTTGTACTTCCTTTTCTGTAAAACATGTTCCCTGGTTTGATGTGATACTATGTGAAATCCCATGCTAGTGAATCTAGTATTATATGAGCATTCAGATGGTGGTATTGGATGAGGTTCTGTGGGCAGAAAAAGCAAACCCATACCTGTAATATGTGTCTATTTCTGTGACAGGGAACTTCTGGTCTCTCCAGAATAGAAGGGACCTAATGTGGCCAACTTGGCATTTGGTCATGAGGAATGTTACATTGGCAACTCAGTCTTGTTCTCTATTGCTGGTAGGTTGGGCATTCAGCAGCAACAAGAGCTAAATCAGCCTTGATCAGAGGAAATTCATGCTGTTGAACCCATGGTCAGTCTTCATCCCTTCCACAGCAGACACTCCATTCATGTGCCCATTGTGCTAGCATTGGGTGACTAACAGCCAAGGAAGGATGGATGATGTCAACTGGGCAATTTGTTCAGTCTTCTTTACTGTTAGTGACTCTTCAGTAGTGGATGCTCTCTGGTGGGTGTTATGTGTAATTTTCTTCTTTACAACAAAGAGTAATGGCTAATATTACCACTATTGTCGGTAAATAACTCCCCCCCACCCGCAAGTTTTTTTTTTTAAATACAATGTTAACATGTAGCTTATGGTTTCAAGTACAACTTTCAGCTAAGGTTGGACTTTACTGGAACTTAACAACTTTCCATTCTTATGCCGAATTTTATCTTCCAGCTGTTATACTGCATTTTGATTTCAGCAATCATATTTTCCAATTTATAGGATCCCATTTTTGTTTACTGTTATATGATCACATTCTTGTTTTGTTATACTATCACACAGCTGTACAATATAATCTCTTTTTTAAGATATGTAGTGTTTTTTCATTTGTTCTCAGTTTGTCTGTTTCCTTTGGATTTTTTCCCCTCCTTGTTAACTGGGCCCCTCTTTGCTATTTGTAGGCTTTCACCAGGTGTCTAGTGGTACCTGGCTCTTATTTATGGGTGTTGATTTTCGGTCTGGTGGTCTTCATTGTGGGCTCATTAAGTGTTTTAGCCATACTTTTCACTAGAATATTTTAATTGTCTGTATTTGGAGGCAAAATTTTGGTAAAATTATTGCCTGCAATAACATGAGACACAGAAAATATACCTAATGCACTCATGGCATTGGGTGAGATTTTAAGGCAGAATTAAAAAAAAAAAAAAGCTGGCTGCTATTAGCTGCAATTGACAAGGTACTTACTCAAAGAGACAGCTCAAAAATAAAGAGGTGGGTACACAGATTTGAAAGGGAATACAGAGCCTAAGATGGGCAGGGCTGCAAAATTAAATGTTTTTCACCAAATCAAATGTGTGAAAGTTAAATGTAGCCTTAGGACAAAGATCAAATCCAGGGTCCTGCCTATTACCATGGCCTCAAGAAAAAGACCCAATAAAGGGTATAACAATACACTCATTTTTCTAAGACCTCTGAAGGGATGAAGGGGATGCCTTTCCCCTGAACTAAAGAACTACCAGAATGATTAAGGGATTAATATAAGATTTATATGCTCAAGACATAGAGGTCTACGAACAGTCATGAGTACTTGGAGAATCTCTGGCTGAACTGGTTAATGACTGTTTCTCTAATACTCTTGTATTAGACCTTTACTCTTACAGCAACTCCCATATTTGGGTGAACCCTAATTCCTTTATTAAACCTCTTTATTCATGTAATACTTGTTATGAATCTGCTCTCCTCACCAAATCTGGACTAAAATATGTGGCTATCCTAGAAGAGAGACTAAAATAAAAATTTAATCTATCACTTTATTAGAAGAGGCAATCCATGCCAGTGAAACCAAGGAAGAAAGGCTAGCAAGGATGAGAAGCAAATGCACATTGATGTTACTGTATAGCACTTGGTTTCTGTTTCATCAAAAGCCATGAAGGCATTGCCACTCACTTGGCAAATAAACTTGCCCAGCTACATGGTATATTTCTAGGCAGGGGGGTTAAACACTGTGCCTCAAAGCAGTCTTTCAGAAGAAAGAGAGAAATTTATCTGACAGCCTCTTTTAGTTCATTGATCCAAATTTTCCAAACAGATGGTTCACTGCTCTTCCACATGCATCCCCTGGCCCTCTTGACAGTCGCTGGGGAGACTCTGTGATATGGTGCTTCCTAGAGTGCAGAAGTGTTGAGATAGGCCAGGGATTCTGAGAATGTAGCTAGCTGACCTCAGGCAGAGGTCACACAAGCCTGCTGGCAGTCTGTCAGTCTATGTAGGGTGGTAGTTATGGCAAAGCAAGTGGTTAGTGGCCTGGGAAACTGGGGCCAAGAATCTGAGAAGGCACCTGAGGAAGATGTGTCTGATACTGCACCCAAAGATAAAGTATTTATTGGCACAATAATGCTATCTAATAAACAGCTTGAAAACGTCAGTGGCATAACAATGGGCATCCCTTGCTCATACATCTGGAATCAGAAAAGTGTCAGGTGATTCTGTTGATCCTGGTGAAGATCGTTCACATATCCGGGGGTTGACTGGCCTTCACCTAATCTAGACAGGATTCAGCTGGAGTAACCAACAACTTGGCTCTGCTCCACGAGTGCCTAATTTTCCAGCAGACTAACGCAGGCACAAATGTGCTTATGGCAATAGCAGAAAAGTAAAAATACACTAGACCTTTGGAAATAAATATGGCCCAGAATCAGAGTGAAAGGGTACTTCAAAGAAGAATGAAAAAGGACCATGAATACAGGGAAAAGTAAAGAATTAGGGACATTTTTACATCTTAACATACCAAAGAAAAACAAAACAATTCATTGTTCTAAAAGGTATTATTGTTTTCCTGGGAAAAAACTTGAGATTTTATCTGGCCTTAATTATAAATCAGGCTTTTACAAAGTATGTGGGTCATCCTTCTTATGCCAGCTGTGAGATGGGGGTAAATCCCCTCCCTCTTACCTGTTATGTTCAGTTGGTTTGTAGAGCCTATTAAGTGGCAATAGATTTTGGCTCAAGGAAGTCCAAATCTAGCCCAGAGAAATCCAACTTTGGCCCTGCTTAAATCAATTCAGGGCTTCCTCTGTTCCCAGGACCAAATTCTAAACATGAAGAAATCCATTTTAATTCCATTCTTATAAAATAAATGCTAAATAGGCAAGCCAGTTGATGTGTTTGGCTCAGACTATAGGACTAAAAATGTTCAAACCATATATAATCCACATTACTTTTTATAAATAGCATAATAAAATGGTGACTTCAATAAACCCAATCAGAAGTCCCAGGTTCTACCACTAACTGTGTAACATATGGGCAACTTACTTAGTCTCTTTAGGTCACAGCTGCCTATATAATCAGGAATTGCTCTAAATTATAATGTTGCAAATATCCTGTATCCACAGGATGTGAGTAGGCATTACTCACTCAAATAAGTTTAAGAAATACTAACTTAAATAAATTCAAAATGTTTACTTCAAGACTTTTCAGCACTTTTGAGCTGTACCTTTTGAATCTCTAAGAGGGGAATATAATGTGCAGCAAACAATTTTAACCAATGACTCATTTTTTCATAAAACATGTTATATGTCACAATGAATATACTTTGATAAACATACAGTTATTGCTAGTATCCACGTGGTTCAATTTATCAGTCAAGATCCCAGAAAGAAAGAGAGGGCAACTTCATATAGGGGCATGGGAGAAGAATATAATAAAATGACAATTTACAAATGTGTAGGTAGGGTTTAGGGAGACCAAAAAGGAGTAATGAACTACTCTGGGGCTAGTTACAACTGGGAGCCATTACTTCCCGTAACGGAACAGGGACCTGAAATTAGAGAGGGTAACTTGAATAACTGCCTGGAAAGAGATGCCTGATAGGATGGTCTTCTGTAGAGGGACACAGCCAATCCATGGTGACCTGGCAGGTAAGGAGCCAGGGAAATAAATTAACACAGCTTCATTTTCCTTTCAACCTCCAGTCTCTTGCTAGTGCTTTCATCTGTTGAACCTAACCGAAAGCCAGAGGGCAAGGGGACCTACCTCAGAGAAGAGAGCAGAATGGAAAAGGGTGGTGGATGAATCTAAAGGGGCAAATAAAGGCTATTCAGCACAGTAGGGATCCTTTCACAAGCAGCTAGATTAGGTGATTAAATGATGTCCTCAGGACTCAGTCTTATCTCTCCACTCCATTTTCCTCCGCTGGCTTCATTCTAAGGCGTGTTCCCACCATCTGCAGCACAAATGCCATTAGCAGCTCTAGGGTTATAGCATGATTAGCTCACAATTTCAAATAAAACAATAAAAAGAATAGACACATATATAGCACTGAGTATAGCCAGGTGCTGTTGAAAGCTCCTTAGATACATTAACTCAGTTAATCCTCATGATAATGCTATAAGGTGGCAACTGTACTATCATCTCTTTAGAAATGAAGCAACTGACATATGACTGGTAAGAGGAAAAAGAAAAGCTAAGATTTAGATTCAAGTAGCTAGCTCTAGAATCTGTGCACCATATTGCTTTTTGAAAAATAAACCCTATCTCCTACAGCACTCACATCACTTGTCAGAAAGGATGCTGGGTCATGTGCTCATCCTTGGCTCAACCACCAGGCACTTCGTTTGCTAAACTGGGTCATATGTCCTTACCCATGGTAGGACATGACTGCCAGTAATTTCTGCCTAAAAAAGATGTCAGGCAAATGTAAAAAGCAACAAATGTCCATCACAGGCAGTGTGGAGTTACAGAAACAGCCCTAGCCACTAAAGTTGCAAGTCTAGTTCTGCCTATGTTTGCCACAAACCTCAAGCCAAGTATTTATGACTTCATTTTCAGTGAGGAGATTCTGATCCCATCTACCTCCAAATGTGGTAGTGGGTATAGACAGAAAAATATGAAGATACCTAAACAACTATTATATCTAATTACATAAATATAACATATATTATATTAAAATGTAGTAATGAACTGAGATATACCCAACTTGAGCAAATAACTTCTGAAATGAGTGTTTCAGTCAATACTATCTCTAAAAATTCCCTTAGAAACTGAAGTAAATGAATGAAACCTTATTTTCTCAAGTGATCTAACAGACATTATATATTAATATTTCTTAAGAATAAACAAAGCACAAGTAAAGGTTTATTAATTTTTAGCAAAATAAAATGACATAAGTAGCTTTTTAAAAACTAATGGATAAGTTTTCTCATTTCCTTGTCTCCAGAACATTTGGCATTCTTTATCAGCTGGTACATAAAAGAGTAGAAAAATAAGAGATTGTCATATTGTCCTTGGTATTTCTCTTTTAATATATCAGTATGGTAGTCTACTAGAAAGTAGTAAATAGCTTCAATTGTGGAAAGGAAGGTGTCTGGCTTTCCTTTTTGATGGCGCCAAAAGCAAGTTTTTCTTGTTTTCAACTCAACTTGTAACAGTCCTGCCAAAAACAAATAAGTATAAATAATTTTTATTAACCACAGGATCTGGCACAATGATAATTTCTCTTAATTATTTTAAGAATTTTTTTAAGAGAATATACAAGTTCCTTCAACCCCAACCAAATAGGGTATTTTCTTAAATGCATTAAGGTAAATACAGAAGCAATATAAAACATAGAACAAAATCTTATACATAAATCTTAGAACTTACAACCATGAGTTAAAAGTAATCAAGATGCTATTTTCTATCTACCAGTGTCTTTACATTTTAACCAGTGACAGGACTAAATTCACCAATATTCAGAAGGTTTCATTTCCTTGATAAACTGACATTTCAAACATCATTCTAAAACTCACTGAGAGAGATAGGCAGGTTAATGGTCCTTAATATGGTTAAAGTTGACTTCTGGATTATCACTTTTTGGCTATATCTTCATGAACAGAGTACCTAATGTTGTTTCTTTAGCTCTGCCACATCTGTACGTGAGGCCTCAATGACACAGTCAGCTAGAATGTCTTAGTCCTGTGCATTTAAAGAGGAAATAATTCATGAAATCACAGAACAGTTCTTTGACCTCTTAAAACTCAGATGTCAACATACAAACCCAAAATGCTTTTAGCACCTTAGACCACAACTTAGATTCACATTGTATTTATTTTGCTATACTTTTTATAAAGCATGTTTATTTCAAAGTGAGAAAGTAGTATTAAAGGGAGAAGGGAGTATTAAAATGAGCCTCCCTACCCAGATAAGGAACTTTTGAGTTACCAATGATTTCCTACTATCACACCTCTCTTTAACCTAAAAGCTACTTCAGAAATGCAGCAAAGAATGACAAGAAATAAAATACTGTAAAAAATTAAGATTTTTAAGAGATAAGGAGGATCAAATGTCTACATAGGACTTGTAGGGGGAGAGAACAGAGAATGGAGGAGAGATAGTTTTTAAAGAGATAATGCCCATGACTTTTCCATAGACTATTTTTAAAAATGCAAAGCCACAGATCCATGAAATAATGTATCTCAAGCAGAATAAATCTACAGGAATCAATGCCTAGATCCATCACACAATAGTGTAACTGCAAAAGAGCAAAGTTAAAGAGATTTTTAAAGCAGGGATTAAGAAGTGGCAGATCATATACAAAAGATCATATACAAAAGAATGGTAATGGGAATGATAGGAGACTTTTTATCAGCAATAGTAAAGTACTGAAGACTCCAGAATAAAACCTTCAAAGTGTCAAGAGAAAAAACTAACAACCTCAAATTGTGTACTCAGCAGAACTATATATTAATAACAGGAAGGAAAACATTAGTAAAGTAACAAAAACTGAACATATGCCAACAGGAAACCAAATGAAAGTAATTGCTAAGGAATGTATTTCAGCAAAGACAGTCTGGGTTAAAGGAAAGGTGAGCAAAGAAAACGATAAACATCTATGCAAATCCAAATAAATGCTACCTGAATGAAACAAAAACAATAACCATATCTAATTTGTGGGCTGAAGGTAAAGGACAGAACAAAAATAATGAAGAAAATAACAGTAACTTAGTGAACAAGGAGGAAGTTGAATCAAACATTGTCTGCTAAGTGCTTAGCGTGTTCAAAACGGAAGGTTAAAATCTTGTTTAAAATACTGTTTGACTTAAAATAAGTCGCATGTGCAGAGTACAATTTTCTAAAAGAACCAAAATAGGAATATTACAGAATGGAAAAAGATAAAAACTTGAAAAAAAGTCAACAACAAAAAAAGTAAACAACAGGACAAATAAAATTAAGATGGTAGAAATACATCCCAAAACATCAATACTCATAGCAAACATGAATAGATGAAACCCTCCATGTAAAAGATTCTGAGACTGAAACACAGGATGACCTCTACAGTCTGTCTACAGGGCTTCCCTCAACACCAGAGGGTCAACCCGGAGGTCTGAGCTGACACAGTAAAAAAACAATAAATTAATTAGATGTGTAAGAACTGGAAAGGAAGAAACACAATTGACATTACTTACACAGAAAATACTTTTAAAATCAATAAACAAATTACTAAAAATATAGTATCTTAGGGTAGAGAGGATTTATACAAGACATAGCAAGTGCTCAACATGAACATTGAATGCTACATCAAGAATTTCTATTCCTCAAAAGATACCATAAAGAAATTTAAAAGATGAGTCATAAGCTACAAGGAGATATTTCAAAACATTATTATCTACATTCTAGTAGATCTAAAGAATTCCTACAAATCAATTTTAAAAAATTAGAAAGATGCACATAATTGTTTCACAGAACGGGATGCATGTGGCCAAATAAATGAACAAAAGGATGCTCAATCCAATTATTAATTAAGGGAAAGGCAAACTATGATCACAATGAGATGCCACTTTATACCTGCTAGACTGGCAAAAATCAAACATCTGACAATACCAAGATAGGAGGCATCATGGATCAATGAGGACTCTTATACATTAATGACAGGTGTATAAATTTGTATACCCACACTTTGGAAAACAGTTGGCATTACCTTGTAGAAGTGGGCATTCTCATATGCAACAACCCAACGATTCCACTTCAAGGTATGTTTCCTTAAGGAACCTTGTACATGCATAAGAGTATTCGTAGATGCATAATTTGTAAGAGCAGAAACTAGAATTAACTCAAGTGTTTCATCAATAGGAGACTAGATAAACTGTAGTATATTCACACAGATAATACACAGCAGTGAAAATGAATAAACTATAGTTAATCATGTAACAACAGGGGTAAACCTTAGAAACACAATGCTGACTTTAGATTGCAGGTCCCCGGAAATACAACATGCAGGTCAAAATAAAAAACTAAATAACAAAGATTATGAAAGCTGATGCATATAAATAAAACACAAAGGAATGATGAAAACATAATTCAGGAGAAAAGTTACCTCTGATCAGGGGAGAAGTGGAGTCACGCAGGGAAGAACATAGGTAGATAAGTTATTGATACAATTCTGGTGCCTGGGTTCTTAATTATTCATTATATCACCATGTGCTATAACATTATATTATATATATGTTCTTTCGCATGTGTCATAACTTAGTTTAAAAAGTAATATAAATAACACCTTTGCCTATTTAGTGGCAGAATGAGAGCCAGAAGTCAGGTCCCAGCCCTGTTCTTCCCATTAGGCTTACAATACAAATCTAATCATGTCAATGTCTGGCATTAAATTCTCTACAAGTGTCATAGCACTTGTGGAAAAAAAGACCGAATTCCCAGGCATGATATTCAAGGGCATTCACAGTTTGTATTTCTTCACAGTTATTTCTCCTACCATTCTTATATACGTACACATTCTACACCATATTCAACTTTTTCAGTGTCCTGAATGTAAAATGATGTTTTTATATCTTTGTGTATATGCCATTCCCTTTGAATGAACTGCCCAGGCCTCAGCCCTTTATCCATCAAGATTTCAACAGAAACAGTTAATCCTTCAGGGACTCCACGAAGAACAGGATTGTGTCTCCTCAATGCTACCCCTGCATCCAAAATTTATTGAATTTTCTTACCTGCTTACTTGTCTGCCTCCTGTAATAGATTACATGGCAGACAATGTCCACTATGTTCTCAATATTCATGTTCTCCTTCTCTCAATGTTAACAAACCTCAATCCTGTTCAGTATGGCAAGTGTCCAGCTAAAAATAAAAACTATGTCCCAGCTCTACTCATAGCCAGAGTGGTCATGTGAACCATTCTGGCCAAAGAAGGAAAAATGAAAACTCCTAGGAGGAAATTCCAAGAAAGCTATTATTATATTATATATTTATTTTTTAATGAAAGAGCCAGACTCAGTGGGCATATAACAACTGGAATATATATATGGTTTGTCTTGGGACCTAGCAGCTATCTTACAAGGATTAAAGTGATGAAGGAATAAAATGGAATGAGTATGAATCTTTACAGGCATTGTGAAGTCCTTATAATAGCTTGGACTACCTATTTCTGGACTTTTACCCATGAAAAGTAAACTCACTACTTGTTTTAAGATTCCATCTGGGTTTCTGTTTCATATGGGGAGACACAACCCTAACTAATAGCCACTGTGATCACCTAGAGGGTAGAGAGATTGCTCTATTCTCCTTTCTATCCCCCAATCTAGGACATCACCTATCCAGGACAAATATTACTGAATTTTAACAAATATTACTGAAATATTAACAAATATTACTGAATGAATGGACAAATCACAACCTTTAAAGTATTCTATCTGGGTATTTTGAAAATATTCCAATTTGATTTTTTTAAATGTTTTATTTATTTTTGAGATAGACAGAGTATGAGCAAGGGAAGGGCAGAGAGAGAGGGAGACACAGAATCCAAAGCAGGCTCTAGGCTCCGAGCTGTCAGCACAGAGCCTGATGCCAGGCTCAAACCCACAAACTGTGAGATCATGACCTGATCAATGGAGCCACCCAGGCGCCCTGAAAATATTTCAATGTGAATAATTTTGATTCAAAGATACACAAAAGTTGTAACAACCCAAACCAAACTCTTTTGACTATTTGTATTAATGTTAACTATATCCAAGAAGTAAAGGCAAACATTTGAAAATGTCCTAATTAGTACAGTTAAAATGTTAACATAGGATTTGATATCACAATGCAATTTCTAAAAAACAAACCCAAAGTAACTATTAAATAATGGTTTCTAATGCACCTAATATGTTCTAAAATGTTAAGTATAAAAATCAAGAGTTAGTGATTATTACCATTAATCCATCCTGTTTTAAAGATTTTCTTAGAAGTATATAGAACCTTTGAAAACACACTGAAAAACAAAGGCATGGGATTATATAAAAAATATTTATTTTTAAAAGCCAAACACATATATCAAAAAATTCTTTTGCTAGCATTTTTTGACAATCAATAATTTTATGATGAAATCAGCAAATCTTTTTTAGCAGAATTTTAAAGCAGATAATTATAAATGGCTTTTCCCTTCAAAAGTATTGCCTGAATTTCTTCAACTGAAAAGTAAGAGTAAAAATCTTGAGCTATCCTCATACTGTCATTGTGAGGACTGAATGAGGCAGTATATGATACAGCACTCACTTACACACTGACTACAGTTCAGGCAATGCTTTTAATCTAAAAAAAAAGCAGTCACTTTAAACATTATATCAATACAGTCAAAATGAAGGGAGATGGCTGGCTAATTTAAAAAAAATGTTTTTAAATGTTTATTTATTTTTGAGAGACAGAGACAGAGCATGAATGGGGAGCAGGAGAGAGAGAAGGAGACACAGAATCTAAAGCAGACTCCAGGCTCTGAGCTGTCAGCACAGAACCTGACACCGGGCTCCAACTCAAGAGCAATGAAATCATGACCTGAGCTGAAGTTGGATGCTTAACTGACTGAGCCACCCAGGTACCCATAAAACAAATTATAATATAATCCCAGTTTTTATAATTTGGACTGCCTCTCCAACAAAAGTAACCATCCTTTCTCACCACCTTCTTCTAAGGCTTCCTATGGTGAATCTTCAAGAATGTTATATCACTCTTCACGTGTAAGTTCACATTTTATGATTAAATTATGCGCTCAACCTTCAAATGTTTTATTTTGCCCAGAGTAAAACATTCAGAGCTGTTTCTCTGTAAAATGTGGCAAAACAGTATGTTTCTACATTGTTAAAGAGATTCTTAACCTCTGCATTCATAAGATAACCGAAACAATTTCCAATACATTACATTTGAGGGTTTTATCTGAGGTTTAAAGCTGGCTTGTTCATGATGAATGGATAAAGAAATTGTGGTTTATATACACAATGGAGTACTACGTGGCAATGAGAAAGAATGAAACATGGCCCTTTGTAGCAACGTGGATGGAACTAGAGAGTGTGATGCTAAGCGTAATAAGCCATACAGAGAAAGACAGATACCATATGTTTTCACTCTTATGTGGATCCTGAGAAACTTAAAAGAAACCCATGGGGGAGGGGAAGGAAAAAAAAAGAGGTTAGAGTGGGAGACAGACAAAGCATAAGAGACTCTTAAAAACTGAGGAACAAACTGAGGGTTGATGGGGGGTGGGAGGGAGGGAAGGGTGGGTGATGGGTATTGAAGAGGGCACCTTTTGGGATGAGCACTGGGTGTTGTATGGAAATCAATTTGACAATAAATTTCATATATTGAAAAAAAAAGCTGGTTTGTTCAGTTTAATCCCATCAAATGATAAAATGTTTTAAAACCCAAAGGCAATGATTTATAGCAAACATGGGTTGTGTCTTAAGGAAGTAATTTGGTTTTTCTGGAAACTGTGTTTTCACATATACAGAGATTGTTAAGTATGTGCAAAGCCTCAAGTAGTCCCTGTGGTGCAATAAGGCACTAGAAGGGAGAGGGGTTGAAGTGGGACATGCAGATTTCATGATTTTGAAGGAATTAAGAAATCCCCTTTTAAAAATACAGGACACCTACTATGTGATCTGGAAAGGAATAACAGAAATTTTGGTACAAATCTGACTTGAAGCCTTAATTTCAAATATGAACACTCTGAAAACAGATTTTTGAATTGTGCCTCAATAATTCCTTTTATAGTTTTCTTAACTGCTTTCACTCATGTTCTTTCATTTGGTCCTTTCAATTACCATATAAGGTAATTGTAAAGAAAGTAGTTCAGAAAAATCTTCAAAATGAGGAATAAGGTGCTGCTGTAACCATCCAATGCAGTGTGGCAGGGAGTGCTCCAAAGAGTCAGGCCTCAGGGCTCCATCCCTCTATTAAATATCAGCAAAAAGATTCTTCTAGGTCTTATACTCCGTAGTTTCTCTCTGTCTCTCTCCTTCCCACTCCCCCCACCCCCTTCCCTTTCTTTCTCTCTCTCTCTCTCACACACACACACAATTTCTCTGTCTCTATCTTTCTGCTTATCATTCTCACCAACAAACACACAGGTATGCACACAATTAGATTGACAAAGCAATCTTACCAACATGTATGTTGACCTCAGAGGTGTGAACTATGTAAATTAAATCTAGTATTGTCACTCACGTTAGTTTGAGATTAGTTAACACAAGTTAAACTCCAAAGAAGTGTCATAAACTTTCTTTTCTAGGTGATGTGCATTTTTAACAACAGCCTGAGAAAGGGTCTCCCAGGTTGAAACTGTTTTGGCAACTGTCTAAAACCAACTGGGTAGCTCTCTTGCCTTCTAATCAAACATGGTACACAAACAAAGCTATCAAGAGCTGGAAATAAATCTAAAATATTTAGAGAAACTACTGAAAAACCCTGAAGAACTAAGTAAGGTGCAAGTAAATAAGAGAGGTAACATGAGTTCCTGTTCTTCAAATTACTAGCTGTGCTAGTTGGGCAAGTGAAGCAACTCTTTTAAACCATTTTATTAGGAACTAAACTTTTCACTCTAAGAGACAGAGACATACAAAGGTAAAACAAAAGAAAGAAAATCCCTGGGAAGTTAAATCTTGGAATTGGAACTCTCCATGTGAACTCATGATATATGTCCATTTTCCTTGGCTCTATCCACTGTAGCAATGACATCCAAGTTGTAATAAATTTACCAGCTCTTGATTTCTAATATTAGTCCCCACTAAAAAGAACCACAGCTCCTTTGTATAATCAATCATTGGTTCTAGATCTGGGGCAGAAAAAAAGTACAAGTGAACTTGGCACATCCTGTTGTACCAGAAAAGACTAATGAGGCCATGACACAGAGAGGGCTTGAAGGCCTCCACTAGCAAAAGTTGAGACAATGTGGGCATCAAAAAAGATACAATCACAACATATTACGTATGATGAACTAAAAGGAAATCTAAAAATGTACAGTGACCTCAAAAAGGGGCAGGGGAGAGTGAAAAAAAAGAAGGGGGGTGTGGAGAAGAGTTCTTTACATAAGAAAGCCAGCTAACAAATGTAAAAGAAATGTCATCATTTTGCAATCCTTGATGTAAGTACTGATTTAGGCAAGTCATCAATGAATACTAAAACCACTCAGTGAACAGCAGTTGAGAAATAGACAGTTTAGAGTCTCGAAGCATCACCCCACAGGTTACTACTACTAGTTTCAATGAAGAAAACAAACCTTTATAATGGAGAGGCCTGGCAATCACCACTTTAATTAATTAAAGTTGTTACCAATAACGGAACTTACATTATATGCGTCTTGATTTGATGCAATAATAAGTATATAACTTTACCTATGAATAGGGTAATCATGTAATTAGTAAGTTAAAGAGCTTCATTTCTGAGAATGAAAGGGAATGCTATTAATAATCATATCAGAACAAGTATAAACTGGAATTGTCATGGACAACCCTAGATTTATCCTTATCACGAAGTATCCTTGCAAAAATACTGAAGTGAATCTAATTATGATGGAGCATTCAGACAACTGCCCGGTCCTCCTCACGCCAGCCAAAGTCATAGAAAACAAAAACAGGAGAAGCTCTATGTTAAATCAGACTAAGGAGGCCTAATAACTACATGGGATATGAAGGAAAAAAGAGCTACAAAAGATACTTTGGGTCGATTAGGGAAATGTGAATATGGACTATGTTCTGTATTACAGATTAGAGAACTTTTGTTAATTTGCTTACAGTGATAATGGTATTGTGACTTTGCAATTATTCTTAAAAGATGTACAGTTAGGTATTTAAGGGTGAAGTGTTGTCAAGTCTGCAACTTACTTTCAAGCAGTTCAACCAAAAATTAATGATATATCTAAGTATAAACACACATATAATAGAGAATAAAACAAATGTGGCAAAATGTATGGGTATTCAGTGCAATTCTTCCAATAATCTGCAGGTTTGAAGTTTTTTTAAATGAAAGTTGGGAGACAGAGCAATCCACAAAAAATTTGTTTTTCTTACCTTGAAGTCTCTCATCAGTGAATATTTTGTTTGTTTGGTTCCAGGTGCTATCGATAAATATAATTTTTTTCAGTGTTGTGTCTTGGCCCTTGCTGTCATTTAAATCCTGTTCTTCAGTTTTCTTGCGTTTAACAGATGGCTTCTCAGGGTCATTTTTGTCTCTAACATTATTTTGAATCCTTTTTTGCAGATGAAAAGAAAGATCTTTTATTGAAATAGACTTAGGTCCAGGAAAAACCAGTGCAACCTAAAGCAAAGAAACTTAAGTCAGCAGTGTGCTATTATGATCTTTGAAATGAATAAATTCTGACTTACAACTTGACAAGAAACAAACATGTTGAATATGTTCCCATTATGTTCATAATATGGTTTCTTAGTTCGTATCAAATTAGATCTGTATGTACTATAGGCAGGAAAATGGAGAGGGAAGAAAGTAAAAGCAGGCACAGTAATATCGGCAGTAAGTAAAAACCTGAAGAAATAATGCAGAAAAACTATATAAAGTGGAAAGACGAGATTCAAAAAAGCCTTAACAATCTAAAATCATTTGATCTTTGAAGATACCAATGAAGTAAATAATTTGTATGTTTATTGCTATAAAAAAATAACTCTAGGTCATTAAGAAAAATATTAAATTATGTTCAAGTAAGCTTATAAAGGTAATGGAACTTAAAATTCATTTTTAGAGACACCTGGGTGGCTCAGTTAAGCATCCGACTTCCACTCAGGTCACAATCTCACTGTTCTTGAGTTTGAGCCCTACATCAGGCTCTGTGCTGACAGCTCAGAGCCTGGGGCCTGCTTCAGTTTCTGTGTCTCCCTCTTTCTCTGCCCCTCCCCCACTCACACTCTGACTCTCTCTCAAAAAAAAAAAAGAAAAACATTTAAAAAATTCATTTTTAGACTTAATGTGAAGAGTTGTAAAAAAATAAGCTGCCTACTTCATGGTCCTTTTCTTCATATTCTGGAATACAAGGATACGTGTAAATATTTACAAATTCAGGTGCTAATAGTTTTGCATGTACAGCAGTACTTTTGCCATCTGTTTCATTTGGATGTTTAATGATGTCAATCTTCAGTGGAAGCTAAAATTAAAAAAAAAAGAGAAATCAACACAACAAACATAAAAATTCTAATTTTTATGTTAATAAAAATAATCTTAGGCTAAAATAATAAGTTCACACTAAGCTCCTACAAATATAATTTGAAAATCATACATTTCTAAACTAGAATATTAAGAATTCTAAGAGCCATACAGCAAACCCAAATTTCTTCCTTGATATTGTTGATCACATACTAAACAACTATTTCCAACTCCTTTAACATAGAATCTGCTCTTAAAGCAAAGTTTCAAGGTCATTTTCATTTACGTTACATAGGCAGGGAGTCCAATTCCTTGCATTTCAGTATCTGTGCCAAGAACATTTTTTATAATTTCTATAAACTCTAGGTTTGTTAATTTTATGACACAATAAAAGGAAATATAAGTTTGGGCAAAGGCTTCACATCTAAACTTCAAGTCAAATTTTATTCCCTACATGTCCTTCGAGATCAAAGGTATTACCCTTTGTTGTGAACATCATGATTCTCATCAGTGGCCTTTCACAGCAAAAATGAAATAATCATCAATTGGAAAAAGTAACAGGTCCAAGAGGTGCACACTTTATATAAAAATTAACTCTCTTCAAAATAATTTTGTCTATTTTCCTTAAAGTTTCTTTGTTATGGATTATGTCCTGCCTCTTTGTAAAAATAATATTCTCTTGCATTTCTTGAGTGAGATTTTACTATCATTTCACTGACTTGTTTGATTTAGTTTTCTGTATAATGTGTATACAGGTGCTACAGTCAAGAGTATGAAAATGAAAGCCAAGTCATATCCCCCCCATAACATATAAGAAACTCCAAGTTGGATTCTTCACTGATTATAAATGATTTATTTGTTACGATAAACACTCTTCCAGCTTCCGCTTTACCCAAAACAGGATTTTAGGTAGAATTCTAGGTATTTACCCTGGGGCAAGTTATTTTACCCTGGAGTACAAAACTATTTTTGTTTTTTAAAACAGCTTCAATAAAGGGATAAAATAGGTATAATAAATGCCACATATTTAAGGTATACAATATAATGAATTTTAACACCCCTGAGTTCATCACCACAATCAAGATCACAAATTTATCTGTCGCCCCTAAAAGGCTTCTTGTGCCTCCCTCCTTCCCCTTTCCCCATCAACTACCACTCACAGTCCCTAGGCAATGATGATTGCTCTGCTATCACTATAGGTTTGCATTTTCTAAGGTTTTATATAAATGAAATCATATGGTATATGCTCTTTTCTTTTTCTGTTGGGGTTTCTTTTTTTTGGTTCTTGAATATGTATTTTTTACTGAAATAATCATTCATAAATTCATATACAAATATGGTATGTACTCTTTTCATCTGACTTCTTTCACTCAGAATAATTGTTCTGAGAGTCATCCATATTGTTGTACGTATCATTAATTCTAGAGCTGGTTTTTAAAGGAGCAGTTGCCGCAGGCTACTAGATGGTCCCAACTGCACATACTTTACTTTTCTGGGTGACTGTGTGGAAAAGGAGGGTATATATCCCAGAAGGGCCATAAATATGTACCCCAAGTAGTTTTCAATTTAGGGTTTCAAACGCCAAATCTCCTTCCCTCCCCACTTGGGCCTAGTGACCAATTAGGGCCAATTGCTTCAAATCACCAAACCAACTTCTAGTTATAGAAAATTTACCATTTAAGTACGCAGTTCACAAATGATTTTACATCAGTCTACTTCTGGCTGAACTCTACGTCAGAATTTCCTCATGATGCTCAGTCTCAGTTGACACTACATTCCCTTTCCCCAGGGTCTCTCAGTCCCAGGTCAGCATTATCTTAGCCCAGGGCAGATAGAAAGAGGAAAGAAGAAAAAGAAAGCACATTGTGACAAAGTATTCTATTACTAGTAAAACTGACTTTCTTCTATGGCTGATGAGTAGAGCTGAAAATTCCAAAGGTGACATTTCTGATTAGCTGGCTATGTCTGAAGGGTACCATTTACATCAAGGACACAGAGTGTTACTCATATATTTAAAAGTCATGTACCTAGCCTATCATGGACTAAATTCTACAAGTATATGACAATTATGCAAACTTTGTGCTCAAGAAGTATCCTGGGACCCAGTATAGGTCCCTGAAGTTTCTGATACTATGAAACAAAAGCACAGATCAAATTGTGGAAATAATACTGTTTGTACTCTAGGTCACACATTTTAAAGGAAGATACTTCTTAAATAATGACAGGGTACAGAGTAACACCGGCAGTGTTTACCACAGTTCAAGTAGAGATGTTCTGTTTGCAAATATATAAAGAACATCTGTTCTCTAACACCTATAATTCCTATAAAAGATTTACCAAATCTTTCTGCCCCAATTTATTAAAATGCCATTAGCAGGAACCCTAAGCCTTTTCCAGTGTAATTATCAACTTTCCCAAAAAAGAGTCTTTTAAATTCTAGGGTTCTAGGGGCACCTGGCTGGTTGAGTCGGTTAAGCCTCCTACTTCAGCTCAGGTCATGATCTTGCAGTCTGTGAGTTCGAGCCCTGTGTCGGGTTCTGTGTTGACAGCTCAGAGCCTGGAGCCTACTTTGGATTCTGTGTCTCCCTCTCTCTTTCTGCTCCAACCCCACTCACACTCTGTCTCTGAAAAATGAATGAACCTTAAAAAAAAAAAATTAAATTCTAGGACTCTACTAAAGATGAAGATTTCTTTTACCTCATGATTTTTTGTTGGGGGGGGGACTCCTTTTTTAAAAAATACCCAAGAGCATCTTTTACTTATGCATTTCTCATGACATTTAAAAAAATCATATTCTGCATGAAAAGAATCAGTATTTATGAATTTATTCCATAGACTAAACTTTAAAGCTTGGGAGGCACTTACTCATCATGTAGTCGTCTTTCCTTCCCAAGCAGGCTATCTAAAAGCAAATGCTGAATGATTTGTAAAAATAAAGTAAACATTAGAAAGAAAAATTTACAGAGTTTTTATTACTATTAATATATGTTAACATACTGAGTTTTATATATGGCCATTAACATATAAACACTTTTAAAAACTCTGCATGATCTGGTAGGCTATTTAGAGTTGATCAAACCCTTGGCATGGTGTTTTGAGTCACTGATTTGGAAAATAATCCTCTATTCTTAAATTTCTATGAAAAGTCAGTATGTTAATGACTTTTATTATTCTGATCTTCAATCCTTTGGAACACAATACATCTTAAAACTTCTAAAAGGATACTCTCTTTATGTGGCTATGATATGAACAGAAGATAGAATAATTCTGTGTATACTTTAAAAGCTATACTTTGAAATGTAACATTCTTGCAAGATAATAGGAAACTTAAAAAAAATTATTTTCCTCAAGCTTTCAGTTTTTTTAAGGTAACTATGAAGCTGATTAGATTCCATGCCTATTTCTTCTTGACCAGTAAACTTTCCAATAGCCTGTAAGTGTGATTTTAGACCTCTCAGGAGACCATGAACTTGACAAGACAGCATACAAGCCAAAATGAAATTCAAGTAACAAAATATAAGTATTAAAGTATTCTACTTCAAATTTAAATGAATCTTAAAGTCACCATATTAAATATTTTTGAATATAGTTTCAACTTATTTTCTTACCAACAAATTCTAATGAGCCCATGTGTAGAGTTTAGTCTCTCTAAAGCCCTAATAGGCAGCAAATTTTACACATTATTTGATTTACTACCCAAGTTCATGTAAATGTTAGACAAGTTGACATATATGTAATAAGCTCTTTGATTACAAAGATATCATGGTCTATACACCTTTCACCTACACAAGAGTATCTTGGTAAGCAAGAAAAAGTATAGCGTAAGCAATCAATTCAAATCAATTTTTTAAAATCTGACTTAAATAACTACAATTATAATATGGCCCAATGAATACGTAGCCTTTTCAAGTTTACTTAGTTTAGGTCACTGACATGAGCTCTATCTCCTAGTGTAGGATGGGGATAATAAGCTTGTTCTACAAAAACCTAAACAAACGTCAATCCTAGTTCCTTTAGGATATGTTTTTTTAAAAAGAAGTCCAAGGCCTTGAAGTAGTTTTTGAAGTTCCTTCAGGCAAGCTATATACTTGTCTCTTGTACTATTCATGTTTATGCCGTATTTTTTCCTATGTTTTAGATGAATTATAATCATTAATGAAAAAGTAATTGATTTCATTCAAAACAATACTACTCAGACCCAAGTATTTTAGCAATGTGAATCTCTTATTCCAGAGACAAGAAAAAGAAATAGATTTACCACTCTGTAAGCTTAAATTTTCTATAATAGTATTCATTTCCACAATGACGCTATTTATCAAGCTTATCAATTATTTTAGAGCAGGTATATATGCAATGTCTTTTTAAAACCTCTTTTCCTACTTTCAAATAATTAAATTTCTTACCAACCTTCACAAGTGGCATCTGCTCAATAGGTACATTTTCAACTGGGACATAACATGTATAGCAATAGAACATTCTTGAACCACCACATTTGAGACATTTTGATCTTCCACTTTGCTGAGCTTTTTGAAGAACTTCTTGAGATGCTAGGCATAAGTTTTGAAGAGGATCTTCTGCAGCTATGGAAGTAGTTTGTGACTGTTGTATTTCCACAAATTTTGAATTATTTTCTTCTTTGTCTTTGAGAAATATAGGTGGATTGACAGACATTTTTCATTCGAACCAAAGTTTAACATCTATTTCTAAAACATACATCATAGGTGTGCTGCAAAAAACAAAAAGTGGGGGCAAAATAAAGATAGGAAATATTTTATACTTGTCTCCACAAATAAAATCACTCAATTTAATTTAAAACTGTGTGCTGCTATATTTATTTAAAAATGTTAATAAGCTTTTTAAGCCACTAAATTAGCATGATTTAAAATACAAAATTAAAAAGCAATAATCTCAATATATTACCCTTCTGGGCCATTCCCTCCATAAAAATAAAAAGATGCTATCTTAGAAAAGTTATTTAAATATAAAACTTAGGTACCAACAATCCATTTTTTAGTGACTGTTGTTTTATTTAGGAATGTAATGGTTAATGTTAGTATCAGCCAGGAATGTATTCAACCCTGTAGGCTCTGACTTTAAACTGATGTTACATGATATCAAATATCAACCTAAATCCTAATGAAAATACAAGGTTCCAGTGAAATCAGTAAAATTTAGTTGGTTATGCTCTAAGAGATATATTCCTCTTCAACTTAAATTAAAACACACACACAAACATAACTAAACATCCACTAAAATAGGATAGGCATCTACTACCAATTATAATTTGTAAACTATCCCAAAAGGTGAAATATATAGCCGGAAAAATAAAGTGTGATCTTATAAACTTAAAAATTTTACAAAGTAACACTAATGTCCTCTCGCTTGAAGATTTCATACTGCTTTTTAAAAATATAAATCATTCAGATGCTTCACTTCTAGAGATAAAATAGTAAAATTACTTTCCCATTTAAATATTTCTTTCAAAGAATAATGGCTGTCCAAACTGTTTCTCAAATATTCTGTAAGCACAGTTATCTTTTTAGGGAGAAAAGAGACTGGGGACCTTTTGATTTGATATGCATTCCAAAGCTGTAAAATGAGCCTTTCATTATAAAGCCTTATGGCATTGTGGTGTTTAACTATGAGGCCCCAGGCACTTTGAGTACAAACACTAAGAGAAGAAATGCTGTGACTGCAGCAGGAAACTTTTCTGTGGTATCCCAAATAGAAAGTGAACAAAAAGTCCAGTGGAACATAATATTCAACATAATTTACCAACAAGAAGTTAGTAAAACTAATTTAATTACTCATCAGGAGTTTTTTTTTATAGATTGTAAATACCAGTAAGCTTGAGACCCAAAGAAAAAAGATGCTTGTCATTGAAGAAAAATACATTAAAATATACTGGGAAAATAAAATATATTGGCCAAATTTACTCAAAGTAAATTTACCAAGCTGCCTCCTTTTCTTGAGTCTCAGATCCATTTAAGATCATGTGAGAGAGTCTTAGACCTCTCACATGGATGCATACACAGACACAATATTTTGCACACAATTTCATGCGGTTTACAGATCTCTAAAAGGCCATCTACAGACTCAGGTAAAGAAATCTTGACTAAAATTAAAAAAAAAATCATTCTAAGGACAGCCTTAAAAGTCTGGGAAGAGATACTATTAGTCTCCAGAAATCGGAGCTACAAATCCCTTATTGGGCAACCGAAGGTCAACTGTCATAAGCCGAAAGAGGTCCCATTACTGCACTTAGGAAGCTAGTTAAGTTTCACCTAAATCTTGGTTTGGGTTTGCTCTGGTGTTGCTGGAGGTCCTTATGAAAAAACGTTTTTAGGTTGTAATAGTCTTGAATTACTTCATCATGGGACTCATTCTATAAAAGGAACTGGACTGGACTAATTCAACCTGACTCCATTTTCCTGGGTGTTCCAGTAACTATTTAGAAGGTTTGCATGTGTCACCAGAGAACGCAAGCAATATGGGGCTGACGTACACAGTTACTGGGGATGTCCAGAAGGTCAATGTGGTTGCCTGACATTCAGTGGAAAACTACTTGTGAGTTTTTCTAGGGCCCTCTAAGTGCATTCTGCCTCAGAAATATTCCCCTATATTCCGCTTGGCCTTCCAAACAGCCAAATGGATATTAGTGAAGCCTTATATAAATGTCCTTCCTCTACAAAATCAAACAACATAAATACCTAGGAGACAGTGAAAAGGAAATGTTTATGGCTCCCCCCTCCCGTTTCACCTATACACTCACTTATGGCTGTGGTGGCCACACAAAAGACGCCAAAAGTGGTTAGTTATGGACAGTTCCCTCCAAAGGTCTCCGAAACCACATGACAAGGGCATCGGTCCTGACCTAGCCAATAGCCTGCCTCAAATGTGTACAAACAGTTTGCTGCAAATGTAACAATTCACAACCTTCAAAACATGCTTATGAACACCAAATTCTTTTGAGGTTTATTGATGAAAGTTTTGAGGGTTACTTAGAAAACATAAAAAGAATTTATTCCTAAAAAAGTAATAAATGCCTTGATGGTACACTCATCATTCTGCAAATTAGGGTGAAAAATTTTTTACTCCCCCTCTAACCTCTTTTCCCCCAAATCTAATCACTCACCAAGTTCCATCAATTCTACCTTGCATATAATCCTCTATTTTAGTCTCAAAGTCAGGGCTCTAGATGTTCTATGACAACCTCTTAACATCTCTTTAACTTTGCCCATTTATTACTGGTTTCACTTATTTAGCATGGAAAAATCTGCTTTTTGTAGTTAGTTGCCTTTTAGCAAAGCTGTCCCTCCTAGCAGTCAACTCTGCAAGAGCAGAATTCTTTACTGATCTCACGTATCTATCTCTGTGTCTTGCGCAAAGGGAGGAATTCCACAATTCCTTATCACATCAAAACCATTCTAAAAAAGAAATCATGTGTATCAATCTCCCTACTGAAGAACCTAACAAACCATCTTTATGGGCCATCTGCAACCTGGCACAAGTGGCAGCATGGCAAATTTTATATATTATATATATACACATATATGTTTTTTGCAAAACGATACTGTTAAAAGTTCCTAGCTACCAGTCACTTCCCAATGGAATACTATATAAAACACCCCAACCACATATTGTAGATCAAGTCACTACTAGATAAAGCATTTTTCCTTAATTTTTTTTCCTTAAGTATTTTGAAGAACCTGGTCACATAATATACACAGGTCCAACATTCATTTTTGAAAAACCCAAGGTGCCACCCTCTTCATGCAGGACCAGTGGCCTCTCCCACATCATCCATCATGTGGTAGGCAGACTATCTTGCCTTAGTTTTTCATGGTACACTACGGTTTCGGGCAGAAGTAATACTTAAATGCTGTGGGTTTAAGCAGCGATTTTATCATCCAACTCCATGAACTGGCATCTTAAAAGTATTAATATACTTCTTTACTTGTCCTATGTTCCCAAGAAGTAATGCAGACATAAGAAAGAGACTACTTGGCTTATTATGTAACCACTACTTATTATGTTAAATACACTGCACGGCACTGTGCTTAGCTTCTCCTTCCCTGATTACCAATCCCTCGCAAACCACTCCAAACACTAAAAAATAAATGCTTCCTTGGGGACTGCCTGCCAGAACAGACTTTCCTTGGCGCGGAAACCAATGAAAAATAATTGTTGGGGGAAAACATTTTTTGTTTTGTTTTGAGGTAAAATTTAGAAGCCTTTTTCCCAAGGGGCCCGCAGGATCCTAAAAAATGCAAGCGCTCGCACAGGGACCAGGGCCCCGCTCACAGGCGACACTCTGCACAACCTTCACTAAGGCCCGGCCAAGGAGCGTCCAGTCCCTGCGGACGCACGGCTCAGGCCAGACCACTGGTCCGCAGAGGGGCGAGGAGACCGGCACCAGGGATCGGAGTGGGACTCAGACCTGCACCGCCCGCGGCTCCTCGCACAGCTCCACGCGTCTTCGGCTCCCCCAGAGCCCTAGGCGCGCTCCCGGCTGAGGCCGCGCGCGGGCGCGGCGGAGCGCTTTCCGGGAGACACCGGAGGGAGGAGTCCGGCCGTTGCTAGGGCCGTTGCTAGAGCCCGGCGCCGCGCAGGTCCCGCGCGGAAAGTAACGGCTGGGGAGGGACGCGGGGCGGGGTTAGAGGGGGAAGTCCCGCCTTAGCCTCTCGGGCTGCGGGCGGTGTAGCCTCTCTGCTAGAGAGACAGGATCCCAGGGCAGTGAGGCCCGCTTGGTGAGGCTGAGCTTCCACACCCTGCCAGCCGAGTTTCCTGCTTAAGTGGCACGCGGTTCTGGAAGTGTACCCTCAAGGTGTAGTTGCAGTGAGTTGTGAAAAATGCTGATCCCACGGAACACTTTTCCATTTTTCCAATTCCAAAAATGTTTTAGTCGTGAGAGAACTTGGTTCTGTTACGTTTTTATGGCTATGTCAAGATGAGTACTTCGTGCGGTGCGTAGTAATGAAAGCTCTTAGAAACATTGTACCTTGATGGTTTGGTTCTCTTGAAAACTACACACCACTCTTTGTGTACTCTTCCATTTTGGAATTAAGCATAATACGTGGGTGGATTATTAAACCACGTTTCCTTACCCCACCCCAAAGAAAATCCCAACCAATTGTGAGATTCAGAAACACAATGGCCAGATATTAAGCATTGTATTTATTGAGTACTTTGAATTTAGCATGTAAGAGGTAAAGGACAGAACCTTGCGCTAGACGAGCTTAGGACATCAAGTTAAAACCTGGGTAGTACAGAAAACACAACGTGACTAGTAAATTGTAGTAATTTTACAACAGCTCAGAATGGAGTGGTCAACAAAGGCTCATTGGTTGGACTTGAGTAAGGCCTTGAAGAATGATTATGGCTTAAGAGCAGTGCTTTTCAAGGGGAATGTGTGGGACCCATTGGTGGAAGTCCCATTTGTAAGCAAGGAAATGTAGTGAGTCACAGCTACATGTTTTTAAAATTTTTATTAATTTTTAAAGTAAGTTCTAGGCCCAGTGTGGGACTTGAACTCATGACCCTGAGAGCTGTAGTTGCAGGCTCCCCTGACACAGCCAGCCAGGCACCCCAAAACTACACATTTAAAAAAATGAAATAGTATACTGTGGAAATGTCAGCACATGGCACTTGGTGAAGTATTATTTCATGGAGTTTTAAATTGCAGACAGTCCCTGGTTTAACTTGGGATTTTTCGACCTTATAATGGTGTGAATTCAGTATGCATTCGGTAGAAACCAAACATTGAGTTTTAACTTGATATTTTCCTGAGCTACCCATATGTCATATGAAATTCTCTTGTGAGCAGCCATATCAGCCAGGCCATCACAAGGGTAAACAATCAGTACACTTACAACCATTCTGTTTGTCACTTTCAGTACAGTATTCAATTACATGGGATATTCGATACTTCATTATGAAATAGGCTTAGTGTTAGATGATTTTGCCCAGCTTTAGGCTAATGTAAGTATTCTAAGCACATTTACGGTAGCTAGTCTATGATGTTTGGTAGGTTGGGTGTATTAAATACATTTTCAACTTAACCATGGGTTTATCGAAACTTAACCCCATCATAAGGAAGATCTCTGTGTGGGTGCGTGCATTTATAAAATGTACGTCTTCTTGTGCATTTCTCTTTAAAAAGTTTGAAAGCCACTGCTTTAGGAGGAAAGATGAACTTTCTGGGTGGAAAAGTTAACAATAGCAGAGTCTCCAAGCCAAGAATAAATAATTCATGCCTTTTTCTTCTTTAACTGCTTTAGTTCAGGTGCTCAGGTTAAAAAAAGCAAATGATACTGTTTATTCATTGAAGTGATGTGAGTATTGGGTTACTTGTGCTCTGTAATACATTAGTCCAAAACATGACTTAAAACAACTTTTTTATTGTGTTCATGGATTGTGTGTTCAGCATGGCACAGAGAGTCAGCTTTTCTCTGATAACTCAGCTCGGAAGTCTATGAATGCCAGCAGAAATCCTGTGTGTAAGACTCTCCATGTGGCCTGAACTTCCTCACAGTATGGCAGCTGCATAATCAGACTTCTGAGTGCTCCACAGTCCAGCATTGCCATGAACAAGGCAGAAACTACATGTTCTTTTCTGACCCAGTATCAAAGAGTAACACAGTGTCACTTCTCACACATTATTTTGGTTATAAGTGTGTCTTAAAACCTGTCCAGATTATAGGAAAGGGGACATAGATAGATACCACTTCTCAAAAGATTGTCAAGGAAATTGTGGCCATTTTTTTTTAAACCACCATGATGAATTTACTACTGTCACAGAAAACCCCGACATTTCAGGGGTTTGATACAATAAATTTTTATTTCTCACAGGAAATTCAGAAGTTACTAGTCAGATGAAACATTAGACTCAAGGATGCAGGTTGTTTCTTGTGTTCTTTTGTTTAATTTTTACTGGTTCTACTATCTCCTAAGACTTGAGTCCACAGCTCATCTGACAAGAAAGAAAGCATGTTGAATCATACCAAAAGTTTTAGAGGTCATCCCTAAAAACTGGCATATATCACTTTGCCCACATATCAAAGATCCCTCCCCCTCCCACTTTACTGCATGTGAGCTTTGGAACTGTAGAGAAACATACACATGTTGGTAAGCACTAACAGTTGACATATTCTAGGTTTTTCACCAAAGCCTGGTAGTTCCCAACCCCTCCATTCTATTCTCAGTTCTCTCAAAAGGAAAATTCTTTCAAGACTTTTTAATAATTCTTTTGTTATTTACTGTATATGTCATAATATATTACAGTGTTTTGATTTTTTCAATTTCAGACATTTTTCATTGACTTTCTTCTAAGGAAGTCAATGATAAAGCTCTTTTATAACACCACCCCCAGGTACAAGAACATTCCTTCTCTCTCTACCTGTACACGTTCTTATCCCCTCATCTCTCAATGTAGTAATATCTCAATTTTTGTTTAAATTCACATTTGTAAATATCATTCAACCCTGAGCCACATATGATCAAGTTAACTTTTAATACAACCTTTTACTTTCTTTTGTTTAATAATAGCCAAATTGTTGTGTAGTTATTAGTAATCTGTCCTCAGACATTCTGCCAAAGTGGTAAAGCATTATAATCAAATATAGCAATTAAAATATTTCAACCTAGCAGATCATTTTTTCCTCCCATATACATTTTCCTTTCATTTTTTAAATTCATTTCTACTAAGGGTTTATTTTTTTCATCTTTTAAAAGACAGACTTTTGGTTTGTTGATTTCTCTGTTTTCATATTTTTATTTCATTGGTTTCTGCTCATACCTTTCATACCTTTTTCTATTTATTTAAAAAAAATGTTTAATGTTTACTTATTTTTGAGAGGGAGAGAGACAAAGTGTGAGGAGGGGGGGCAGAGAGAGACACAGAATGTGAATCAGGCTCGAGGCTCTGAGCTGTCAGAACAGAGGTCGAAGCGGGGGCTCAAACCCACAGACCATGAGATTATGACCTGAGCCGAAGTTGGATGCTTAGCCAACTGAGCCACCCAGATGCCCCATCGACTGTGTTTTCTTTTGATTATAGGTCCCATTTTACTTCTTGTTTGTACATCTTCAATTGTTTTATTGTGTATTAGACATTATGTGGGAAAAATTATAGAGGATGAAGTATAATTTAGCACAAGCCTTTTTATCTCCTTGACATTCAAAGTGAGATACTGATCTTTTGATTCCTCCTAGACTTGAGTTGAACTTTACTTTTGCTTTAATTGGATTGAAGTTCACCTGTGTCTAACCCAACTTCCAACTTCCCTCTTCATAGCCAACTCTTATATCTTGTCAATATTCAATTGGGAGAAGTTGGAACTGATTTTTTTTTTTTTTACATTTTTGCTTCACCTTTGAAGTCAACTCTGTCAGGGCCCTGAAGCCCAAGTAATGTTAAGAATGTGTTGGCCTCTTTAAGTCCTCTATCTTTCCAGCCCCTCCTGAACTGCTGCTTTTTTGATAAAACTCAGAAGGGAGTCATAGGGTCTGGGCAGGGATTGTTTGTCTGAGTCATTTGTTTTTGTATTTAGGTGTCTTTCAGACTCCAGTTTGTTCCTCCAGCTCATGCAGATGCTTAAGGTCCAGCTAATTTCTCTTCATCTCTGCAAAGTTCCTGCACCATGGCAGACCAACAGTTCCCTCAATGGATGGTTAAAGATCACTGCCGGGTAAGGAAACTGACACAGCTTTATGCTCACTTATAAAGGGGATTTTTTTTTTTTAAATTTCTGGTCATCCAGGCTTCCAGGTAGAAAGGCTTCATGGGCTTGCAATTGCACAGGCCCTTATGATTAGATGGACCCTACACTTGGTTTAATGGTCTGATATTACCATCTTAAAATTCTTAATAATTTTTGAACAAGGGGCTCTGCATTTTCCAAATTATGTAGCCCATACTACTTACTAGCACCCACTACTCTTCACTAACCTCATAGAAAAGTGAGATTTTTATTTTGTCTGGGTTTCCCTTGTTGTTACCAGGGAAGCATAGGTGTTTTGCATCCTTCTACATTCTACTTAGAGCAGAAGTCCATTTAATTTATTCCTACCTCTTTTTAACACTAACCTTAGAGAACTTTGGAATTTTATATTGAAATTAGCTGGAACTTGTGTGAGTTTTACTTCCTTAACTTATTTTTCTAATTTTCTTTAATTGGAATGTATTATTTTCCAATACAAGTAGGTAAAAAAGTTATGTATATATGTGTGTATACATACACACACACACACACACACACACACACATACATGCACGCACAATGAAATATTATGCAGCCATAAAAAGGATGAGACATTGCCATTTACAACAATGCAGATGGACCTAAAGTGTAATAAAGTGAAATAAATTAGAGAAATACAAATACCATATAATTTCAGTTATATGTGGAATCTAAAAAGCGAAACAAATGATTAAACAAAAGCAGAAATAGAACTTTAAATACAGAGAACAAACTGATGGTTGCTAGAGTTAAAGGGATGTGCAAAATGGGTGAAGAAGAATGGGAGATACAGGCTTCCAGTTGTAGAATGAATAAGCTGCAGGAATAAAAGGTACAGCATAGAGAATATAGTCAATGATGTTATAATAGTGTTGTATGGTGACAAATGGTAGCTGTACTTCAGGCGAGCACAGCGTAGAGTTGTTGAATCACCATGTTGTACACCTGAAACTAATATAATGTGTGTCAACTCTTCTTAAGAAAAAGAAATAAATAAATTAAGGAAGAAAGAAAAGAAAAGAGGAAAGAAAAGAAAAGGGGCGCCTGGGCGACTCAGTCAGTTAAGCGTCTGACTCTACTTCAGCTCAGGTCATGATCTCACAGTTTGTGAGTTCAAACCCCACATGAGGCTCTGTGCTAACAGTGTGGAGCATGCTTGGGATTCTGCCTCCCTGTCTCTCTGCCCCTCCCCTGCTTGCTCTCTATGTCTCTCTCAAAATAAATTAAAAAAAAAAGAATTTTTAAAACAGAAATATGGGGATTTTTTTAGTGCTTTGTACTAGAAGTGGTCTGATAGCCATTATAAGAAAAAGGCAACATTTAAGTTGTTCTAATTAGCTTCTTTATATTTCATACATTTCAAAATATACTGATAGCTTTCTTCTAGATGACTACTACATTCACTCTCTCTGAAGATATTGTATCCCTAATATTTTTTTTGTCTCTAAGCATTCTGTGCATACCATCTCTCTTATTTCTTACCCTTCTCAATCTAGAGTCCCATGTTTTCCATTAAATTTTTGTGACAGCTCAATGCAGCTTTGCTTCTGAATGCTTCTTTTTGTAACGATTGTCACATATTCCTTTTATTTTGTTATTTGTTATCTGTTATATATTTGTTTATATTCACCATATTTCAAACAGTATTAGAGAATGAAATATTCTCTTCAACCTCAAAAGTGTAGCTATTTTTACAAAACTATGGTGATTTTGTAATCTTTATCATTTTATATATGCGAAATATATGTTATGGTAAATTAAAATGTGCTGCAATCTTTTCAGACATGCCATCATCAGACCATTAGGATATTGTATTAGGATATTCTGAATTCCTCTTATTTTTGCCTTCTTCTAATGGGTTTTTCATTCTCTAGAAATGATCATATTATTGTTCTGAATAAATACTCATTTTTCTGATATCTATTTACTCATTTATTCATTAATTTATACACATTGCAAGTACTTATTGTGTACTAATCCTGAGTGAATCATAGTATGAAATTTTCACAATTCAGCAGTGACTTATACCATAGTTTCTATCCTCATATAGATACAAATCTATGTGTTACTGAAGAGAATCTTTTGGGGAACAAGGAGGACTTCCTAGAACAAGTGACTTTTAATTTGATATTTAAAATAAGATCAAGAAGGGATTGGACAGAGAAGGTTTGGAACAGGGAGCCTTCCAAGCAGAAGTAAGAATGTGTACAGTCTCTAAGGCAAAGAAGAACAAGATGTGGTCCTGATTAAAATTAATTTGTCTAATGAAAGAATATGTTTTCAACTTATGAGGAAACTACTAATAAAATCGGACTATTACTTATTACATGGAAATATCCAAACATTTAAGTTACTTTCACCATGTCACTAGTGTGGCCTTTTATTAAATACTTCATCAGCAAGAGAGGCAAGTTAATATATTTTTGGCTTTGGATTTATTGTAGACACCATCCAACATAGCCCAAAATATCTTGGAACTCTTGTAGGAATTTGAAGTTAGGACATTCAACAGGATTAATGTGGAGTTTTTTCCCCTAGAAGCAATATATAAGAAGGAAGCCTTTTACAGAATTTGGTTTAGAGGCTCAGAATTTAAACACTGATCTCTGTTCCTTTTCAAAGTGCAGGGACTTTACAAAGTGAATATTTTACAATGCCTTATGGCTCTGAAAATTATAACTTAAGTCCAGGAGCATCATTTATTTAAGCAAATTATGTGTAAACATCATAAACAGTGTTAATTTATGTTGAGTTTGTTAGCAATATTTATATTAATTAGCAATGTTGATTTTACTTCATTAGAAAATGCATAAACCTCCAATGAACATTGAAGAATTCTTAAAGTTTCAAAATTGGGTAAGTAGTACATCTATTTTATGTGCCATCACATCTTTTAAAACCTCAGTTGTGAAGATATGGAAGGCTTAAGAAAAGACTGAGAATAGAAATTCAAAAAAACTACATTTCAATGTGGGAAATACTTATAAATATTTATCTCCTTTCAGTAGGCTCTATCTTGTAGCCTTGTCAATATTCTATTCTCTTTTTGACTTTGCGAAAATTTTAGATCTGTATCCCATCAGAAGGATGATACAAACGTTTCTATATAATTTTGCTAATATGTTTGTTTTGAACATTTACACCTTAAAGAATATCTGATAATTATTGGTACTTCCCTCATTTATCCATGTACCACAGTTTAGACTCACAGGTAATTTGCAGGGGTGGTGTATCAGTTTCTTTGATTGTTGAATCAGGGTGAAATATTCAAAACTGTGTTTTCATGTTGAAAGCTCCTGTTTCCATTGTTAACATTTAAGTACTGACTTCTGGAGTTATTGGGCTTGCTACAAGTTTTCCCTTGGGTCTGTTTACTCGTGAGTCTGAAGATCAGGTTTGTTTTGCATCGGAGAGTGTCAAGGACTAGGCTAAAGATGTTAGTGTGGAAAACAGAGAGAAAGGAGACTTTTTAAAAATGAGGTGTGTACATACTTTGAGTAATTTGGACTGAATAATTTGTACCTATTTATAAACAGAATTTGCTATACTAAATTTGCAACTAAACTGTTGAGAATAGGATTGCAAAAATACCTATATTTTTAACATCTATTTTCAATTCTTTGTTTAAATAAGTTTTTTTTTAATGTGTTAGAAAAGCACTGAATTCCCTTTAGGAGCAAATAGAATATGAAGATATTCCTAGTTTCCAAGAGTTTATTTCAGTCACTGTAGCAGAGCCAAATATTTTAAACAATTATTAGCACAAACTTTTTGCAACTACAGTAAAACCTTGGTTTGCAAGCATAATTCACTCTGGAAACATGCTTATAATCCAAAGCACTTGTATATCAGAGCAAATTTTGCCATAATAATGGAAACTCAGATGATTCTTTCCACAACCTGAAATACTCATATAAAAATGATTACAGTACTGTAATATAATATAAGATAATAAAAAAATACAAAGTATAAAGAAAAATAAGCAGATTAACCTGCACTTACCTTAGAAAACCTTTGTGGCTAGTGTAAGGGAGACAAGGGAGGAGGGTTATTGTGTAGGACAGCCTTCACTATCACTAACGGAATCACTGCTATCTATTGGCTCAATGGCATCTTTTTCTTTTTGTGCAACTTTAACAAGGAACCTATCCAATGACACTTGATTTTGTCTCCTTTTGAGGATTTTGCAGAAATGTGACATTGCATTGTCATTAAACAGTTTCATCACTTGCACTGCTACAGCCTTATTTGGCTGGTGCTTTTCTACAAAATTTTGCACTGTTTCCCACATTTTACACATCTCCCTAATCTCATTTGAAGTGAGAGATTTCTCCTCTTCCTCTGCAGCCGAGATGCAGATGTAGACTTCTAAAATTGTGCAACTTCAGCTACTCACGTACCTTGTTCATACTTCTCCATGATTTCCTTAATTTATACTGGAATCATTTCCTTCTTACCACCTTTCTTTTCAACCTTTTTCTGTACAAGGGCCATTGTATACACTTGCACGGGTGTTGACTATAGTACATTATTGAATTCTTCTCATATACTGTATTTAATGTAACTGGCAATAAGGCAGCTGAGGAAAGGGTCTATATCTGCAGGCAGCCTGACCTAGAATGAAGCAAAGCATTCCTAAGCTTACTGTTGTATGGAAAAGCAAAGGACTGTCCAAAAGGTGCCTTGAAGTGACAAAAATATACTAGTGCCAGTTGTGGGCACCTTCCAACATTCTGAAAAATCACTGATTTCTGCCAAACACCACAACCTGAGACTGAGCAATCCAAGCATGGAAGACAATCACCCACAATTCCACAGTGAGAGAGAGAGAGAGAGAAAGAGAGAGAGAGACATGGAAGAACCATAGGCTCAGTTGTGATCATGTGACGTTCGGGGTCATGTACTACTCATATTGCAAGACATTGCTCATTTATCAAGTTAAAATTTATTAGAAATGTTTGCTCATCTTGTGGAACACTCACAGAACAAGTTACTCACAAGCCAAGGTTTTACTGTTTTTTGATTTAAATAATGATGGAAACGTGCTATAGCCTAATCACAATGTTTGGGGTCTTTTTAATGCCAAGGGGAAAGGATTATAGTTAAACCAAAATCAGCAAATAATTATGGAGATATTTAGACTATACCATCATATATGCTTAAAGATCTATGATTTCAGATGAAAATTTCTAATTATTTGAGTTGGAAAATGCATAATCACTCTGCTTAAATTAAGAATAATGCTGGGGCGCCTGGGTGGCGCAGTCGGTTAAGCGTCCGACTTCAGCCGACTTCACGGATCTCGCGGTCCGTGGGTTCGTGCCCCGCGTCGGGCTCTGGGCTGATGGCTCAGAGCCTGGAGCCTGTTTCCGATTCTTTGTCTCCCTCTCTCTCTGCCCCTCCCCCGTTCATGCTCTGTCTCTCTCTGTCCCAAAAATAAATAAAAAACGTTGGAAAAAAAAAAAAGAATAATGCTAATCAGGGGCACCTGGGTGGCTCAGTCGGTTAAGCGTCTGACTTCGCTCAGGTCATGATCTCACAGTTCGTGAGTTCAAGCCCCACATCAGACTCTGTGCTGACAGTTCAGAGCCTGGAGCCTTCTTTGGATTTTGCGTCTCCTTCTATCTCTGGCCTTCCCCCACTTGTGCTCTGTCTCTCTCTATCTCTCAAAAATAAATAAATGTAAAAAAAAAAAAAAGAATACTAATCAAATCAAGATGACAGGTTTATGCCAGCCCTTTACCAAAGATAGAATAAAATAAAAATCAAACCAAATGTTTTATTAATGGCATGTAAGAAGCACTGTCCTTGTGTCCAAAGGCCAGCGTTTATATTGATAGCTTTCAATTTTTATCATATGGCATTTGATAAAGTAACGTATATCTATTTGTACTGTTTTATCACTTATGGATTTATCTGTAAAGTTGTTCTTATTGTCTCGATTTCCCAACCAAATACTTGTAATCTGTAGTTACTTTTTTTCAAGACATGACTATGTCTATGCATTGCCATACTATTGAATATTTGAAAGCATCCAGGAATAAAATGACTGGATATTTAATTTCTTATTTGCTGGACAAAACTTTTATCTTATAGGCAATCATAAGAAAGTAATAACTTCCTCAAATTCATTTAAGAAATATTTTTGAGTGCCTATTACAATTAGAATATACTAGTGAATAAAAAGAGGCAAAGATCCCTGCCTTCATGGAACTGCTTTTTTTTTTTTTTTAGAATTGAAGCATATGATAAACAAGCAAATGAATAAAACAAAATATAAATTAAATATATTCTAAACTGCTTATGGCCTCCTGGAAAGCCTATCTATTAATTTCCCTCTAAAATATAAAAGCAAAGGTGTGTATCTGCATAGTGGTGTAGTGGTTAAGGACAGAGGCTCTGGTGTCAGATTGCCTGTGTTCAGATCCCAGCTCCACTCCTAGCTAGCAGTAGACCAGTACCTGGAACCTACATGTTAGCTGTTAGTTTCTCATGTCTTATCACTTATCTTTCATCACGTCATCTAAAGATGTCTCATTTTGGCCGATTCCTACCATTTTTATTTTTCTTTTGTAATTTTAATATTTTGTACCTTCTACTCCTGTCTTTCCCCTCTTCCTATTTCTTGTTCTAGTTCTGTGTACTTTTTTACCTCTGGTCATTTCTCATTTATCTATTTGATCAATTCCCACATTCTCTTCCTGCTTCTTTCCCTTTTACTCCATCACCATTCTGTTTCTATTTTTATTTTTATAAAAATATTTTTGTATTCTGTTTTTATAACAGCCTCTTGTTCCACTAGTGTTGCATTACTATCAATTCTTTGACTTATCCTGTTCATTCATTCATTAATGATTTTTATCCACTACCTACCAGGTGCCAGGTATTGTTCTGGACCCTGGAAATACAACAATGAATTTACATCGTGGAATTTACATCCCCCTCCTTCTGCACTGTTTCCCTTTAGTGTTACGCTTTTTTAGTCCTTTTCAGTTCTTTAGGTACTCAAGAGTTGGTTTGAATTCTTTCCTTATTTACACATCTCATTTGATCTTCGCTGATGTTTATTTCTTCCTCTGTGTCCTGTTTTTCTGCTTTCATGTGACTTTTATTTAAGAGTACTTTATGTTTGTATCATTTTTCATTAACAAGTCTGCTACACTTATAATCCATACCTAGAGAGTACTCAGATCCCTACTGTGATTTTTCTCAGAAGATCAAAGGTACTTTATGATGGAATAATTATTTCAATCCCATTGTCTTTCTTTAGGGAACAACCTATTTATTTATCTGTTTGTCTGTTTATTCATCCATCCATCCATTCATTCTTTAAAACCCTCCTTTTTTTAAAGCTTAAGGAAAGAGTTAAAAGTCAATTCTTCTAACCCTGGTCATTCTTCATATTTTTTACTCATTTTTGGAAACCTCAGCACTTTTTTTTAGGGCTTAGGACATGGGTGAAGACCTAATCATATGTTCAGTAAACAAAATCTCTTTTCAAACTTCAAGAGAGCCCTTCTGTCTAGCTACTAGGCTCAATCTCTAGTTGTGTACCAGTATGTCATATTCTGTGCCTCTGCCACTGCCAAAGTTTAATTGCAGTAATTAAACATAACAAGCACATAGCCGATTCTTGCTTCACTGACCTTTTAAATAAGATAAATGTCTTCCTGAAGTTATCACTGAAGACTATAGTGCTATAATGGAGAATTTAACTCTTTAGGGAACAGAAATTTCCAGTCCAATTCTTTTGTCTCTTTGGAATTGGAATACATTTGTTTTTTTTTTATTTTTAAAAAAAAATTTTTTTTTTAACGTTTATTTATTTTTGGGACAGAGAGAGACGACAGAGCATGAATGGGGGAGGGGCAGAGAGAGAGGGAGACACAGAATTGGAAACAGGCTCCAGGCTCTGAGCCATCAGCCCAGAGCCCGACGCGGGGCTCGAACTCACGGACCGCAAGATCGTGACCTGGCTGAAGCCGGACGCCTAACCGACTGCACCACCCAGGCACCCCCATTTGTTTTTAAATTAATATAATCACTGTGGACTCCGGATGCTTAAACCCTAGTAGTGTTGATTTTCTCTCTGCCAGTAACGACATCATTTTTGCCTGGCTGCTCTTCTCCTGTTGGCTGCTAGTTGACTCCAGTTTACCTTCCCTAGGACTGGCCACAAAATTTACTTTCAGATGATACTCTATTCAAGGAGCAGGTGGTTGAAGGAAAAATAGAAAGGAATAATAAATGAAAGTAAATAGAGAAATGAGGGGGAAAGGCAAGTATGATCTGCCACAAGATCACCGTCTGGTATCCATTTAATCATGCAACCACAAAGAAGCCAGTGAAAAATCAGGAAAGTACAGAAGACAGAATCTTATATCAGGCTTATAGGATTACGGAATACTTTATTCACCTCATAATATACTTCAATATCTTGGGAACAAGGATTGTGATATCTCAAGTCTGGCATAAGGATACATTTTTCATTAAGGTTTGTGTATATTGTAAAATCTTGCAAATGCATTTCCATTTTAGTCTCTCCTCTCTCCCAAATCTCCTCTAACAATAGCAACACATGACCCCTAGGGACTGTTTTCAAATGTGGCTGTCATTCTGACTTGACAATGTTTGTTTCCAAGAATTGCATCCTGTGATTATATCTTATTCTTCCAAAGTCTTTGTACTTTTTGATACATAAGACCCAAATTTTAATGCAGGAAACTTCTCCAGGTGGTTGTGTCTTGTTTAAGATACAATATGTAGGAGTTGAGAGATGGCACTTAGGTATCTAAGTGTATTCTTTTTTCTAAAATGGTAGAGGGACATAGATACCTGTAGGAAAGTTTTCTAGAGTTAGAAGCTAGATATTATTCAGGTACCTGCTATTATTAGAGAGTATAATTTATAAATAAGACATGTATGATGGGTTCAGAAAGTCTTTAAAGGAAGAAAAAGGCAAGTGGATTAGACCAAAGCTATTTAAAATTTTAAATAATTCCTGATCTGCAGACTTCATATTTATTCCCATTTAGCTAAATTCCCAGAATATCTCACCCAAATTCCATTCCAGAGTTTATTCTCTGCAGATTTTCTACCATTGCAAAAAACATTCTTTTACTCATACACCTTTCTTAATGTAGGCCAACTTTTTTTGTTTTGCTATTAGTTGATTATAATTAAAAGATAATCTTGTATTTAGATTTTCAAATATTATTATGAAACTCCTTCCTTTCCCTTCATTTCCCTTTCTCTTCTTCCCTTACTCTCTTTCCTTTCCTGAGCAATTTAGTCCTGAAGCCACTTTGGGACCCAAACAAGGCAGGTGTCCATATTGGCACTGGGGAGGAGGATGTACTGTGATGGCCCTGGGAAAGCTATCTGAATTCAACCATGGTGAGGAGGGTATACATGTGATGCCTAAGGTCCAAGGGAGTGAGATGATATCCACCTGTAGCTGGGGATGAGGAGTTTTTCCAGGGATGTATGGAAGTAGGCTGTGGCTTGGTATGAGAAGTCAGAGCTCAGGTAGGGGTAAGGAAGGTATCCCTGAAGAATTGGCAGCCTGGCATTGGACATCAGAGTCTAAGCAGGATGAAAAGGGCATCTACATAGAAAAGAAGCTCCCAGTGAGAGGAGAGGTTGGTTACCTGAAAAGATTGATCAAATAAGTACATATACTAAAGATAATGGCAACTAGATTTTTCACTGTTGGAGGTGGTAATTGTACTATGGACAGAAAGAAAACTAGAATGTTTGGAATTGGAATTCCAGGTTTCACTGTGAACTCATGGTTTTAAATACAGTAAAACCTTAGTTTGTGACCATAATTCATTCCAGAAACATGCTTGTAATCCAAAGCACTTGTATATCAAAGCAAATTTCCCCATAAGAAATAATGGAAACTCAGATGATTCATTCCACAACACAAAAATATTTATATAAAAGTGGTTACAATACTGTAATATAATACAAAATAATAAAGAAAATACAAATGTAAAGAAAAATAAATGAATTAACCTGCACTTAACTTTGAAAATGTTCCTGGCTGGTGTGAGGGAGAGAGAGGAGGGTTATTGTGTAGGACAACTTTCTCTATTACTGATGGAATCACTGCTACCTACTGACTCAATGGAATCTTTTTCTGCATGGGGGCCATTGTGTATGCTCGCACAAATGTTGACTGCAGTACAATATTAATAAACTCTTATTATATACTAATATTAATAAACTCTTATTATATACTATATTTAATGTAACTGGTAATAAGGCAGCAGAGGAAAGGGTCTATGTTCTATATGTGCAGGCAGCCTGACCTAGAAAGAAGCAAAGAATTCCTAAGCTTACTCCTGTATGGAAAAGCAAAGGACTGTCCATAGGTGCTTTGAAGTGACAAAAAATACATGAGTGCCAGTTGTGGGCACCTTCCAACATTCTGAAAAATCATTGATTTCTGCCAAACACCACAGCTTGGGACCAAGCATCAAAGCTCAGGAGACGATCACCTACAATCAGTGAGACAGAGAGAGAGAGAGAAGAACCATTGGCTCAGTTGTGACCATGTGACTTTCAGGGTCATGCACTACTCGTATTGTAAGGCATCACTTGTTTATCAAGTTAAAATTTATTAGAAATTTTTGCTCATCTTGTGGAACACTCACAAAACAAGCTACTCATAATCCAAGGTTTTATGGTACAAAGAGATCAAAAAAAGACTGGGGAATTTGTAGACTGAAGGAGACTAAAGACTTATGAAGCCTAAATGTAATACATGACACTGAACTAGATCCTTTTGCTATAAACAGCATTATTGGTTCAGTTGATAAGACTTGCACAGAGTCTGAGAATTAGGTAGGAATAATGTATGACTGCCAATTTCCTGAACTGATGGTTATATTTGATTATGTAGGAGAATGTTTTTGTTTTTAGTAAATACACACTAATGTATTCGAGGAAGATGGGGCATCAGTCAAGTAAGCAACTTATTTTCAAATGATTCAGGAAATAAATTTTGTTTGATAAAACATTTGAAACTTCTAATCTTTATGATTGTTTCACAGTTTCAAAAATGCATTTAATAAAAAATTATGCTGTGTTGTGCAATATTTTGAACACCTGAAACTAACATAACATTGTATGTTAATTATATTTCAGTAATATAAAAAAAGATAATGCAATGGAATTAAGTCTCAATTTTAGCTCATTGATTTTGAATTCTATTATTTAAATTCATCAAAAATGATTTAGGTTGTATTCACTCACATTTTTTGCAGGATTATTGGCCAAGGGAAATCTATTTTGGAGACAGTGATAAATGGTTACACACTGTAAAGAAAATGAAAGAAGATAGTTCATTTACGTCAATTTATACACATCTGTGGGGAACTGTCCCTCGAATACATGATGCAATCATTACCATGGAGTCAAGATTAGGGGAATGTTCACTTCTTTTGAAAAACCATGCCTCTAAAATATTTGAGTGGAACAGCATAATTTCTGAGACAAGTAAACTTTATTTTTTTATAATGGTAAAGTAATGGTCACTTTTGTGTGTCTGCATGTCTGTCTCTGTGTGTGCATTCTCATAAAGAATGAAATCCTAAGTTGTAAAATATCTAAAAACATAAAATTTATTTTATTTTAAAACTTCTTCATTTCAACATAGTTCAGTCAACATTTTTAGTTGAACATGAACATGTGGATTTAATGGAAGTGTTGTTAGAACAAAGCCTAAAATAGTTGTGAACTTTGTTAAGCTAGAGTGGAGGTAGCAGAATAACAAGAAAACAGGGTTGCATCAACTCTGTGTTGGTACCAGAGACAAGCAAGGCAGCAAAGGTCAAAACGTAAGAACAGAAACACCTAAAACCCAAAGTAAGGTGAGCTACATGAGCTGGGTTAGCCTGTAGGAAGTGTTCAGCATTCAGTAGTGAAAAACTACAGACTGAATGAAGAGCATATCTGCTAGTAATGATTGTTTTTACCTTTTTTCAGTATTTATATAATATTTTTCTTATCTAGTTGTATTTCTTAATGCTTAGAGAGTAGCTTTAGGTACTAATGGTGATTCTTGTATTCTTTATTTAGTGGGCAAACTTTTCATAATACAATCCTTAAAAATGATAATATTGGTTTACTTACAAAGTCTTTTCTGTGTGTTAAATATATTTAATTAGTTATATTAGATATCTGACCTCCTTTTTTACATCTTGATTTGTCAAATTCTGACAATGTGTTTAATATATTATTAAATTCACTACTGTTTTAGTTTAAATTTTCTTACTGAATTTTTCATCATTTTTAGTGTTAAAAGTTTTTAAATTATATAAGCTATATATAGAGCTTGTATGTGTGTCTGTAATAGAGGGAGGTATAGAGAGAGAGTGAGCACAGGTGTACATTTTCAAAAAATATTTTATATTTTATATATATTTTATATATACTCATTGTCCTCAATATGTAAATGTCTGAGCTTCAACTCAGGTCTAGGTTACCTGACTTCAAAGTAGTCCCCCATAATCTTTCACTGGGCCTTGCTCCAAAGTACTGTACTTTATTGAATTTAAGGTGACCATGAAATAACCAAATGTAAGTAGCTAAGCTATTTGAAAAACATGGGCTTATTCAGTGGGAAATAACTGAGATAAAACTTTAGATTTAGGAGGAAGTACCAAAGACAAATTAGTTAGAACATGAAATTTCTAAAAAAAGGAAACCTAATACAGTATTTGTACATTCAACTAAGGATGTGTGTGTCTAGCATTATGCTTATCAAAATAGCTAGTTGATCTCATTAAATAGTTTAATATGTAATTTCTTTAAAGTATTTAAATTTTATCTAATCATTCCTTTAAAGGTTCTAAAAGAAAATTGGAAAGATACAAGGCATTTCTAAGGAAGCACCATAAGAGAAAGAAGATAATGGTATGGATGTGTGTTCATCTTCCTTGAAAAATTATATTTTCACAGAAAATATAATTACTATAATTTCCTAGATAAGCACCTATAGAATTTTTAACATTTCCCTTTAGTCTTTTATTGCCTGTGTATCTGTTTATGGGTTTTTAAAATAGGTGGACTCATATTCTTCTTTACACTCAGTATTAGAGTGTTGGCATTTTTCACATTACTATGTTACTTGAAGACTTAATGTATACAATACAACCTCCAGCTATTTAATAATTTATAATAACCTGCTTCACTATTATAATAGTGCAGATTCCATGTCAGTCCTCTTCCTTTAGAAAATATTAGCAATTACTTTTTATTACCTTTAAAATTGCTTTGTCAATTTTTGTTAAATCTCTTTGAGTGTCTGATTAGAATTATAATAGACTTCAAATGAACTTTTAGAAACCTAGTCCTTTTCAAAAATACATTCTAAAATTATATAATGTTACAGTCATGAAGACTTTAAGTACCACCACTAGCCTACCCACCTCATTAAATTTTGTTTTTTAAATTTCAAAATTACTTTGTTTATTCCTGATATGATTAAGGTAGTCATTTTAGAGAATCAGAAGAAATAGATAAGCAATAGAAAGGATAAGCGCTGTAATTCTATCATTTATCAGCAAATCACATGTATCTCACTATCTAGTTGTCACTTTCACCTTTCTTTTATTTTAAAAATAATTCAGAAAATTTGGATTAAATTATACATTTCTTGGGGCGCCTGGATGGCTCAGTTGGTTGAGCAACCGACTTTGGCTCAAGTCATGATCTCATGGTTTGTGAGTTCGAGCCCCGCGTCAGGCTCTGTGCTGACATCTCAGAGCTTGGAGCCTGCTTCTGATTCTGTGTCTCCCTCTCTCTCTGCCCCTCCCCCACTCATGTTCTGTCTCTCTCCGTCTCAGAAATAAATAAACATAAAATTTTTTTTTAATTATATATTTCTAATTCATTAAATGTATTATGAAATTTTCATCAATAAATATTTTTCTTCACCATATTAAGTGTAAACTAATGTAATAGCTCTTTGGTTAGACACTTAAGTTAGTTTTCATTATTCAGTATTATTTACAAAGCTGCTCTGAACTTATTTGGAGCTAAAGATTGTGCTCATCCAGGATTATTTTCTTAAGATAAATTTCCAGAAGTGGAACCGCATGGGAAAAGAAATGTGAAAACCTAAGTGTTTTGATATGTATTGCCAAATTGTTCTCTACAAAAGTAGTACCAATTTATATTTGTAACAATAGAGTTTGTGATTGATCCCTTACCCATTTCCTTGTCCACATTTAATACTATATCTTTGAATGTTTGCACAGTTGATTGACATAAATGTTATCAATTGCATATGTTTTACTAATGAAGTTGATACTTCAGGTTTTTCTTAGCCTTTGTGTTTCTATTACTGTGAGTTGCCTACTTATGAACTTCGGCCATTTGGGGGGCTGTTCTTCTTTCATTTTTACAGCTGTTTGTGCTTTAAAAATGTTAACTCTTTCAGTAATATGTGTTATACATATTTATACCACTTTCTTTGTAGCTTTTTAGCCCAAAGAAGGTTTTTTTTGGTCATACAGAATTTTATATTTTTATGGATCTATAATTTTCTATTGAAGTTTTCTGCCTTTAGTGCCATAATATTTAAGAAGTCTTCCTTCATCACAAGATCATACATACCTTCACCTGTGTTCTGTTGTATCATTCTTACAGATAATTGTGTGTGTGTGTGTGCGTAATTCTTTAATTCATCTCATGTTTATTTTTGTGTAAGGGAGTAAAACATAAGAATTTTGTTTTAGGTCATCAGTAAATTTGTGTGATTTTCTTCATATAAGGTCTAAACATCCCCTGTTAAATTAATTCTTAGGTATCTTAAGTTTTAATTACCAATGTCACTGAGATTTTTTTCCATTAGTTATTAAATGGATTATTGTTGGTATATAGGAAATTATTTTTGGTATATGCATACTAGTCAATAGTGTTAGTGGTTTCTCATCTTGTCTTCAATTTAGAAAGAATGATAGTACTTTGCTATTAAGCATCATTTTAAATGTTTAGATAACATTTTTTTTTTACACAATAAAATTTATTTTTATTCCTAGTTTTTTAAAGATATGTGTATGTGATGTTGATAGAGATCAGCTATAGCTATAAATATCTCCTTGCTCAAATACTTGAAAAAGAATCTCCATGGTTTGAAAAGAGAGGAAGATAATCCACAGTGATGATAGCAGAAGCTACTTTCAACTTTTAATCTATGAATGTGTCAGATTGCATTAGTAGCTTTTCAGAAGTTGAGCCATTCTTATATTCTAATATTCTCTTCTTATATTCTTATATTCTTAGGGTATACTTTTTTATTACATTACTGGATTGGATTCGCTATTGTTTTGTGTGGATGTTTGCATGTGTGTTTGATAAGATATGATTTTCTTTTGGTTTTCATATGAAAATTACACTAATCCCAGAAAATGAGTTACTTAGCTATATTTCTCTTTCTAGTTTGTAAACTATAGAATATAGTAGTTATATTGGGATATCATTTGTTTTATAGATATATAGATATAGATTTAGATATAGATAGAGATACAGATTTAGATATAGATTTAGATATCATTTGTCTTTTGGATGTTTGGCAAAAGTTGACTATGAACTTCTGTTTATTTAATTATTGTTTATATTTTGCAGGGGGATTAGGTAGGTTGACAGAAATGCTGTGTGGAAGTTAACAGATTTCATAAATATCAACCTGGGTAGATTGTCAAAGCATAATATTGAGTGAAAAAAACCAAATTACCCATTCATCAGTCAGTGGACATATGGGGTCTCTCCATAATTTGACTACTGTTGATAATGCTGCTGTAAACATTGGGGTGCATGTGCCCCTTCATATAAGTATTTTTGTATCCTTTGGATAAATTCCTAATAGTGCAGTTGCTAGTTCATAGGGTAGTTCTATTTTTAATTTTTGAGGAACCTTCATACTGTTTTCCAGAATGGCTGCACCAGTTTGCATTCCTACCAACAGTGCAAAAGTGTTCCCCTTTCACCACATCCTTGCCAACATCTGTTTTTCATGAGTAGTTTGTTTTAGAGGAGATGTGGTATATATATATATATATATATATATATATATATATATATATATACACATATATATATATATGTATATATATACAATGAAATACTACTTGGCGATGAAAAAGAATGAAATCTTGCCATTTGCAACAACGTGGATGGAACTAGAGGGTATTATACTAAGTGAAATAAGTCAGAGAAAAACAGATAACATATGATTTCACTCATATGTGGAATTTAAGAAAGTTAATAGATGAACATAGAGGAAAGTAAGGAAAAATAAGATTAAAACAGAGAGGGAGGTAAACCATAAGAGATTCTTAAATATAGAGAAAAAACTGAGGGTTCCTCGAGGGGAGGTGGTTAGAGATGGTTTTAAATGGGTAATGGGCATTAAATAGGGAACCTTTGGGGATGAGCACTGGGTGTTATGTGTAAGAGATGAATCACTGAGTCTACTTGTGAAGCCAAGACTATACTGTTAGTGAATTTGAATTTAAATTTTAAAAAAAAGCAAATTACCAAATAGTATGTACAGTTGATACGATTCCTTTAAATTTGAAAAACACACAAGAAGTGTTCATATTCTTCATGTATAGGTACACACATAGGTAAAAATCTGTTAATGGGATGGAAGGAATGCAAACCCAACAAAAATAATAGTGACTATCTGAAGGAAGGGAAACACCGAATAGAACTATAGAGATCATGGTAAAAAGGGAATCTGAACTTTATACTTTATTATATAAATTTCACATTTTATTTTAAAAATTAGTGTTAAGCAGGGGTGCCTGGGTAACTCACTTGGTTAAGCATCTGACTTTAGCTCAGGTCATGATCTCACAGTTCATGAGTTTGAGCCCTACATTGGGCTCTGTGCTGACAGCTCAGAGCCTGGAGCCTGCTTCAGATTCTCTGTCTCCCTCTCTCTCTGCCTCTCCCCTGCTCACGCTCTCTCTCTCTCTCTCTCTCTCTCTCTCTCTCTCTCTCAAAAATAAACATTAAAAAGAAAAGTCTTAGGCAAATACTAAAATGTCAACAGTAATCCATTCTAGGTTGTGGGAACATGAAAACACTGGTAATTTCTTTTTTTTTTAATTTTTAAAGGAATTTCAAAAATTCTGACTTTTGAATTTTATCAGATAACTTCTGAGGATCTATTGCAATGACCTTTAGATGAATTATACTAACAACAGTTTAAATTATTTTTATTGCTAAATATGTCTTATTGGATTTTTTTATCTGGATTTTAACATGTGTTATTTATATTTTTGTGATATCTTTTCTAGGTTGTATAATCAAACACTAGTTCTGTATTACTGTTACTGTGCTCTTTGAAAACTTCTAGTATATCTTTGCTTCCCACAGAATAAAGCCAGGACTTTGAGATTAACATTAACATTAACATCTTTCTAAATCTGACCCCATCCTCATTGACTAATTATATCTGTAGCTCTCAAGCACACAGCTGTCTGTTTTTATCATAATTGATTTTATTTTCCCTAAATCATCTTTTTTTGCTCCTTTGCATACTTTTTAAAATGTCAATAATGTCATCTTCCTTCAGTTAGTAATCTGCTCTCGTTCTTTCAAATTTGTTTCCTTTGTCATTTCCTTTATGACATACGTATTGTATAACGTGTGTGTTTATGTGTGTGATTTGCCTGTAAGTTTAGTTATTCCTGGAGGAAGTAGGGATGTGGAAATGGTCAAAAACTAATGTATACAGGCTACTTATTCTCTGTGTAAAGTAGAATGGGGGACATAGAGATACACCACCTAAACTGTCTGTCAAGGATCTGTTGCCCTAGCTGCTAAGAGTGCTTTAGGGGACACCCTTTAGCTGTCAGCCCCTTTCGGGGTTTGCTTCACCTACAGAGAAATTCCTCTTCTAAAGACATACTCTTCCAGGAACCACCTAAATCCAATGACTGATCAAGTTGGAGGTGGAAAGGCCTAGCTATTTCAACCCAGTGCAGGATAACTGTGATGGGCCCTTTCAGCTCTAAAGCCCTTTTTAGAGTGCTTTGAGGTTGTTAGGCATATATTACAGCTGACTTCTCTAACTTCCCAATTATGCCTCTCTCTTTGCCTTCCATAGATATTGATCCCAAAGGCACTCCCAGTAGATATTCTGCACACTAAATTTCACCTCAGAGTCTATTTCCCAGTGAACCAAAATGGCAATAAGTAGTTTTATATTTCTGTTATAGCCCTTTATCCTTCTGTGTTTTGTTTGTATACATATCTGATTCCCTTATTTAACTATGACTAGCTTGAGGGCAAGGACCATCTTTGTATTCCTAGCATCTAGCACAGCAACAGCATTCTAGGCTTCAGTAGGAGATACACACACACGCGTGCATACACACACCCACACAAGTTATCTGAACAAATTTACAAAATATAAAAATTTAAAAGATTTTTAAAGATTTTGTTTTAAATGTTTTCCAGCTTTCAGATGAAATGGAGACGAAGAAGACTGTAGAGGTATTTAAAATTTCTGTTCTATGAGATTATGTATCAAAAGTATTATGTAGAGGGGCGCCTGGGTGGCTCAGTCAGTTAAGCATCTGACTCTTGGTTTCAGCTCAGGTCAGAATCTTACAGTTCGTGGGTTCAAGCCCCTCATCAGGCTTTGAACTGATAGCTGTGGAGTCTGCTTGAGATTCTGTCTCCCTGTCTTTCTCTTCCCTTCCCCCACTCTCTCTCTCTCTCTCTCTCTCTCTCTCTCTCTCTCTCTCAAAATAAATAAACATTTTTTTAAAAGTATTATGTGGAAATGAAAAATGTTTATAATAACATAGATGTAGCTATAAATATAGATGGAGCCCTGAGGGAAGAGGTGGGTACAGGTATAGAAGCTTTCTCCTGCCTTTCTTTATCGGTAGTTTAGCTAAAATTCTTGATCATTTGGTTTATGTCAAAGTTGGTTCTGAAATATGATTTTGTTTTGCTTTTGTATTTGGCATATGAATATGCCAGGGCTCTTAATTTCATGGAATCAGAAAATATGAAGATTTTTTTAAGGTAGGATAAATATTTTTCACTTATTTTAATAGGAGAAAGTGAAATAATTATGTTAATGAATTATAGTTAAATATTTATTTATCTGTCTTCTGTAGTCCTGTGAGACTACTATACTGAAAAGGGTGAAGTAATTAGTGTTCTGTGATACTTCCTTCTTTCTAGGGTTGCAGCTTCTCAGGATTCAGAACAAATGAGCTTACTCAACTACCCAGACATTTGGATGCTGAACAAATTTATCTTTTTATTTTAAAAACCCAGAAGTTTGATGTACGTAAACATTGTTATTGTATGATACATTTTGAGAATATGATTTAATGAATCAGACCTTTATTTAAAGCTATGACAAATTAGGTATTAAGCATAAGCATGATTGAATTTTGAAGGCATTAAGTCTGGCAGGAAAAGACCAGTGATATTTAATACCCTGATCACTAGAAAAAAATGTATTGGACTCTGTGTTACTGCCTCAGGAGTCTGAGGCTGCTACTGTGCATTGCCTTGGCATGTGACTGTAACAAGTGTTTTCCCCTCCCTCTCCTGCATTATCAGCTCAAGATATTTTAGTCTGCTTATTTTGACCCCAAAATAACTTATGGGAGCCCTTCCCCACAATCCCATCTTTTGTGCCCCCAAGTGTCTGGGGAATTTTTGAGTAGTATCTCTACAGGGTGGCCAGTTGAAAAACTGTAAGCATAGGAAGGTAACTAGATCATTGCCCATTGGTTGCCAAAGGTGGGATGAGAGTTGTGTGGTTACTAATACTGATTTCCCACTTAAATATTAGGTGGTCACCTAACAAGTTTTCCATTTCCTGAAGGCTTAAACAACGCTCCCTTATCCCCAAGCAGATTCCTTTCAGACAGTTCTCTGAGATGAAGTTGGCTCCTGGTAGGCCCTCTTCCCCATCTTTCACCTCCAGCTTTCCTGTGCCTCTTTGTTTCTCAACCCAAAATCCCTGTTTGTTTCCTCTCCTACAATAGTCCATCAGAAGGAACATAATCAACCATTAAGCCCCACCTAATGGTTTTAGTGTTACAAGAAGTAGAGTCTGATTGACCTGGTTTGGATCTTCTGCTTACCCTCAGGCAACTACAGAGCACCTCTATTAACAACTATATCTAGATTCAGTAATGACACTCTCTCTTATTTTCCATGCTAATACAAATGTTTTTCAATTCTCTTTTACATTTTGTGGGATTTTGGTGACAGTGAAGGCTTAGTGTGACCTATTTATACAATCACCTGATCCCATTTTTGTAGAGAAATACTATAGGTGCTAATTATAGTTATGCCTGGATCATGAGCATATTTATTTCTTTTCTCTGACAATATTTTCCACACTTTCCTCAGGAAAAATATTTTATTGTTATAAAAAAATTGTGATTCAAATCAGTTTATGAATGTTGTTCTAGATAATCTATAATATTTTTTCTAACTCTAAAATTCCATGTTCTAAGATGGTACTACTATATTTTAAATATGGATCCATGGGGCACCTGGGTGGCTCAGTCGGGTTGAGCGTCGGACTTCGGCTCAGGTCACGATCTCGCGGTCCGTGAGTTCGAGCCCCGCGTCGGGCTCTGTGCTGACTGCTCAGAGCCTGGAGCCTGTTTCAGATTCTGTGTTTCCCTCTCTATCTGACCCTCCCCCATTCATGCTCTGTCTCTCTCTGTCTCAAAAATAAATAAATGTTAAAAAAATAATAATAAAAAATATGGATTCAGTACATCTAACACAAATCAGAAGATAATCACATAAACAAGACATAAAAGTGCAGCTATGAGGAATTTTTAATATGGTTAATTTGGAGGATGCTTGCATTTTTGAAAGAAATAGTAAAGTGAAGAGTGGAAGTAGATACGGGTAGAGGGTGGATGGAGTATGACAAGCATCTGGGTATATCTTGGCATAGATACCCAGTGTTTTATTTGGTAATATCCCTAGCTGATTTCAAAAAAAAATTTAAATTGGTTTACTATAGCATGTACAATGCAATAGCATTAAAATAAATTATGAGGTTATAGTAAAGAGAATAAGTATAGGAAAATAAAAATAATCAGAGAAGATTATTTCATAGAAATGCTTATGATAACAGACCAAGGGATTGAACTTAAGGATCTGAAACTTGCAAAGAGGAGGTTATAGGGCTTCTGTTACAGGAATGGAAGTATGGGAATCCATTGAATTAACGAATTCACCTAACCCCATCCAAACATGTTCCTTTACATACAGTCATTAATTTAGTTCCTTGATGAGAGAAAGTGTACATTATTCCCTTTACCTCCCAGAACAGAACCATGGTTACAGGTGATGCTTACTAAACACTTTATTGAATTAAAGTGAGTGAAAAATGACCTATATTCTGAATAAGAGTAGAAAGCTGAGCCACAGGCATAATGATATACATGAATAAAAATTCAAAAGAAAATTAGAAGTCATTTTGTCTAACCTAGACTCAATGTTAGGAAAAAAATAAAGTTCCAAGTTAGATAATCTAGGTTTTAAGATATGTTTACATTTACTTAAATCAAAAAAAAAAAAAAAGTATCACAGAGTGGTGAGAGGAGAAGAGAGAGCCTGTTAACTTTTTCAGCTGTGCTTGGGGTTTTGGGGCAATTTCCAATTTTTGATTGTTTTGACTAAATATTGATATACTTTAAAGAATTTGAAATTTTACTGAAAAAGGAAGTTAGTGATACTAGACATAGCCAAAACAGAATAGAAGCAATCATGAACTTACTGTACACTGAAAAGAATCTTTGCTTGAAATTTGCAAATAATTTAAACAAAACTATTCAGCTTTTCCCTGTATTTCAATTTTCTACTTTTTTTCTTTATGTACTTTACATATTTCCTTATAATTAAGAAGTACTAAATCTAAGCTGTTAAGTACTAAGTACTAAATTGAAGCTGTTACCAATGGATTCCATACTATAATTAGTGTCCTATGAAAGAGAAGTGCCCCCACAGAATCATGACAAGGAATCTTTTTTGGCATAAAAGTAAGCATGATATCCTTTTGTAGACTTGTACTTGAGGAACAGTAATTCATACCTATAGATTTCATTAAAGTAAGTCTTGAACTGTAATGAATCTGGCATTTTAAAACTTTTAGTAAATCAATAAGATAAAATCATCTATTGAATGTGCCTATTTAAAGCAAGATTTCTGATCAACATAAATAGATTTAACTTTATGTGACAATTTTTATCAATTGCCTAAAGAGTACACTCTATTTAGATAGGGTCTAGACTTACAATGGGGCTTGTTGGGATAGAATTCCAATATTGTTGGTATCTGTCTTTAGTATAAAAAGGAAATTGTAGCATGTGTTGTGGAATTTTTGCTGTTCTTAGTCTAGCCTACAATGTCATTTCAATAGCTACTATACAAATCTGATTGTTGAGCATATGAAATGTGGTTAGTGTGACTGAGATGAATTTTTTATTTCATTTCTTTTAATTAACTTGTATATGAATTTTAAAAGTAATAGCTGATTCAGTTATTGAAAGCTCTCAATTATGGTTGGAGCAAAATCACAACTCTGTATTTTATGAAGTCTAAATACTGACCTAGTATTTATGATAAAAATGAATTGTTCAAATTGAGATGTGCTATAAATATAAAATATATTCAGTATTTCAAACACCTGCTCCCACAAAAGAATGTAAAATATTTCATTAAGAATTTTTTACAACAGGAGCACCTGAGTGGCTCAGTCGTTTAAGCGTCCGACTTCCGCTCAGGTCATGATCTCACAGTTCATGAGTTTGAGCCCTGTATCAGGCTCTGTGCTGACAGCTTAGAGCCTGGAACCTGCTTCTGATTCTTTCTCTGCCCCTCACACACTCACACACTCACACACACACACTCTCTCTCTCAAAAATAAACATTAAAAAAAGAATTTTTTACAATTATATGTTGAAATGATAATATTTTAAATATATTTTATTAAATAAAATATGTCATCAAAATTAATTTCACTTTTTACTTTTTTAAATTGGCTACTAGAAAATTTAATATCATCTACATGGCTCAACTAAATTTCTATTGAACAGTGCTAGTCTATAACCATTGAATACATACTCTATATATAGCCTATTTACATTAACATGTTTTATAATGTATTTTAATTTGATCTCCACGTGTCTTTTGTTCCACAGGAAAAAGTTTTCAAAATCTGGAAGACCCATTTTCTCTCAGAAGCTTCTATTGCTCTTTTACATGATTCATTTTGGTGGTGGTTTCTGCATAAATTTAAGGTATGATGTTATTTTTTAAACTTCTTTTTTTAAGTTGATTTGTAGTACAGTGAATTTTTTAGTAGAGATAGCAGTGGTACAAAAAAGTGTTTTTTGGATCCTTTCACAGAAATTGGGTTTTTAGTATTCTTCACATGTTAGAAATCCTGTTTAAAATCTAGAGTTCTTTCTGGAGCACCTGGATGATTCAGTTGGTTAAGCATCTGACTTCAGCTCAGGTCATGATCTCATGGTTTTTGAGTTTGAGGCCTGCATCTGGCTCTACACTGGCAGCAAAGAGCCTGCATGGGATTCTCTCTCTCCCTCTCTCTCTCTCTGTCCCTCCCCTGCTTGCCCGTGTGTGTGTGTGTGTGTGTGTGTGTGTGTGTGTGTGTTCTCTCTCAATAAATAAATAAACTTAAAAAAAATCTAGAGTTCTTTCAGAGGAGTTAAAACTTTAATATGGATTTCAAAGATCCTGAATCTTCATTAATCAGAAAAAAATTGGTGAAATCAGTGTAGTGAATAATACAGTTTTAGCTTAACTCAGTGCTATAATGTGCTGACAAACAGGTAAACAGAAAGCCCACTGTAAATCACTGCAGGAATTTTCATCTGGAAAATAGTCCATACCTCTGATGGATACAGGGTCTTTATTTGATTCAGAAAAGTAAAAAACTCTGATTGGGTTTAAGAAGAGAAAGACATCTGGATATCTGGGAAAGATATCTGGGAAACAGTAAGAGAATGGAAATAAGAAGCACATGAGTCTTACAGTTAGAGAATATGGGAGCCTGGGAAAAGTGGTGAATACCAGTGACTGTTGTATGTCCTCTGGATCTGGGAGAGTAGCAGAATGAGGAACCCTGGGATCACAGCCCAAGCACTAAGAAGATGTGCCATTACATCAAAGAAGTTTACAAATAGACTCCACTCTCTACCTTTCCCCAGCTCAAATTACTTGCACAAAGCTACTTATGGATTGTCACAGGAATTTTGTACCATGAAGAAATGGGTGTTAACCAGTTTTACATACAAACCATTCAGTTAGTGCTATATGTTAGAATAACTAGTGTAATTCTAGATTAAGGTTATCTGTCCTGTATTTCTGATATTGTTAGGAGCTCTGGATATAGCACTATCTAGGGAAATTCATGAAATCAGGAGAATTCCATCACCTTAAATTTCTTTCTCTAGATCTGGATGCTGAATTTATGTTTTTCCTTGAAACAGAGAAACATTACATTCCGGCTTTAATCTGTTAAGATTATATATAACAAGTTTTTGAAGGAAACATAATCTAAGAGTGTTTCTAGTAATTGTTTTGTCAGGCAATAATAGTATTTTATTGCTTTGAACAAACACAGATTTGACACCAAAATATTAATGACCCACTGCATTTATATTGTTTTTGGAATAATAAGGAATTAGATTTTTTTTTATCTTTAACCAAGCTATTCTCTAGAAACTAGTGGCTTTCTGAAATTAAAATGTAATAATTTAGTAATAACCTTAAAACATTATAACTTAATAAGATTTCTGGTGTCATTATATTTGACTTGTTTTGAGAAGGAATATGTAAGTTAGTTGTATCAGTCTTCTGCTAGTGTTCTAGGGAACTGAAAGGGGCAGTTTAGGGATCCAGATCAAATTGAAGCAAACTTTCCATGATTTAATGAGAACAATTCCTCTTTCATCTGTTTTGTTCATTGCATTTTATCTATGACTTTATTTCTAAGAGGGTTTATTATAATATATATACATATTATTTTGAAGCTAGTGAACTATATAAAGTGGGAATAGAGCTATTCCTTGAATATTTGCTTTGTTAGGTAAGTTCCTCTTTTAAGCTTTACTATCGTTTTAGATGGATGCAAAACACATAAATTCTATCTATATTTGAGTACACTTTATGAAGAATAAATAGTACTGATTTTATACCTAGAATATGGTAAAACCACAAACCACTTGTTCAATTACCAATAGTTTATATGACAAAATACATAATCATATTCTAAAGCTTTAAAACATATTTCAGTAATTGTTATAGATTAATATAAAAGCATATTTCCTTCATTGCCTATGTTTAGTGATAACTTGGTCTAGTAGAATTTTAAATCTGGTTTTCCCAAATAATTATTGTGAAACTTTGGGCTAGTCAAAAAACCTCTCTGAACTTCACTGATCTCATCTCTAAAAAACAAAACAGGTAGAAAATTACATATACCCTGCTTTTTTCCCCTAAAGTTGTTGTATTAAAAGTGACATGAATAAGAAGACACCTAGTAAACTTTGAAATACTATATAAATATAATATGGGATTCAACACAATAGAATTAAGAGATCTGACTTTCAAAAACAAGTTTATCCACTTAGTAAATAATGTGTCCTAGAATAGTTACTTATCTCTCTAAATCTTTCATAAAATAAAAAAAATCACATACTTTGTATGTTTCTTGGGTTAAATGAGAAAGTACATGTAAACTTGTTTACATGGAGCTAGGTATATAGTGTTTAATGGATATATCTATCATTATTATTATTATTATTATATTAATTGAGAGAACACAGTATTCCAAAAATTGGGGGCCAATGTATAGGCTAATTAACAAAAGTTTCCCTAATGATGTTTGACTAGAAGAACTTCAGTAATGATATTGCAATATACTTAATATTTTTAAAAATTGCCCTTGGGACTTGGGCTCCCCCAAAGATTCAGAAATCTGGAAAGCACATTATTCCCACCCATATAACAACAAAGGAAACCCATATAACCTATAACATTACAACTTTTTAAAATTTATCATGTAGAGTAAATTTCAAAGCAAAGAATGTTAGCAGGGAAAAAGAGAGTAATTGTATGATGGTAAATTGGTTGATTCGTCATTATTACTAATAGGAAAAGTCATAAATATACTTAGATGTTCTAACACCTCATTCTCAATAATTGGTAAAATATACAAAAAAAATCAGTAATTATATAGAAGACTTGAGCAACACTGTCAACCAGATTAATCAATCTAATTGACATTTACTAAATGTTTCTCCTGACACAACATAATATAAATTTTTCTCAAGTACACATTAGACATTTACCAACGACTTTCTGAGCTAGGAAAACATCCTAACAAATTTAAAATAATAAAGTCATACAGAGTATGTTTTCTGACCAAAATGGAATTTATGAATGAATAACATAAAGCTGACACTAAAGCCAAAGATATTAATAGAAACAAAATAATCTATAGACCAAAATTCTCTTTGATGAATATTGATGCAAAAATCCTCAACAAAACACTAGCAAACTCAGTTCAGCAAATTAAAGGATTATACACTCTGACCAATGGGATTTATTCCCAGAATGCAAGTATGATTTTTTTAAATGTTTATTTATTTTGAGAGAGGGTGCATGCAAGCAAGGGGAGGGGCAGAGAGAGAGAGAGAGAGAGAGAGAATCCCAAGCAGGCTCCATGCTATCAGCACAGAGCCCAATGTGGGGCTTAAACCCATGAACCATGAGATCATGACCTGACCCAAAAATCAAGAGTCAGATGCTCAACTGACTGAACAACCCAGGTATGCCAGTAAATGATTTTTTAATGTATTGTTGAATTTAGCCTACTAGTATTTTATTGAGGATTTTTGCATCTGTGTTCATCAGAGATATCGGCCTATAGTTCTCTTTTTTAATGGTGTCTTTATCCGGTTTTATCCGGTATTGGGATAATCCTGGCTTCATAGAATGAATTTGGAAGTTTTCCTTCCTTTTCTATTTTTTAGAATAGTTTGAGGAGAATAGGTATTAACTCTTCTTTAAATGTTTGGTAGAATTTGCCTGTGAAGCCATCTGGTCCTGGACTTTTATTTGTTGGGAGGTTCTGTTTTTTGTTTTTTGTTGTTTTTTTTAATCCAATGTCTCTGCTGGTTATCCATCTATTCAAATTTTGTATTTCTTCCTTTTTAAGTTTTGGTAGTTTACATGTTTCTAAGAATTTATCCATGTCTTTTATGTTGTCCAATTTGTTGGCATATAGTTTTTCATAATATTCACTGATAATTGTTTGTATTTCTGTAGTGTTTGGTTGATATTTCCCCCCTGTCTTTTATGATTTTACTTATTTTAGTCCTTTTTCTTTCCTTTTTGATAAGTCTGGCTAGAAGGTTATCAATTATTGATTTTTTTCAAAGAATCAGCTCCTGGTGTCATTGATCTGTTCTGTTGTTTTTTTAGTTTCTGTATCATTTATTTCTGCTCTGATCTTTATTATTTCCTTCCTTCTGCTGGTTTCAGATTTCTAGTTCCTGTAGGTGTAAGGTTTGGTTGTTTGAGGTTTTTCTTGCTTCCTGATATAGGCCTGTATTGCTATAAACTTCCATCTTAGAACCGCGTTTTCTGCATCCCAAAGGTTTTTGGACCACTGTATTTTCATTTTCATTTGCTTCGATGTACTTTTAAATTTATTCTCATATTTCCTGGTTGACCCATTCATTGTTTAGTAGCATATTATTTAAACCCCATGTATCTATGGACTTTTTAGATTTTTGTCTTGTGGTTGACTTCTAGCTTCATAGTGTTGTGGTCAGAAAAGATGTATAGTATGACTTCAGTCGTCTTGAATTTGTTGTGGCCAGTTTTGTGGGCTAATTTGTGATCTAACATGGAGAATGTTCCATGTGCATTTGAAAAGAATGTGAATTTTGCTGTTTTAGGATGGGACAATCTGAATATATCTGTTAAGTCCATCTGTTCCAGAGTGTCATTCAAAGCTATTTGTTCCTGATTATTTTCTGTTTAGAGATCTGTCTGTTGATTTAAGTGGGGTGTTAAAGTTTTCTCTACTACTATTGTATTATTGATTAGTTCCTTTATGTTTGTTACTCACTCTTTTATGCATTTGGGTGCTCTTATGTTGAGTACATAAAGATATACAATTGTTATATTGTTGGATTGTCCCCTTTATTATGATACAGTATCCTTCTTTGTCTCTTGTTATAGTCTTTGTTTTAAAGTCTGTTTGTCCCCAGCCGCTCTGGAAAGCAGTGTGGAGGTTCCTCAGAAAATTAAAAATAGACCTACCCTATGACCCAGCAATAGCACTGCTAGGAATTTATCCAAGGGATACAGGAGCACTGATGCATAGGGCCACTTGTACCCCAATGTTCATAGCAGCACTCTCAACAATAGCCAAATTATGGAAAGAGCCTAAATGTCCATCAACTGATGAATGGATAAAGAAATTGTGGTTTATATACACAATGGAATATTACGTGGCAATGAGAAAAAATGAAATATGGCCTTTTGTAGCAACGTGGATGGAACTGGAGAGTGTGATGCTAAGTGAAATAAGCCATACAGAGAAAGACAGATACCATATGGTCTCACTCTTATGTGGATCCTGAGAAACTTAACAGGAACCCATGGGGGAGGGGAAGGAAAAAAAAAAAAAAAAGAGGTTAGAATGGGAGAGAGCCAAAGCATAAGAGACTGTTAAAAACTGAGAACAAACTGAGGGTTGATGGGGGGTGGGAGGGAGGAGAGGGTGGGTGATGGGTATTGAGGAGGGCACCTTTTGGGATGAGCACTGGGTGTTGTATGGAAACCAATTTGTCAATAAATTTCAGAAAAAAAAAAAAAAAGAAAGAAAAACAAAAAAAAAAAAAAAAAATAAAGTCTGTTTGTCCCATAATTATGGGTACTCTTTCTTTTGACATCCGTTTGCATGATGTTTCTCTGTCCCTTCACTTTCAATCTAAAGGTGTTTTTAGGTCTAAAATGAGTCTCTTGTAAGCACCATAAACTACTTGCATAAACTACCATTTTTATGTTGCCTGTCTACACAGACTGCTGTCTCTTTAAGGGTGGCGACCCAGCTATCACTTGCCCTCCTGGCTCACCCAGTGCTGAGTCAGCTGACTTTTAAAGCTCCAGGCTTCAAGTACCACTGGTTTTATAAATTCACTGAATTCAGCCCCTCTAGTTTCTAGTCAAATGCTATGGAGATTAGTCTTCCCTATGTGAGCTCCCTGGTGTAAAGGCCCATTTCTTTGCCCTCTCCAGACATGCAGCTCCCTCCCTCCTACAGGCAGCCTCCCTCCACCTTTCTGACTTTCCTAACCTTTTAGATGCAGATTCTTCTCTAAATTTAGTTGTGGAGTTTGTTCTGCCAGTCTTTGGATTGCTCTCTGGTCTATTGACTTGGATGCTGATGATATCTAGTTGTAAATGTGGATGGGGTGAGCTCAGGGCCCCCCTGCTCCGTCATCTTCCCAAGCTAATCCTATCAGGACTTCACTATAATATTGAAATTATTTTGTGTATACATTTCTTCCTTCTTACAACATACTGTGTCTTTAGTTTAGCATCATGTCACAATTGTACTATTTCTGGCTGTGGCTGTCTCATCCTAGTAACTGCTTTAATTTTATGCTGAGTTACTGATAAAAATAGAGTTAAAGTGGTTATAGAATAAGAGAATTTAAAACTCATTGATTGCCTCTGTATGCCAGCTTTAATGCAGGAACCTTTATTAACCTGTCAAATGTTTGCGTGCTCTCTGTGTGCCAGGCACTGTGCTGAGGCCTTGAAAAACAAAGTCAAGCAAAACATGATCCTTGTCTTTATTTTACTATGCTACTTTAAGATATGTATTGTCAGATACATTTGGTAGATGAGGAAACTAGGACTAATTAGCCCAGGGTAAGGCAGCTAATGAATAACAGAGCCAGTATTCAAATTCAGGTCTGCATGATACCAAACCCATGCTTATTCCACTATAGCAACTGATCGGCCTTTTAAGAATAAATAAAATTATTGATATTATGCATACAAATCCAATTTTTAATTGTAGTATTAATACTTTTAATTCCATACATTTTTTTTTTTATTTTTTAAGCCTGACAGAGAAAATCAAGATTCCTTGTTTGATAGAATTTCAGAAAGTTATGTGGTGCTTTTCATGAGCATCCCTGCAAGTCGAAAGGATACATTCCTTCAGGTAAACATAGAAATTAACTGGTTATGCTAAGCATTTTTAGAACAAATGAAATAAAAAAATAGTTATTTTATTCAAACATTTATTAGAAGTTATTTTGTTACTTTGATAGGAAATTGCCTGAAGTAGAGTAAGTAATGGTCAAATATGAAAAGTTATGCTTCCCCCTCAGAATATTGTATTCCCTTGCCTAAAAGTCTTACAGAATCTCCTTAGTGTGGTACAGGTATTTTGTTTGCATATTGATAATGTGAAAATTGTTGACTTATCCTATATATATTTTTTATTTTTTTCTGTGTATCTATAAAATTAATCATTTTTCTTTTCCCTTATAATATATCTTTTGATCTGTTTAAGAGGACTTGAGAAGTTTATGTTATGTGTAAGGGCTAAGCACCCGTTAAAGTAAACAAAAATGGACATAGTTATGAAGTTTTTGTTTTACTTTTCTGTCATTATAATAACTATTGAAAAGGATTGATTAAAAGGCTTTGTGTTCTTTGTGTTCTTTTAATGTGAAATGAAAATGTGTAGGAATTTCATTAGATATTTTTAATTTATTTTTTTTAATTTTTAAATGTTTATTTTTGAGAGAAAGACAGAGACAGAGCGTGAGCTGGGGACCGGCAGAGAGAGAGGGAGACACAGAATCCAAAACAGGCTCCGGGCTCCAAGCTGTCAGCACAGAGCCTGATGCTGGGCTCGAACTCACGAACTGTGAGATCATGACCCGGAGCCGACGTCAGACTCTTAACTGACTGAGCCATCCAGGCACGCCTGATATTTTTAAATTTAAACATCTAGCATTTCAAAGCAGAAGCCACATTCAAATACTTTTGTGTTGACATCTGTAAATCAGAAATACATTCATATTTTGAGTTGATAATTGTTTTTCTGGGTAAAGCAAACTTAAAAACAGTAAAATGTCTTTTACAATGGAAGTATAAACAAACTTAAACTGCCAAATATTTATGTTCAATCTTGACCTATCTTACTTACTCACAGTCATATACACGTAGTGTCATAAAAGGAAACCAGTAGTGCACTGGGAATAGGGAGACTTGGCTTCATGTCCCGAATCTGCTACTAATTACCTGGATGATCTTGGCAAAACATTTAGTCTCTCACTTCCACAGCTGAAAGAGGTTGATTAGAACCGTGATTCATAAATTGTTGTTTTGTGGAACAATGGTGTTCTGAAAGATGGTACAGGTATTTTTCTCTCCTAATACTAAAATATTTTGTTCTTATTTGCATGTAAACGTTAGTTAATGGTTAGGATTCTTGGTAAATTGCCTAGAAATGACAAAAACAGCTCTTTCTCCTATCCATAAATTTCCACTTAGTCTATCTTTTGTGGTGAGTGAGCCTAGCCTACGTAACATGGTTTGATGAAATCAAGCCTGCTTTAACACCATGCTTTTGAGAAAAGGATAACCGGCCTATTTAATATGGACAAAGATAGTAGTGGCACCATTGCATATCCCCCATTCTCCAATGTCTAGACCTACAATTTTGGTCCAAATGTTATCTCCTGGGGTTGATATGCCTTCTGATAGATCCTATATTTATAACCTTTCTCAAATCATGACTTGATTTTTTTCTGGGTCCCTATTTTCAGTAGCTTTTTCCAAGGAGAAATTAGAAGTTGTTTATTCAAAATTCAAAGCCTCATTTGAGAACAAACAAGATGTACATCTTGGTGATTTGACCCCTTGACCTGGATTTGATCTTCTTTTAATGCTCCCTTTCTGTTTCTATGCTTGAGGCCACCTCCCTATACATCTATCTCCTCCAGAGCTGTTTAAGTAGAAGTAAAGCCTCAGCTCTTATTGACCAATTTCCATTATTTTTAACTCACTCAGATAAGTTAGGGTTTTGTTACTGCTTGCTCATCTGATTTATTTTACCTAACAGAGAGAAATTTATTAATATTTAAGAATCAAAAAGTCATCTTCATATTCCACTATTCAGTACAAATTAGCTTAATCTATACATATTTAATGTGGCTTTTACTTCTCTTTATTCCAGGGTTATACAATGATAGACCTTCAGAAATTTTCCCAACACAATTTGACATTTGATCCTTAATCTCATGAAGATGAAATATTCACATAAAACTTTTAGTTCACCTTGTTCAACCTTTTAATTTTAATAGTCAGTATTACTTCTTATACCAAAATATAACATGTGATTATTTCTGATAGTAAAAAAATGTTCATGATTCACTCAATAAAATTAAATATACCAATATATTAAAGCATTCCCCCCAACCACCAAACAAAAATCATGGAATTCTTCAAAGAATATCATCATTTACCAGAAAGTTTCAGCACTTCTGGATTAGGTAACTGTGTTAGTTGTCTATTGTTACTCTAACAAATTATCAAAAATTTAGTGACTTTTCAAACAACAGAAATTCTTTGTCTGAGACTTATAGTGTCCAGAAGTCCAAATTGAATCTCATAGGGCTAAAATTGAGGTATCAACAGGGCCAATTTCTTTCAGAGGCCCCAGAGGAGAATCCATTCCTTGTCTCTTCTAGCTTCTGCTGGCTGCCAACAATCTTTGGCTTCTGGTCACATCACTCTAACTTCTGTTTCTGCCATCCCGTTGCCTTCTTCTCTTTTATAGTAAAATTTTCCAGAGCCTCCCTCTCATAAAGACACTTGTGATTACACTTAAGGCACACTGGATAATCCAGTATAATCTCCCCACTTAAGATCTTTAGCTTCATGAAATCTGCAAAGCCCTTTTGCTGAATAAATTAACATCCCCATGTTCCAGAGATTAAGACAGTGACCTCCAAGGGACACTTAGATTCCAAAAGTTTACATTTAATATTAAGGGCTAAATGTGATTTTAAATACTTATTTGACTGCTGAATACCAGAATAATAAATTAAAATATTTTAATTTTTTAAATATAAAACTATAGTAACTTTTATGTTTAGTCACTTCCTAAGAGAAATTTAGTAGTTTAGGGGTTTTAAGTCTAATAGAATAATACAGTACCATATATTTGTTGATATCTGATCATAGTTTTACTGTGTAAACAATATATAGTTATTACAACGTATTAACTCACCTAAACAGATTTCAGTTATTTAAAAAAGTTTGTTATTCTAGCCACATACACACACACACACACACACACACACACAAAATGGTAATTATGTGACATGATGTAGGTATTAACTAATATTATGGTGGTGATCATATTGCAGTTTGTAAGTGTATCAAATCAACATGCTGTATACCTTAAACTTACACTGTGTTATATATAAATCATATTTTAATTAAAAAATACATAAATAGGGGCACCTGGGTGGTAAGATTGCCTGCTTGCTCAGAGAAGCAGTAACCACTTTGTTCATCCTATTAACATCTATGTTCTAAAACCACATCTTGTTAGGATTCTGTTACTGATATGGAAGTTGATGGGGGAGAGAGAAGATGACAAATTTAAAATACATGTATATGGGGGCATCTGGGTGTCTCAGTTGGTTAAGCATCTGGCTCCAGCTCAGGTCATAATCTCGCAGTTCTTGGGTTCAAGCCCTCCATCGGGTTTTGTGCGGACAGCTCAGAGCCTGGAGCCTGCTTTGGATTCTATGTCTCCCTCTCTCTCTCTTCCCCTCCCCAACTCATGCTCTGTCTCTCTCAAAAATAAGTAAACATTAAAAAAATAAAATAAAATAAAATTTGAAATATGTAAATATACATTTTATTATAATGATCTACACATGTCACTTTCTAAAAGAGGATAACAATACCAAGGTTAAATGAAATAATAATCATCAAACTTTATCTTATAATATGATAATTAAACCTTATCTTGTTAACTTCATCCTTTATCCAAATTAAATTTTCTAAAATGCTAACAAATAGCCAAATTGACTTTATTTTCAACTCTTCTTTGCTCATGTCCCACAGTTAGAGGTACAAAGAAGTGAGGAGTGGCCAAAAACAACCTATAAGAAAAAAGGGACATAGGGTGCCTGGGTGGCTCAGTCAGTTAAGAGTCTGCCTTTTTATTTCAGCTCAGGTCATGATCTCATGGTTCACGGGTTTAAGCCCTGTGTCACGCTCTGTGTTGACAGTGTGTAGCCTGCTTGGAATTCTCTCTTTCTGCCCTTCCCCCCAGGTACACACTCTCTCTCTCAAAATAAATAAATTTTTTTAATTAAAAAAATTAAATTAAAAAAAAAAAGATAAAAGGGACATACATATTTCACAAACTTAATAATCATTTCTTTGGTAGCTGAGATAGGCTATATAAAATATGAAATTATTCTAATATGACTCTTTTTGATAGGTGTATCCTGATTGTTTGGCACAAGCTATCTATGCAACATTCCAGGAAGCATTTCCAGAATCCAGTAATATTTTTAATGATGAATTTAAAGAAGATCTAGGGAATAATATTTTTCTTTGGCTGTCAGGTATGAGTATATCATTTACATATCGATCATTATTTTGATACCTAAAACTTTTAGATTACAGTATCTTGTCAAAAAATTAGTAGTTCTTTGCCTTACAAAACATGTCATGTTAATGCCTATATTTTTTTTTTTTCAACGTTTATTCATTTTTGGGACAGAGAGAGACAGAGCATGAATGGGGGAGGGGCAGAGAGAGAGGGAGACACAGAATCGGAAACAGGCTCCAGGCTCTGAGCCATCAGCCCAGAGCCCGACGCGGGGCTCGAACTCACGGACCGCGAGATCCTGACCTGGCCGAAGTCGGACGCTTAACTGACTGCGCCACCCAGGGGCCCCAATGCCTATATTTTAAAAAGAATGATTATTTTCTCTGAAAGTTTCGCTATATCAAAACCTGTTATTAACGTTAGAAGCCAAATCATTTTATTGACAATGGGATTGTTATAGAAAATTGAATTTCCATAGAAATAAAGTTATATATATTTTATATTTAAAAAGTAAATATTTTAAGCTGCTTTGGAACACTGTAGACATTTTTATGGCAAATAGTATTGGGTAAATTCTAGAACTAACTTAGTTCCTTGCGGAAATATAATCAATGATTAATCAAGAAAAAGGTTTCTTTTTTGAATCATGGTATATGTGTAAGTGGGAGTGATAGGACTGAAAGGCTGAAGGAAAGTAAAATTCTATCCTAGAGCATTTTGCTAGAGATTTAGGCAACTGAGTGTAAAACTAGGGTATAATTTCATGTTCCGGGAGTGACCTCCTCAATATTTTTTTATAATACTGCTTCATTCTTATGGACTACCAGAAGCTATTGACTATTTTTAAATTGTTCTTATAAATCTTTTGATACAAATTTTGACAGATTTTTTAAAACTGTTTTGCACCAATTCTTAGTAACCAAACCATTTCTGAAAGAAAATGTTATTGGGGTGCCTGGGTGGCTCAGTCAGTTAAGTGTCTGACTTTGGCTCAGGTTATGATCTCCTGTTTCATGAGTTCAAGCCCCATGTCTGTCTTCAGACTTAGGTCATGATCCTGCTGGTCAGAGTTCGATCCCCATATTGGGGTCTGTGTTGACAGCTCAGAACCTGGAGCCTGTTTCAGATTCCGTATCTCCCTCTCTCTCTCTCAAAAATAAATAAAACATTTAAAAAAAGAAAATGTTATATATTTTAAGGAGGGCGCCCTTGAGAGGAAAAGACTAGAAAGCAGCACTTAGAAACCACCCTCCCCTTCAATCAACACACACAGACCAGAGCCTCCCAATTATAGAGATAAATACAATGAATTCTAATATAAGAAATTAAAAGGGAATGGACACAGCATTCATACCAACATTCTATCAGAAAAAATGTGATGAAGAACAGAACAACTTTCCTGCTAACCTATTCTACTATATTGTGTCCCCCCAGAATTCATACATTGAAGTCCTAACCCCCAGTACACCTCAGAATGTGGTTGTATTTCAGTATAGGACCTTTAAAGAGGTAATTAGGTTAAATGAAATAATTTCAGTGAGCTCTAATCCAACAAGACTGGTGTCCTTTGAATAGGGAGACACCAGGGATGTGGATTCACAGAGAAAAGGCCATGTGAGGACACAACAAGAAGTTAGCCATCTGTAAGCCAAGGGAAGAGACCTCATGAGAAATCAGACCTGCTTGCACCCTGATTGTGGACATCCAGCCTCCAGAACTGTGATACATTTCTGTTGTTTAAGTCCTCTGGTCTTTAGCATTTTTGTTATGGCAGCACTAGCAAACTAATACAGATTTTTTAAATTAACTAGAAAAAAGTTGACAAAAACAGATGAAAATTTTTTCCCAGCAATTAAAAACTGGAACAGATGAAATCAAACGTATCAAAATTGGTGAAGATGAAGTCAGGCTGTCACTTTTTACAGATGACATGATACTCTACATGCAAAACTCCACAGACTCCACCAAAAAATCTGCTAGAACTGATACATGAATTCAGCAAAGTCGCAGGATACAAAATCAATGTACAGAAATCATTTGCATTCTTATATACTAATAATGAAGCAACAGAAAGACAAATAAAGAAACTGATCCCGTTCACAATTGCACCAAGAAGCATAAAACACCTAGGAATAAACCTAACCAAAGATGTAAAAGATCTGTATGCTGAAAACTATAGAAAGCTTATGAAGGAAATTGAAGAAGACACAAAAAAATGGAAAAACATTCCGTGCTCATGGATTGGAAGAATAAATATTGTTAAAATGTCAATACTACCCAAAGCAATCTACACATTCAATGCAATCCCAATCAAAATCGCACCAGCATTCTTCTCGAAGCTAGAACAAGCAATCCTAAAATTTGTATGGAACCACAAAAGACTCTGAATAGCCAAAGTAATATTGAAGAAGAACACCAAAGTGGAAGGCATCACAATCCCAGACTTTAGCCTCTACTACAAAGCTGTAATTATCAAGACAGTATGGTATTGGCACAAAAACAGACACAGACCAATGGAATAGAATAGAGACTCCAGAATTGGACCCACAAAAGTATGGCCAACTAATCTTTGGCAAAGCAGGAAAGAATATCCAATGGAAAAAAGACAGTCTCTTTAACAAATGGTGCTGGGAGAACTGGACAGCAACATGCAGAAGGATGAAACTAGACCACTTTCTTACACCATTCACAAAAACAAACTCAAAATGGATAAAGGACCTGAATGTGAGACAGGAAACCATCCAAACCCTAGAGAAGAAAGCAGGAAAAAACCTCTCTGACTTCAACCGCAGCAATTTCTTACTCGACACATCTCCAAAGGCAAGGGAATTAAAAGCAAAAATGAACTATTGGGACCTCATGAAGATAAAAAGCTTCTGCACTGCAAAGGAAACAATCAACAAAACTAAAAGGCAACTGACAGAATGGGAAAAGATATTTGCAAATGACATATTGGACAAAGGGCTAGTATCTAAAATCTATAAAGAGATCACCAAACTCCACACCTGAAAAACAAATAATCCAGTGAAGAAATGGGCAGAAGACATGAATAGACACTTTTCTAAAGACATCCAGATGGCCAACAGGCACATGAAAAGATGCTCAACGTTGCTCCTCATCTGGGAAATACAAATCAAAACCACACTAAGATACTACCACACACTGTTAAGAGTGACTAAAATGAACAATTCAGGAGTCTATAGATGCTGGAGAGGATGTGGAGATACGGGAACCCTCTTGCACTGTTGGTGGGAGTGAAAACTGGTGCAGCTGCTCTGGAAAACAGTGTGGAGGTTCCTTGAAAAATTGAAAATAGATCTACCCTATGACCCAGCAATAGCACTGCTAGGAATTTACCCAAGGGATACAGGAGTGCTGATGCATAGGGGCACTTGTACCCCAATGTTCATAGCAGCACTCTCAACAATAGCCAAATTATGGAAAGAGCCTAAATGTCCATCAACTGACAAATGAACAAAGAAATTGTGGTTTATATACACAATGGAATTCTACGTGGCAATGAGAAAAAATGAAATATGGCCTTTTGTAGCAACGTGGATGGAACTGGAGAGTGTGATGCTAAGTGAAATAAGCCATACAGAGAAAGACAGATACCATATGTTTTCACTCTTATGTGGATCCTGAGAACCTTAAAAGAAGACCAGGGTGGAGGGGAAGGGGGAAAATAAGTTACAGAGAGGGAAGGAGGCAAACCACAAGAGATTCTTAAATACTGAGAACAAACTGAGGGTTGGTCGGGGTGGGAAAGAGGGGAAAGTGGGTGATGGGCATTGAGGAGGGCTCCTGTTGGGATGAGCACAGGGTGTTGTATGGAAACCAATTTGACAATAAATTTTATGTGTATATATATATATATGTATACATACATATTATATATGTAATATGTATATATGTAATATGTATACATCTAATATATATATAAAAAGAAAAAAGAAATATTATTCTAAACAAAAATAATTAAAAAATTAAAAATGGAACAGAGCAGATAAAAGTTATAATCCTAACATTCTAACAAAAATTTCTAAGAAGTAATGAAAGAATCATAGTTGTAAGGGGAGAATACAAATTGGAAACGTAAGTCCATGGAACACACATATGTATACATGGAATTACCATGTTAATCAAAATACAGAATATGGGTGCCTGGGTGGCTCAGTTGGTTATGATTCTTGATTTCAGCTCAGATCATGATCTCATGGGTTTGTGAGCTTGAGTTCCACATTGGGTTCTGTGCTGACAGCAGGGAGCCTGCTTGGTATTCTCTCCCTCCCTCTCTCTCTCCCCTCCCCCACTAGCATGCATGCTCTCTCTCTCTCTCTCTCTCTCAAAATAAATAAATAAACTTAAAAAAATATATAGAACATATCCAGCATGTTACAATTTTGCAAATTGCAGTTGCAATTTTGATTTTTTTTTCACCCAAGAGTCTTATAAGATAGTGCCTTTTAATGGCAAAGTCTTTTGTGTTTATACTTAGTTATTAATGTTTACTTTTTTGCTTTAAGTAAAATACTACAGCTTATATCATACTTAGAGTTTAGAATTTATTGAGCTGTTCTTGTTACATAATAATACATAGCAAAATATTATAAATGGTACCTACTGGCTTAATAACAAATATATGTTCTCTATTTGTTGGAAATGAAATTCTATATGTTCATGTGTGGTTGCCTTGACTAGTATACATGTGTGTTTCTATAGGATTTTATTTGTATTTACAATAGTTTTAATAGGTGTTATATCTTTACTCAATTAAAAATCCCTTTTCTCCTATAAAAATATATGAGTTCACAAAAGAAAAAACTTATTTTTGTCTAACATAAATCTTCACCTGATATAGTTTAGATACATCTTTTACTCTTAAGTTTACAGTGCATAATTTTTAGGTATTTTAGCTACCAGTAATCTAACACTGAATCAATTTTATAGACATATAAAATTAGATTTGTTCTAGTCTTTAATGATAGTTCTCTTATAGAGGCAAACATATTGATTTGACTTCCACCCAGTATTATCTAAAAAAATTAATATTATGGAAAGAATCCTTTTACTCTTGCCATGACCATGCAAGATTCTGTAGATAAAGTTTTAGGATCATTGTCATCTTAACTTTCTTGAATCATCCAAGTCATGAACAAGGCATATCTCCCTATTTGTTTAGGAGTTTGTTAATTTACCTCAATATATTTTCTGTTTTCAGCATGTAGATCTTATATGTATTATTTTTCCTAGGCATTTGATGTTTACTGAGTGTTATCAAAAATACTTTAAATTTCACTTTCCAATTGTTGCTAATGTATTATGATTTGCTTTTTAATTTGTGTTCACTAATTAGCAAAATCAAACAGCTTATCTGTACATACTTTAGGGTTTTCTACATACAAAATCTTATCCTCTGCAAAAAAAAAATTATATTTCTTCCAATGATTTTATTTAATTTTTTTGTATTATGCTGAATACAACTTTATAAATTCCAAAGGTACTTCACACCTGTCAGAATGACTAAAATCAACAACAGGTGTTGGCAAGGATGTGGAGAAAGTGGAACCCTTTTGCACCGTTGGTGAGAATGAAAACTGGTACAGCCACTGTGGAAAACAGAATGGACATTCTTCAAAAAGTTACAAATAGAACTATCCTATAATTCAGCAACTGCCCAACTAGGTCTTTGCCCAAAGAATACAAAAATACTAATTCAAAAGGATACATGCACATACAATAGCCAAATTATGAAATAGCCCAAGTATCCATTGACTGATGAATGGATAAGGAAGAAGTAGAAGAATGCAAATGGGTAGAGCCACTCTGGAAAACAATATGGAGGTTCCTCAAAAAATTAAAAATATAACTACCCTATGACCCAGCAATTGCACTGCTAGGAATTTATTCAAAGGATACAGGAGTGGTGATTCATAGGGGCACATGTCCCCCAATGTTTACAGCAATGCTATCAACAATAGCCAAACTATGGAAAGAGCCCAAATGTCCATCAACTGATGAATGGATAAAGAAGATGTGGTTTATGTATACAATGGAAAACTACTCGGCAATGAGAAAGAATTAAATCTTGCCATTTGCAACAACGTGGATGGAACTGGAGGGTATTATACTAAGTGAAATAAGTTAGTCAGAGAAAGATATCATATGTTTTCACTCATATGTGGAATTTGAGAAACTTGACAGAAGACCATGGGGGAAGGGAAAGGGGAAAAAATAGTTTCAAACAGAGAGGGAGGGAGACAAACCATAAGAGACTCTTAAATACAGAGAAAAAACTGAGGGTTAATGGGAAGGGGGCAGGGGAAGGTGGGGAAAATGGGTGATGGGCATTGAGGAGGGCACTTGTTGGGATGAGCACTGGGTGTTGTATGTAAGTGATGAATCATGAGAATATACTCCCAAAGCCAAGAGCACACTGTATACACTGTATGTTAGCTAACTTGACAATATATTTAAAAAAAAAATAAGGTGAATCAAGATGGCGGCGTAGGAGGACGCTGGGCTCACCGCGCGTCCTGCTGATCACTTAGATTCCACCTACACCTGCCTAAATAACCCAGAAAACCACCAGAGGATTAGCAGAACGGAGTTGCCAGAGCCAAGCGCAGACGAGAGGCCCACGGAAGAGGGTAGGAAGGGCGGCGAGGCGGTGCGCGCTCCACGGACTGGCGGGAGGGAGCCGGGGCGGAGGGGCGGCTCGCCGGCCAAGCAGAGCCCCTGAGTCTCGCTTGCAAAAGCGGAGGGGCCAGGCGGACTGTGTTCCGACAGCAAGCGCGACTTAGCGTCTGGGAGGACGTTAAGTTAGCAGCTCTGATCAGAAAGCAGGAAGGCTGGAGAACAAAGGGAGGAGAGCTGCTGAGCCCCCGGACGACAGAGCTCAGTTTGGCGGGGAACAAAGGCGCTCGCCAGTGCCATCTCCCCCGCCCATCCCCCAGCCAAAATCCCAAAGGGAACCAGTTCCAGCCAGGGAACTTGCTCACTCCGCGCAAACACCCAACTCTGTGCTTCTGCGGAGCCAAACCTCCGGCAGCGGATCTGACTCCCTCCCGCTGCCACAGGGCCCCTCCTGAAGTGGATCACCTAAGGAGAAGCGAGCTAAGCCTGCCCCTCCTGCCCCCGTGCACCTTGCCTACCCACCCCAGCTAATACGCCAGATCCCCAGCATCACAAGCCTGGCAGGGTGCAAGTAGCACAGACGGGCCACGCCACCCCACAGTGAATCCCCCCCCAGGAGAGGGGAAGAGAAGGCACACACCAGTCTGACTGTGGCCCCAGCGATGGGCTGGGGGCAGACATCAGGTCTGACTGCGGCCCCGCCCACCAACACAAGTTATTCAAGACAGCACAGGGGAAGTGCCCTGCAGGTCCTCACCACGCCAGGGACTATCCAAAATGACCAAGCGGAAGAATTCCCCTCAGAAGAATCTCCAGGAAATAACAACAGCTAATGAGCTGATCAAAAAGGATTTAAATAATATAACAGAAAGTGAATTTAGAATAATAGTCATAAAATTAATCGCTGGGCTTGAAAACAGTATAGAGGACAGCAGAGAATCTCTTGCTACAGAGATCAAGGGACTAAGGAACAGTCACGAGGAGCTGAAAAACGCTTTAAATGAAATGCAAAACAAAATGGAAACCACCACGGCTCGGATGGAAGAGGCAGAGGAGAGAATAGGTGAACTAGATGATAAAATTATGGAAAAAGAAGAAGCTGAGAAAAAGAGGGAAAAAATAATCCAGGAGTATGAGGGGAAAATTAGAGAACTAAGTGACACACTAAAAAGAAATAATATACGCATAATTGGTATCCCAGAGGAGGAAGAGAGAGGGAAAGGTGCTGAAGGGGTACTTGAAGAAATCATAGCTGAGAACTTCCCTGAACTGGGGAAGGAAAAAGGCATTGAAATCCAAGAGGCACAGAGAACTCCCTTCAGACGTAACTTGAATCGATCTTCTGCACGACATATCATAGTGAAACTGGCAAAATACAAGGATAAAGAGAAAATTCTGAAAGCAGCAAGGGGTAAACGTGCCCTCACATATAAAGGGAGACCTATAAGACTCGTGACTGATCTCTCTTTTGAAACTTGGCAGGCCAGAAAGAATTGGCACGAGATTTTCAGGGCGCTAGACAGAAAAAATATGCAGCCGAGAATCCTTTATCCAGCAAGTCTGTCATTTAGAATAGAAGGAGAGATAAAGGTCTTCCCAAACAAACAAAAACTGAAGGAATTTGTCACCACTAAACCAGCCCTACAGAGATCCTAAGGGGGACCCTGTGAGACAAAGTACCAGAGGCATCACTATAAGCATAAAACATACAGACATCACAATGACTCTAAACCCGTATCTTTCTATAATAACACTGAATGTAAATGGATTAAATGTGCCAACCAAAAGACATAGGGTATCAGAATGGATAAAAAAACAAGACCCATCTATTTGCTGTCTACAAGAGACTCATTTTAGACCTGAGGACACCTTTAGATTGAGAGTGAGGGGATGGAGAACTATTTATCTTGCGACTGGAAGCCAAAAGAAAGCTGGAGTAGCCATACTTATATCAGACAAACTAGACCTTAAATTAAAGGCTGTAACAAGAGGGGTGCCTGGGTGGCGCAGTTGGTTAAGCATCCGACTTCAGCCAGGTCATGATCTCGCGGTCCGTGAGTTCGAGCCCCGCGTCGGGCTCTGGGCTGATGGCTCAGAGCCTGGAGCCTGTTTCCGATTCTGTGTCTCCCTCTCTCTCTGCCCCTCCCCCGTTCATGCTCTGTCTCTCTCTGTCCCAAAAATAAATAAACGTTGAAAAAAAAATTTAAAGGCTGTAACAAGAGATGAAGAAGGACATTATATCATAGTTACAGGGTCTATCCATCAGGAAGAGCTAACAATTATAAATGTCTATGTGCCGAAAACCGGAGCCCCCAAATATATAAAACAATTACTCATAAACACAAGCAACCTTATTGATAAGAATGTGGTAATTGCAGGGGATTTAACACCCCACTTACAGAAATGGATAGATAATATAGACACACGGTCAATAAAGAAACAAGGGCCCTGAATGAGACATTGGATCAGATGGACTTGACAGGTATATTTAGAACTCTGCATCCCAAAGCAACAGAATATACTTTCTTCTCGAGTGCACATGGAACATTCTCCAAGATAGATCATATACTGGGTCACAAAACAGCCCTTCATAAGTTTAACAGAATTGAAATTATACCATGCATACTTTCAGACCACAATGCTATGAAGCTTGAAATCAACCACAGAAAAAAGTCTGGAAAACCTCCAAAAGCATGGAGGTTAAAGAACACCCTACTAACGAATGAGTGGGTCAACCAGGCAATTAGAGAAGAAATTAAAAAATATATGGAAACAAACGAAGATGAAAATACAACAATCCAAACGCTTTGGGACGCAGCGAAGGCAGTCCTGAGAGGAAAATACATTGCAATCCAGGCCTATCTCAAGAAACAAGAAAAATCCCAAATACAAAATCTAACAGCACACCTAAAGGAACTAGAAGCAGAACAGCAAAGGCAGCCTAAACCCAGCAGAAGAAGAGAAATAATAAAGATTAGAGCAGAAATAAACAATATAGAATCTAAAAAAACTGTAGAGCACATCAACGAAACCAAGAGTTGGTTTTTTGAAAACATAAACAAAATTGATAAACCTCTAGCCAGGCTTCTCAAAAAGAAAAGGGAGATGACCCAAATAGATAAAATCATGAATGAAAATGGAATGATTACAACCAATCCCTCAGAGATACAAACAATTATCAGGGAATACTATGAAAAATTATATGCCAACAAATAGGACAACCTGGAAGAAATGGACAAATTCCTGAACACCCACACACTTCCAAAACTCAATCAGGAGGAAATAGAAAGCTTGAACAGACCCATAACCAGCAAAGAAATTGAATCGGTTATCAAAAATCTCCCACCAAATAAGAATCCAGGACCAGATGGCTTCCCAGGGGAGTTCTACCAGACGTTTAAAGCAGAGATAATACCTATCCTTCTCAAGCTATTCCAAGAAATAGAAAGGGAAGGAAAACTTCCAGACTCATTCTATGAAGCCAGTATTACTTTGATTCCTAAACCAGACAGAGACCCAGTAAAAAAAGAGAACTACAGGCCAATATCCCTGATGAATATGGATGCAAAAATTCTCAATAAGATACCAGCAAATCGAATTCAACGGCATATAAAAAGAAATATTCACCATGATCAAGTGGGATTCATTCCTGGGATGCAGGGCTGGTTCAACATTTGCAAATCAATCAACGTGATACATCACATTAACAAAAAAAAGAGAAGAACCATATGATCCTGTCAATCGATGCAGAAAAGGCCTTTGACAAAATCCAGCACCCTTTCTTAATAAAAACCCTTGAGAAAGTCGGGATAGAAGGAACATACTTAAAGATCATAAAAGCCATTTATGAAAAGCCCACAGCTAACATCATCCTCAACGGGAAAAAACTGAGAGCTTTTTCCCTGAGATCAGGAACACGACAGGGATGCCCACTCTCACCACTGTTGTTTAACATAGTGCTGGAAGTTCTAGCATCAGCAATCAGACAACAAAAGGAAATCAAAGGCATCAAAATTGGCAAAGATGAAGTTAAACTTTCGCTTTTTGCAGATGACATGATATTATACATGGAAAATCCGACAGACTCCACCAAAAGTCTGCTAGAACTGATACAGGAAAAAAAAAGAGGTTAGAGTGGGAGAGAGCCAAAGCATAAGAGACTGTTAAAAACTGAGAACAAACTGAGGGTTGATGGGGGTGGGAGGGAGGAGAGGGTGGGTGATGGGTATTGAGGAGGGCACCTTTTGGGATGAGCACCGGGTGTTGTATGGAAACCAATTTGTCAATAAATTTCATATAAAAAAAAAAGGAGGGGCGCCTGGGTGGCGCAGTCAGTTAAGCGTCCGACTTCAGCCAGGTCACGATGTCGTGGTCCGGGAGTTCGAGCCCCGCGTCAGGCTCTGGGCTGATGGCTCGGAGCCTGGAGCCTGTTTCCGATTCTGTGTCTCCCTCTCTCTCTGCCCCTCCCCCGTTCAAGCTCTGTCTCTCTCTGTCCCAAAAATAAATAAACGTTGAAAAAAAAAAAAAGGAAAAAGTGGTAAATACATACAATGGAATACTAGTCAGCCATAAAAAAGAAAGAAATCTTGCCATTTCCAGCAATATGGATAGAGCTAGAGAGTATAATGCTAAGTAAAAGAAGTCAGAGACAGATACCATTATTATTTCACTCATTTGTGGAACTTAGGAAACAAAACAAATGAGAAAAGGGAAAAAAAAGAGAGAGGGAGAGGAGCAAACCAAAAAACAGACTCTTAACTATGACAACTAACTGATAGTTACCAGGAGGGAGGTGGATGGAGGGATGGGTGAAATAGGTAATGGGAATTAAGGAGTGCACTTGTTGTGGTGAACACTGGGTAACGTATGGAAGTGTTAAATCTCTCTATTGTACACCTGAAATTAATATTATGCTATATGTTAACTAACTGGAATGAAAATAAAAACTTAAAAGAAAATCAAACCTACATTTTCTTAACATAAAAGGCTGACATGCTGGTGGGAATTTAAGTTAGTACAACTATCTTGTATAGCTGCCAATATCCACTAAAACTGAACACATACAGACATTTAACCTGGCATATCTATTACATTCCTTACAGAAATTTTCATGTTTCTACACACCAGAAGTACAAAATGTTTATAACAGCACTGTTTATATGATAATCAAAACAAACTGTTCAAATTCCCACCAATAATATAAAGTTTAAATAAATTATGGAATATTCATATAATGAATACTACCAGCAATGAGAATGAACAAACTACAATTATATGCAACAGTGTGAACAAATCATACAAACATGTTTGAGAGGGAAAGAAGCCAGACACAAAAGAGTAGATCCTGTATGAGTCTACTGAGATAAAATTCAACATTTGGCAAAACTAATCTATACTGTTAAGAGTTAATATAATAGTTGTCCTTGGAAATGAAAGATTAGAAAGGAGAGCTCCTGGAGTACTGAATATTCGGTTTCTGGCTGGTGATGACATGAGTACCATGTAGTAAATTCTGAAAATTCATTGAGCTGATTTGTTCTTTTTTTGAATGTTTATATACATTGGTAAAAAGTTATATTGAAAACAAATAGTAGTAGTTGCACAAGAGTCTCTATGATTTATTTAATCATGAATATGTTTTTACAGATTTGTCTCACATTGCTTTTTCTCACATTGAATATCCATCAGGAGTCCATTCAACTTTTACTAAGTTTTTAATCTCTCATTTGTGACTATTTTCCATTGCCTAGAGCACTTGTTGAAAGAATTTTATAAGACATGTTTTCTTATTTCTTTATTGAAGAAAGGTTTATTCCATAGATCTAAAATGCCAAATTCAGTATTCTCCTCCTTAATGTATCAAAAATTCCTGAAGTAATCACTTTTTTGGTAATAAAGTAATTACTTCTATTAGGTAATAACTTCATTTACCTGTCTTTACCTTATATAATCAATTCCATTACTTACATTATAAGTTGGCTTTCATTTTGGTTGGCTTTCATTTTCACAAACAAAATTTTTATTACCAGAGTTCCTTATACACAATAAGAAAACAGAGCACCAGGAACTGTATTAGTTTCCTATTGCTGCTGTAACAAAATTACCACTTAGCAATTTAAAACAACACACTGTATTATCTTACAGTTCTGGAAGTCAGAAATCCAAAATGAGTCTCACGAGGCTAAAATCAAGATGTTGGCAGAGCTGTGTTTCTTCTACAGGTTTTGTGAAGTAATTTATTTTTTTGCAGCTTTTAGAAGCTGTGTATATTCTTTGCCTTGAGTCCCTCTTCCATCTTAAAAGCAAGCAATGCCTACTCAGTTTAAGATAGTGCTAAAAGAAAACAAACAAACAAACAAACGAAAAACTACCCAGCAAAGGTGTCCATCAAAAGTGAGGGTGAGATAAAGATTTTCTCTAACAAACAAAAGCTAATGGAGTTCATCAGAACTGCCTTACAAGAAACACTGAAGGGAGTTCTTCAAGCTGAAATGAAAGGACACTAATTGATAACAAAAAAAATCATGTAAAAATATACAACCCATGGGCAAAGGTAATCATACAGTAGATTCAGAATATTCTAATACTGTAATATGGTGATGTGTTAACCACTTAATTCTAGTATAAAAGTTAAAAGACGAAAATATTGGGGTGCCTGGGTGCACAGTTGGCTAAGTGTCCAACTCTTGATTTTGCCTCAGGTCATGACCTCACAGTTTTTGAGTTCAAGTTCCACATTAGGCTCTGTGCTGACAGTGTGGAGCCTGCTTGGGATTCTCTGTCTCCCTCTCACTCTCTCTGCCCCTCTCCCACTTGCTCTCTATCTCTCTCTGTCAAAATAAATAAATAAACATAAAAAAAGACAAAAATATTAAAAATAGTTATAGCTCCAATAATTTCTTCATGGATACACAGTATAAAAGGATGTAAACAGTCACACCAGAAAACATAAAAGAGGGGTAGTAAAAGAGTAGTTTTTGAATGTGATTGAAGTGAAATTATTAGCATAAAATAGACTGTTATATGTTTTATGTAAGCCTCACAGTAAAAACAAAACAACACCCACAGCAAATTCACAAAAGATAAAGAGAAGGCAATCAAAGTAAGACATTATGGAAAATCATCAATTCACAAAGGAAGGCAGCAAGAGAGGAAGAAAGGAACAAAGGAGCCACAAAACTACCATAGAACAATTAATAAGATGTCATCAGTAAGTCCTTACCTATCTATAATTACTATAGCTATAAATGGATTGGATTTGCCAATCAACACACATAGAGTAGATGGGTGGATACAAAACAACCAACATTATGCTGCCTACAAGAGACTCACTTCAGCTTTAAGGACACACATTGACTCAAAGTGAAGGAATGGAAAAGATATTTCATGTAAGTGGAAATAAATGAGAGCAGGGATAGCTATAATTATATCATACAAAATATACTGTAAGTCAAAATGATAACAAGAGACAAAGAAGGTCATTATGTAATAAAGGGGCAATTCAAGATATAACATCAGAACATCTAAATATATTAGGCAGATATTAACACATCTGAAGTGAGGAGACAATGATTCAAAATAGTAGGGGACTTCAATATGCCACTTTCAACAATGGATAAATCACTCAGACAGAAAATGAAGGGCACTTTGAACTTGAACCATATTTTAGACCAAATGGACCTAACAGACATTAATCACCAGCAGAATCACCATGCAGCATCACCAGCAGAATACACATGGAACATTTTCCACGTTAGATCATATGTTAGGGCTCAAAACTAGTACTAATAAATTTAATAAGATTAAAATCATACCAAATATCTTTCTTAACCACATGTAGTATAAAACTAGAAATAAATAACAGGAGGAAAGTCGGAAATCACAGATATGCACAAATTAAACAACATACTCCTGAACAACCAGTGGGTCAAAGAATAAATCAAAAGAAAATTTAAAATATCTTGAAAAAAATGAAAATGGAAATACAACATATCCAAATCTATAGGATGCTGGCAAAGCAGTCTTAAGAAGGAAGTTTATAGTAATAACTACCTGCATTAAGAAAAAAGATTTCAAATAGACAACCTAACTTTACACCTCAAGTAACTGGAAAAAAGAAGGACAACCTAACCCCCAAGTTAGCAGAAGGAAGGAAAAAAGAAAGATTAGAGCATAAGTAAATGAAATAGAGACCAGAAAGACAATAGAAAAAAAAATCAATGAAACTAAGAGCTGATTTTTTGGAAAACATAAAATTGACAAACCTTTAGCCACACTAAGAAAAAAAGATTCAAATAAATAAACATGAAAGAGGAAATATCACAACTGATACCATAGAAATATAAAGCATCCTAAGAGACCACTATGAACAATTATATAGCAAAAATTTTGGACAACCTAGAAAAAATAGATAAATTTGTAGAAACATAAAATTTATCAAGACTGAATTGTAAGAAAAAGAAAAATCTGAACAGACCAGTAATAGTATTTAAAAACTTCCCAAGAAAATATAGTCCAGGACCATATGGTTCCATTGGTGATTGTACCAAACATTTAAATAAAAATGAATGCTAATAATGAAATGCTAAAAATGAAAAATAAAAAAAGAATGAATTCTTAAACTCTTCCAAAAAACTGAAGAGGAGGGAACACTCCCAAACTCATTGTATGAGGCCATCATTACCCTGATACTAAAGACAGATAAGGGCATTACAAGAAAACTACAGACCAGTATCCCTAATGAATATAGATGCAAAAATTCTCAATAAAATATTAGAAATCCAATTCAACAGCACATTAAAAGGATCATTATACCATGATCAAGCAGGATTTATCTCTGGGATGCAGGATGATTCAACATATGCAAATCAAATGTTATGCACCACGTTAATAAAATGAAGGAGTAAAACCATATGATCACTTAATAGATACAGAAAAAGCATTTGACAAATTATATCTTTTCATAATAAGAACACTGAACACATTGGGTATAGAAGGAACATACATCAACACAGTAAAATCCATGTGTGACAAACCTAGAGCTAACATATTTAATGATGAAAGACTGAAAAGCTTTTCCTCTAAGATCAGGAACAAGAGAAAGGTACCCATTTTTACCACTCCTATTTGACATAGTATTGGAAGTCCTAGCGAGAGCAATCAGGCAAAAAGGAAAAGCCATGTAAAAGGCATCCAAAAGGAAAAGATAGAAGTAAATTCTGTTCTTTGTAGATGATATACTCCTACGTACTTCATTTTACTGTGCTTCACAAATACTGTATTTTTTACCAATTGAAGTTCTGTGGCAACCCTGCATCAAGCAAGTCTATCAGTGCCATTTTCCCATTAGCATTTGCTCACTTCATGTCTCTGAGAATTTGGCCATTCTCACAATATTTCAAACTTTCTCATTATTACTATATTTGGCATGGTGACCTCTGATTAGTGATTACAACTTGCTGAAAGTTCAGATGACGGCATTTTTTAATCAAAGTATGTACATTATTTTAGACATAATGCTATTAGCACACTTAATAGACTACAGTGTAGTATAAACATAACGTTTATATGCACTGGGAAACCAAAACATTCATTTGACTTTATTGTGATATTCGCTTTGTTGCAGTGGTCTGGACATGAGCCTTCAGTAGCTCTGAGTTACACCTGTATATAGAAAACCATCAAGACTCCACAAAAACAAACAAAAACAAAAAACAAAACACACACTCACAAAAAAAAGACAAAAAACAAAAACCAAAAAACTGTTAGAACCTAATCAGTGAATTCAGCAAAGTTGCAGGGTACAAAACACTATACAAAATCAGTTGCGTTCCTCTATACTAACAACAAAATATCTGACAAAGTAATAAAACAATCTCATTTGCAATAGCATTAATAACAATAAAATACTTACAAATAAATTTAATCAAGAAGATCAAATATCTGTATACTGAAAACTACAAGATTTTGATGAAAGAAAAAGACACAAACAAATGGAAAGATATCCTTTATACATGGATTGAAGGAATTAATTTTGTTAAAACGTGCATGCTACCCAAAAACGTCTATAGGTTCAGTGTTATCAAGTTCTTATCAAAATTCCAATAGCATTCTTTGCCGAAATAGAAAAAAGAATCTTAAAATTTGTATCCAGAACCTGGATAGCCAAAGCTACCTTGAGAAAGAACAAAGCTAGAGGCATCATACTTCCTGATTTCAAATTATACTACAAATCTCCAGTAATCAAAATGATACTGGCATAAAAATAGACACATACGCCCATAGAATAGAATTAAGAGCCCAGAAATAAACCCTCACACATACAGTCAACTAATACTCAATACTTACTCTCTTCCGTAAATGGTGATAGTTAAACTGGATAACCACATGTAAAAGAATGAAATTGGACTTCTATTTTATACCACTCACAAAAATTAACTCAAAGTGGGTTAAAGATTTAAAATAAGAACTAAACTATAAAACTTCTATAAGAAAACATGGGGGGAGGGGAACCTGTGTGGCTTAGTCGGTTGAGCATCTAGCTATTGATTTCAGTTAATATCATAGTATCATGGGATAGAGCCCCGTGTTGGGTTCCACACTAAGCATGGAGCCTGCTTAAGAGTCTCTCTCTCTCTCTCTCTCTCTCTCTCTCTCTCTCTCTCTCTCTCTCTCTCTCCCCCCTCCCCTCTGCCCCTCTCCCCTGCTCATGCACTCTCTCTCTCTCTCTCTCTCTCTCAAATAAATAAACATTAAAAAAAAAGAATTAAAAGAAGACTTAAAAATAGTCTTCTATTTTTATTCATATATTTATCATTCCTGGAACCCTTATTACTCTGTGTCTGGACTGGCCCCAGTGTTTCCATGTGTGGCCCCCATGACATGGCATGCCCCCTCCTCTTGGGAACTATGAGTAATAAACTATCTTTTCAATGCCAATCATTTCCTGATCTGTTAGCCTTACTGCACCTCCAATTTTCTATTAATACACTATATTTTAAAACATAGACAATCTATCAAGAAGCATCTAAGTGAATTAAACTGAAGTCTTCTGCATATTTTGTCTAGGGGCAACTAATGTGAAATAAGTGATAACTGAATCTAAAACACCTAGAAAATTTAAATTTGACAGCCAAATATAGCATGTAATACTCATTGAACATCACTACTGAAAAAATATTGGCTATATTTAGAAGTATATCAACATATAATAATATTGATAATAGTATTAGCTGATTGGAACTGAGTATTAACTCTTCAAACAACCATGTGAAGTACACCAAGGAATTTATATTGTTCTCATTTTTATTGTTGGGCATTTTAGTGTTCAGTGTGACTAAATGAATTATTCAACCATACACAGCTTTTGGAACAAAAGTAGAACTATTAAAACTTATTTTTCTTACTTTTTAGATATTACAATTTATTCATAAATATTATTTTAAAATATTCAGGAGATACAAATAAGGCATAATAATAATAGTCACCTATACTCAGAAGCACTAATGTTAACTTTTAAGCTACAGACACATATCCTAAGAGGTAAAATTGTTCTTCACAAAAAACATATTATAAATGCCTTTGTATGTTAACAAATATTTAAAGATAACTTTTAGCAGATACCTCATAATCCATTGTATGGATGTATTCTTGTTGTATATTTAGGTCCTTTCCAACTTTTTGCAACAATTAACTTCCTCTTATGTCCATCATTGAATTTAGCTTATGTCTATTAATCAGAAGATGATACTGAGTTTTACCTCTTTTCTAATTCACTATTTTATGTAATAAGACATTAATATTTCTCATAGAGTTTCCCTTATATGAAACTTGAGACTGACAGTTTTCACAGGATTGTTATGAGGATGAAATGTGTAATACATGAAAATGCTTTGACAAATTGAAAGATATTTTCAAATGCTAATTTCCTTGACTAAATGTACATTTTATAATAACAGGTTTAAAACCTCCGAAAGGCTTTTGGACCCACTGGAAACTGAAAGAACTCTCCACAACAACCATACATGGTACTAAGAAAGCACCTTCAAAATCTTTAAAGGACAGAATTGAAAGGAGTCAAGAACGCATAACGGCTGGTAAGTAAACTTATTGTCAACTGTAGGATAAATAGCCAAAATCAAGTGTATTAAGTTATTTATTTATAATAACTTCCTTATGATTTATTCTTTGGTGAGGGTTTCAAATTAACATTCGCTTTGTAGATTAGTGTTACAGTAGTTTGAATATTGCTTTACGTTTTAGTTTTTCATTGTAAAAGTGGTATGTGCTTAAGTTCTCCCATTTGCCTGTTACTGTATTCTTATATTGATCTTCTATCTTACAATCTCATTACTTCTAGTAACCTTTTTATAGATTTCTTAGGATTTTCTTTATGGAAAATCATGTTATCTGAGAATAAAGAGCATTTTACTTCTTCATTTCCAATCTATATGCCTTTATTTATTTTACTTGCCCAGGTCTAGGACCTCTAAGAAAATGTTAACTAAAAGTGGTGAGAGTGGACATCCTTGCCTCACTCCTGATTTTAGAGGAGGAATGTTAGGTTATTTGCCTTTAAATAAATTTTGGGGGCGCCTGGGTGGCGCAGTCGGTTAAGCGTCCGACTTCAGCCAGGTCACGATCTCGCGGTCCGTGAGTTCGAGCCCCGCGTTGGGCTCTGGGCTGATGGCTCAGAGCCTGGAGCCTGTTTCCGATTCTGTGTCTCCCTCTCTCTCTGCCCCTCCCCTGTTCATGCTCTGTCTCTCTCTGTCCCCAAAAAAATAAATAAACGTTGAAAAAAAAATTTTTTTTTTTTAAAATAAATAAATTTTGGCTGCCAGTTTCTATAGAAGGCTTTATCAGGTGGAGGTAGTTTCATAGATGTAAGATTTTGATGAATGCTTTTTAGCATCTACTGAAATGAGCCTATTTTTTTTTCTATTTTAGTCTTTTAATACAGTGAATTACATGGATTGGTTTTCAAATGTTATCCCAACCCCTAATCCCTGGGGTAAATCCCATTTGGCCATTGTGTATTAACTTATTCATGTACTACTGGATTTAATTTGCTAAAATTTTGTTTTATTTTCCTATACTATCCTGTCTCATTTTAGTAATAAGTATAATGTTCCCTCCTCTTCTCTTTTCTAAAAGAGTTAGTATAAAACTGATATTTATTCTTCTTTCAGTATTTGGTAGAATTCTCCAGTGAAGCCACCCAAGCCTAGAATTTTTTTGTGTGGGAAAGTTTTTGACAACAAATTCAGTCTCCAATAGATGTAGGGCTATTCAATTTACCAGTTCATTCTTAAATAAACGTAGTTGTTTTGTGTGAAATTTTATTTTAAATATTTTTGAGGGTTTTTTTTCTTGGATGTAATCCAGTTACTTAGAAATATTTTGATCCATTTGAGCTTTGCTTTTAAGCTTCATTAGGTGGAACCAGAGAAGTCTTTTGTCGAAGACTAACTTGCTTCCCCTGCTGAAGCAATACCCTTCTAAGTATTCTACCCTTGGTCTGTGTGTAGGAGGTTTCCCATCTGACTGTCTAGAACATGAGCTGTGTGTGAGCCCCAAGAATGTTCTGCCTGCTCTTTCCCTTGGGTAGCTCTTTACCAACCTCAGGCAAAGATTCAAGGGTAATCCTCTGAAGATCTTCAGAATGCTCTCTGTGTGAATCTGTCTCCTCCAAATTATGCTGACCTATGAACTTTAGCTTGCCTTGGCCTTCCAGAATGCTAAATTTTATTTTCTCAACTCAGTGAGACTAGTGGATTCTGTTTGGATTCTAACTCCTTACAGTGTTGGGAGGAGACAATTGAAGGGCTCCCTTGTTTGTTTCTCTTTTCTTGAGGATTACTGGCCTGTGCTATCTATTGTCTAACACACGAAAACCATTGTTTCATAGACTTTGTCCAAATTTTTAGTTGTTTAAGAAAGAAGAGTAAATCCCGTCCTTGTTATTCTATAATAGTTAGAAGTGGAAGAAATTATATATTTTTTTAAAGAATTAAAAGAAGACTGGGGTCCCTGGGTGGCTCAGTCAGTTCAGTGTTAGACTTCAGCTCAGGTCATGATCTTGTTTGAGCCCTGCGTTGGACTTCATGCTGACAGCTCAGAGCCAAGAGCCTGCTTTGGATTCTGTGTCTCCCTCTCTCTCTCTGCCCCTCCCCCACTCACACTCTCTCTCTCTCTCTGTCTCTCAATATTAAATAAACATTAAAAAAATTAAAACAAACCAACCAACCAACAAACAGAAACTGACAGCACAGAGCCTGCTTTTGGATTCTGTGTCTCTTTCTCTGTACTTACCCTACTCACTCTCTCTCTCTCTCTCAAAATAAATAAACATTAAAAAAAAAAAGAATTAAAAGAAGACTTAAAAATAGTCTTCTATTTTTATTCATATATTTATCATTCCTGGAACTTCATTCCTTGCCTTAAATTTGAGGTTTCCTCATGGTGTTATCTCTCATAGTTCAATTCTGCTAACAATGAATTTCCTTGTTTATTTATCTTAAAATAATGTTCATTTTGCCTTTATTTTTAAAGGATATTTTTGCAGGGTATAGAATTCTGAGTTCATTTTTTGTTTTTTGTCTGTTAGTAAGATATTGTTCCATTGTGTTCTCATTTGTATTATTTCCCTTTGTGTTCATCCTGCTTGGGCTCATTAAGTTTCTTAAACTCATGGTTTGATGTTTTTCACCAAATTTGGGAAATTTTTGCCATTATGTTTTCAAATTTGTTCTATTTCTTTCCTCTGGGATTCCCAATTTAGCATGCACTATATTACTTAATGTTATCCACAGTTTATTGGGACTTTGTTGTGGGTTTTTTTTCAATCTTGTTTTATAGATTTCATAATTTCTATATTTTTCATTTTACATTCACATGCTTTTTCCTATGGTATATGATCTCTTATCCCAATAAATGAATATTTCATTTCTTATATTGTACTTTTCACTTAAGAATTTCCATTTTGCCCTTTTTAAAATAGTTTCCATTTCTATTCTGAGATTCTCTTCCTTTATTATGACGATATTTTCTTTTACATCCTCAAGCATATTAAAAATAGTTGCTTTAAGTTCTTATCTGGTAATTCAAACTTTTGGATAACTTTGAGATTGATTTCTCTCACTATCTTTTTCTTGACTATGAGTCATAATTTCTTGTTTCACTTCATGTCTAGTAACTTTTTATGTAATCTTGGAATTTTAAATGTACTTTGAGGATTTTCTGAATTCTGTTAATTTCCACCAACCAATGTTAATTTTTGTTCAAGTAAGTTACTTTGGCTGTATTCAAAGTCCAAATGTTATGTGTTCTGTGATGGTCGGCCAGTAAAATCCCCACCTAGAACTTTAAGTCATCCACCTATTCCTTTCCACCCATCCATCTAGAGCTCCCTCTTCCCACCATATGTGTGAGTAATTCAGACACCAGCTAAGGGTTTGGAGAAAACTTACAATATTCAGATTTTGGGTTTCCTCTTCTGCAGCCCCTTTCGTTGTAGGATTTCTAAAACTCCTTCATTTTTCAATCTTCTGGCTGTCCCAAACACTATCCTCTGACTCCTTAAACCAATAATATTTCTACTTTATATGTGAATTCCATCCACTCACATGCCATGATGACTAAGTAGTACCATCAGACAAAAAGTTGTTTAAGCAACTGCATGAATACAAATTTCATTCACTTAGCAGCTCCCTCTTATAGGGTTCAACTCCCCTCCAATTTCTACCTGCTGTTGTTGGTCATTTTCTGGTACCTACAAATGGCTATGTTTTTAAAAAATGTGTTTAAGAATTTGTAATTTTTATCTTTGGGAAAGTCAGACTGATATAAATTAAATATTTTATTTAAATACTATTTTACAACTTAAGTATCAAATTTTCAAGTCACATTTTCCCTTAAAACTTTATATGTTGCTTTATTGTCTTCTATTATTTAGTCTAGTAGAAAAGTCTAAAGTCAACTATTTTTTTCTTTACAATTAATTTATGAAATTTTGTTTTACATTTCTGTTTAGATGTTTCCAAAATTTTTACATTTGTCTTTAAAATTGAAAAATGTCAGTGGAATGTGTCTTGATATGAATGAAAGTTTTCATAGATTTTTCCTAATGATAAATTTAATTATAATTCTTGGATTTCCCAAACCTCCATCACAGACCTAGTCAAGGTCCTAGCCAAATATTTCAAGTGAGACAGAAACTTACATGGCCAGACTGAAGAGGGAGGGAAAGTGCTTCTGTTTCAGATATTTATTTTTTTTTAATTTTTTTTTTTAACATTTATTTATTTTTGAGACAGAGAGAGACAGAGCATGAACAGGGGAGGGGCAGAGAGAGAGGGAGACACAGAATTCAAAGCAGGCTCCAGGCTCTGAGCCATCAGCCCAGAGCCCCACGCGGGGCTCGAACTCACGGACTGTGAGATTGTGACCTGAGCTGAAGTCGGACGCTTAACCAACTGAGCCACCCAGGCGCCCCCTGTTTCAGATATTTAACCAAAAAGCTTCAGTCTACCATTGGAGAGTATCCCCTAAACACTGAGGAAATAAAATATCTAGAGAAAGGCTTTCACATGGTATGCTATAAAAGACTAACTGCTGCAGCATAAAAACCGATTACATATAAGGACCAATGGAAAAAGAAAGAAAGAAAGAAAGAAAGAAAGAAAGAAAGAAAGAAAGAAAGAAAGAAAGAAAGAAAGAAAAAGTCTACTAGAAGTTGTTCATTTGGTAAATGTGGTATAAGCCAAGAACAGTTTTCTGTTAGGCAGCAAAAACTGACAGGGCCCTGGAAGTTAGGCTGGAAGCAAAAAATCAAGTCCCTGGGAAAGACCACTGTTTTTTTACATTATGTCTTAGCCCTTTCAGGAGCTTACCGGGCCACCAGGTATTCCTGAACTGTAGAGGTAGAAGTGACTGCATAAGTCTTCTCATTAGTTTCCCACCAAAACATCTCATTTCAATGCAGCTTGTGCTTTTCTAAGTAAGTTTTTGCCACTGGGAGTATAGATCTGTCAAGACCTCCTCCTGTGTACTTTCGCATCGCGTGATAAAGTATATTAATTATCAAAGACTTTTAAAATTTTGGTCCTATTTCATAGGCTTCAGATATAAAACCAATTTATCTAACTATGTTCTGGTGATGATGGATGCAGACTTTCCTATTTATGCTTCATGGTTCTTTAACTTAAGGGTTGGGAGAAAGACTAAAGTAGCTGTGTTTATCCCACCACCTTATGTAGAAGTCTCCTTTTAGATGTGTTTTTATTATTATATTTTATTCAAGCATGCAGAAAAGTAAAAAATATTTCCCACATTTAATAAATATTTATATTTTTTCCATATTTGCTTTACAAGCCTTTTATTTATGGGTTTTTTTTGTACTATTTCTAAATTTGTCTTCCCCTCTCTAAATGTAATGGCTTACTTAAATTTGTGGGCAATAATATAATATATATTATTTTTTTATGTTCTTTAGTTCAATAAAATAGATGAGATTCTTTTACATTTCAAAATCTAGCAATAATCAACATTCAATAGTTTAAAATAATCAATAGGTATTAATTTTTTTACCAATATATTGGTAAATTTTTTTATTTAGTTAATTTTTTTAATTTACATCCAAGTTAGTTAGCGTATAGTGCAACAATGATTTCAGGAGTAGATTCCTTAATGCCCCTTACCCATTTACCCCATCCCCCTCTCCCACAACCCCTCCACTAACCCTCTGTTTGTTCTCCATATTTAAGAGTCTCTTATGTTTTGTCCCCCTCCCTGTTTTTATATTATTTTTGCTTCCCTTCCCTTATGTTCATCTGTTTTGTCTCTTAAAGCCCTCATATGAGTGAAGTCATATATTTGTCTTTATCTGACTAATTTCGCTTAGCATAATACCCTCCAGTTCCATCCACGTAGTTGCAAATGGCAAGATTTCATTCTTTTTGCTTTCCGAGTAATACTCCATCATATATATATATACCACATCTTTATCCATTCATCCATCGATGGACATTTGGGCTCTTTACATACTTTGGCTATTGTTGATAGGGCTGCTATAAACATGGGGGTGCATGTGTCCCTTCAAAACAGCACACCTATATTCCGTGGATAAATGCCTGGTAGTGCAATTGCTGGGTCATAGGGTAGTTCCATTTTTAGTTTTTTGAGGAACCTCCATACTGTTTTCCAGAGTGGCTGCACCAGCTTGCATTCACACTGGCAGTGCAAAAGAGATCGTCTTTCTCCGCATCCTCGCCAACATCCGTTGTTGCCTGAGTTGTTAATGTTAGCCATTCTGACAGATGTGAGGTGGTATCTCATTGTGGTTTTGATTTGTATCTCCCTGATGATGAGTGATGTGGAGCATTTTTTCATGTGTCGGTTGGCCATCTGGATGTCTTCTTTGGAGACGTGTCTATTCATGTCTGGATGTCTTCTTTGGAGACGTGTCTATTCATGTCTTTTGCCCATTTCTTCACTGGATTATTTGGTTTTTGGGTGTTGAATTTGATAAGTTCTTTATAGATTTTGGATACTAACCCTTTATCTGATATGTCATTTGCAAATATTTTCTCCCATTCCGTTGGTTGCCTTTTAGTTTTGCTGATTGCTTCTCTGTGCAGAAGCTTTTTTTACCAGTACTTTTGACCATGTTGCACTCTGAGCTGACAGCTCGGAGAGCCTGGAGCCTGCTTCAGATTTGTCTCTGTCTCTCTCTCCCCAAAATAAAGAAACATTAAAAAAATTTTTAATGAAGATTCTAGGTGGTGAATTACAATGCTTGAAAGAGCTTGTTTACTGTATTTCTAATAATTATTTTCATTTGAAATACAAATAAATATTTATTTCAAACACACTTAATTTTAATAATAGGAAATCTTGATAAAATGTATCATATATTTTACTAGCCCCTAAATATTTGAAAAATACTTGTTACATTTGACTCTAAAACATGACTTGATTTTTCTGTTTCTGGATGAGACCTAAGTCTGGTAGGGTAGGTTAGAGACTTAATGAGTGTTTCCTTTCATATACTGCTCAAAATTAAAATTTAATACTTTATCTTCAACTTGTGTAAATCTTCCACTTGAAGTATGTACTTGATAACATGTGTTAACTTTGTAGAGCCTTATTAGTAATATTCTTATGTGGCTGGTCACTTTTATTATCACCTATAAAGTGAGAAAACTAAGACATAAGAAATTAAGTAATAACTTATGCAAGGTCACAAAACTGATAAGTAGTGGAATATGAATTCATTTCCAGGAAGTTCTTGCCTAGACTCTGAACTCTTAGCCACCTCACATGCTTCCTCTCAACCATTTGATTTTACAAGCTAATGAGTACATTAAGGCTTAAAATTGTCATCATAAGATAAGGGTTGTAACTTATAAGAGTTGCCATAGCCTTAATCCTTCATGACTAATATGAATGAATTTTTAGATCCTTTCCTGGTATCAAATTTTAATAGGTAAGAAGGAAGCAGGGAGATATGATAGTAGAAGGGGCAGAAAGAGAGCAAAAGACTGGGGGGAGGGTGCAGAATTCACTTGTTTGCACATTTTGTATATGGATTTCTCTAGAAATAGTAAGCAATGGTTTGGGGAATCAGAAAGCCACATTCTGGGGCCAAAGTGGTCCAGAAATACAATGACAGCAAAGGGTTGGAACTTCTAATACTCTTGTTATGCACCAATGTTTTTGGCAGGGGAACTAAAAGGCAGTTGTATTTTCAAAAAGTCAAGAACTTCTTAAAAGGGGTTTATTTTGTTCTTTTTTTTTACAAAGTAGTTTTTTTCTGTAAACTTCTGCTTAGATTGTGACTATCAGGAAATATGTTTAAGGTAGAACTTTGTTCAAATCTATGTGTTTGTTTGAACTTTGAGGCTCTTATATTTTCCTAGGGCCCTCGCCTGCTTTTAAAGCTATCTTCTTGAATTTTTATATCAGTTAGTGGTCAATGAGTGCCTCTCTTCCACATAGAGAGGAAGATCTCAGAGATCCAGGCCACTTTCATCTTGTGGGGTCACCAGCCTATACAGCTGCACAGTCATTAGAATTAATCTGCATCAGGAGAATAGAGGAGGAGTAGGCACACCATTTTAAAAGTCTCGACTAAAGTTATATAAATTTCCAGTTATAAAATGAATATGTTGGGGTGCCTGGGTGGCTGAGTCAGTTAAGCATCCAACTTTGGCGCAGGTCATGATCTCAGTTTGTGAGTTCGAGCCCCACGTTGGGCTCTGTGCTGACAGCTCAGAGCCTGGAGCCTGCTTCGGATTCTGTATCTCACTCTCTCTCTGCCCCTCCCCCACTCACACTCTGTCTCTCTCTCTCTGTCTCTTAAAAATTAATAAACGTCAAACAAATTTTTTTAAATGAATATGTCATGGGATGTAATGTGCAACATGGCAATTTGGTTAATAATGCTGTATTACATATTTGAAACTAGGTAGAAGAATGGCTCTTGAAAGTTCTCATTGCAAGAAAAAAAATGTGACATATGTGGTGATGGATATTAACCAGACTTATTGTGGTGATCATTTTGCAATATATAAAAATATCAAATCATTACATTGTACACTTGAAACTAATAAGTAATATCACTTATACCTCAATTTTAAAAAGTTTTGGCTCGGAAGTCACCCACATCACTTCCAATCAGATACTATTGGTGAGAATAAGCCATGGCTATATATAGATGTAATGAGGGTTGGCAAATTAAAACAAAACAAAACCAAAACCAAACCAAACAAAAACATTCTGGCTAGGAAGCTGCTACATAGTAACAGCATTGTACTATAGAAGGTGGATCTATGCATTTTGAAGAACAGATAAGTGTCTCTACTACAGGAATTAAGTTAAGTAATAGTGTAGTAATCCTTATGTATGGAATGCTTATGCTGTGGCCTATAATACAATTTGAGATAATACAATTTGAGTATCAAAGAAAAATTTGGGAGAACTTGCATATATCAATCACCATGATCTTGACAGTTTTCCGATGCTTGAAGACTGCCTAATGAGTCAGTGGTGTTAACAAATGTGAATTTTTTTATATCATATAAAGAAATGTGTCAACATCTAGAATATCTGCATAACTCACTAAATCAATATTTTTCAAATGACCAATGCATGAATTTTTAAAATGTGGTTTTAGGGGCACCTGGCTGGCTCAGTCAGTTAAGCGTCCAACTTCGTTTCAGGTCATGATCACTTGGTTCATGAGTTCAAGCCCCATATCGGGTGATGTATAGAAGTGTTGAATCACCATATTTTATACACCTGAAACTAGTGTTACACTGTATGTTAACAATTGAAATTTAAGTAAAAACTTAAAAAATAAAATAGTTATCTTTTCTAAAAAGATGCTATTTATATTAACGTGAAATGCATTTATTAATGAACTAGTGTTCAAGATTTCTCAGTTTTAATATCTGTGGTAAGAAATGCTGATAGATAGAAAATCCTTATAAACAAAAGTTCTTTGGTGTCTTCAATTATTCTTAAGAGTATAAAAGCGCCCTGAGACCAAAAAGCTTGATGGCCACTGCCCTACAGGAAATCACTGCAAAGGGGCTTGCCCCATGGCATTTGAGAGCTACTGTATCCTGGTTGCAGTTTTATAGTTTCTGTATTGCTTCTCTCCAAGCTGGACTTAGTAATCACTGTGTGGAACCCCGTAAACAAAAGACTCGGATAATTTATTTACTAGGTCATAAGCATGTTTTGTTTGGAGATTTCTACAGTTACTAATGGTTCTTTAGCTCTCATGTATTTACCTTTCACATAAAAGACTTGAATTTCTTGATTATGTAATGTAACTTTTCTGGGCCTTACGTTTCCACCTGAAAAAAAATGATGTGATTAGAATATATGATTTCTCTAGTCCCCTTCTCTAACATTTTATTACTCTATTACTTATATCTTTAGGTGCTGAATAATCTTCCAAAACGGTTGTTTACTATTGACGTAGAATTAGCAATAGAGACTGGTGGCTTAGATATATTATTTTAGAGCTCTTCCCCCTTTATAGTCGTGTGTGTGTATCTTGTGTATGTGTGTCTTGTGTGTATAAATATGTTAATCTGTGTGCTGGAGGAATGCTAAGGCGGGTGAAGGGCAGAAATAGGGTAAAACATGAGTGTATATATACCCATGTATGCATATATATGACTTTTAATAAATACGATAACCTATGCTTTATGTATAATGCTATCTCAGAATTGCTGCTTCTAATCCAAAACATATTTATTTAGCTTTTTAAAAATGTATTTATTTATCTTGAGAGGGCGGGAGGGGCAGAGAGAGAGGGAGAGAGAGAATCCCAAGCAGGGCCCAGGCTGACCTGATGTGGGGCTCAGTCCCACAAAACCGTGAGATCATGACCTCAGATGAAATCAAGAGTCAGATGCTTAACTGACCGAGCCACCCAGACGCCCTTCCAAAACATATTTAAACCATAATTTCCTCTTGAGCATTTGAGATGCTTATTGTCATGTGGGCTTAACTTTTCTTCAAAGTTTTAACCAACAAAATGTTCTGTTTTTGTTTTTAATGAAATAGACAACAGATAGTTAAAATTTGCCTTCCAAACAGAAAAGCATTATCTCCCTTTTTAGGACTGGAATGTAAGCAGTTATAGAATTTCAGTATCTGGAATGACTCGGTATTTACAAGCCAGCTGCCCTTAACCAGTGTATTGTTAGATTATTTACAAGACTAAAGTTTTAATGTTCACCTCTCTTATTGTGGTAGAACACCATATAACCTTTTATACTCAGATGAAGATCATTTTTGAAATGCTATTTTTATACCTCTCTCCTAGTTTTTAAGCCCAATTTTTCTCTTATCTGGACTTCACAGTTAAAAAAATAACATATTCATGAATTTTTATAAACTGTAGTTTAAACTATATGCACCAAAAAAAATCCTTATATTCAGTCAACATGTAACTTTTAAGTAATTATGTGTGCATCATTGTACTTAGTGCTTGGGAAGATAAAAAAAAGAAAAGAAACATAGTAGTTCCTCTATAGACAAGTAATAGTTGATATTTAGCAAATGCCATGTCCCATGACATGTTACAGAAATAGTAATAGCCCAATGGATTAGCTACTTGAACTTTAATTTGTACCTCTGTCAATTTGCTACCTCTTTACTCTCAGAATGCCTATGGACAATAAAAAAAATTAAAAAAAAAAACAACTTGGAAATAAAATAGTTTCCTGAGAATTAAGCCTGTAAAATCTTGGCATTATGTTTTTCATTATACAATATTGAAAGAAAACCAAGAAATTTTCATGGCTGAAGAGAGAGGAAGCCCCAAAACACTAATAAGATGGCCAGAGATATAAGCTCCCAATATGGTAGTAATTTAATAAATTGTATTATTGTATTGTTATTGGTTGCATTTCACACTGTGTGGAGAAAGACTATATGAACAAAAGTGAGGAAAACAACATGTGGCACAAAATAGACGCAGCCTAAAGATTCAGAAACTGGCTGTGTTTTTACAGAAGTATTCAGATTTGATCATTGTGAATTAGATTTTATGATAATTTGGATAATGTATCTTTCAAAACCATTTTACCTTCCTTTGCTTTGATGCCATGCTTGCCAAGCAATTGTCTAATTACTAATTTAGCTTTTAAGATAATCTTCCATGGCCTGCCATAGGGTGACTGGCAAATGCCTCCCCTAGATATGTTGGTTTGCTGTTTGGTGGTAGTGGTCAAAGGTGCTGGAGAGCATAAAAAAACAGTGGGTCCTCATTGGTTTATGAAGCACATTAACATACTTTATTGAGTGACATGGAAATGCCAAGCTAAGGTGAAGTGAATAACAAGAATTTGAATACAACTGAGGGATTTAGTCACTGGCGTGAATAAAACATGGTTTTGAAAGAAGTGAATCTAAAGATGTTGAAAAATAAGTTAGTTGGGTTTTGGTGATAGGTTAAAGGGAAGTAGAGACAAGAATAAAAGCTGACTATATTTTGAGTATAAATATTAAAGAGAACATTTATCTTCTCTCATGCACTGTTGGTCAGAATATATATTTGGAAAAAGCTTTCTGAAAATGTTTTTCAATTTGTATTTTATTTGTATTTTATTTTATTTTTATAAATTTTTTTTTTCAACGTTTATTTATTTTTGGGACAGGGAGAGACAGAGCATGAACGGGGGAGGGGCAGAGAGAGAGGGAGACACAGAATTGGAAACAGGCTCCAGGCTCTGAGCCATCAGCCCAGAGCCTGACGCGGGGCTCGAACTCACGGACCGCGAGATCGTGACCTGGCTGAAGTCGGACGCTTAACCGACTGCGCCACCCAGGCGCCCCTGTATTTTATTTTTTTAATGTTTATTTATATTTGAGAGAGAGATAGAGTGCGAGCGGGGAAGGGGCAGAGAGAGAATGAGACACAGAATCTGAAACAGGCTCCAGGCTTTGAGCTGTCAGCACAGAGCCCTACATGGGGCTCGAACCCACGGACCTTGAGATCATGACCTGAGCCAAACTGACTAAGCCACCCAGGTGTCTCTCAATTTGCATTTTAAAGGATTTTTTAATATAATAATTTTATTTCCTATAATCATATTAAGAAAATAATCAGAATTATAAAGAAGTATATACCAAGAAATTCATATTTACGTTAATGAAGTTTGAAACAACCAAAATAACCAACAATAGATCAGTTAAGGAAGAGTAAAAGTAGACGGCCTGTGAGATCCATGAACTGGTTGATTAATAGGAAAATTTTGTTAAATTGATATATGCACACCTTCAATATTTTGTTTACTTCAACCATAGCAATGTGCATTCATTTATCAGTTTTTATGTGAGGCTATCGTCTTTCCTCTGAGCATGATTCTAATAATTATCATACCCATTAAATACTGTCAACAGTGTCCAGTTTGAGTTTCTTTAAAATGGACTGAGAATTCAACGATATTTGCCGAGCAGTCTGAGTGCATAATTATAGATTGTTATTATTTTTTCCTGTTGTCTTGCCCATACCTAATTTAACATCTTAAGTTTTCAATCACTCACTTTTTCCATTGCCACTCCATAGGCAACTCTAAGAACTTTGATTTCTATCCTGAATAATATGGAAAACAATTGCAGTTTTGAACAGAGGAATTGCATGATCTAAAATATAAGTTAACAGAATCACTGTGGCTGCTCTGTTTGAAAAAGGACTATGGTGTATGTTGGGGTGCCCTTTGTGCGCTTTATACTCCATAATTGGTCGAAAGCAAAAACAGTTGTAGCTGTCTTTCTAGTGTTTGCATTTCCTTTTATCTTCAGTGTGAATAGGAAAAATATAGAGGCATCTAGGGAAACCAGGGATCCAAAAGCACTGCAGACTTTGAAATCATATTGAAAAATAGAGAATTAGATGGGAAGCAACATAAGGCTTTTCACAGTGTTTCAGGAGGCAACAAAGATAAAGATCCGGTATAGTTCCTGAAGGGGTTTCCTTCCCCACCCCCACCCTCACCCCCACCCTCACCCCCACCACCCCATTTAGCTAATTGGTTCTCAAATGCATAGGTATATTAGAATCTTCTGAGGAGCTTTAAAAATACACTTGCCTGTGCCCCAACCCAGAAATACTGGTGCAATTGGCCTAGGCTGGGCCTAGGCCTCATTATTTAAAAAAAAAAAAAAAAAAAAATCCCAGGTGATTCCAATAGGCATTTAGCATTAAAATCGATTGTTTTTCAAGTATTTTTAGGTCTTATCCTCACAGGCAGCTTGTGACTGATTGCCTCCACCTTCTACGATAAAACTCACTGTGGCTCAAGAAATTTCAACCATGTATATGATCTTACTCTCTTGAGGTAGAGAAGTGGAGGGGAGGATTATCTTTAGGTTGAGTCTGAGGGCTTAGTCATTTCCTTCATATAGAGGTAAAGTGATATTGTTAGTTTTCGAGCTATATTAGGAATTCTAAGGAGGCGCAACTCAAATTAATTATGTGGTTCCAACCTTTTCTCAATTATCCTTGTACCAATGGACCATACAATATCCCTCACGGAAGTATCAAAAGTGTTGCCTCAGAGAATATACCTGCTTCATCTCTCTCTGCTGAATAGCTCACCAAGGAAAGCCATGAAATACTCTTATTAGGCCCTAACGAATCCTGTCTTGTGGCAGGAACCTTAAAAACATCCCATTTATTATTTGTGTTAGGCAGCCTTTAAGATGGCCTCCAATGATGGGGCGCCTGGGTAGCTCAGTCGGTTAAGCCTCCGACTTCGGCTCAGGTCATGATCTCCCGGTCTGTGAGTTCAAGCCCTGCGTCGGGCTCTGTGCTGACAGCTCAGAGCCTGGAGCCTGTTTCAGATTCTGTGTCTCCCTCTCTCTCTGGCCCTCCCCTGTTCATGCTCTCTCTCTGTCTCAAAAATAAATAAACGTTAAAAAAAAAAAGAAAAAAGATGGCCTCCAATGATCCCTGCTTTTTGGTACTTATGCCTTTGTGTAATTCCTTTCCCTTGTATAGGTAGAAAATCTTGAAATCATTTTCAAGATTAGGTTATATATAAAAATACTGTGGCTTCCATTTTGGGCACTCACTCACTCTGATTCCTTTGTGGGAAACAAACTGCTATGTTTTAGATAGTGCTGTGAAAAGGCTTATGTGGTGAGGAAGTGATGTTTTGAGCCAACAACCAGTGAGGACCTAAGGTCCTCTTCAAGGACCTAAGGTGGATCCCTCTCTAAATTGAGCTTTGAGATACGTCCACAGTTCTGGTGAACACCTTGATTGTAGCTTTCTGAGAGACTCTACCTAGAGACACCTAGCTAAACCATGTCCAGGTTCCTGACCACATAAATTATGAGATAATAAATATTTGCTGTTTTAAGCCACTAAGTTTTATGATAATTTGTTATATAATAATATGTAAGTAACATGTGGCTGTATTTTTCAAGAGAAAGTCCTGCCATTTTCAAGCTAAATGTTGCTATTCATCTCATATTTCAATTGTTCTGATGATATTTCAAAATTGTTCTGATGATATTTCAAAAGTTCTGATGATGTTAAAGAAAATAAATTTGCATCGGTTCTCATAAGTTCAATGATGATGATTTGGAAACTGGAACCACATAATAATCAGGAAGTAAAAGGAAAATATGAGAGGCATCTTCTCAGGGGAGAGTAAATACAGGGATTTGGGTAAGAGACCAGGACTTTATTATTTCTTGCTTCTTGTCATGTCTCCTCAACTGGAGAGAAAGTGAATTTTCTTAACAAACTATTCAAAGTTAGAGGATGAGTGGGAACACATGTGGGCCTGAAGGAACACCAGTCTCATTGGAAGCAGCAGCTTTGTTGAATAAATATAGAAGTAGGATAAAGAGTAGCCTGACAACAATGCTGAAACAGTTATAAGTTTTAATGAACTATTTCATAGTAAGATGCACATGAATAACTCGAACCATAGACACCAATTAATAGATATTCTCTGAAAACTGTTTTAGAGTGAGCATAGAAATGATCATGGCTGATAATCATCTGGTACCCACAAGTCAGTCACAGTGGCCTGTGTCTATTCTGATAGATCAGTGACATATTCTAATTGACCAGTAACCACTCATACTGGTCGTTAGTATTTTTAATATCACTCTTATTCATAGTGAACGTTAGATGAAGTTTTGGTTTCCTGTAGCCATGTGCCATCTGTGCATAAAGTTGGATAATGAAAGGTACAGGATCTCTTGTGTCTTACTCATGCCCAAGCATATGGCATTAAGGTAGTGGTGTAAATGAAGCTGCATGATAAACCTTGTACATCTTTCTGATGCATCACTTTTGCTTACTCGTGTGAATTTTATATTAGAGCAAACACAAAAGTATTATGGATTAAAATGCAAAAGCACATGAGTTTTAAGAGAAAAAAGATTTTCAAGAAACTTTGTGTGCTACCTTTGCATTATTCCTTAGACTCTCTTTCTCTACTTCTACTACTATTGGTATTTCAGTAGAAAATTTTGAGACACATGGATTTTGTTTATTTGTGGTTATAGTATCGCTTTACTACAGCTGGTCGTGTGGCTCATCTGTATGTTTTTTGTCACTCTAGATAACCAGAGGAGCAAACTCTAAGAGATAGAAACTAAGAATTTATCTCCAGTATCTCTTCTCTTTTATCATTAGGTCAATTTATAGTCAACTTGAAGGCTGATAATTTATAGTATGGCTTTTTTTTTTTTTACATAAAATATTTTAGTTTATTAATTGCATTGAAAGTATCTTTTTATTATTTCTTTTGTTAACATTTCATATTCTTTCATTTAATTTTTTCCTTCCTTGTTCTTGGAAACCTATGTATTTTAACCAATTTTCTCCTTCAAAGAACATTTTTTAAAAGGTTACTCTGTTTATAACTGCTCTCCATTTGTAAATAAATACATGTAAGAGTAGAATAGGAAACAGGATTGGAAATTTCATCATTTCTTTCCTCCTTTTGAGTTACATCATCACAGCATGGACTAATTATTCTGTATGAAGTGAATTGCCAAAACATAAGTTGCATTTGCATGCAAACATAAAGATAACATCTCAATAGAAATTTTTTAAAGAAGGAGACCACTAGCTAATAATCTAAGACTGGGAAGCATACGCTAAGTGACCTGGACTTTTGTGACAGCTCTGTCCCTAACCAGCTACTTTGGATGTATCACAATCTCAGTTTCCTGGTCGGCAAGTGAATACAAGGGACTAAGGCCTCTTGCAGTTTTAAGCTTCTAGAATTCTAAATGTATATAATTAGTACAGATTTTATTTTCTAAAATTTGCATGATAAAAAAGGAGAGTATAAACAATGAATTAAAAGTGTTTCTAAAGAGGGAGGAAGGCAAACCATAAGAGACTCTTAAATACAGAGAACAGACTGAGGGTTTATTGGGGGGGTGGGTAGGGGAGAAGGGAAGTGGGTGATGGACATTGAGGAGGGCACTTGTTGGGATGAGCCCTGGATGTTGTATGGAAGCCAATTTGACAATAAATTATATTTTTTTAAAAAGTGTTTCTAAAAACACTACCAGATTGGCTTTACCACTAAATTTGGTTTGTTTAATTCAGCATTGCTGTGTGATTTGATTATAACTATAAATCCATAGACAAAGAGTATTTGGTCCTAACATAGTTCATGTCTTGTATGTATATACACTATTTCTGTTCAAATTTCTATATCATCATGTTTGCCCTAATTTTAAAAATCAAGTAAGATTAGTCCCATTCTGAATTTTCTTTAATATTCAAACATTGAATGAATGCATATAAAAAACTGATTATGGATAGACACTCTGTTAAGCACTAAGGAAACGAATATGAGAAACATAGGTTTTCCTCTGCCCTCGGTATTTTCACAAGACTCCAGCCACAGAAGGCTGATCTAGGAGAGGAATCTAGGCTAGCAAGCCCCTTGAATCAGATAACAGTTCAGAATATCATTCATAAATGTCCCCTAGCTGAGGAAAGACAATTCTTTCTAGTTTCCTGTCACCTGGTCATATAGATGAGCCATAAGAAGATCAAATGAATCTGTTCCTGTCGGCTTTAGCCTTTTTGTGTAACTTTTGCCTATTGATGTAGTAGTAGATAATATTTATATAAGATAAAGGAATTTGGTGACAAATATTTTGAAATTAAAATCACAATGATTAAAATTCCAATAGTTTAGTTTAGATAAATGTTGACCTCCTATTGGTGAACACATAAAATGCTACCCAAATCTGCCAATTGAAGAAGTATGAAGTAGAATTTATCTTTCTGATAAGCCTATTCTCTGTAGCCTGACCTCAAGTCTTCATGATATTCAGGTCCTCAAATCCCTAACTATATATTCTATCTTGTGCTCTTGCCATCTAAAAGGAAAACAACTTCCAATGTGGCAATATTTTGAATGGCAGAAATTTCTAGATTAGAAAAATTACTAACTCTAATATGCATATTTTAAAAATATGGCACTTTTCTACTCATGAACTCAAATATATTCTAATTTTAACAATTTCAAGTCCTTTTATCTGCAGTGATTTTACTTATATCATCCAATGTAATTGACAACAGTATGTGGCAAAACATATTTTACATTTTTGTGTTGCTCCCTGTGAGACATCTATTGTAAGAATTGCTGCAGGCTGTCATTTTTGTCTGCCATCCAGGATTTGCTGGCCCAAGTACTGTGTACTAAACTTGATATTGGTCATGGGGGGGAGGGAGGGGAACCTTGTAGTTGAGCCAGATGGTTTTGTTATTGCTTTAGAATTAAAAGCATATGAAACAGATACAGCTTATTAAGGTTTTTTTTTTATAAATAACATAAACTTAAATAACAAAACAATAAAGTTCAAATACAACTTAAAATAGAGTTTAATGCTATAACCACAGAGAAAAAGCATGATTATTGGTGGGAAGAACATTATTAAAAGTCATATTTCCAAATATGAATTATACAAAAGATAGATTATATTACTTGAAACAAAACTTAAAGGTTTCTCAGTTTTACTTTTAGGGATTATAAAATGTTATTTTTGTGGCAAGTGAGATGAAATACAGTATTATCATCATTATTGCTATTTTATATACAAGATTTTTGAAAACATCCTTTTAGCAATACCCTTTCCATATGAGCAGCATTAGGAATTTTCTTCTTGTTAATAGGTACAAGCATATTCTAATACTATACTTTTGTAAAACTACTTATTTGACTCCATTCCATAATAGAATTTTTAAGAATATTCTTTCTTTTCTTATTAGAATTTAAGTGGCTTACAATTGCCACTAAAAAGTCTTTCAGATACTGCTCATCTTCCATAGTTAGTGTTGGCTTGATTATCTGACAAATCATTCCAGCAGCCTTTAGGTCTGACATATCTTATATAACATCATCTGCATTATTATTATTATAGCAGCCATTTTATAAGCAGATAGGAATATTTAAATAATCATTATCAGATAATCAAATCTAACATACTCTTAAGGGTAAATTAATTTAAGAAAAAACATTACTATTACTAACATCATGATTGTACAACCAGCTTTACAATTTTTTACAACTTTTAGTTACTAAATCTGATTTTGTGTATATTTTTCAAATCTTTCTTTAATGCAGTCTCTTAAAATAAACATACATGCGCAAGTCCAGCTTGATCAGTTTTTCAGTAGTTTTCCAGCCTTTCTTGGTTACTTAAAAAAAAATAAAGAAGAAAAGAAAAGAAAAAAAGAAAAGAAAGAAAACAGTCCACTTAAAGAAATCTCCCTGCTGGAACTGGTTTCTTTTATACCATATATGATTATGTTATTGCCATAGGAAGAAAGTGGGCTGTTTTTTGTTCTTTCTTTGTTTTCTTCCCCCTTACAGGAACCCCTTTTTGATTTAAAGCAACAAACATTTCTCCTCCGCTGTGTGTCCATTTAGCTGATGCATATGTATTGTAATGGTTTTCCAGAATTAATTCTTTGAAGTTGCAATCTTCATTGCATTCTTTCTGTTAAAATAATAAACAACATTATCCAAATGATTTTTAGAGGTACTCAATTAAACAAAGAGTAAGCAGTAATCTTTAGTAGAATTAAATCATATATGACTTTTTTTTTGAGCTGGCCTAATGCAGTTTGTTAGATATAGATTAGCATATTTGCAAAAAAAAATAGGCATCTTAAAATTTTTTAAAAAGATAAAATGATACATATTTAGTTATGCAACACATTTTCAAATATCTAACTTTTTTTGGCAGTTTTTACAATTCTTTAGTATGAGGAGCTGTTTCCCCCTAATGAGCAGCTCTGATATTACCAAATATCATTCCCAAATCACTCATTCCCTAACTGCTGAGAATTTGATATAATTAGCAGAGCGTCTCCCTCCCTCAGCTGAAGGACATATTTCACAACTTTTCTTCATTTGTTACTACACTGCCTGCAATGGTGATGGAATTTAAGTTAATTTGTTCATCCATCCAACCATTCATTCATTCATTCATTCATTCAATTAAACCTAGATTATTATGTAATTAGCCTGTGCCAGGTATTGTGCTGGACTATGGGAATACAAAGGAAACTCAATTATATTTTATTATGGTGGGATGAACTGTTACATGTTTCATATTGTAATAAAGTGGGAACAATGTGAATGCTCACAGTTCAAAGGCCACGATTGTGAGACTGATGTTGATAAACAAACTTCTGAATTTTTTTTCCCAAGAATTTTCATGTCAGCAATGTGCAGATTGGGTGAACCTTAACAAAAAAGAGCTTTAATACTGGAAATCTTAGGTTTTAAGTATCTAAAGCGCACATGGAATTTCAGAGCTGGCAGTATCCTGAGAGGTTGGTTAACGTAACTCATTTTACAAATGAAGACACCAAAGCCCAGAGAGCTTAAGCAATTTGTCCAAGGTCCTGCAGAAAATGTTTTTTTTTTTTCCCTCAATGCTTGAATATGAAGTATTTTAATGAAATCATTAAATTATATGACTGAAGAAAAATTAGTTCCATTTTTACTTTCCAGAAAGGCAAGATGTTTTTGACAAAAATAAGTTTGAAAAATTAAGTCCAAGCTATCAATTATCGATACCTTTGCATAGAGTTTTCCTTCCTTATTCATTGCAAGATAGTATTCACTTTCCACTCCTTTGATTGCCACAATTCCAACTGCCACTGTCCTGATTTCCATGATATCTGCAAGGAATCACAGAAAGATAAGTCAGTTATTCACTCAGCTTTGCAGATCATCCAAGAATGACAATTTGTTCTTATTTCTTTTCAATTGGAAGTTATTAAAATCATTAATGTGCGTGTTTACTCAGCCTGAGACCACCTACCCATATTACACATACAAATACAAGGGTAGTCCTTATTAAACATGGGAAGTTTAAACTATTTATTTTTTATTTTGTAGAAAAAGATATCTGGATTCAAAGGATTTAGCTTTTTCTTCCCCAGAATTACATCCCTAACTTACTATCATAATAATCATCATGATATCAGCTAATGTTTATTGATCTCATACCACATAATAAAGCATTATTCCAAGGCTCCTATGCATTAACTCATCTACTTGTCACCAAGGCTATGAGGCAAGTACTGTAGTTATTCCCATTTTACAGATCGAGAAGCCCAAGCACAGAGAAGTTATATAATTTTCCCAGATTCTCTCAGCTAATTAGTGGCAGAAGGGAAATTTGAACCCAGACAGTGGCTCTTAATCATTACATACCATGAAAGTGTATAATAAACTAATAATCTTTACTTTTCTCTTAAACTTTATCTTATAAATTATTGCTAACAGAAAATCTCTGGAATGTACCGAAATTTAACAAAAATCAATGAAAGCAATTGTAAATGATGGTAACAGAACTACTGCCCTAAAAAAGATTAAATATTTTAAAGTGATAGTGAGTTTTTTGATACATGAAAGACTATTTAAAACCCAATTATGAATCTTGCTTATATGATATTTTAAAATTTATACCTTTCTGATTTTTAATCTTTGTTGAAATTGTTTCTACAACACATACAGTTACCACAAGAATGTTAACCTACTATTTTCTTTTATTATACATCTTTTCCTCCAATGCTATATTTTAATGACGCATATAAATGCAGTAAAATCTCAAGAAAATTTTTAAAACAATGTAGGAATTAAAAGTTTAGCAGACCTCTTTAAATAACTGCTGTTAATTATACTTTGAACACGAAGGTGTAACCATGAGACATTCGCTCCCTGTGCCTAATAATATGCAAAGAAGGTTACAAGTGAAAACTATATGCGTTATGTCAAGTCTCTAAAAGCTGTTTTCCAAAATATTCACTCAGTTAAAGGAAAATCTGATTTCTTATTCCATGCCTTTGCTTCATCCTCTTATTTATTCTTTTCACTTCAATTTTCCTATCTGGAGAATAAAATCAATACCCACTTCGTCAGAATTAATGCAGCCTAGCTAATATTTGTTATCTATGTCACATGTATGCTGCATACAGGCCTTTTTCCCAGCATGCTATGCTTAGCGCTGACAAGAGGTTATCCAGTTGAGACTTCTTGGGCTGTTCATATAAACTCAGGTCTATGAAGAAAGTGCAAAGGAATGGATATTAATCTTTTAAAGTATTTATGAAACATTGTCAGAATGTATAAATCCTAGAGTAATTTGAGGACACAAATTAAGGAAAACAGCCCTGATTTCATAACTCCAAAAGTTAAAATTGAATAATTTATTTCATTCTAAAATGTCAGACGAACAAATCATTTGGTTTTTAATAGCATAATTTTTATTTTCTTTCTTAGAGTCAGGATAGGAAAAATAGCTTTCTGTCTGTAGATGTAAACAATGACTTGTGAATTGAATTGTTTGGTGTTATTAAAAATTCAATAAACTATTTCATTATATACCCCGATTTTACTAAAAGGCAGATGAAGAGTAGTCAAAGACCTCATTTACAACAACTACTGGCATCAACAAATGAAATAATTATCAATATTTTGGTCACAATTAAGCTATGCTTTCATAAGTAGTTGATAATAATATGATTGAAAAGCTACTGGATAAAATACATTGCCATTATCTTTCATTATTTCATGAATCTAGGAAGTCATAATAATGAGCAAATTCAAAATGAAAAACAATGATAAGGAAAGAGAACTCTCTATCCACATCAAACCAAAGAATTCTCATTTCCACAATACCTTCACAGAGTTCAGTGATTCCACTTCATCAATAGAGGAAGACACTAAGTGTAAATAATAATTATGCTTCAATGCATGTTTTATAATATCATTGCCACTAGTAAAACTTAAGACCTGCTTATGATTTGCTACATCTTTTGAAGACCTCAATGTTCTGGTGAGAGCATAGAAAATGATTAAATTCTAGCATGTGGTTGTAGACTATAGATTAAAGAAGGAAGCAGTAATAAGGGAGCACATGTGAGGATACTTCAAGTGACACCTACAGATCTTCCTCTTTATCACTGGGAACACTGTGTAAATATTAAATACTAAAGAAAGTGAAAACACATTTTCACCACATTTTTAAACATCTCATATTTTCTGAAATACTGTAATGCTATGCAAAATTATTTTCTATTGTTAACAAACAATTCTGTTAATCCTACACATCTAGCACAACTAGAATTTCATTGTGGATTTAGATCACATGTGATTTATGCATGCTGAATTTAGGAACAAGATGTAGAAAACTGCCGTCACTTTAAACTCAGTATCATTGTAAAACTCAACCACATTATCAGTCCCACCCCAGGAGACATAGCATCTCCCTAACTCTTCTCCTTGTACTCATTCTCTAAATTAGCCAGATTTGAAATGATCTTTGACTTCTCCAACTCCTATCCTTATGTCTTAGCCTCAACATCCATTGGGCCTAGAAGTTGAGGAAATGGGCATAGCAAGAGGAATGAGTAAATGGGATAGAAATAATTTTAAGCATTGCTACCAAGTATGTGTTGAGTATTTGTGTTCTATCATATTTGCCGAGAAGAGCTATGTTTGGCATCGAGGTGGTTCATTCCAGTAATGTTCCACTTCCTAACTGGTCCTCTTCACTACAAGGGGATCAGCCAGAAGGAATCAAAAGAAATGCTTCCCGGAACTTGGCAGCTTGCTGGGAAAAATTCCAGGATGTAAGGACACCAAGGGAACTATTTGGAGTGACTTGGGACACATTTGTTGTTTTTGTCCTTCTGTCTGAATAGTCCCCAATTAAGTGTAATATAAATATAAGTTGCTTTTCTTGGCTAGATGTGAAAGTGAAAAGGCTTAAGATTTTTTTTTTCTAATTTTTTTCCTAATTTTTTTCTAAGCTACAGCTTATTAGAGAAAATAAGCATTTTTAGAGAGGATTAAAAAACAAAACAAAACAAAACAAACAACAACAAAAAAAAAACCTAATTCAGAGGGGGAAGCCAGAAAGAAAAAAATCTAAAGAGTCTAAGAAATCCAAGCTATCATTAAGAATATAGCAAAAGGAACAAATTGAGGTAGAAGAGAAAGAAAACATATATGCAGAATGCTGAGCATAGTTAAGTGCCCAATAAACTGTTTTCTTTAGAAATGAATAGTTTTGCTGTTCTAACCAACAATGGTGAGTCTGGTCTTTGAGAGAAGCATTGGCAACAGCATCTCATGCTTTTTGTAACAATAAGGAGAAAAGCTAGTGGAAATTAGGTGTTTCCCCGACTAGAAAGCAGTGGAACACAGGTTGGAGACAGCTTCCTGGGGAAGTGGGGGTGGGGGTGATGGGGGTGGGGGGTGGGTATTCCTCACATGTGTATCAAGACATAAAGAAACACTGGTGAAGACTCATTGCGCTAAATGAATGCTGACACAGGTGGGAATGAATGACAGCACCAGAAGGAAGATCCCTAGTGACACTGAAGTTCTGAATAGAAACATGAAAGACATGAGAGCACAGGTGTTGTTTTTTTTTTTTTCATTTCTTCTGCTGCTTTAATCTCATGACTTTAGAAGTGAAAAAAAAAAAAAAAGCTATGAAAGTAAACACCTGGCTGTTAACAATAGTGTTGAAAGTAGGACTTGCCTTTCTGCCTGGGACTTTAGAATAACTGAAAAAATAGGCTCCTGGAGTTTTCTGTGCATTTTATAAAGAATGCATTAGTTAAGATTAGGTTTGGTTGGAACAAACCATTTATTTCCACATGCAATAAACATTGGGAGAGGTGACAACTCTGCTCCACAAAACATTTGGGAGTTTCCAGGCTCCATTCAGCTCACTGTTCCACAACCACTTTGTTCTCATAATATAAGGTAGAACACATTCCCGGTGTGTGTGAAATAAAGGTGGAGTGTGAAATAAAGGAAGAAAATGTGGCTGCAAAGGGATTCTGCTAGCTGCCCTTCATGGAAGATTTCTGAGGGTTGCCCTGGGACACCACTTAATAACATCAGCTAGACCTTGGTCACAAGCAGGAATGTCCTGAGAATGTACAATAGTTGCAGAAAATTTATAGCTAATCCTAAACTAAATGAGTTACTTTAGGCCAAATAATTTCAAAAGAAAATGTATACAAAATTTTTAAATAATCATAAAATATTGTATCTAATAAGAAATGTGGATATATTTTAATGTTTTGTCTATATATGGTAGTTTCAGGAAGTAATTATATATTATATAATAGCATATATATAAATAGAATAATATATAATACATATATATGTATACCATTACGTGTGTGTGTGTGTGTGTGTGTGTGTGTGTGTGTAATGGTTAAGGTTTCTCATTCAACAATAAAGCCTTGACAGAAAATCATAAAAATAATTTAACATTTAAAAAAAGTTATTAGGGGCACCTTAGTGGCTCAGTCAGTTAAATGTCTGACTCTTGATTTTGGTTCAGGTCATGGTCTCACAGTCTGTGAGATCGAGCCCCATGATGGGTTCAGTGCTAATAGTGTGGAGCCCACTTGGGATTCTCTCTCTCTCTCTCTCTCTCTCTCTCTCTCTCTCTCTCTCTCTGTTTCTCTCTCTAAATAAGTAAATAAACTACAACAGAAAGAACTTTTTTAAAAGTTATTCTTTGATTATTTGCTGATACCAGTTCTTAGTTTTAATGTGCCCAGAACAGTATATTTGGTCAAGGACATAATTAAATGTTCTGATTGGTCTAATAATCATTGAACTATTGTCTCCCTCATCTTCAACTTTAAAATTATTTTTCGTTATCATACTAGCTCACCTATGTTAATATATATATAATTTTATATATATTTTATATATTTATATATTTTAATTATATTTAAAATGTAATTTAATTATATAATTTATTTATATAAATTTAAATATTAAATTTATATAATTTAATTATATGAAAAATAAAAATATATTTTAAATATTAAATATATTTAAATGTTAATATTTAAATTATAAATGAATTTAAATATTAAATACATTAAAATTATATAATTATATAAAATATATTTTGTATATTTATATATATAATATATATTATATATATAATTTTATATATATCTTCTCAATCTTTAAAATATAAACTTTAAAAGGTTCAGGGAAAAGAAATACCAAGGGACTGGGATAGGGGGATTTTTGTGTGATGAAACAACTAAATATTTTTATCCTTATCAACTCATGAAAAGACACGGAGGAACCCTAAGTGCATATTACGAAGTGACAAAGGCCAATCTGAAAAGGCTGTGCCACATGCTGTATGACATTCCAACTCTATGACATTCTGGAAAAGGCAAAACTGTGGAGATAGTAAAAAGGTTAGTGGTTGCCAGGGGTTGCAGGTAAGTGAGAGGAGTAAATAGGCAAAGAAAAGAGGGTTTTTATAGTGGTAAAAATACTCTGTATGAAAACATAATGGATACATGTCCAAACCCATAGTGTGCAACACCAAGAGTAAACCCTGAAGTAAACTATGTACTTTGGGTGATAACAATGTGTCAATGCAGGCTCATTAATTGTAACAAATGTACCATTCTGGTGGGGGATGTTGACAATGGGGGAGGCCTGTGAACCTAAAGCTGCTTTAAAATATGTGTGTGTGTGTATGTGTGTGTAAATATATATATTAACATATATATTAATATACAAATATACATTAATATATATAAACATATATAGATATATATTAATGTTTATTTATCTTTGTGAGAGGAAGAGAGACAGAGCTGAAGTCCAGGAGGCACAGAGAGAGAGGGAGACATGGAATCCAAAGCAGGCTCCAGGCTCTGAGGTGTCAGCACAGAGCCCGACATGGAGCTTGAACCCATGGACGGGGGGATCATGACTTGAGCCAAAGTCAGAAGTTTCACCCACTGAGCAGCTCAGATGCCCCTAAAAATAAGTTCTTAATAAAAAATTTTAAAAGGTAAAGTTAAAATGCCTTAAAATCATAAATGCTGTTGGTAATAGGGACAAAGAATTAGCATCAATTTTTAAAGTACATTAGGGAAACAGCTAAAATGCTGGAAGTAGATGGTGGAGAATTTTTTTTAAAGTAATAGCCATTTATGCCAAGATTCCTCATTTATTTATTGTAAGCATGAAACAGGTTTATTTATTTATTTTTGTTTGTTTGTTTTATATATGAAATTTATTGACAAATTGGTTTCCATACAACACCCAGTGCTCATCCCAAAAGGTGCCCTCCTCAATACCCATCACCCACCCTCCCCTCCCTCCCACCCCCCATCAACCCTCAGTTTGTTCTCAGTTTTTAACAGTCTCTTATGCTTTGGCTTTCTCGCACTCTAACCTCTTTTTTTTGTTTTTCTTTCCCCTCCCCCATGGGTTCCTGTTAAGTTTCTCAGGATCCACATAAGAGTGAAAACATATGGTATCTGTCTTTCTCCGTATGGCTTATTTCACTTAGCATCACACTCTCCAGTTCCATCCACGTTGCTACAAAAGGCCATATTTCATTTTTTCTCATTGCCACGTAATATTCCATTGTGTATATAAACCACAATTTCTTTATCCATTCATCAGTTGATGGACATTTAGGCTCTTTCCATAATTTGGCTATTGTTGAGAGTGCTGCTATGAACATTGGGGTACAAGTGCCCCTATGCATCAGTACTCCTGTATCCCTTGGATAAATTCCTAGCAGTGCTATTGCTGGGTCATAGGGTAGGTCTATTTTTAATTTTCTGAGGAACCTCCACACTGCTTTCCAGAGTGGCTGCACCAGTTTGCATTCCCACCAACAGTGCAAGAGGGTTCCCGTTTCTCCACATCCTCTCCAGCATCTATAGTCTCCTGATTTGTTCATTTTGGCCACTCTGACTGGCGTGAGGTGATACCTGAGTGTGGTTTTGATTTGTATTTCCCTGATAAGGAGCGACGCTGAACATCTTTTCATATGCCTGTTGGCCATCTGGATGTCTTCTTTAGAGAAGTGTCTATTCATGTTTTCTGCCCATTTCTTCACTGGGTTATTTGTTTTTCGGGTGTGGAGTTTGGTGAGCTCTTTATAGATTTTGGATACTAGCCCTATAAAAAGAATTATTCACCATGATCAAGTGGGATTCATTCCTGGGATGCAGGGCTGGTTCAACATTCGCAAATCAATCAACGTGATACATCACATTAACAAAAAAAAAGAGCATGAAACAGGTTTAAATAATAAATAGACAAAAATATTTAGATAAACTTATGAATTAATTAAGCCACGGGAAAAAAAAAACAGGTAAGTCATGTGGGGCATGCTCTTTAGTTTGTAAGGGTGACACCCTAGGTAATTAATTGATTCTATTTTTGACCATGTTGTTGACAAAAATATTAACAGGGCTAAATGGCTACTTTACTTGACATTGTTTCATTTCTCATGTTCTATTATTTTTTAAGTTTTTATTTAAATTCCAGTTAATAACATATAGTGTAATATTAGTTTTAGTAGTAGAATTTTGTGATTCATCACTTACATCAACACCTAGTACTAATCACAAATGTCCTCCTTAATACCTATCACCCATTTAACCCATTCCTGCACCTACCTCCCCTCCAGCAGCCCTGTTCATTCTCTGTAGTTAAGAGTCTTTTTTATGGTTTGACTGTCTCTTTTTTTATTGTATGATCTGACCTCTCCTGGTTTTTTTTTTTAACTCTATCATTAGGCTACCACAATCATTAACAATCTGATGTGTCCATGTAGTATGTTTTACATCTTAGGAAGCAAATTTATTTTTACTTATACACATAAACTTCTCTTAAACATAAATTCAGGTCCACAAAAAAGGCATATTCTTATATTTGTCTTATATATGATAATAGGTATACTGTAGACCAAAAAACCATGTACAGTAAGTTTGGTGGCTAACTTAATGTCTGCATACTATATGTATTTTCTGAGTAACTCCCTGGTTTTTGATTTGGAGGGGAGGATTTCATAAGCTTACATAGTTCATTCTTCTACAGATCTTTGTGGATCTGTAAAAACATCTCTTCCCACTCTGCAGTTGAAAAAAAGAGTGGTAAATTTAGTTTCTTCATTCTTGTATTTTCTGGAATAAGAGGACATAGCACATGGGACAAAACAGATTAGAAGGTCAGAGTTGATAGGATACTGATTCTGCTAGGATAGGATAGGATACTGATAGGATACTTAATACTTTTCCAAGCAACCTACTTTTAGATCTCTTAATTTCCCTGTGAAAGATTTTTAAAGTACATTAAACAAGAATATTACTCATAGGGGCACCTGGGTGGCTCAGTCAGTTAAGCATCTGACTTCAGCTCAGGTCATGATCTCACAGTTCGTGAGTTCAAGCCCCACATCAGGCTCCATGCCCACAGCTCAGAGCCTGGAGCCTGTTTCAGATTCTGTGTCTTCCTCTCTCTCTGTTCCTCCCCTGATTGTTCTCTCTCTCTCTCTCTCTCTCTCTCTCTCTCTCTCTCTCAAAAATAAATAAACAATAAGAAAAAAGAATATTACTCATTCAGGAACCTTGCCATTTTCAAGTCTATCTTCATCCCAGTTAAAGCTAGAATCTTTAAAGATAGAGCATCTTTTCATATGCTTATTTGCTATCTGTGTATTTCCTTTGGTAATAAATCTGTTCAGATATTTTGCCCACTTTTAATTGGGTTGTTGAAATTCAAAAGATTTTTTTAATATCCCTAACCCCAATATGTGGAGAGATAAGATTAACTATATTCTTTGCTGACTGTCAGAGTGCAACAAAAATCTGGCGGGCAACAGACAGGCAGGGGCTAGAGGGAGATGGGACAATATGAACATACTGTCATAACTGGACCTGAAAGGGAAGGTGTACACATATAATTAACAATACTCCTACCATTCAACAGTTATATTTTGTGGACAGTTGGTCCATAAACGAAAGCCAGCAAACATTACAAGTTCTATTCCCTAATTACAACTGAGCCTGAAAGATACCCTAAGCCTGTGCATCAATATTCTTCATTACAGGAACAGAAAATATAATACGAATAAAGGCACGAATAGCAGGAGTAAGAGGGACTTGAAGGAAGGGAAAACACTGACTTCATAAAATTTTACAGTGATAAGATCTTTGGAAACCAACTACTCTGTATGTCTTTAGAAAGATGCATTTACTCAATTTTGATGGTATTGCCAATATGTCGAATCAATGAATTTCTTCAGTATGCTGCATAGTAAATTATTTCCCTCAGCTCTTTCTTTAATGAACATGAAGAATAGTTAGTTACCAAGTACAGCTCTCCAAGAGAAGAGGTTTTGTCTCTCAATTGAGCCTAGCACAGAATTGGCTCGCAGTGATTTGTTGAATGTTGCATGAATGTATCAACCTCACACCCTTCATATGCTTGTAAGCAACTGTTAAAATCTCCCTCAGCCTCCTCTTCAAGAGTATCTCTGGAAGAAGTAGCAGTTTTGTGCATAGATAGATAGATAGATAGATAGACAGACAGTACTCAATGAAATGTATTTACCTTTAACTGAGAAAGAATTCTTTGAAGCAAATATGTTTGAAAGCAGAATAATGTAAGTTTCGCATTGACTCATGTAGATAAATTGCTTATGAGAAAATGAATGCTTGTGTACAATTTTAAATGTATTTCGGTCCTAAATTTATTGTTAAGATAGTTTATTGGGCCTACATTTACTGGTAAACAGCTTCTATCATGAACTAAGTTTTATCAGAATGTCAAAAGTATATAATATACGTGTACTTAACATCATGTAGCTGCCAGTATTTTGTTTTCAAATGTCCACCTAGACCAAAAGGAGGTGACCTTTAGCAACGCATACGTATTATTTAAAATTGACTTCTTCAAAAGTTATAGGAAAACAGACAGACAAACACCAAATTATCTTAGGCTGAAATAAATTTGTTCCAGAAGGTAAGCAGAGTGACTGCTTAACATGGAAGACAGATCTCTTTTTTTCGGGCTAGTGTTTGGATTAGGACTATTAGGTGGATATTCTGTGCACATGCTGACTTCGTTGCCTGGAGGCAATGATTCAGTGTTTGAATTTGGGAAAGAAGTGAGTTCACTTTCCCCATGTTTCTTTATTATCTTTCAGCCAGAGTAGGTGACACAAAGGGCTTTGTGGAGATGGCGACCCCCAGCAGGCTCTAGGTTCTTTTACTTCTCCTGTGAACCCTAGAATCCACTATTATAAGATAACACAATTAATATATTTGGTTAATAATACTAATCTTATCTTTGGATCACTTTACCCCCAAAAAGCATGCCCCATAACTGTTAAGTAACATATCTAAGACAGAGCCTTGGAAAGTACTAAAAGAAATTAGAAAACTAATCAAATCAAAGCCAACAAGAAAGAAACACAAGTACATAAATTATTACCGAAACCGAGGAAGTGTAATTCCCATCAAACCGGCATGAAACTCAAATTAGTTACAAATGATTGCATAATTTCTGGAATCAAATATAACTGAAATGTCCTGTTTAAGAGTATTGATGCCACACCATCATTTCATTGGGTGTGGGTGGTGGGAGGGGTACATCAGTTACAGTTCTTATCAATCCTGTATCAATTCTATAATGATGTAAAAAAACACTTAAATGATTTTTCAGGTGAAGTAAAAAGAATCATGTCATTCTTTTAGACATTTATTCAGAAAACAAAGCATTAGAAAATCTTTAGAAAGTACATTAGTGTGTGGTACAGTGATGGCAGTGTTTCCTTTTTAAAGAATTTAAGTTGCAACAGCTGATTTCAGCAGGGTTAGAACTATGCCAGAATTAGAAACAAACTATTCAGTTGTTTAACAAATAGGATGATTCCAGTGGCATATTACTATAGTATGTCATGGGAATATCCTTGAACTGTATTGCACAGAATTATATTTCTATGCCAATTTACTGACCTTTTTCTTCTCATTTATTGCCTCTCTGGAACACAAGGCGGGCAGTTTTCTCCCTGAATCAGACAGGAAGAAATTCTCTTTGTTTGCTCTGCATTCTCTGTACCTTCTAAACTTTTATTCAGAAACTATTTTTTATCTGATCATGTAAAGCATTTACAACACTTTACTACATTCTAAAAATGGCTCCAAAATTATCACAAGAGATGCAGATGATATAATCCCAGAATATGTGAGAAAAATATCTCTCCTCGCCACCTAGAAAATCTCTCCTGTTTTCTGGCTTTTCCCAAAATCTAAAGTATCTTCAATAGGAAACCAAAATTTTCATTACATAGGATTTGAGATAAGGTTCAGAAATCCCAGAAATACTTGGGAGAGGTAACATAGAGACACAAATATATTCATACTGTGGTATAAGTGACTATATCTTCTCTGAAAGCAGAATTTGGTTTTGCTTGAGGGGAATAAGTACAAGTCTACCAAGAATGAATCTGAAAGGGGAAGATGATCATGAAAGAAAGAAGCTATGGAAAGTTGCATTAACATTTTACTTACAGGTACCTCTGGAAGTTAAGACATCTTAGGCTTCATCTAATCTATAAAGACAACGGTTTAGGGGCGCCTGGGTGGCCCAGTCGGTTAAGCGTCCGACTTCAGCCAGGTCACGATCTCGCGGTCCGTGAGTTCGAGCCCCGCGTCAGGCTCTGGGCTGATGGCTCAGAGCCTGGAGCCTGTTTCCGATTCTGTGTCTCCCTCTCTCTCTGCCCCTCCCCCGTTCATGCTCTGTCTCTCTCTGTCCCAAAAATAAATAAACGTTGAAAAAAAAAAAATTTTAAAGACAACGGTTTAGAAGATAAACCACACATCCACTTCATCCCTCTATTGTAACTATTAATGTGTCCTGTGAAATTTTGCTGTGTGGTAGACATTTAATGTAATCTTTCCTCTCTCCCTCTTTAACTTGTATTTAAAATGTTTTGTCACCCAGACCATAAGGGAATTCTAAACAATGTGGTTTCAGATCTTGCTGGTAATCAGCATCAAAGCATGATTTAATGCCATTTTGGCTATTGGTTTTCTTAACAATTTTTAAGCACACATTCTTTGCTACCAGTTTAAACAGTGATGTTCTAATGCAGAGTAGTTACATTTCTCACAGAAATTCAAGTGAAAGGAAAAAGAGGAATAAATAAATCATCAGAGTTTACAGAAGATACTTACAATACTAAAAAGGAGATCCAGACCCCCTAGCTCTTACTAGAAACTCACATTGGCCCACTCTATGTTACCAAATATGTATCTAGCACTTCTGTTCCCATCTCCATCATGTCAGTCCAGAACTTATTATTTGTACCTCAACTATTATTTCAGTTTCCTGCCTAGATGCCTGCCTCCAGGGAGCATGTTATAAAAGTTACTGCTCTGCTGTATAACTTTCAATGGTACACTCTATTGAAAAGCAAAACAAATTCAAACTTCTTATAGTTGGCATTCAAAGCCTTCCAAAATCTAATCCAGTCTACTTTTATAATTTTCACCTATTATTCCTTTACAACTTACATGAGCTGTTGGCCCCAAACAAACTGATTTACTCGTCTTCCTCTCCCACACAAATTGCCAGGTACTTTGTCTGCTTCTGCCCACCATACACATAACTACAGAGAATCTCCATTTCTGTATTTCCCAAACATTTCCTCATGGATTGGCTGAATGGAATCATGTGATGAATTCTTTTAAAAATGTCAAATGCCCAGTTCTTACTTCTCAGAAAGTCTGATCCAGTAGGTCTGAGGTGAGGCTTTGGGATCAGTATTTTAACAGCTTACACTAACTTGAGTGACACTTTTCTTTCAAAGCCAAACGAAATTCAAGTGTCTGCATAATGTTTTACAGAGTTTTCTGATCTGTTATCTCTTTTACTTTAAGAACAACACATTGCTGTACCTTTAGTTACACTCACCTCTATTCTTCTGTTGTTATTGATAATTTTAGCACTTTTTTAATCATCTGAATTTTAAGCCATTTGTGGAGACTATCTTATACTTCTGGAAATCCCTAGTACTTGGAAGGCTCTCATTAAATGCTGAAGTAGATAGAATGATACATAAACCCCTTGTAACTAGTGTGTCATAAATCAGCAAATGAAAGTTAGTAATTATTCCAGGCTTAAGGAATTAATGAGTTTCCTAATCATACTAAGCAGCAGAAGAGCTAAGATTAAAAGATTAATAAACTGGAAGTATTTGTTAAGTTTCCTTATGATTTTGATTATGCTTTTGGAGTTTATCTAATTAGATAAGAAAGCACAAAATTCCATGGTTCATTCAAACAATAGTTCATCTCAGATTATGTTTCATGATGCCAACTCAAAAAAGTAGAGACAAGCTCCAAAATTTCTACTTTTTTAACCAGTTGTAGGTTTTTCCTTTTTAGTTTTGGCAAAACCTCGCTTTACCTTATTTATATTTTGAGCATTCAACACTTCCATGCATAAAAACTTTCTCGTGTTTTCTGTTTGCTGTGTAATGTAGCACATCTCTTTCTCTGCCTTGCTTCTAGCATATTAAGGCTTTAAGAAATGCACGCTAGTCCTACAATTTCATGAGATGGCTAATACGTCTGTGTTCTTCTTATCCATATTATTATTATTTCATAAACATTGAATATGGTTCATCTTAAATATTTATTACTATAGATCGTATCCCAAATTTTTTTAGCCTGTGTCATATATGTCTTATATCACTCATTCATTCTAATTCTAGGATATTTCCATTGTACTGTGTAGCCTTTATTAACGCTAAGCAAAGAAGACAACATCTGTATTCCAGATGTAGATATATCATGTTTACGCAGAACTATTATAATATGTTCTGTTTTGTGTCTTACTTTCTTCCTGATGATGCCCGTTACTTTATTGGTCTTTTGGCTACAATTGCACACTAAGATATTATCTTTAGGAAAACATCCAAAGTGATTTCTTAGTGCCTTTTTTGTGAGGAAGTTATTATTCAGAGCCTTTTATCTTATACATATAATTTAAATTTTATTATAAAATATATTACATTCAAACTCATCTGCCAATTTTCTGCTTACCTATATACATATGTTCTGTCTGACTGCATTTTATTATCATTCACTTATTTCACTAATTTAAAGATGTTAGCATAATCTGCAAACTTGGAATTTTTGCTGTATATTTTCACTGTGAGGAAATGTTGATTCATTTTATTGATCCCTGAGGAATATCACTGTTACATATTTTCATTCAAAATATTCATTCAAATTAATTCCTTATTTTGAAATTTTCCTTTTTCTTCAACCAGTGATTCTCAGAATAAGCTGGGAGTGGGAGTGAGGGCAGGCTTCGTTGGACAAAGAACATCTTTCAGGGGAAAAGCTTTCGGGATCACTGGCACTTTTTAAAACTATACATGCTACATAGAGATTCTTAATTCCAACCTATCCTTGGATAGTCACACCCTACCCAACCCATTCCATGTCGGTAATGAGCCACCAAAGTGGCTCAAAGTCATCTGTATACAACAGGTATTTGGGGGTGGAAGAAGTTCAGAAGCTATTCAAAGCCAGGTTTTAATAAGTATCTAACTCCCCCAGCAAAAAGCATCAGCTTTGTCCCACAATCAGAATATAGTGACTTAAACAAACAAACAAAAAAACCAATCTTGTTTCTTGAACCACATCAAATAATTTTGAAGATGAAGAATGAGGTCTACATGCTTAATTCCTTAAAGAGCACTAAATAAATAGGTTTAATTTTCTTCTCACAGAAATAGTTGCCTCTCCTCAACATCTATTCTACAAACATTGTTAGTATTTTGTAGACACATAGCCGTGAGTCAAGGAAAATTAGGCAGAAGAAAGTCTATGAGAAAGACAAGGAAGCATAGGAGACAGTGGCATTTTGGCATTAGTTTGCTGTGGTTGAGGCATACACAAGAGAGATGGCCAAGACAAAAAACAAGAAACAGAGGCAGGGGCCAAATCCTGAAGAACCTTATGTCGTTAGTTGAGTTTGGATTTTTATCCTGTAGCTGCTGGGGAACCACTGAAAGGTTTAGAAAGGTGCTTCTACTAGCAGTGTGGGGGGTGGCTTGGTGAGAGGTGAGAAGAAAGAAGACATCATAACACTGTCTAGGCAAGAACTGTCGAAGCTGCATGGCAAGGGTGATGGGAATCTGGGTGATGAGGTGAGGGTACTTGATTCCTGAAATAAATTTATAGGCTATATTTGCATAAATGGTTAATACAGACCCTCAGCCCTGTTTTGGGTGATTTAAAACACAGCCCTCTCAAAAGTCTTCCAAGTATTGTTGATACTTAGAGGAACTGATAATATTGTATATACTACAGCACAGTTCCAGCATGCCAAAATTGAATGGATAAATGCCTAAATTAGGACCTAGAGAAGAAAATGTTATGATTTATTTTGAGTGTAAAATCAAGTTTGTGATTTATCAATAATCTTCCAGATAGTCAACCCCTTTGTGCATTCTGGAATGCTCTCTACTAGCCTAAGCTCCTTTCATATTCTGGTATCTTAGTTGTTTATCTTTTAAAGATGTGTTTTAACTTAATTGAAAGGAAAATAAACAGGAGAAGGAGGAAAAGAGAACAGTCATGGAATCTGTGAGCAAAAGTAAGTTAGTTTTCTCCCTACTGGTAAAAGTCACCATGACCTGCTCTACCTTCCTTCCTATGTTTTCCAATTCTGTGCCATTGCGAGTGGATCATGTACAAGGAATCAGGAGACGCAATGTTAAAATAGAATGATGAGAGAGTCCTAAGCCATATTTGCCCATGTTGAAAAAGAGAACTGTGGGACTAGATTAAAAATATTTCTCTACAAAGGCTCAATTTCTAGTCAGTATGAGGAAAGAAAGGATTACAGAACAGCCTAATATTAAGAAACCTCATCTGAGAACATCTAAATGTTGTAGACGTATTTTAGTGGCTTACTATTCATCTGCAAAATGCATTTGTTTTGGAAAGGATTTTCAACAAGATATTTTAAATAATGGGATCCTTCTTTTGTGCATTTGTTTGTGATTAAGGTACAAGAAAAGCAGCAGTTTCCCAAAGCTATACTTAGTACATAAATCAGGGTGTCCTGATAACCATATATGGATAGCAAGTTCTCAAATGTTTGATTTCAAATTAAATAAATACAATAATTAGCATAAGGAAATTCAGCTTGAATTTTCCATGATGTCTCTTATGTTTCAATCGAGTATCAAAATTTTTTCTAAAAAAAAAAAAAAATTCAGGATTGACTTTACTTTTTAATGCTTTGAGAGAGTGCATACTGTACCTAGCTTACAAACTATTCTAGCCAGTGTATCTGCAGAGATCATTCTCATATGAACAAGTTAAACTGGAGTATAGACAAGACAGCTAGCATTAAGTGCAGAGAAGCGCCAGGGCATGAAATATGCATTTTCTCAGATCAGCTGAAGTCTGCATTGAAAAACAAACATGGTGTCTGGGGCGCCTGGGTGGCTCAGTCGGTTGAGCATCCGACTTTGGCTCAGGTCATGATCTCTTAATTCGTGGGTTTGAGCCCCGCATCAGGCTCTGTGCTGACCGCTTCCTTGGAGCCTAGAGCCTACTTCAGATTCTGTGTCTCCTTCTCTCTCTGCCCCTCCCCGCTCATGCTTTGTCTCACTCTGTTTCTCAAAAATAAATAAATGTAAAATGAAAAAACAAACAAACATGGTGTCAGATTTGCCACTGATCTTTTTATAACTTTAATAATGACCAAGGAGTAGGTCTCTCTAATAGTTTTTAAATCTAAATAAAATGAATCCATTAAAGTTTTGACTGTGTACCTGCCCTGTGGCTAGTGTTATACATGGATCTGTTGTTGTGTAGTATGTGAAGAACACAGAAAACAAGTTGCTAGGTCTCTGTCTTGAGAAATGAATTGTTTGGGGGTAAATAAAGAGACCTACAATTAGCCCACATGACAGGGAAGACTCTAAATGGCAAAGTAGGAAGGAAGAGAAAAGATCAGTGTCACTAGTCCAGTCAGAGAGGACTTCTGAAGACTGGGTGGCCTTGAATGGCAATATCTGAGTCTGGGAGAAACAGATTAGAAGGAAATATACTTTAAAAATGGCTGAAGTAGGGGGAAGAGCAGTGTGTACAGGGGAAACCTGGCCTCACTGGATTAAACAACATCCCTCCTTTGTAGTCTACATGGATAACAGCTATCAACACTGGATTTTGACATAGTAGAATTTGGTTAGTAGCCTTTTAAAAAAGAAAAGCCAAGAACAAAACCAAACAAATTATGAAAAAGCAAACACACAAACAACTCTCTTTTTTATATTTGCTTTACATACAAAGACTATACAGCTTTCACCTCTAATATGTCTCCTCTCAGGGCAGAAAAATTGTATTGCCAAGACAGAGAAGCTCTACAATTTTTACAAGTACAAGAGGGATTTTAGAATTGTTTAATCATTAGTATACATGATGGGTATCAAGAGTTCTTCCCCCCCCACCCCACCCAGAATATAATGAATACAATGTGTGTGGGTTAAAATATTTGTTTTATGACTTGGCTGTTGCTAGAACATTTTTGGAATTCACTAATACTCCCACCTCGAATATTTGGTAATGACTGCTTGGACTATGAAGAAATGTCAAAATGTAAGTAGTAAAAACAAAGGAATCCTGGTATTACAGATTTAGAATTTGAGCTAATTTGAGTACATGCATTCCAGACTTTGCAGTGCAGTCAGAGATTATATTTGAACACCAAACATACACCTGAAACAAGTAAATTATATTTCATTCCACTAAAACTCAAATTTCACCTTCCCTAAGCATGACTATATGTGTGTCCCAGCGTATCATTATCTGTGTGTGGATCAGTTATTATGCATGATATAATTAAGTGTACAGTTTGTTTCTAGGGCATTGAGGTTTTCAGACCTTTTTTTTTCCTTCCTGGAAGCATCAGAAATAAGTTGAGTAGGTACCAGGGAAATGATTCCACTTTTCTTCCCCTCTTCAGAGTCCAGGGCCTGCCTCTCCCATGGTACGTGATGTTCTGGCCTGACTTTCCTTGCACAGGTTGCCACAGCACTAACAAAGACATGAAGGCTGTTCTTGGTAGGTTCTCACCACTAGGCAGTGGTGAGGCGTGGTGCCAAGGGAGGAGGGTGATAGCTGTGGAAATTTAGCCTACGTGCGGAGGGTGTGCTGGTACATATTTAACAACTGATTCTCCAAAAGAAAAGAAAAACTCTGATGTATAGTATTTGCCAATTTCCATGGTGTAAATACTCCCACATGCCAAGTTTCATACCCTTATCAAGCTACCAACATAGTTTAAGAGATAAATGTGGAGCTGGAAAATGATGCATACTGTTGGCTCTCAGGAGCCAAGATGAACGGGCTCCAGCACACCATTGCCTATAGGCCTCAAGCACTGTGAACCACAGCCTGGCCTTGGACCCTGGAAATGTGTGAGATCACTTTTCAAAAGCATAAAATAATAACATACAACACTATACAAATATTAGTTATAATCATGCCCCAAACTCTCTGAATTTACTTAAGATCAAAATTTGCAGAACAATAAAAGAGTTGTAAAAGAAAACCAGAAGACTTTAAGATACACTAATTAAGATAAAGATATAGGAAACTATAGCCCCTTTATCAGGAAAGGCAAAGCATTTTACCATGATGCTGAAACGCAGGTTCATTTTTTAAATCACTTGTCACTCTTTAAGCAACAACAACAACAACAAAAAGAACACGACAAGAATGTTTAGCACGTGGATAAGGAGGTTCAGAAAATGCATTGAATAGATTTACTAATTATAGGTGTTATAATTCTAAAAGAGCTTTTGATTTTGCCGCAGGCTCAAGTGGTTGTGCTCCAGAGAGCATTAACACAGACATGTACAATGTGCACACCTCTCCTCTAGGACAGCTTACACATACAGGCCAACTGTAGTGTGGTAGGAGAAACAGGTACACACCCACAGTGTCTCTCCTGGACCAAGACTGAGAGCATTTTGAAATTTCCCAGGAAACCCATTAGATATTTTGTAATGTTTGTGTTCATATCACCAAAGAAGGAGAGGATATAGTCAAGTAATAATTACATAAGAGTAGCCTTTCAAAAATAAGACAGAAAATAAGAATAATCACAGTAATTGTCTTATTAATATGGATAGCAGATGAATATTTTTTGCAATCAGTGGTAATTTTTCTCAAATAGCCTAATAAACATTAATTAAAATATTAATTAATAATTTAAAATACAGTAAAACCTTGGATTGCGAGTAACATATTCTGCGAGTGTTTCAAAAGACAAGCAAACATTTCTAATAAATTTTAACTTGATAAATGAGTGATGCCTTGAAATATGAGTAGTATGTGACACCGAATGTCACATGATCACAACTGAGTCAATAGTTCTTGAAATTCACCTTGATTTACGAGTGCTTTGGATTACAAGCATGTTTCTGGAATGAATTATGCTTACAAACGAAGGTTTTACTATAATTAATAATAAATAATTTAAAAAATTGATTATTTATAATTGAAGATGTTGGGTAACCTAGTGAGAAAATAGACAAAATACTTGAGCAGGAGAAACCTTGGAATTTATCTGCAAGAATTATTTTTTTTGTCTATAAATTGAATTTGTAGAATAAATTTCTAAAAGACAAGATTTTAGGAACTTCAAAAGTATCCACAACTGTAACTAATCCCATTGCTATTATGAAGCATTATCATAAAGTTGATATTGAGCTTTGTTGTCTGATGTATTACATTTTCACTTAGTCTGAAAGTCAGAAAATATGGGAACATAAAGTTCACTCTGATTTCTATAAAGACAAGAGCTTGGCAATGGTAAAAAGCAATTTCTGGTCATTGCTTTCTTAAAGAGTTTCTTATAGTGAATATTATCTTAAAATGCATGCAATGTTGAATCCTAAATTGAGAAAGATGGAACAGGAAAATCTTGGATGAAATATAATCCAAATAAAACTCAAACCTCTAAATGATAATTAATTAGAAACACAAGTTAACTAGGCTGGAAGTGCATGTTTATGAGTTTAAATGACCTTTAAAGATGACTCAAAGCCAAATAATAGCTTATTTGTGGACTATGACTATTTAAATGTACTATTTTTTTGGTTCTTTTTCCTCAGGGAACCAATTGTTTATGTTGGTTGTTATGAATACCTTGATTTATCCATGTTATCTAGCTGAAGCCCTATCTTAGCTTTCACTAAGTTTTCAGAGAATTTGTACGTATTTTATCTCATTTGATTTCCCCAACAACACTTTTGCTCTGGAATGAATATGGTGATGGAAAAAAATCACTAAAGAAAGTATTACCCACCCAAGGAAAAATAACGTCAGTAATAGGTTTAATACATTTTATATGCACATTAATTCAATTATTTTAATTGTTAACGTTTTGTTTTTGTTTTTGTTTTTGTTTTTTTGCCATTATAAACCCTTTCCAAAAATACATCATTTAATTGAGGACTACAGAAACTCCTAGGTTTCTTTAACATAATACATTTATGAACTCTCTTAGTTTTAAATAATATAATAAATAACACCCTCAACATTCGCCTTCTATTTTCTAAATGCTGAATCGATAATTCATGGGCATCTACTGTCACTGGCACCTTGGGGCCACTTCAAAGACTCTGACGATCGCACTCAGTTAATAAACTCATTTTCCAAGTCTGTGCTCGGTGGTTTCTCTCCTCTTAAGAAGCAGAAGTGGAAAAGTTTCTGTTGTTTAAGGAATTTGACAGTCCATTCATTCTTTAAGAAACTGTTACTACAGATTTTTAAGAACTGACATAAGTATATTTTACCAAATTTCAAGTTTAGTCCTCTTGATTTTCCTGTTTTAATGGCATCACAGTTTCCCCAGCCATTCAGCTTTTAAATTTAAATGCTTTTTAAAAAATTCTTATTTCTTGGGGCACCTGGGTGGTTCAGTCAGTTAAATGTCCAGCTCTCAATTTCAGCTCGGGTCATGATCTCATGGTGGTGAGATCAGGGCCCATGTCAGGCTCTGCGCTGGGCATGGAGCCAACTTAGGATTCTCTCTCTCTCTCTCTCTCTCTCCCTCTCCCTCTCTCCCTCTCCCTCTGCCCCTCCCCTGTTCCATGTGCACTCTCTCTCTCTATCTCTCTCTCTCAAAATAAATAAATTTACAAAAAATCCTATTTCTCATCTACATCTAATTTCCATTCTCCATGAATTCCATCTATGGGAAAGTTTGCCCATTTTTTTCCATTTCTATTACTAACACCATTGCTACCATTTTGGGAATGTTACAGTATTAATTGAACTCTCTCTTCTACCCTACTCTCTCCCATTCCAATCCATCCAATAAACAGCTTTCTGCTTTCCTAAAGAAACAACATGTTCCATAAGCTTTTCATAATTGCAACTGTCCATGAAATGAAATGCAAAGTCCTTGCCTTGCATTGTAGAGTATTCATCTTAGCACCATGGTGTAATAGTAAAACCAATATTGGCTTTGAGACATGGCTTTAAATCTAGATTCCTCTACTCCTCCAGCCCTGTACTTTTAGGCAAGGTAAGTAACTTTTCTGAGTTTCCTTCTCTGTAATATGATCACAATCCTATTGATTTTTTAAGAAATTTAAATAGATTAGATTAGATGTGTAATACACTTGACCCAGCACCAAACACATTATAGGAATGGTTACCTATCCTTCTCCAGTCTGATCAATCATTAAGAAAGTTAAACTGTCACTGATTCTCACAACTCTAAAGCTTTTGTTCACTCAGCCTGCAGCGTGACCTTCAACCCTACACTCACTCATCTGTCAACATCCTGTTCATCTTTCAAAGCTAAGCTCAAGTGCCTGATCCTCCTGTGTTTTGTTCTTTTCAGAATTCCCAAACTATATCTCTCACTCTTTTGAGAAAGAACAGTCATCTTGTCCTGCCTTATTTTATAGTTACTTGTGTAGTTAACACCATCTTTCCTTTTAGAATCTTAACTTCTTGAGGAAGACAAAGCCAAAAAACATCCCATGAGTATTCAATAGAGAGAGTGAGAAAGAGAGATCTGGGTGCTTGCCCATGGTAGAAATGCTACATTTGTTGAATAAATGGAAATACAATTTTTAAGGAATTTTACTTCAAATATGTTACCTACATCGCATGACATTTTACATTAACCTTTCTTAACCCTGTCAAGTAATTTTAATTGGCAGATACAATTTGTCATACAAGACACTTTCCAGCTGCTTTCTCTTTCCATTATTTCAACTTCTAAATGTAATTCTCCACTTCTTACTTCTTTCACAAAAGATGCTGTTATGATCATCAAACACATTATGGGAATTTGAGTAATAATTCAGGTCTCAAGGTGAAATAGGGTACAAAAGAAAACGCTGAAAATATATAGTGTATTGAACTCTAAAATATAATGGATTTGTAATAATGGCTAAAAAGAAACTCTGTAAAATGTGCTTAACAAAAATCGAATCCTGTAAGAGAGTGTAGAATTACTTTAAAATTTTAGAATGTCTCTTAAGAGTAGTCATAAAAGGCAGAAACACACTAAAGCACATAACAGTATGTTGAGCTGTTAGTTATTTATGTTAATGGAAAGCTTTTGAGCTGTTATTGATGTTAATGGAAACCTCTTCCAGAATTTTCCTGATATTCCCCTCCACAATATAGTTTCCATTCTGAAGCAATTTCCAACACATTTTAAGCTGTACAGTGAAAATTGGAAGGAACATGTGTGGGTACCAAAAGTTAAAAAAAAAAAAAAAAAGAATAAAGCCATGGTTCAATAATACCCAACAATGAAAAGATGGCATATTTGACACATACTGAAAGTTTTCTCCTATTGGCTATACCGAAAGTAGAGCAGTTTTCCTAAGATTTTATTTTCTTATTTCTCCTACTTTGAGCAAGTAACATGCACGTCTACTTAAAACACCAAAAGCATTTGTTTTAAACACTACCATTTAAAACTATGTGTGTCTAAAAGTATGAGATGTTTGATAAATTAAATTGTTAAAAAATATTTCTTAAAAGACTTTTCTATATATTCTTTTTTATAACTGATGATAGATCTAACCATGAATTCAGTTTAAAAACTATTTTTCTTATATTGCTCAGAGTGCTGCATTTAAGCACTTGTATAGTACAGCACTTTGCTACTTCAACATGCCCTTACTAAACTTGCATTACTTAAGAGAACACACAAATTATTTTGAAAAATACTGGCTTTTGATCCACTTTTTAAAAAAGTACCTGGTGTTTATCAAAAAAATAGATATTTTAAAAATGAAATTAATGTAGAGATACAGGTTGACCTTGCTTTTCATGCTAGATGAATTCATCACAACTCTAATCTCTACATTAGGGATACCATGTTTGCCTGTAAGCCTGTGTATTCAGTATCTGGCACAGTGATGACACATGCATGAACAGGAATATCCCCCAAGACTTCAGGTACCTAATCTTTAGCATGCATACAAATCACCTGAGAAACCTAATAACAAGATTTTGATTCAGTGGGTGAGGATTGATAGTTAGGGAGTGTGCTTTTAACAGTAAAATTAATGATCCTAATGCGGGTGGTCACCAAACAATACTTTAAATTATACTGCTCTATAGGGACAGGGTCCTTGTTTTCTCTCCCGGCTCACTAAAATGCCTGGAATTGGCTGATAGTGGGTGGTGAGACTAAAAGCCTATCTGGAGTAGTTTAGGAGTATTCGTTGTGGGGAATATTTAGATCTTGAGGTATTATCTAGATTAAAAGCACAGATAAGTTGCATGTAACTAATGCCTTCTCATTAATAGGGAATTTCACAAAAGAACTAAAATTACTTAAGGATACACAAATAGGTAAATATCTTTCTTTTTTTAAAGTTTATTCATTTTTGAGAGACAGAGACAGAGCGTGAATGGGGAAGGGACAGATAGAGAGGGAGACACAAGAATCCAAAGCAGTCTCCAGGCTCTGAGCTGTCAGCACAAGAGCCCAAACCGGGGGCTCAGACTCATGAACCGTGAGATCATGATCTGAGCTGAAGTCGGGTGCTTAACCAACTAAGCCACCCAGGAGCCCCATTAAATAGATATCTTCTATGTACAGAGCAGGGACTCGACAAATATTGGCTATCATTGTTTTTACCAGGATTTTTACGTAGAGTAATATCAGGGCTTCTTCTCCCATTCTCTCTGTATATGCTGCTTCTCTGGGATTAGACTGGAAATGGGGAAGAGGAAGAACTATCACCTAGGAGAGACCTCCTAAGAGCTCCTCCTTCCGTAAATCTCTGGGTGATTGTTGATATGTTTCATGGATTCCAAGGCAATTTATTTAGTCTATTTGTGATGATAACATGCTAACTGTACTTCAATATGACATGCGCTCTTTTTTTGTAAAAGCGTGTCCTATTTATGTTTTGTGTCCTTACTCAACAAAGAAAGGGAGGAAGATTAGCCAATGGAAATATAGAGAAGCGTGGGAAAGCCTAGTATATTTGAGGCACAGCAAGCAGTAATGTATAGATAGAACAAGAGGAAGAGGGGAATAGCAAGTGATGTTGGAGCTACATGTTTAAATTTGACCCTATAGACATTGGAAAACCATGAAATTCTGAGCAATATAAGTAAGAGTACAATAATCAGATTTTGGTTTTGGAAAGACACATAGTGACAATCTGAAGGATGGATTGGAAGCTGAAAAATAGAGAAATTTAGATTATGTAAAAGATTAGTGCAGTGACCCAAGAGGGAGCTGATGTGACGAAAACCTTAACTAAAGCAGGTTCGATGGGAATATCTTGGTATAGAAGAGAGGAAAGGGAAAGGAATTAGCCTTTACTGATAAACACCTTGAATATACATTACACAGTTTAACCTTTATAAAACCCATTTTAAAAGTGAAGAAATCAAGGCTCAAGAATATTACATTTCTAGCTATAAATTATATGTACACTAGGGATGAAGCAGAATTTCAAATTCAGGTCTATTTGACTCATCTTTTCTATTATACCATACTACCTCTCTAGCCACATCTATTTCCCCGAAGATATTAGGATCCAATTTGAAAGATACTGAAGCAATCGAACAGTAGGATTCAGTGGCCACAAAGGAGAGTTACATGAGATGGAGGAATGCAGGGCTTCCAGCCAGGTCAACTGGGTGGATAACCGTGTAACTTATACATGAGTACAAGACAAGAGCAGTTTTAAGAAGGAAGGCTCTGAATTCATTTGGGAACTTACTGAACTTGCAATGCCTGGAGGCTATCAGAATTTTCTAGTAACCATTTGATATGTGGACCAAGAGGGGTGCCTGGATGGCTCAGTCAGTTAAACATCCAACTCTTGATTTAGCTCAGTTCTTGCTCTCAAGGTTGTGAGTAGAGTCTCATGTAGAGTCCCGCATCCGGCTCCACAAGGAGCATAGAACTTGTTTAAGATTTTCTCTCTCTGTTCCTCCCCTAGTCGCTCAGACACACACACACACTCTCTCTCTCCCTGTGTCTCCCCCTCTCTAAATAATAGCAATAATAATGAAACAGCTTTGGGGGTACCCAGGTGACTCAGATGATTAAACGTCAGACTCTCGATTTTGGCTCGGGTCGTGATCTCATGGTTGAGCCCTGGGTTAGGCTCTGTACTGACAGCTTGGAGCCTGCTTGGGATTCTCTCTTTCTCTCTCTCTCTCTCTCTCTCTCTCTCTCTCTCTCTCTCTCATTCTCTCTCTCTCTCTCTGCCCCTTCCACACACACACATGCTCTCTTTCTTTCTCTCAAAAATAAATGTAAAAGAAGAGAGAGAGAAGGAGAGAGAGAGAGAGAGAGAGAGAGAGAGAAAGAGAGACCAAGACCTCAAGAAGAGAAATGGAATTTCAGAGTTCAGAATAATCAATATGTGGGTAATAATCAAAGTCATGGGTATAGATTCAATTATCCAAGACTGTAATAGTAGAAAAAGACAATTACTATAATAAAGAGTATAAAATGGGAACCAAAAATGCTATAACTTCTCATCAACCTGGTTGCAGTGTTTTAGGATTATGATTAATTTATAAAAACCACACTTCCACAGTTTTAAGAGAAAGGAAAAAGGTCTGTATCAGCAACAGGATTTTTAAGTAGAGCAACATTTTATCAATCTGGGCCCTCTAGAAGGGAAAACCAGTTTAAAATGTTAAAAATCCAGACTTTGGAATATTTAAAATATTTAAAGAAATTTAGTTTTGTCATCTTTTCATTCATACCACAGTAAGTAAGGCATATAACAGCCAACATTTATAAGGTACTTATATGTAGTCTACCCTATGCTGTGCTTCACATATATTCATTATTTTAATAATTTCATAATCCTATAAGTTAGATATTATTATTCCTGTTGATCTTGTAAAGAAACTAAGATTCAGAGAGCTTAAGTAATTTGTCCAACTTTAATAATGTTTGTGTTTATTCTTGGATTTGAACCCAAACTACGCTCTCTTTATTATACTTCCTAGATCATTTCCAAGAGAGCTCTTGAAGGCAGTTGCTTAAATTGAAAACTAACACTTAGAATTGTATAACAATTCTATGTGGAATTTTCCCTCAAGTGTCAGATAGTAGTATTTCAGCTGAGCTCTAGTAGCTTATTTTTACTTACTAGTTTGTTTACCAAACATCTTTTTTCACAGATAGGATAGAAATAAATGTCAACTGGGGTTTGTTTTAATTTTCATATATCTAAACTAGTAAGGTAGCTCATGCTTAAAATTCTGACTAGTATAACTAAATCAGATTTTGAATCCATGTCATGTAATGAAGTAGGCTATCATATTGACAGAAAGTTTTCCCAAATACCTTTTTTTCTCTACTGATTAAACACAGTCTCAAATTCTGAAAGAATCCTGGTTCCTGGACTCTTGTAACCATAAGTTGCAATTGGAAGAACCACATATAAAATAAATCATTGCCTAAGAGATTGCAAAATATGTTTTAGTTTATTCTCCTAGGCAAAGGGTTTACTTAACTTCTACTGATCAATATGTAAGTGTGGCTTGAAAAAATGTTACTTACCAAATAATTGTAAGTATATACATTTTTGGCATAAACCGTGATGATGGATTCACAGATGTATACTTATCCTGAAACTTATCAGGTTGTATACATATTTACATCTCCATACATCTATGTCAATCATAACTCAATAAAATGATCTTTTAAAATTATCAATCCTCAGGGTTCCTGGGTGCCCAGTCAGTTAAGCGTCCAACTCTTAATTTCAGCTCAGGTCATGATCCCAGGGTTGTGGGATCAAGCCCCACATTAGGCCTGTGCTGAGCATGGAGGCTGCTTGGGATTTTCTCTCTTCCTCGCCCTCCGCCCCTCCCCCACATGCATGCACTTGCACTGTCTCTCTCTCAAAATAAAATAGTAAGATTATCATTCCTCAAGAAAACCTTCAGAGTTAGAATATATGTTTCGTGATTTGTGATATACTTAAAAATTAAGATGAGTTTAGGCTTATGATTATGTTTTATTGAAAGTTTACTGAAAATATCAATGTAAATTAATCTGTTGGATAGTCAATACAGATAAAGGTGAGTTGTGGAAGAATTGTAACAGGATTTGGAAAAAAATTACAATATAAAGACTAAAATTTCAATACAATTAAGATTTCAGAATTTAATCTTGTTATTGTTATTATGGCCTGATGTATATAGTTTAGTTATGGTAATGGTGATGCTTACAGTTATGGTTATGATGACGGTTATAGTTGTATAATGGTCCCGCCTTTGGAAATTTTATTACACTTAACTATTTCCAGCAATGAATAGATTTCTTTCTAATATGAATGTTGAATAAATAAAAAATATTTATTATATACTTGTTTCAACACTTCACAGGAAAAAAATCTTCATCATTGTAATACTAATTTCATTCCTAATAAAACGTTTTTATTTTTTATAACTTCTTCTCCTAAAAAATATTAAGTGCTATGATACATAACTATATTAAGAAATTATTATTTTTAATGTTAGAATTATTATAGTTGTCAAATTTTTTGTAGAAATTGGCAAGCACTAAATTGGTTATAATTCCATAACAGCATAGGGCACCTGGGTAGCTCAGTCAGTTAAGCATCCAACTCTTGGTTACCACTCAGGTTTCCACTGGGTTCCTCTCAGGATCTCATGGTTTGTGGGATCAAACCCTGAGTTGGGCTTGGGATCCTCTTTCTCTCTCTTTATCTCTCTCTCTCTCTCTCTCTCTCTCTCTCTCTGCCCCTCCCCTGCTCGCGTGCATGCACATTCTCTCTCTCTCTCAAAATAAATAATAAAATAAACATTAAAAAATAAAAAGAGTTCCATGACAGTATTATTCAATTCACATATAAGTAGCCACACTCTTGGTTAATATTTTGGAAGCAAATAAATATATGTAAATTCTACAGAAAATTATCTTCTGATATACTTTTTCTAAGCCATGGGATTAATATCTGACTCCTAAAATTTTGGTAGGATTAAACTATCTCTTAAAAATAGTTTTGTAAAAATTAGGTATTTTTCCCCACATGCAAATGGCACTCACTTGGGCAATACATTTTCTTGGTCTATTCAAAGAAGTTGATTAGCTATAAATATGCTAACTGCATCTTTAGACCAGTTGTACTTTCCAAACATAGTCAGCCCACATGTGAAAAAGAATAACTAGATAGCTCTTGAGAACCTAGGCTATCCTATTGCCTATAACAGATTTTACAGAAAAATAAGATGAGCTTTATTTTTAAATGCATTATCATAACAAGTTCCATTTAATTAATTTTTGGCTGAATTGAATTTAAAGATCAAGAAAGTAATTGAAAACCTGTGGTATGGGATTCAAGAGGCATAAAGAAAGTTTTTGTTCTCCAAAATACATCTTTTATCCATAGTCTTGCCTGCTACATCTCTGAAATTGTACCATTGGAAAGTAATTGCTCTACACTAAGCATCATATCTCCAGGGGCACAGAACTAAAGTGCAAATATTCCTGAGAAAGTTTACACATGGAGCTATTAACCATTATTACATCAGTTTCTAACATTGATTTCTAATGGTGTGGTTGGCTGAGAGGAGGATCCTGAAAAAAAATGGCATTCAGTAAAGTCTTGAAGGATTAGAGAAAGAAACAAATTATGTAACAACATAATTTGAGACAAAGGCCCAGAGCATAGAGCTCTGGACAGTCAGGAGCCCAATAAAAGTTGCAAAACTTGGAGTAAGGAATGGCCTATAATGACAAAAATTGCCAAAGGTGACAAGGAGAGCAATGAACACACAATTTATCAGTTTTTCACTTAATGTCATCTCTCAGCTGTGAGTCTTGACATACATACTAAATTCACTTTTTGGCATTCTAATTTCATTATGGTGACTTGTCTTCTGAGAGGGCATGTTTATCCTACAACTTTATGTTTTTCATTTATTTCTGAGTCCTACGGACTTACACAACTTTGGCACATGCATTGCTGATCCATTCCTTATGAGTCCATGCAACTGCATCTGTAGAATGTGCAGTGTCACAGTCTAGTTTGTGATTGAGCATGACATTGTCCTCTTTTCATAAGTCTTTGGAGTGTTCTCTCCATATATTTCTCCATATATTTCTAAAAGCCTGTTTTCCAACTCAAGAATTATGTTAGAAATTCACAGGATGACAATATCTGTGAAGTTAAGTCATCTCTAGGAATATCTGACCTCTTTACATTCAACTGTGTGTGTGTGTGTGTGTGTGTGTGTGTGTGTGTGTGTGTGTGTGTGTTTAAAATTGACCAGAGTGTTGAAATGAAGCTAACAAGATAAAATTTAAGAAAGATAATGTTAGGGTGCTATAAATACAGGTTTGAAAGAGTGATTGCACAAGTACCTGACTTGGTAACAAGTCATTTGAAAGTGACCTGGAACTTTTAGTAGACAAGCTTAAGATGAGCCAACAGTATAGCACATTTGCTCCAAAATGACAAGCTAGGCTGCCTTAATAGAAGTGTAGTGTTTCTGAGGAAGCAGTATTCCTGCTGCTCTTGGCCTCATCTTGCTCATTTTAGAGCTTTGTGTTGTAGGTATCTCATTTTAGGTGGTGTCCAGAGAGGACTGGTGGATGGTGAGAAGCTAGAAAATCATATTTAAGGGTAATGGTTGAGGGAATTTACGTTGTTTTGCTGAGAAGAGAAAAGCTTAAACAGAAATGTGAATGTCTTTATATACCAAAATTACTGTCCTATAGTGGATAATTTATAGGGATAGGAATAAAAAACACTCACTAATCCATGGTCTTATTTTAGATTATTGGATAGATTGACTTTATCATAGTTATGTTCCATACAAAAATGAGTAACATTAAGTATTAGAAGCTCAGCATAAGCCTGTGTAGATGAAATTACTTCTAGTAGCAAGAAAAACTCGGACTTGGTAATACAGTCTGAGGTAGTGCTAGAAAGAGTAATAAACAATTCTCTGCACTCTGGAAATATCATTCAAGTATCTATTCAAGTCCCTAACTGTTAGCTAACTCAGTATTTTAAATGGCCAAAACCACTGAAAATTTGCATGGGAACTCTTAAGATTTTAAAGCTACGGGTAACAATAATGTGGTTTAACCCTTTTTTAAAGAACGGAGTCTGAGAAAAATTAAATGATTTGTATAGGTCATAATACAAACCACCAGTAGATCAGGAACCAAAATTCTGGCCTACTGATTCCTAGTTCAAGTGTCAGGTTTGTTCATTACACTGGTTAATTATTGAAGTGATATTAGGGGCATTGTTTTCTCTTTGTTGTATAAAATATTACTTATAGAAATTCCTCATTTATTTTGAAGTCCCTTAACAAATTATACCTCCACCTCAATTACAGGGAGTATCACCAGAAAGTAATGCATAAATGCTTCTAAAACACAAAAATAGAACTCCTAAAAACTTACATACTAGACTTATTAACTCTATGCATATTGGAAACTCACTCAAGTCATTTATTCAGACATTATGTCTATTCAGAGTCACCTAATCCTTCTGAGCCTTTATTTCTTCATTTGTAAAAGAAAAATAATAATGCCTGTATCTTTCAGTTATTTTGAAGATGAAATTAGGTATCAAATACAAATGGCTTAGCTTTGTGCTTTACACTAAGGAAAGTTACATAAATGTCAGACATTATTACAATTCACTACTCACGTACTGGAGATGTGACATGGTGCTTCTGACTTCTGCAGGAGTACAGGGATGGACCTTTCCTAAAAGGTCCAGAACCAAGTGAGGGTCTATAACTACTTCATGGCCAGCTATCACCCCATCCATATAGTGGACAGTGATCCTTACTCCCATAAGCCAGAAGTGGAAGTTCCTTCTAACCCCAACATTACTCAGCCTGTACAAAACAAATATCTACTCACAGAAGAAGGGAAAGAAAGAATCTGAGTCTAACCTCATCCTCACACCACCCTGTCACTTGTTTTCTGAAGTAGCCTTTGCATGTTTACCAAATGTCCTTCGTCCCCAATACATACACATTCATAAACCTAAAAATGCTTCATACAAACTCTGTGCCCTCATATTGCTATGGCACTATACCATATATTAATTTGGGAATGAAACTTGTGCATAATACATACGCTATATGTCTTATTGATTTAACCACAACTAAGGCTATAATCTTCTTATGGTGAAATTATGGGGGAATATATGTATTGGTCATGGTCAAGTGAGTTAAGTCACAGGACATAAAACTTGTGCAAATGTAACAATAATATTTTGTAAAGTTAGAGCTGTGTTTTATATCTTCTAAACTACTCTTCCAAGCATATCTTTTGATTATTTCCAAAAGCCTGTTCTCCATATTACTTTCTCAGAAAGTGTGACTCTCTACATGGTTATAATGGCAACAAGTCCCGCCTTGGAATGCCAGAGCAATGGGGGGATTCTGGTCTTGGCTCTGCCACCAATGACCTTAAGCAAGATGTGGCATTCCATGTCCTGCATCTGAGCTAAACTATAATATGTCCCTCTACGTCTGACGCGGACTTCTCAATTGTTCCCATTCTTACTGTTTCCTTAGACATAGAAGCCATGCTTTTCCCTCAATACCGTAATATTAGTCAAATAGTATACCTTCTAAGGGAGGTACAGTCACTTCGCATATCGCATCCCTGCTTGACAGACTGTTGTACTGCCAGCACTGGTTTGGTTTAATCTCTGGTATCAGGCAACTTGAATTTGAACCCTGGTCTTGCTAGCTACTGCTACTGTGACCTCAGGTACATCTGTTAATGACTTTGTGTCTCTGTTTCCTCATCTGTAATATGAAGATAATAATGCCTACCGCATGATAATTGTGAGTGAGGATTAAGTTAATAACTGTACCTGTGAAGCACTTAGCAGAATTCTTGGCACATAACAAAAAGATCTATAAATATTATCTCTTATTTTTATTGCTGTTCTTAGAAATCAATGTGTTTTATTCATTTAGTCATCCAGCCATTCAGCTATTTAATTAATCTTTATTAAATATCTGTAATCATTCTCCCAAGAATATGCATTTGTAGAAAAAGTACTGTAGTTTGTTTGTTGTAATTCTGACAGTCTAGAGGAGAATACAAATTCATGTGTTTAAGTTTCAGATCTTAAATCTCTCAAACCCCATTTTAAGATTTGAAAACCACTTTTGTATTACCATCTTTTCATTCTAGTGATTTCTCTAAAATGAAAAAATAGGGGGGTTCCTGGGTGGCTCAGTCGGTTAAGCATCCAACTTCGGCTCAGGTCATGATCTCGCTATTTGTGAGTTAAAGCTCCGTCGGGCTCTGCGCTGTCAGTTCAGAGCCTGGAGCCTGTTTCAAATTCTGTGTCTCCCTCTCTCTCTGCCCCTCCCCCACTCATGCTCTGTCTGTCTCTCAAAAAATGAATAAACGTTAAAAAAGAATTTAATGAAAAATAGGGAAACATTTTTGCAATCATTTTAATGTTTCCATAACAATTAAACATAGGTTATTCAAGAACTCTTATAAGCCAAAATGATTCTGATATTACTTACAGATCAGAGTGATTTGAATATGCTAAGATCTTAAAAACCAACTGATATCCTAAGTCATGTAACATCCCTAAATACAGGTACACACACACACACACACACACACACACACACACACACCTAACTTCAATGCTTAAAATTGAACTTAATATTGAGCCATTTTCAGTTAATCTATTTATAATTCCTCTTTCTTATGTTCAAGTTTTCCCTGACGAGTTTCTGCATTTATATATTTATTTTTGTCTTCCCCTAAAGTAATCAAAGAGGGGTAACATTTTTATTGTTCTATTTGCTATCCCTGGTACTTGACCCAGTGCCTAACAATATGTAGTCCGTAAATATTTGTGGAATTCATCCATTCATCCCCTCAACAAATATTAATTGAGCACCTACTGTGTTCCAGGCACTATTGTAGGTTCTGGATATATAACAGTGAACAAAACACCTTCTTCCAGTCAGGGAAACAACAATTTACATACAAGATCAATAAAAATGATAATAGAGTATGTTAGACAGTGATAAATGCTAAGGGGAAAAATAAAGGAGGAGAGAGGATAAGAAGTATGTGTGTTGGGAAGGGGTACAGAAAAGGTCTCAGTGAAAAGGTGACATTTTAGTAAAGACTAGGAAGGAGTGAGAGAGTGAGCCACCCACATATCGAGGGAAGGAAATACTTGGGACAGAGAAACAGAATATGCAAAGGCCAATGCAGGATCTTGCCTGACTTTGTCCTAAAAGCAGCAAAGAGGTCAATGTGAATCAGTCATCATGTGCAAGGGAGATGGTGTTATTGAGAGTTGTGAGGGTTGCAGATCTTCTAGGGCTCTGTGAGTCATCGTGAAAACCTTTGATTTTACCTCGAGTAAACTAGGAAAACATTGGAGAGTCTTCTGAGCAGAAAGTGACATGATCTGATTTATATTTTGAAAGAATCACTTGATTCTGAATTAGGAGTGCAAGGGTGGAAGCAGGGAGACCAAGAGCTAGTGGCTTAGACTAAGGTGGCAGCAGTGGAGGTGGCGAGAAGCAGTCAGGTATGGATGTGTTTGGGAGATAAAGACAGTAAGATTTAATAATAGTGTAGAATGTGAAAAAAAGAAATATGTCAAGGATGATTTCAGAGTCCAGAGCCCAATCAACAGAAAGACTGGCATTGTCATTACCATTTTCAAGAAGCATTGAGGGGAAAATACTGAGTTCTGTTTCAGACATGTTAAGTTTGGGATTCATCCAGGTAGAGATGAATTTTTGAGTCTGGAGTTTAGAGGAGAGATCTAGGCTAGAGACATTAATTTGGTGGTTATTAGTCATGAGACTAGATGAAATCGTCAGCAGATGAGTGTAGACAGAAAAGAGACATATATGAAAGTATTTTATTACATCAGTTGTTTTTAAGTTTATTTATTTTGAGAGAGAGAGAGAGAGAGAGCATGCACATGTGAGCCAGGGAAAGGGACAGAGAGAGAAAGAAGAGAGAATCCCAAGCAGGCTTTGCGTCAGCACAGACCCCGATGCAGGGCTCAGTCCCACAAACTGTGAGATAATGACCTGAGCCAAAATCAAGCGTTGGACCCTAACCAACTGAGCCACCCAGGTGCCCCAGTCATGTCAATTCTTATGAAGAAAAAGAAGAACATAATAAAAAGGGCTTAAATCAAAGCAGGGATAATTTCCTTAAATATGAGAAAGTGTTCCAACTGTTAGGCTAATATAAAACTGGGATGGACTGCAAGAGGTTCCATTTTTGGAGAACTTTAAGAAAAGGTTTGACAATTGTAGGTCATAGCTGTCTTAGACTACTGCTGGTTGGAAGAGCCTTGCTTACCCTGTCAGAGTGTGACTGAAAGAGGAAAATGAAAGGCACATGTGTAAAAAGCAACATAGTTTATTATAATTAAGTGTATACCCATAAATATATACATATATCTTCATGATCACCAAAAAAATTAGTATATGCTCATCAAAAACTATTTGGAAATCACTAAAAAAAAAAAGGTAAAGAGATTCACCTTGAACATATCACTTATAAAATCTAGTATATTTATATTTATCTTCAATCATTTTTCCTGTGCACTTTTATAAAGTGGTAACTATAAGTAGTTTTTTAATGTGATAAATATAAATTATTCTTTTTAAATTCAAGTACAGGTAATTTACTCGGTGGCTTTAATGAATATTTAATATGTACTTCAGTTCTATATTGTGTCTAGTTAAAGCAAATAAACAGAAAAGGAGCGAAAAGAGAAAGGAGAGAGAAAAAAGAAGAGGGAAGAAAAAAGAGGAGGAAGGAGAAGTGGGGGAAGCAGAAGAGTTGGGGAGAGTATCAGTGGTGAGATGCCAGGAAGAAGGTTGAAAAGAAAGTTGTAGTAATTTATGAGAGAGCTCCTGAATTAATCTCCATTCATCTTGCCCTCCAACACTGCAGCTGTAAACAGGGGCAAAATGTGTCATATTCCTTGTGCCCTTTTAACTTCAGGTTAGCTTGTTAGTCAACAGGATGGCTAGAGCTGCCTGTGAGTGAGGAAGTCTTAACCGATTGCAGAAGCTGTATCTAGATCCCTACAGGACAACGGCCTGAGGGTTCTACCTCTGCCACAGATATGAATCTGTATGAAAAGCAAAAGCCAAACCAGCTGTTTAGTCAATTTATTCCTGTTCTGTGAATCTTTGATTTTATGTTTTCTTCATCACCTTGGTGATAAGTTAGCTGAATTAGTTTAGGGTCATTAGTAATAAGGACAAAATCATTCTAACATAAAAATTTTCTCATGCGTTACTAATTTTCCATGGATAGACTATAGGTTTACTGAAATCAGCTTTTTAAAAAACATATGTGATTGTTTGGAAATATTATAGCATAGAAGATCATTTCTCTTCACACACCCAAAATTCAGTATTTCTCTCTTTCTCTACCATTAACTAGTTTTGTGACCTTGGCTTACTTCTTAGGGAAACTCAAAGCAGATTTAGCCCTATGTATGATCAACGTGAGGAGACTGTATTTTGACAGCAGTGTACGAAAGTAATTTCTCAGTTAATATTCTTAAGTTTTCACACTTATCAAAAGAAATAACAATAAAATGCAAGATTATTTATAATTATTTACCATGGACCTGGTGGGCTGACTCCATAAATTATTACAAGGATGGGTTTGTGGAAGTCTTACGTCAGGAGTGGGAAACCACAGGCTTATATATCTGACCTTTAGCATGATTTTATTCAGTGACTTGGGCAATATCAGTCGGTTCACAGTCGAATCCCCTATACTCCCTAATTCTTTTGGGCTCTCTGATTATACCTGCCATACTCTCTGTAGTCCAGAGAGTATGGCAGGTATACTCTCTGTAGCCCAGAGAGTATGGCAGGTATAATACTCTGGGCTACAGAACTTCCATAACATCCCTCTGCCTTTTTGTCTCTCCCACTTCGTCATGTGTCTGTGTATCCCTTTTCCTTCTCATTTGTGTTCACTCTTCCTAGTGCTTCCCCTGCTTATGTCTTTCTTTGTTTACTTCCTCACATCCTTCCTTTAATTCTATCTCCACCCTTTCACTCTCTTTTTGCTCTATCTTCTTCTTTCGTACTATGAAGTTAAAATGTGTTTTGAAACATTTCATTTGTTTACTAGCTCTGAGTTACCACTTCTTTGCACCATATTCTTTCTCCAGGACTTACCATTTTTCACAGTTGCCCTACTGCATCCATGCCTTTTTTCCCACCTTCAGTCTACTTGACAGCTCTTCACCCTCTATCAAAATCCTCCAACCAATCCCCCCTTTGTTCAAGTGCACTTTTTCCATGAAAGTCTCTTCTCCTAATTCTTCCACTTGGTCATTTTCACCTCTTTGGATGTGCCCAGAAGTATTCACTTCCATGCTGATCTCTCCCTTGCTCATATGAAACATATTAATAACTTTTGGAACTTAGCAAATTATTTCTTATAAAAGAATATTAAAGGCAAAAGTTATATTATTTATCTTCATAGCTTTTATTATACAATGTCACCTTGTACATTAGTGACTTGAATTTACATGATTAATTTAAATCCTAGTAAACTAGATCGAATTTTAACTCCACGAGACAGTTAAAATTTTCCATGAATAATGACTTCTGACTTTAAAAGTGTTTCCACTTTTATCAGAAGTCTTCTTTAGGAAAATTGTTGTCCATATACTCCCAACCATAATATATATCCTCTTTCTTTTAAATATAATATGATAATATAATATTATATCTTTATTCATCTATATTTTAAAAATAGTAAACAAAGTAAATTAATAAAGCATTGGTAGTTAGAAACATACCATAGTTTTAGTATATAAAAAAGTTAAATCGAAAACAACATCTTTATTCCAGTAAGCAAAAATTCAAGAATTCGTGTAAAATTATATTGTCCATGGGGAAATCTGCACCATATTATTGTATTGTCCCTAGACTTTAGGACCAGGAATTTAAAGTGTTGTACTTCTTTACATCTATTATATCAACTCTTCCCCAACATCCTTCTCACCACCTCCTCTTTCTTTTCCTTTACCTCTCATCTCAGCTAATAGGTTAATACTTTGCATGGAGTAGTTGCTCAGTAATTACCTTATTCATAGCCCTGTATAATTGCCTACTGGTATAAAGCCACATGCAGTGGCAACCCACTCTCATAGTTATTTAAGAATTGAACAGAGAAAAAAGCTCAGTTCTAGGATGTTGCTATTTATACCAGACACTTCAGATCCCCTTCCATTTGCTTTCCTTCTTTCCAAAATGATACTCTGTTTGGGCTTCTACATGACACCTAAATCTCTACTCAGTTATTACCATCTACCAGTTATGTGCTGCCCACACCACTCAACAGGTTTGTTAGGAGGGAAAGACTGGAAATGGAAGAGGCAGATAGGGTAAGACTCCTAGAAACTGTGAAGGCAGAAAGTTCCTATCTTGAAGCCTGCTGTATTGCATCCCCAAGAACCAGCACAGCTCCTGGCACGTGTTAAGGGCTTAAAAATATCTTTCAAGGGAATGAATATGTAAGATCAGTATTTGGGTTTGTGTTATAAATGACCAATTATAATCCATTTGCTGATCTCTTTACCCTGTATAAACACTGGGGTTTCACTTTATAAACACTTCAGAACAATGTTCTCCTCTCTCTGATGACTCTCTTATTTATCAAAAACATACCCACCTTTTAACACCTGGTGGAGAATAAAAGGGAAATGATCCTAGTAGTAAGAGTGTTTAATTAAATAGAGGAGACTCAGCTAAGCTTTTCTTTTACAAATCACAATAACAATGTATATTGCTTATACAATGGATGTATTACTTTAATTACAGAATTAAAAACCAGAAGACTTCTGATTCTAATCCAAATAAGACTAGATTTGTTGTGTCTCAGGTCTCTCATCAATAAGATGAGCACAGTGAACTAGATCAATACTTTGTATACTTTTTTGGGAAACACAAGTACTTTTGGGAACCTGACGAAAGCTTTGAATCCACTCCCTAGTATTTGGTATACAATTTTTTCTTTCCAGTGTTTCTAAGGGCCACAGGCAAGACTCCATGTCAAGGTCCCTGGACTAGATGATGTCAAGGGTTCTTTTGAGCCTTATTAGCTCCAGAATGGAGCTGTTTTTGTCTCATTCAGCCCCACTCTGTAGCATTGTGAAAGAAATTAGATGTTTTGCTTTCAAGTATTAACACACACTATATGGTTTGCTCTCGAAGTTTGCAGTAAGAAAAGAGAGCCACATGCCTCCTAATGAGATCTTAAGCCAAATTAGCAGCTTCTACAAGGACAGCTGTCTATTAGCTATCTATTCTTCAGGCTGATTTCACAAACGTGTTGCTCTATTATTGCTTTAACTAACTCTTTATTTATACTTTGATTCCCAACTTGACTGAAAGGTTTTCTGATGCAGAAACCATATGTGGTAGCCAGCCTTTGGTTTGGCCTATAATGATCACCACCACTGGGCATTCACATCCTTGTGTAGTTCCTTCCCACATTTTACTGTATGGTCCATATGACAAAGAAAATGAGGCAAACGTGATGGTATGTCACATGTCGCTTCCATCTTGAAGGTGTCCTCTCTTTCTTCCTCTCTTTCTCTCTCCCTCTCTCTCATCTCTCAGTCTGAGGGAGGCCAGCTACCATGTCACCAGGACACTGAGGAAGCCTATAGAAAGGCCCTCATAGTGAGGAGGAAGTTCCTGGCCCATAGCGTGCTATGAACCTGAGGCCTTCCAACTACCATGGGAGAGAGCTTGCAGCAGAGCCTTCAGCCCAAGTCAAGCCTTGAGAAGATTGCAGCCCCAGCTCACAGCTTAACTGGACCCGCAAGAGAGACCCTAAGCTAGAACCACTCAGCTCAGCTGCATTCAGATTCATGACATTCTGACACTGTGAGATAAATAAATATTGTACTTTGGCTAACATTTTATGATTAAAACCTATTCAAGAAATCTGCTCTAACCCCTTTAAAACAACAACAACTGGGGCCCAGTATAGTTAGGAACTTACCTAAGGTCATTTAATTAATTAATTAATTCCTGGAAGGAAAAGGATTAAAGCCCAGGTTCCATAATACCTAATACAGTGTTATTTCCATGTTCCCATACTGCCACTTACTTTCTATTCAATCCAGTCTACTCCTAGGTGGTAAATAATATGTATTAATGTTTATACTAAAACAGAATTATTGGCATGATAAACTAAGACTGATAAGTCATAGATGAATTGTTCAAGCCTACTTTTCTGCCCTTTCTCTTCTCCAATGGACAATCTAGTTCATTCATAAACTCCTATCACAAAAAGTTGATAGAGGAAAGTAATGGATATTAATTAACATGTACTAACTTTGCTGCTTGTGGGTGGTTGTGGTGAGATTTTTTGGTAAGAATAGAATTTTCTGATAAAAATTTTCAGTTAACAATAGATATTAAACACCAGGTCATTTTTGTGAATAATGAAAATAACTATTTTTTTAGTTACTGCTTCTACATCCTTCTTCAATGACTCCTTATTACCTGTAGCATAAAGTTCATGTTCCCTAAAATGGAAAATAACTTTCCAAGAATGAGACTTCACTACATGCCCATCTCTCCCTACTTCCTACCTTGAAGGGTATACTTCAGAAACACTAATTCCCATACGTACGTACCTCCTGATATGCCACTCAGCTTTTCCTCATGTGCTATTTTCCAGGAGGGGATGCTCTTGCTGGATTCCCTCGCCCATTCCCTACCCACTTCTCTAGCCTGGTTCACTACCACTAGCTCTTTAAGATCAAGGTCAAACATCATGTCCTTTAAGATTCTTGCTCTGTCTCTCCCAGGTTATGTTACCTGCCCTCCACCATGGTCCCTCCTTGAACATATTTTTATCACATACTTACCATATTCCATTAAAATTGAGTTTTTGGTGCTGATCTCCCAAATAGGCTGAAATGTTTCAAATAGTAGGTCTCCACCTATACATCTATGTATCCACACAGCATACAATACATGGTCAGTCAATATTGCAATAAATAGTATTCTAGATTCTGAAAACAGCCACTGCAACTTTGAGAATAAAAACATTGTAAGATATTTTTAAGATATTGAAAAAAAAAACCCTAAGTTTAATTGGGTCACAAATAATGTATATGTCTAGTTTTCAAAGATACTATGATTTTTCAAAGAAAAAACCCAAATATTAAAAAGATAGAATTCCAGATATACTGTCTTTGCAACAACTCATCATTTTTATCCCTCCTCCTTTTTTTTTTTTTTTACCTTTTTTTTTATTGGGCAAAGTCCTAAAAGGATTAGAAATAAATTGAGAACATAGCAATCATGGACAAAAGAAAGAACCAATTTGCTAGTAAGCTATTTCTCTTTCAACCTATCCTGCAGAAGTGCTTGTTAGAACAAAGTCTCTGCTGTTTCTTTTATTTATTTTTCTATTTGTTCTGTTTGGATTTAGTGGCCTTTAGAGAGGGAAACTATCTGGCCATACTCCTAAAATTCTCTGACTTACTCTCTGAAATGTAATTGTATATATATCTATTCTATAATAATTATGCAGACACTAATGAACAGAAGCATAAATATTTTAATAAATGTCAGAAATGTGTTTAAAATGCAACCAAATTAAATTTTGTAGCATCTTTAGTAATTTGTATGCAAAATAAACTGAAAGTTTCTATGCCAACTCAGGGGAAGACATGTGGAGATGTTTTGTACAAGGAACGTTGGAATAGAGTTTTTATTTAATAATAGGAAAATAATGCCAAGTACTCATTAGGTCATTTTATAGAGAAGAAAATTTCAGCTGTTTATAGTTCTTCATATGCAAATTATCCCACTGCATGGTTCAAATTCATGTGTGAGGTTTTGCTAACAATAGTGACTGTATAGTGATACATGTAATGATAACCGAAACTATGCTTTGTAGTTAAGCCTCCTTGGTCCATATTTCAAATCCAACAGTTAGTAACCATGGAACCTAGAGTAAGTTACCCAACTTTGTGACCTGAAGTTGCCCCATCTGCAAAATGAACACAACTCTGCCAGCTTTATAAGTCCTCCATGAAGCTTAAATTAGGTACTATGCAAAAAGTGTTTAGCACAGTGCCAGGCACATGGTAACCCCTCAGTAGGTTTATTTCTTTCATTGCAGGAAGAAAAAAAAATGTTATTGAAAAACGCCTTGCTTTTTCCCCTTTAAAGTTTCTTAGTAACTTGTGTTGGCTCTAAGGAGACTGGAAGGTTTGAATCAGTATTTTGAACATGAACTTTTTGCTCTTTAATATTTAGTAATCTTAGTCACAGAGTGAACTTACCAAGCCTGCTATTTAATATCTGCTCTCTGTGAGTTAACTGACTACCCAAGATCTTCCAGAAAACAATCCAGTCATTGCACATAGAGGATTTGGTATGATCATTTCAATCACCAGCTAATTTTTTAACACCAATCTTTCTTAATTAAAATGAACAAAACCCGGGGCACCTGGGTGGCTCAGTCGGTTGAGCGTCTGTTTTCAGCTCAGGTCACGACCTTGTGGTTTGTGAGTTCGAGCCCTGAGCCCCACGTCGGGCTCTGTGCTGACAGCTCCGAGCCTAGAGCCTGCTTCGGATTCTGTGTCTCCCTCTCTGTCTGCCCCTCCCCCATTCTGTGTCTCCCTCTCTCTCTGCCCCTCCCCCACTCACACTATCTCTGTCTCTCAGAAATAAATAAATGTAAAAAAAAATTTTAATGAACAAAACCTAAACAGGCCTATGTATAATTTTAAAACTAGAACTTGTATACTAGCAAGCTTATCGGCAGGCCAATTTTCTGAAGGTCTTTTCCTTTCTTTCTGTGAAGCGGGCTAGTAGTGCAACTGCAAGCTTACAGCAAAGAGGTATTTTGAGAATTAATTAGAATGGAATGAAATGCTCTGCATCAATTTCGATATTGACATGCATATTTTAAAAAATTAACATTATTTTAGTTATCTACTTATGTTTAGTTACTCAGTGAAAATGTTCCTAGTTGTACATTGTGTAATTTTATATAGACTAAATTAGATTTATGAAAATAACAAAATGTATTTATGCATAGTAAAGTAATTTTAATAGTGATGTTAATGTAAAGTGTAAAACCATTAAATAATACTTTAAAACATCATGAATGTCCATCAACTGATGAATGGATAAAGAAATTGTGGTTTATATACACAATGGAGTACTACGTGGCAATGAGAAAGAATGAAATATGGCCCTTTGTAGCAACATGGATGGAACTGGAGAGTGTTATGCTAAGTGAAATAAGCCATACAGAGAAAGACATACCGTATGTTTTCACTCTTATGTGGATCCTGAGAAACTTAACAGAAATCCATGGGGGAGGGGAAGGAAAAAAAAAAAAAGAGGTTAGAATGGGAGAGAGCCAAAGCATAACAGACTGTTAAAAACTGAGAACAAACTGAGGGTTTATGGGGGGTGGGAGGGAGGGGAGGGTAGGTGATGGGTATTGAAGAGGGCATCTTTTGGGATGAGCACTGGGTGTTGTATGGAAACCAATTTGACAATAAATTTCATATATTAAAAAAACAAAAAAAACATCATGAATATTGAGTCTAAGTACAACTTATGGAATTATTCTCATCTCCCTTATGGATGAATTATTATTCAATATCCGATCTGGTTCAAGCTAATTACAAGAAAATTTCAAGACCAAGTTTGGTCAGAATCTTTTCAAAGTCGAGAGCACCGCCTTATGTCTATTAAGCATCCAACATTATTTTGTAATGCATTATTGGTACAGGGAGTTGAGCACAATTTCTCAGAAATAGAGACCCCTCAATAGACTTATCTAAGTGGGAAAATAACTCGCTTCACTGCCTACTTCATGATTCAGAGGAGATAAAGCTGTGCACAGCTGCTGACTACTGAGTGCACCTGCTTAAATAGTTATAACAGGGGATGCATCTTTAGTGAAAGTTGGCTTGTCTTAAAGAATGCAGCAGATAACTTCCATAATTTTGTCCTTAAAAGATAAATATATGCCTCAAAACTGTTGTTTCTCTCACTTTTTAGGAACTGCTTTGGGAAAAATATCCTTCATAATGATAATGTAGTTTTTAGGGTGAATATTTATGAACACCTGACTTAAATAGGTTACAATTATGATCAAAGATTGAAAAGACATTAAAAAGAAAAAGTATGCAGTTATCCAGACAAACACTATCATTCCAATTAGCAGAACTTAAATTATGCCTGTAGAAAACAGTTACCCTTTAAAAAATAATTATCCTGTAAAGGAAATAGTCATTTTTAGTAAATAGAGTGGTCAAAGGCTGAAAACTGAAAAAGAGCAAATGTTATTCTCATATTTTTAATTGGGAAAAAAAGGGGGTTTACTTTCATGAGCTTAACATTGATACCTGGCAAGATATTAAGTCATTTTCCATTTCCCAGCCTCTCAGCACTGTCTTATTACCAGTCATCTACAAAAGTATTTCCTCTGAAGGTAATTATTTGTCCTCTCTCGTTCATACTGCTCCTCATCTTTTAGGTCATTTTCTCCCAGAAAAGACTTCCATGCCCATTTCCTCAACTCAAGTGGAGTTAGGCAACCCTCCCCCAGGCAGTTGCTCTGAACCTGCCCCCTCTGACTTGTTGTAGTTTACCCTCCACCCTCAACTAAACTGTTAATTCTCTGAAAACATGGACTGTGTGGAATGTTTACTATTGTAGCCCGAGTCTGGGGTAGGGAAGGTATCAAGAATATTTGTGACATTAGTAAAAGAATGAAAAAAGTGAAGACCTCAATCTTTCATAGTTTTGTATGATGTCTTCACTATTCATGCAAACAAGGGAGAAAACTGTCCACTGCCTAGAGATGCCTCAATATGAACCAGACTGACCAGGCTCTTATCAGAAGTACAGTTTGAGACACTATAAAACACCAGAAGACTATCCGAGGATCAGGCTACTGGCACTAAAACAAAGTGAGAGTGTATTCACCAACTTTCCACTTCTCCCCACCTCTCTCTCCCTATGCATTTGTCCTGTCCGCCCTTCAACACTAGTCACTGAGTCCAGGATCAATCTTAGATGTGCTACTAAGTAAGGAGATTCCCTATCCAAAAATTATCAGCCCACTGCTTGTTTTTACTAGTACAGCTTATTTAATTCTTAAAGACTTTTCCTGTCTGTATCTCCTTTGCATGCAGACATTCCTTAAACCAATATCAACTAATTATCATTGTTTTCTGCATATAGTTTTTGATATGCAGGAATTAGTTGACAGTCAGATGAAAATAATTAGATGCTTTGAGCATGCCTCGCCAATCATCCTTCCAGTATTACCAGCTACCTGGGCCTGCTTAGATCATCGGCCTCTACAATAAAATTTTTCCACCCATCCCTTGAAATTACCTAGAAAAACATGAAGCCAAATAGGTTCTAGAGGCCAATACTTTTTTTTTAATATTAGAGAATACGAGAGAAGAGGGAAATGAGGTGTACTAGTCTTATTTCAGCAAAACTTTTCATTCTTGCCTGCATTAAATTTTCATGATCATTTAGTAATCAATTTCTTATCCATAATTAATTTTAGATGTGTGACAGCTAAAGATAAAATATATCTTCCTATACCACTGGGAGACAAAAGGAAGAGTAAGACATGATGCTTATCTTTCCAGAACTTACATTTTTTAGCGGCATTGCCAAGTGCAAAGAGACAGAAATGTAAGACAAGGCAAATGTGCTACATATGGCTGGAAAGGCAATTCTATTTAACGTCTCCAATAAGTGACCTCTTCAAAGGGTATTGAAATTAATTCATTAAATTAGCACTTCTTCAGGTTATGCTATATTTAAAATTTCTAAATAGTTTTTGGTCAGTAAATAAAACTTGTTCTTTATTGATGCAATTGAAATAACTTCAAACTTTGGCTCTAGCTACTAAAAGTCAAAGTTTATTGTTTTTAGGTACATAAGTAAGAATTCTTCAATCACGTTCGAATCCTAAAACATTTTTAGGTTAATGGATGGGAAACATTTTGGTCAGTTTCTAGTTGCAAATAATAGGTACTGGACATCACTTCACATTATGAAAATGGTCCTTTAAGCTGCCCAGAACTCAGAAAAGAGCTTCAAGCTAAGCTTAAATCTCATTGCAAATCTTTGGATTTCAGCCCAGCTTACATCTATACCCAAAATGTTACCCTTCTTATCCAAAATCATATGCAGCCTCCTGACTTTGGCACAAATTCTTGGTTCAAGGTCATTCTTAAAATATTGCTTCAGGTCCATTTTGTAGCCTTTTTATTTGGAACAAACAGCTGAGTGGAAGCTTGATTTAGTTCTTCACTACACCATAGAGAGATCCGTAGGCAATAACTCTCAAATTGCAATTTAATGAAATTTAAATGTTTTACCTAAATCGGAGGGGAGAGTTGGGGGGGCAGGAGCAGTGTATTCTGTTGTCAAATAAGTTTGAGAAGCCATACAGAATCTCCTGGAGTTTTGGAATTTATATTAGTATAAATTAGGCTCAGAGAATTTCTACTGTGAAAACTTGCTCAACTTTATGTAACCTACTATTTCCCAGTGAATTAGCCATAGAAACTATGCTGCAGACAACACCATAATATCTCGAGGGACACTAGTGTTCTAAGAAACAAAGTTTGGAATTGCTGCTTTAAGAAAAATCTGCATCCTGAGTTGATTCTGAATTTGATCCCAAAGCATTTTCTCAACATTATCTACAATTACATCTAAATTTCAAATAGGCAGATAAATATAAAATACTGCATGATAATTTTAGCATAAGTATAGTATTTAAGGATATTGAAATATACCTAATTTGTCTTATATTAATCATAAATATAAAGTGAGTTTGAGTATAGTCCTGATAAATAAACAAAAATTATTACAATTTTAGGCACAAATTTAATGGATTCAAACCTGCTATTTGAGTGTCATCTGCAATAATCTGCTATTATTTCAACCCCTCTGTACACTATTTAGTTTTGTTTTGATCTCAGAAATTCTCTCACTATTGTCTTATCCATTATTGCATCCCATTGCCCTTATTCCTTAAGTGCATCAAAAAAAAAAAAAGATAACAGAGCCATGTTTTATGAGGATCCTTTGTGTTTAAATCCACCCTAAGCTTAAAATGCAGAATCTAGGGCACCTGGAGGGCTCAGCTGGTGAAGAGTACAAGTCGATCTCAGGGTTGTGAGTTCAAGCTCCATGTTGGGTGTAGAGATTACCTAAAAATAAAATCTTCAAAAAAATAAAATGCAAAATCCATTTATTTTTATATAAAGTCCTTTGTTCCTTTCCTCTCTTGCCTATTTCTTCTCCTGTTTGCAAAGATGTTGTCATCCTATTTATTCTCAGAAGGACACTAGCTAATGGTTGTAGCAAGTACTCATGCCCACTCCAGGAGAAGTGATTATGTTCTTCTGCAGGGAAGTTGACTGGAACAGTCAGAGAATCTCTAGAGCCAATTCTCCCCAGTATACATCACACCTTTTACCTCTGAGAATGATGTTCTAAAGGCAAATTTTACCTGGACATGAATATTAGATAATTCATTTATCTGCTTCCTCATCCGAATCCCTTTGTGTTTGTATTTTACTACACAAACCCTTTTGTGCAACTAAGGTAAATAGCTTTAATGACATTTGCTTTGTTAGCAAATTAGGTATAGCTTCTCCACCTAAGTCAGGGGCAGATATAATCTCAAATGTAGATATAAGTCTTGGTCAAGAAACAGTTAAGTATTCAGTGACTTTTTAATGTGGCTTTCTGAACCATGTGAAAGGCAGAGGATTTTCATTTTCCAACCTATTTTGTGTGTAGAAAGACTGGATATGAACCTGGAGTACATTATACTGGGTGAAATAAGCCAGAAACAGATGGACAAATACTACATAATACTTCTTGCAGAAGGAATCTAAAATAGTCAAACTCATAGAAGTGGAGAGTAGACAGGTGGTTGCCAGGGGTTTGGGGGAGGGAGAAATAGAGAGATATTAGTTAAAGGGTCCTAACTTTCAACTGTGCAAGGTAAGTCCTAGAGATATACTATGCAGTGTAGTGCCTATGTTTTATACTGTTGTATTGCATATTTAAATATTTACTAAAAAGATGGATCTTATGTTAAGTGCTCTTATCACAAAATAATAATAAATTAAAAGGCAGGAGGGAACTTTTGGAAGTGATGGATATGTTTATGGCATAGATTGTGATCATAGTTTCACAGATGTACAGATTCATCAAGTTGTGTACATTAAATAAGTACAGATTTTTATATGTCAAAATACCTCAATAAAGTGTTTTTTAAAAAAGAAAGTTTGGAGATGGTTCAGAAAAGTAAGGAATTTGTATAGAAGCCCATTTCATTTAATGAATTCTTTTTTTCTCCATATTACTTAGATATGCACAATCTCTGCCTTTTCTTCTGTGTGCCACATGTGGAATTAAAATATAGAAAAGTATTATATTCCAACAGTCATGTAAAAGAAGCTACTGTGCTACCAGAAGTTTTGATACAGAAAAAGAAAGCTAGGATCCTTAGAAATAAAAGAAAGCTTACTTTAATCCCAAACTTACAAAGAAAACAAACCTCTAGTTTCATGTCCTTTTCAGTAGTCTGGATAGACCCTCTAGGATTCTGGCTTCTTCCTGCCCTGGGTTTTCTAGACTTGAGGTTGTCTCTTTAAATCACTGCCTTGAACTCTGTGGGGTGGCCATAGGAGGTGAGAGCCTAATTTGGGGACATCTGAGTCCATGGTCATAAGTGGCTCATTTAAGTGCCAAGTAAGCTGGCTTTGATGTCTGTACTCCAGGTCCCCTACTGCATCACCACTTGAAAGTGTCAGAAGAGATTCAGATCTGCCTGTCATTCTGAGACTGTGGCACAGGACCTATTCTTCCCTGGGATGAACTCATTCACCAAAGAAGCCTTTTTACATAGTAGCTACAGAGCTGTCATCACATGCATTTCCAGGCCAGTTCACCAAATATTGGAGCCACAGAGATTTGTCAGAGAGGTCAAATGGACCCAGAAGAACTTCCTCAATGCATAATTCAGACAGTCATTCCTGTTAGGCCCATTTTGAAATCCTCCGGGGTGTAAGTTAACTATGGAGCCGTCCCGGGGTTCCAAAATAATCCTGGGACACCTGAGGGGATCCAGGCTGAATTAGAACCCTTGGTCCCATTAACTAGTGGTTTTTTAACTTCATCAGCACAGTAAAATCACTAGAACACTTTAACAAACACCGATGCCTGAGTCTTTCCCACCTACTCAGGATTCTGACTTAATTGAACTGTGGTCTCCCAGTAATCTAACATGAACCTTCGCTGTGATCCAGGGCTTCTCAGGTTTGGCAGTGTGTCACAATTATCTGGGGAGCTTTTAAAATTCCTGGTGCCCAGGCTGTGCCCCGAATGAATTAAATAATAGTCCTTGTGGGTGGAACCTGGCATCAGTATTTTTTTTAAGTTCCCTAGCTGATTATAATATTTAGCCAAGGTTGAGAGGTAGGGAAACTTGGAAAAGGGAATTTTTTTATATATCTGAAAGCAGACTTCTTGCATTCTCTCCAATTCACTTGGGTCTCTGAATGCTCTAAAACTGTAGGCTAAAGAGTTGTAATACAGCTGAGTCACAGAGGAAAATACATGTTCATATGCTCTGGGTTGGTATATAAATGAAAATGATGGTCAGTTCAAATAAGGATTTACAAATTAAATAAGAGATACACCTGTGGCAATTAATTATTTGAATTTTGCAAGTGCCAGACACTTGTATTAGCCAGTCCCCCTCAAAAAAAAGAGGAAAACTATACAATGAAAAATAATCTTTATTATTAGAATTCTCAAAGGGTAGCTAATATTTCCAAATCTGCTCCCCAGCAGTTTATCCATCTTCCCCTAATTTAAGGCCTTGACAACTTAACTTACTCAAGGGAATGCAGGCCACCAGTTCTACAGGGTACCATTTTGTCAGTAATTCTCAGATTGTGGGTCAAATCCATAGATATGTTCTTCATTGTCTATTTTTTTAAGGTGGTTGCCCTGGTTTTCTTATTTTGTTTTGATAATGTGAATTATTGTTCTTTTACATAAAGGCTAAGAGCTGTTTGGAGCATAAGCAAGTTTACTGTCTCCATATTTAGAGGTGGTATGTATATTTGCTAGCTATTAGCAGAGATTTGTGCTGAGTAGGATCTTATCCAAAGAATTGTTGACAACTGGATTGCTGAAGATTCTGTGGCCAAAGTCAAATCCCACAACACTGTGTTTATTTGCTTTTTGCCAATTGTTAGGCCATATCCCGTCACAGTCTAACAATCCAAAAGAGAATGTTGCCAAATCATTGGCTAGGTTTCAGAATGGCTAACTCTTTGCTTGCTATGGAACTTACAATGCTTAATTCTACTAAGTGAAGCATACTTTTTCTTGAATCAGTGGTTTAGCACAATTAAGGATTTCTTCTTAAAAGGAATGGGTGATATTGACCATTGTTGATAAGAGTAACTGAATACCAAAAGCAAGAAAATTATCTTGAGGGACTGAGTTCTTTGTTCCACATCTGCCTTGCAGGGCGGTTGACAGTTGCCCGGTGCACTGCTGCCATCTCTCACTTGGCACCTCGAGTCCCAGCTTAAACAGCAGTGTTATTTCTGTCAGGTGTGGACTGATTGACTCTGTCTGTTGATGGAGTGCCTGGTCCAAAAATTATCTAAATTTACCCTTTCACCTTGTCTCCAAGAGGAGAGCTCTAACGACAGCAGAAGTGTTGACTATCCATTACAAATCCTTTTAAGATGTTATTACTGGGCATTTTATGCTTTTATTACCATTATTATTAGTTCAGGTTAGGTTCCAGTTGCATTGCTTAGAAACATACTGCAAGACTAAATGTGGAATCATCAGAGAAGACAGACTTTTCTTGCCTCCTGGGTGAGACTAGTATGCAATCTGAGGACCAGTTCTCCAGTGACAACTCCTGTCTCCTCAGTGTCAGAAATGTGGTCCAGCATCTCCTGGCCTCTCATGAATTCCTACATTTATATAGTTGGGTCTTACTTATCTGTCTACTAATACAAGGCTTATTTTTATTGGGTTGCTTGGTGTGCTTTTCCTGCAATTTAGTCCTTCTAATCTAAATTTAAAATACTTCACAAGACAACACTATAAATTAAGACTGAAGTGAGATCCTCACAACCCAGGATAGTTTCAGTAATTTTTAAAATTTCCTAAAAAATGAGACATGAGCTGTCATATCCGGCTCCATACCACTCCCCTTGTCTTCCTCTAGGCCTTCCATCTACCTACCCAACCCAATCTTTTGGAAACAAAATTATATACCCATATTTTTTTTTACCTCTTCTACTCACCCCAGTCCATTTTCTTAGCAATATCACATTTTTATGAAGGAGTTATCCTTCTGCTAGTGAAGTAAGCAGTCCTTCAAAACCTATTAATATCATCAGGTAATTTTCCTCTTCATCCAAAGCAAAGCCACAAGAAAAGAGTGGGGACCTCATAGTAACTCAAAGAACAATTATGTTTCACACAGCTGACATCTAACTTTTCATGCAAAATTTTATCATCTAAGACATTTAAATCTATACCATTTTAAAAGACCTCCACAGAAGGCGTTTAACAACCAGCTAACAAATTTATGGGATCAGAACACTGAAAATGAAATTCAAAGTGCTATTCTAATGTATCACACTTTCTGAACTCTGCTGCATTTTACTCCAGTAGACAATCCAATCACCTTTTACTCTCATTGTAAATAGGAAGGAAATATCTCTTGTTCGTTTGTTCATTCATTCAGTTAATGATTGAGGAATGTTAATAGTTTTCATATTTATAATTTCAAGTTTTTTGTTCTTCTTTGACTTCTTAAACAAATTTTATTGAGCACTTCCTTTGTACCTGGATACAGTAGCTTCAACTTCACATGTGTCAATTTGCATGTTTTATGTAGGGGACTTAAAATTAGTAAGGCTGCCCCTTAAATAACAGGAAATAAATATCAGAATTCTCTTCTAATAAGTTATTCTCCATATTTTTCAATGAAGTAATTACTTTTGTATCTTAGGATTTCCTGTTGACAATTGTGGATTAACTTCTTTTTAACTATGGTGAAGCCTGACTGACCCCTTCTTCAAGAGGATAGCAACACAACCTGACAACAGTGTTAGGGTTTACTTAAAGGATCCCATTGAAAGCTTCCCTTTCGAGGAGAATTCACCCTATCAAGAAAGTATGTTTATATATACAGCCTATGAAAAGCTTATAGATGTGAAGACTATATAATATATACCATGTCTTTATGAACATTAGTATTGTGGCATTCTATTTATGATACAGAAAGAGTTTCTCTCTCTCTCTCTCTCTCTCTCTCTCTCTTTCATTTTCACTGTAGAATTAGAATAGAGGAGAAATGGTGTGCCAAATTGGCCTTATGGTTACTCAAGGTTAATGCTGAATTGTGTTTCAGATATAAAATAACTTTGGCATTTTGTGTATGCCTACAAATGCCGGAGTTTAGTGGTTTTTAAGAAACTTTAACACAAAATAAAACACATATATGAATGCATCCCAGTTGTAGATATTTTTCATCCCAAATAATTACGTATACTATTCATTTTCACTGGATTTTACTTCTAATTTTTCACTTTTTCATTATTTGACAAAAGCATTCAAAAGGAATTAGTGGCCATGTACAAGAGTTCTACACAGTGTTTAGATTTGATAACCATATTGGTACAATTTCAAATTAGTTCCGATGGCTCATCTTATAATGGAGATAATATTCACTTATCTCACTCAAAGTATATAATAATTACATAATGAGTACTTAGATCTGTTCATACTTATGTTATGGTTTAGAATAGAATAGACTGTAAGAACTAGTGAGTGTATTAGAGATCATCTGTATATACCCCATATCTTAGAGATGAAAAAACTGAAAATTGGAAAGAATTAAAAATTTTTCCAAAATTACTCACAGATAGGGAATAGACCTATGCATCATAATTTCCACGTGGGCTCTGTCCTCTTGTTTCTTCTACCAGGTTCCATTATTCATGATAAATCTCATAACTTTTAAATAAATTGATTATAATCCAAATTCTGTTGCTCATATAGAAGTGGCTATCCACAGAAATTTTCTCCAAATAGTCATTTCTTTAGCTAAAGTTTAGTATAATCAGAACAATCTTCCAAGACTAACATGATAATTTTACTAATACCAGTAATAATTAAACTATAACTATTAATAATCCATTAAAAAGGCCTTAGTGTTCTATATCAATTATGTTTAAAAAGAAGATCCTCTCATTTTCATATTGGAAATATAATTCCCCAATTTCCCACTTATTGGCTCATTAGTTAAGAAGCCTAAAAACCAAGGCACCTGGGTGGCTCAATCGGTTGCGTCCAACTCTTGATTTCAGCTTAGGTCATGATCTCATGGTTCCTGCATTAGGCTCTGTGCTGGTAGTAAGGAGCCTGCTTGGATTCTCTCTCTCTCCCTCTATCTCTACCCCTCCCCTGCTCGCTCTTGCTCTCTTTCTAAAATAAATAAACTTTTTAAAAAATCCCTAAAAACCATTCATTAAACAAGCAACAAAAGTTTCAAGTACTCACTGCAAGCCTTAAGCAAAATGCACTGCAAGTGCTTAAGCAAATGTTTACACCATCATCCCCCGGCATTCTTTTTCAATTGACTTTAATATGCATAATATTATAAGATGATAATATAATAACATTGTTCAAGTGCTAGTAATACAAACCATTTATTTTCATTCAGGGACTTTAAATTCTTACTATTTATATCCAATATTCTACCTTATTAAATTTAATACTATTGAAATTGTTTGTTCATCATAACTTCTAAATGACAAATCCAACCCTGATATTTCAATAGGACAAAAATAACTAATTCTTGGAGAAAATGTAAGGTACACTAACAGAAAATCATGGACTTAACATCTCTTGCAACTCACTTTTATTTCTTCCTTCACATTTACATTTCTCTTAAGGTAACACAAAATTATGGCATGGAAGATTTAAAGAAAATGTTAGGAGGAACCTATTTTCTTGCTTAGGTAATTAAACAAACAACCTAATACAAACTCATTCTGACATGAACAGATGGACAGATTCCCTTCTGTTTTATAACTGTATACAATTGCACAAATCCCTGAAAGCATTTTTGAGCACAGATTATGTATTTTACACCACAGAAATATTTTTTCAAAGAAAATCTAATTGTTTTTTTAAAATGAATTTTCTGTTCCTCACACTAATAAGTTTTTGTTGAGCATTTACTGAGGACTCTTTTAGAGTTCCTAATGAGTTTTGCTTGAGGACGGTGATTTCCATCTCAGTGTGAATAATATCATTTATATTTTGCGTAACTTACAAGCATTTTGACCGTAGGACATAGGGATTATATTTTCAAATTGGCTTGGGTTATCAGCTCCAACCATAATATTAGTAGATTTGACCTGTTCCCAGAAGATGTTATTGGAAACATAGTTCAACGATCCCAATTTAGAGAAATTAGAAGATGATAGGGTTTTTTTTCAAAAAATCGAAAAAGAAAAGTAAGAAAGCATGTCACTTGAAAAATGGTTCTTTCACAGATTAAGGTTCATAAGCAGTGCTATAAATAAAAGACATTACTTACTGTAGTTGTTCTTCATCTCTTGGGTCCCTTTGACTTTGCCTCGTTTATCAATCCTCAGATACCACTGTGTTCGACAGAAGAGTCTTCTCACTCTTATATCCCCTCCTTCCATGTAATCATAACTTCTTGTATGTCGCTCAGGGCTGGAACAGTTCACATTTGTAGCCATTTGCTCTGGAGTCATGTCATTGCAAGCTAAAGATATAGTGCCCACTAGACAGATAATGTGAAAGCATGATCTGTAGAGCAAAGTTGGCAGGATCCATGTCAGTATCCATTTGCGCATTATAGTGTAGTGCTCCGGGTGTTCATGAATAACATAATGAAAATTAAATCTTGAGTTGATTGTTGCTCCTAGGTCATTGACCTCTTCCTATCTGTGAATTGTAGATTGATTTAAGAAAGAGTAGTTGTTTTTTTCCAAATTGTTATCCTTATCCTTTTAGTTCCTGATAACAATACAGGATTCCTCCTTAAATAACTCTCAGTTGGTATTTCCTTATAAAAACAGGTTGCACTAAGTTCAGTTGCTGCCACACTGTTTACTACTGGACTTCTGTTTGCCATGAGACATTAGGAATAGGGAGGGGAGGCAGGGGAAGATGAAACATTGTATGTACAAATGTTAGTGGGTAAATAGTATTATAACATGCAGTGTAGTTGGTACTGTGAAGGCACATTTAAAACAACTTTCACAGAGGATGTCAACATCTTTATCTCTCTATATGTAGATTTAGAAAAGTTATACATTACTAGAGACAAATCAGAATATGATTATACCATTTATTCTGATTGCTGTTTGGTAAGAAACATCCTGCAATTAGAGCTATTGATTTAAATTAAGTCCTAAAATTACTACTAACAAAGTATAAACGCTTTCCCTAGATTTGTTTATAGTATGCTTTTATGTTTGTGGTTAATCAATTATTTTCTCTTGAACTACCCACATTTCTCAAGTTAAATGCCAGTATTGTCTGTAGAACTTTATGTAAAGTTCTACAGCATAATTACTATACATAATTACAAGGCTCAAAAATCTGGTAACTTTACTTTTCCCCTCAGCACTAAAACAAGAGAAAGAAGTAAACTACTAGAAATCCACTCTGCATTATTTTTAAAAACAAATAGCAGTAACTTACTTGTTCTGTTGATAACAGCTGGATGCACAAGAATTCCATGTCTGTTGTCTGCCTTGTGCAACTTGAGCCTCTCTACTGTAGCTACAAACTATTTCTTAGCTGAGAAATTCTCCAGAAGAATCATAATTGTTTCCATAAATCAACAGGCAAAAGGATTTTCTCTCTGTGTGAGAGCGTGTATGCTTGTGTGTGTGTGTGTGGAGCCTTTTTATTCAGGGCTTTTCGATAAATACCTTTGCTGACCTCATTGGAAGCAATTAAAACTTAACCAGTGAGCTGTTAGTTGAATACAACAGCAAGAATAAAAGAGGCTTATATAGTATTCATTCAATGGTCATGAGAGGGAGCTATGAACATAGTTTATGACTAAATCTACCAGTGGGTACCTACTCTGTAGAAACAGATCTACGATTCTGAAACAGTTAAAAGGGGAAAAGGAATTTTTTACACCATCTTTACAACGTAGCAGTTGTATATAAGTTGAAAAATATTCCTTTGAACATATATATAAAAGGGATTTTTGCTAGTTAGAAAATCTTTTCCATAGCTTTATGATACATGCATTTCTCCTATTACTTCTTTGTACTCAGAATTTTAAAATAAAACTAATATGTGTTTATTAACTCACATCTTAGTGCTCTGAAGCACTGTGTAGCTGAGTCAAGGGTATATCTTTTCATGCAGAGGTATTTGACCATTGTATATGAGTATTTTTTTATGTTTTATATTCCTAGACTGAAACTTAGAACATCTAGTTTCTTATTTGAGCTGAGCCACTAATTACCAGTATGACCTTGGGCAAGTCACTTGGCATTTCTGAGTCTCAGCTACTACATTACTGCATTTGTAAAAATAGTGCATTAGTCTGTGGTGCCCTGTAGTTTTAAAATTCTATGACTTGGACTTATACTAACTACTAATATAAGGAAGAAGATGCATACTTTCAACAATTGTAATTCTTAAAAATTAAAAATAAATAAAATGGTTTTACAATGGTTATCAATGTTTGACTTTTGCCTCAGTAAGAACATTAGCACAATAAATAAGTGTTACTCTAGGTATGAATTATAAGAGCTATAGTTAATGTAAGTTAAGAGAAAGCTATTTTACTTTTCAGCATGAGTTTTCCTCCCCTTTATTTCCTGTTCTGGCCTACAAATATAGTAGTGGCCCAGTATTTTATTAGTTATTTGCTGCAAAATGATTGCATTGTTAATCTAAATCAATATTTAGGAATGTATATTGAAATTCTCTTTCCCATGTTCATACTCCCAGCACACACGCACACACACACACACACACACACACACACACACACCACTTGAAATGCACTACTTTACCACCAGGTGGTGCATGTAGACCAAATAGGAAAAGAAAATTAAGTCCTTTCAGATTATAGTGTATGTGATTTCCTTGCTTTTGGGCAACAAAATCCAGAGCATGGAATAGGTTAAATGTACCAAGTTACTCTTTAGGCATCAGATATTGAAATTTGTAAGTTTATTAGAGCAGAGGAGCATGGAACCTTCTCTAATTGCATCTGTTGAAAAAGCTAGATAAAAATTCTATCATGTATTTCTCCAAATGGAGGAAGAAGAGAAGGAAAGAAAGTATGATGTTGCTGTGTTCTGAACCATCCCACCATGGGCAACAATAAAGAGCAGTGTCAGAACTCCTGGAACTTGGATATTCCTTCTAAAGTGAAAATTGTTAACAGTCAGTTCACATGTAAGGATTTTCAGAAGCTACTAAATCCATCTGTTCCACACTGACCCTACAGATTTTAAACTAAGAAATCAACAGATTAGAAGTCAAAATTTGCTAATTCAATGCTCAAGATTTAAATAAAAGAGATGGACAGTTTGTTGATAAAGAGTGCTAGGGCCTCCTTAAAATCTGCTAGATAGAGTTAGCTGTAAAATTGGAAACAAAGTATAAAATTGTGATCTCTTCACTTTACCTTCATTAGATGTTATTGTACTCTGTGATTTGAAAATATAATCCCGGTAGTATTAATGAGTGGCTTAATCTCAACAAGGGAACTGTATTTAAGTCTTTTAAGAAACAGTGCCTGATACTTGCCTAGTTTGATATGGGGATAGAATATATAAAAAGAATACAGAGGATCTATTTCAACAAATATCATGAAAACATTAACAGCTGTTTAAGTATGATTACTCACCATCTAGTTTTGCTTAAGCAACCTCTGTTATATCCCTATTTCACAAAGAGGTAAATGATAGAAAATTGCTTTTGTTTAATGAATTTTGCATTTCAATAATTTTAAACCCATGTCACATTCATAAGTATGTATAATGTAATCAATAGAAGGGAACATCAATCATTAAATATTTTCATTATTTTACCTTTTTATGTCCTATCCTGTTCCACATCCTCTTAGCTCCCATTCTTTATCAAAAAGTATAGACAATCATTGTTATTGGTTTCTTGTGTATCTTGTCAGAGGTTTCTATGCATATACAGGCAAGTTGAATACATATGTGTGAATATATATATATACGCATATATATTTTTTACTTTTCCCCCTTTTATACAAAAGTAGCATGCCATAGACAATATGCTGCATGTTGCATTTTTTACTTAATAAAAATAGAAAGTCTTCCCATTAGTATTTAGTAAATTTCCTCATTTTGTTTTACAGCTACATAGTACTTCATTAATGGGTATATCACAATGTATTTGTCTAGCCTTCTATTGATAAACATTTAATTTTTTTCCAGTCATTTTCTATTACAAAAAAAAAGCTACAATGAATAAAGTTATAAATGTGTCATTTTTTTACTGTGCAAATATATTTGTAGCATCAATATCCAGAATTTGTCCATATATATAAAATTTAGATAGATATTGCCAACTTAACCCTCCACAGAAGTTGTACTAATTTTATAATTCCACTAGCAGTACAGAAGTATGATTCTTGTTCAGTATAGTATATTATCAATATAGTATATTAATATAGTATAGTATAGTATAGTATATTACTAATCTGACAGGTAAAATGGCATTCATTATAGTTATGCCTTGGGTTTCTCATCTTATTAAAGGAAATGACTATCATGGACAAGTACTGTAAGGAAAAGCTACAAACACCAATGTGATTTTATTACAGAGAATGAGAAGGACTGTGGTGTATGAAGAAGCTGCAGAGGTAGCCATGGTCCTGTTGGGCTATGTCAGGGAGTTTGATCTTCATCCTAAAAGCAATAGGAAACCACTATAGTATGTTAAGAAGAGTGACATGAACAGAACCACTCTCCCTGCTCTATTTTGTTTTAACTCCAAATTTGTTTAACTCCTACTAGCATAAGCTTATGTAATATTAAATTATGTTCATTTATCCTATTTTTCTATTCTCCGTATTGTCAGAAGATAGCCAAACTTTGTAAATGGAAAGGAAAGATGTGGGAGAAAAAAGTCATATACACTTCCTGACTTGGATAAAGTCTGAATCCACTTCACAGGGTTCTTCTGAGTGCCTTGAAAGGAAGGGAAGCATCAGAGTGCCTTTGGGAAGCAATCTGGGAAAGTTAGAGTCCTTAGACTGGGGAAATAAAAGTCTATTTGGGGACCAAGCTCCTGTATATCTAGAAACACCATAGCACACGGCAGAAGCAGCAGAGCTCCAGAGAGTAAGGAGAGCAAGGACTGCCTCATGTGTCTAAATAGATGGAGCCATAAGTACCCCTCATAAAGATTTCCCATGTTTCAAAAAGAAATCTGGAAGCAGCAGGAAGCCCATACTTGAAGGAACTGTGTGAACAGAGTCAGTGAACACCCAGAAGTAACTAGAGTAGACAAATGACTTGAAAATCAGAATCCCTTGCTTTGTCCTCGAATCCAACACCATCTTGAGGCAGAAGAGGGGAACCCAGGAACAATAGAGGTTAAGTTTTTTACCTCTATTATTTACTTGGGGGGGGGGATAACATTCTCAAAGTTAATGCAAGGTTGATTTATAAACATAAATTTATATGTTATTTCTTACATATTTGAGATTATGGTCCAAGATTTGTTTCCACTGCATTCCTCTACAGCTATCATCACACTGTGGATAAACCTTCATCTTTTCTCCTGTCAGTCCCATTCCATAATTTTTTTTTCCATTCCATTAATTTAGGCCCAACTTTGGATCCTGCTGTGTACAACCCACATTACTTACTTCCTTGACCCACTCACTAAACAAATATTTATCAAATAGCTACTTGGTGCCAGATGTTGAGATACAATGGTGAATATTCTGGAAGTGATCTCTGACCTTACAGAGTATGCATTCCAGTGAGGGAACAAACATAAACATGTATATCTGTCGTGTGAGTAAATGGGAGGTGGACATTAGGATGCAACGAAGATATTCAAGGAGATGGGGGTAAATGGGTAGAGGCTCCTCTATTTTAAGTAGGAAAGGCCTGTCTAAAGAGATAAATTTTAAGCTTCCTTGAACAGGAATGGCTTCAGGTATAAGCAATGGGGAAAATAGTGATAGATAAATGAAACAAAAAGTAGGCAGGGACCAGATCATGAAGAAGTTTGAAGGTCATGGTAGTAGGGGTTTGGGTTTATTCTAAGTGCAATAGGAAGCTGGAGTGTAGGTGTGTCTGCTCCAAATCTGATGGACCTGGTCAAAGATAGTGGCTTAAACTCAGGAGTAAAATCTCAGAAGTAATTGAGCAAGCCTGGGGTCCCTATAAATCCTCAGCTTTGTAAACTTTGTGGTTACTGTTGGCATAATGCCCTAACATTTTAAAACTAATTGTACATAAGGATACAAAGTCTGAGTCATATGTTCAAAATTGTGGTGTGCTTCTGACTCAGCTGTATAAATATCTCAGTTTACAAATGTAACTTGACTCTTTGTGTCTCTAAGTCTATAAAAATGTATGTTTTATTTAATTCTATATTTATAAAAAGTTCTCTGAAATGCTAATCTAAAGCTAAAGTTCTCAAAAATGTATTATTAATTTTCCAAATTACTATGCAACTTTAGACCTAGAGAAAGATATCTAGAGTTATTATGAGTTCTTTTTTTTTTAATTTGGAAATTTCTATATAATGAAGTTATATAATTCACTCTTAATTGGCTTGACTCCACTTAAATTAATGCTTAACTTTAGCAAATAATCAGTCTCCTTGATTCAGTGCTATATATTAGTGCCTAATTTTGACAGCCTAGTGCCATTCTAACAGTTGAAAAGCTGTAAAGCTTTATAATGGGTAGGGAGAGAATTTTTCTTCACCCCTAGGAGAATATCATGAAAGACAACAAGGACCCTGTGCAATTAGTGTTATTACATTCTTTGCTTTAAGTCGTCATTCTTTGGTTCCATATTCTCTGTCTACATAGCAAAACAGGAAAATAAGGGGGAAAACTAGCAACAAAAAATGTTTTTAAATCTTTAATAAATGTTACTGGGTTGCTAACAAAATTGTTTTTTTTTAATTCATTAGCTTTAAAACCATGGCTTTTTAGTGCCACATGAACTTTTCAGAAGTAGCAGAAGGAAGCAGAATAAAGATAGTTATGATAGCAAAGAAGGAGAAGAAAGTTGTGGAGTTAAACATTTTTAATATAAAGATGCATCCATGAAAAGCCAGGTATCCATTAAATTACAGATTCTTATAAATCTGGTGGCTAACAAGATAACTCATACTTAAGAGAAGAGGTTAATATTTCTCCTTAGGCTTCTCTTCAAGCTAAACATTCTTGCCATCTTTAAATATTTCTCAAATTTTTCCCTCAATGGTATTTAATATTAACTTAATCATACTTAGTCCAATCCTTATTCATCTAATCACTTCCAAAAGTTATCATTTCTACCACCACAGCTTCTTCCAAAACTGTTTCTTCTTATGAATTATCATCTTCATATACTAAGCCAAGTAATTGTTTTTTCTAGTCTTCTTTTCTAATATGAAAACCACTATTCCCAATATCCTCAGTAGTCCTCAATAGTCTTCAAACTCTAGACCCTCTCACTTGATTTAGGGTGAAGGCAGGTATACCTGCTCCCCACTTGTTTTCTTGGTAGGGAAAGGACTAATAGAGAAGAAATACTCCTTAAAAATTTTCTCTCTCTCTTTGTCTCTCTTCCTTCTTATATCTTCAGTCTTCATGAGGGACCCAAGAATCGTGTAAGCAATAATCAGATATTTCCTTTGAAATTTTCCGTATTGAGTTTTTAATGATACAATAAAATTCTTGATCCTATTTATTCTGTTAACTCAGCTAATTCAAATCATCACTTACCATGTATTTACATAGTATGCAAATATAATAGAGATACACTGTTCAATAAGATAAGCAAAGTCCCTGACTTCATGAAACTCAAATTATGGAGGAAGGGACAGATAATAAGTACATAAAAAGAATTCTGATGATATTAGAGGAAGAAATAAATAGGTTACTATGGTGGCAAATAACACAAATGAAAAGGGAAGAAAGGGCTTGTTGAAATCTGGGCACAAAAGGCTTTTCTGACAAGGTAACATTTAAGCTGAGATCTGATGGATAAGATGAAATCAGAAGTGGCAGCCCATTCCTGGCAAAGGTAACAGGGAAAACAAGAGTTCTGAGGTGAAAATGAGCTTGGTGTATACTAGAAATTGAAAGGTGACAGTATAACTGGAGCACAGTGAACAAAGGGAAAGTTGGGTGATATGAGACCAACCAATGTATATGGGCTTTTGATACCAACAACAGGAATTTTGGGTTCAATTCTAAATATAATGGGTTATAATCAATGAGTCCTGTGATCATTCTGAAAACATGGAAGATGATTTGGAGAATGTCAAAAGTTGAAGTAAGGAGGCCAGTTAGGAGGAGGCTATGGCTGTACTCCAGGTTGGAGGTGATGATATAATTTAGACTAGGATGGTGGAGAAGAGAGTGAAGGAAGTGAGCAAATAAATGTTGGAGACAAAGCTCAATGATAGATTATGTGAAAGACAAGGAGCTGTCAACGTTCAATTCCAGATATCTGACATTGGCAACAGGATAAATAGTGTTTCCATTTTGTGGAACCAAAGAAACCTGGGAGAGTAGTGGATGGGAAAATCAGGCAGTTAGAAATTTTAGCTACGAGGAATGCTCTAACCCAAAACTCAGTCTGGATCAGAGGGAACTGGACCTCTTACTCCCTTGAAATGAGAACCGGTAAGCATCTTATAAATCAATTACCACAAAAATGTGGAAGTAGAAACAGAATCTCTTTTTAAGGAACTCTGGTGCAAAAGGAAAGCTTTTCTCATGGCAGGCAGTATTAAGTCTGTATTTTGATGAAAATGTTAAGGGTCATCCTCCCTCTTTTTTCCAATTAAGAATGTCTCTGACACTCAAACTATTGTAGGCCCCATGCAATCAAAACTTGAGTTATGTTATTGTAAAAGCCTAAAACAGTTTTATGGTTTGATTTCAGCCATAAATGGGTTTTAAAGTTGTCAAAATTTAGGTTAAGGTACTGAGGAAGAAGATTCTTAATAATAACGTTGGCATTTTTATGGGAATGCAAACTGGTGTAGCCACTCTGGAAAACAGTATGGAGGTTCCTCAAAAAACTAAAAATAGAACTACCCTACAACCGACCCAGCCATTGCACTACTAAGTATTTACCCAAGGGATACAGGTGTGCTGTTTCGAAGGGACACATGCACCCCCATGTTTATAGCAGCACTATCAACAATAGCCAAAGTATGGAAAGAGCCCAAATGCCCATCGATGGATGAATGGATAAAGAAGATGTGGTATATATATACAATGGAGTATTACTCAGCAATCAAAAAGAATGAAATCTTGCCATTTGCAACTATGTGGATGGAACTGGAGGGTATTATGCTAAGTGAAATTAGTCAGTCAGACAAAGGCAAAAATCATATGACTTCACTCATATGAGGACTTTAAGAGACAAAACAGATGAACATAAGGGAAGGGAAACAAAAATAATATAAAAACAGGGAGGGGCACAAAACATAAGAAACTCATAAATATGGAGAACAAACTGAGGATTACAGGAGGGGTTGTAGGAGGGGGTATGGGCTAAATGGGTAAGGGGCACTAAGGAATCTACTCCTGAAATCATTGTTGCACTATATGCTAACTAATTTGGATGTAAATTTAAAAATAAAGTTAAGTAGTAGTATAAATAAATAAATAAATAAATAAATAAATAAATAATTTACTACAGACTTAACTAAGTTACCACATTAATTACACTAATATCTCACCAAGAGGTAAAGGGTGAGATGACACTAATTTCGTCACAGGACAGCATTACTGGCCATCTCCAACATACCCACTCTGGAATTTTTTCAAAGGCTGTTAATGTTAAACTTTGTTAATGGCTTTGTTAATGGCTTTGTTAATGGCTTTTGAAAATTAAGTACATCCAATTAAGAAAACAGTTACAAATTGTCCTACCATAGGCTTTAAAATCTATGAATGATTTATAGCCAACAGGGAGCAAACACTCGACCAATGAAGACTGATAAAGCTGTAACTTAATGGCTGACTCAAGTGGGAGAAGTATGGAGATAATAGCTTGATTCTTATCTATTTTTCAGTTATATTAATTTTAGCAGTCTGTCTAGATGCATGGAAGCAAACAATTTTAGCATCAGTCCAGGTATAGATCTGTGTGGAAGCACGAACAGTACCTGGAATAGGTTCAACAACAGATCTTGGCTCGTATCTTATTAACCAGGAAGACCAGGAACACCATAGAAGACCTTGAATGCTAAAAATGAGATATGTAGGCTTAGGTTTTCTCCAATGCAATGTACCATGCCTGATGTGATACCAAACTTAAGAATCTAACTGGGGGTTCCACAGATGGTGAAGTTCCAAGAAAAACAATTAGTTACAGCAAAAACTTGTTGGAGAACAAAATATATAGATACTAAATGCCTGGAATCTGTGAAGAGTGAACTGGTTAAATAAATTGAGTTCACATACTGAAATGCAAAAGAGGCACTGAAGCTATGCAAAACATGACTTAAATCAATATTCTATTTTATCACAAAACTTGACCTAGTTTCCTCCAATGATCATTCAACATTAGCATCCCAGACTGCAGAAGGTATAATATTCTCTCATATTATACACCCACACATTAGTGGTTAAGCAAGGCGAGTCTATTACCTTTATCAGCATTCTCAGAACCTACTTCTCTGTCAGTCCTAGGAAGTATATGGCATTCACGCCATACTGATTATGACCAAGGAGCCCCTATTTTGTCTCCTAGGTATCTTATGTCATCTCAAGTGCTGAAGTCATCTTCGCATCCCACTTTAACTAGTTCTTTTTGCTTGATTTACTCCAATACATGGCTCCTGAAGCAGTGGATATAATCCTTTCTTCAAGGAAGATAACATGGTGGAACTCGAGGAACAAATAAACCTGACTTGAATCCAATTTCCACCACTGACTAACAATAGGACTTTGAGCAAGGTATTAAACCTTTAAGAGACTCAGTTTTCCCATCTTTAAAGTAGGACTGACCTTATTTGTAGCTTAATTGATTAAATGAGATAATGTAAAATGACTATAAAGTGCTCAGCACAGTGTCTGGCGAATAATAAACGCACAGTAAATCATAGCTTTAAAAATAAAATAAAATAAAATAATGTTGGCATTTTTAAAACAAATCAATACTTAGCACCTCTCATTATTTTACCTAAAAGAAAATTGCTTCTATATCCTATATTTCCTTCTTAGAAAAAATATGCTAATATAGAAATGTTGGACTAGAGTTGTTCGGATCAGCATACAGATTACACAATGAAAAGAATATATTAAAAACTAAACTTTCACCAAATGCCAAGAAAAATAGGTTAATTGGGGGAGAAAAAAGGAAAACCGTATCATTCATTTGATAGTGCCAGAAGAACAATAAAACAAGACTAATTTCTTTGTAATAGAATTTTTGGCTACGCATAATTATAATTTTGATTTCCTAGCCTACGTAACTTGGAAGTCAGAAACATTGTATCATGAATTTATAAAGGTGTTGAATTAGTGAAAACCCAAAATTATAGTGTATTTTAAAAGAAATGCCAAGTGATATATTTGTAATAAATCAAACTGTTACCTGGCTTAGTTGAATCAATAACAAAAATATGGTGTTTATCAGCTTATCTGCAAATGTGAATAGAAAAGTACTAAAAGATATTTGAAAACTGCTTTTTCTCTTAAATATTTTTAAATGTCCCATGATAACTGATTTATCTTATTAATTTGCACTATCTTGGAAATTTCTGCAAGGTAAAAAGATAAATTTCAATCCACATTCAATATGAATGGTAACAAATTTTGAATTAAGGGACTCCAAATGAATGAAGTTTTACCATATTTAAAAGTATTCTAAGATAGGATTTTTTAAAAGATAACAATCATTTTATTATTTTTCCCTTCAATAAATAAAATTAAAGGAAATAATTCTAGTTCTTAGTACAACTAAGGGGGTAATTAAAGATTAATTCATAAGTGGTAATGAAATTATTTTTAACATACTCCTCCCTTGCTTTGACTGCCTTTTTCGTGCCTTCCATTTCATTTTATTCCACTTAGGATGTTGACATAATTGTGGTAATAAGTATACTTTATTTCTAATATAATCAAATGTAAAACCAAGAAGCAAAATCAAAAGCATCAGAAGTGTTGTTCTTTTTACCCCTTGAAAAGCAAGAGAAGGGATGAAAAATAGAAAATTTCTGGATTATTTTGCTATACCCAGAACATGTCACATTTTAAGTTTAAAGGGGGACTTTTTTCTTTTCAAAAAGTGCTTATCTTAGTGCTTGATTTGTTCCCTTTAGACCTAAAAGACAATCTTGTCCTGTTTTTAACTTTCTTAGTTTACAGGTAAATTTAAATTATGCTATTTGTTGGTGAGACCAAATATTTACAGAGATTTAGAAATTTTTGTACTGTTTGGAATTCTGAAACTGTTCCTTATCCTGTTCATCCTCCTTCCATTTCTGTCTTCACTTTTCTCCTCCACATTTTTTATTCTTTCTTCCCCTCTCTCTTTCTTACTCATACTCACACATGCATGCTTTTTCTATCATACTTATGCTTCAAGTTTCTGGAAAATCCTTAGGTCATCCTCATATTAAATTTCTACTTATTTATACTTCTTTTCAATAAAGTTTTGAAAAATACATCTGGTTTATATTCTAAACATACCCCTCTGAGAATAACTTCATATTATACAAGACAGTTCTCAAATAATAACCCATAATGATGCCACCATCTGGTGATTTTTTTTCATTTTATTTATTTCAGACAGAGAGAGAAAGAGAGAGAGTGCAGGGAGGGGCAGAGAGAGAGAGAGAGAGAGAGAGAGAGAGAGAGAATCCCAATCAGGCTCTACACTCAATGCAGAGCCCAATGCAGGGCTTGATCCCAAGACCCCAGCATCATGACCTGAGCGGAAATCAAGAGTCAGAAGCTCAACTGATTGAGCCACCCAGGCGCCCCAACCTCTGGTGATTTAAAACTTTTATCCAATGATTTTGAAAGAGCTGTTCATCTAGTCTTACTTGGCAGGCTTTTTTTTTTTTTTTTAAGGTAAAGTTTATGGAGGTAGGGTTTGTATGGGTAATCATTTAAAGCAAATTAATATTTGGAAACCTATTCTTTCAAATGTGAAGTCTTGAAAACTAAATATAGAAAATGAGTCCATCTTCTCATTAGCAGTTCATTTTTGAGAGCCCACAAGCTAAAGGACACATACAAAGCATTGTGGGAGTGAGAAGATAGCAAAGCCTATGTACCAAGTACCAGCGTTATGTACCATGCTCTCTGCTCTTCATTCCATGCTCCTATCTTGCCTGGCACTTTGCAGTTTCACTTAACCCTCCAGTGACCCTGTGACAGTGGTGTTCATGGCCCACTTTACAGCTGAGGACACAGGCTTACTGTCAGAGAGGCACCACTGCAGGTCTGTGTTAGTTATCCCCTTATTACTCAAAAGACAGTTCCACAGGCTAGTATTGTCACCAAAACTGTGATATTAGGCCTGACAAATAAAGTCAAAAGCTGCATTTTAAAAAGATTCCCAGGTATTTCTTATGTCCTTTGACGTTTGAAGAACACTGCTGTGTTTGCCATTTTGTTCTTTCCCATGCACTTTCCACTGTAATATAGTGGTACAAATTATTTTAAAAGTAAAATTGATTCTTTTTTTTTTTAATTTTTTTTTCAACGTTTATTTATTTTTGGGACAGAGAGAGACAGAGCATGAACGGGGGAGGGGCAGAGAGAGAGGGAGACACAGAATCGGAAACAGGCTCCAGGCTCTGAGCCATCAGCCCAGAGCCCGATGCGGGGCTCGAACTCACGGACCGCGAGATCGTGACCTGGCTGAAGTCGGACGCTTAACCGACTGCGCCACCCAGGCGCCCCAAAAGTAAAATTGATTCTTAGAGCATGTTGTAGTAGCAGTCAGTCTTTCTCCCTGAGGAAGTGTCATTAAAAAGAACAGGTCTTCCCAAGGTACTAATTCAAACCTTCCATAAATTATATTAGTGTCCTGTGGTCTTACAAATGAAACTGTTGGTGGTGTTCCTTTACTTGGTATGATTGATTTGATTAAGTTTGGATTCAGTTAGTCCCAGCAGTCAGGGTAGGAGCTTAATGGTAGCTAGATCAAAGAATTTGGGATTACCAGCCTTAGAAGAGACAATTCTTATTCTAATCATTCATTTTAACTATTAATTTCCCACTCACTTAGAAAGAGTTTGGTTTAATTAAAAACAGAACCAAATTTTGCAAATTTGATCTTGGAATATGGACTTATTTTAAGGCATATTGTTAGTGGTGAATATTGAGAACCCACCCATAGAAGAGGTTTGAGAGCCTATAATTTATTTTTTTTTTAATAATGGAATAAAATGCTACTTTCTTTGTTCAGTACAGAAGTCTTACTTATAGTAAATGTTCTGATGGAAAGATTTGGGGGAAAGGGTGGGGAACTGACGCTGCGTCACTAAGACTCTGCTAGCATTTTTCCCATTAGAACACAATGGCTCCAAACAAAGAGGAAATGATATGGGTGAACCACAGCACCCTCCATTTAACATTTACACTAAGAGGAAAACAGAATGAGCTCTTGCAAAAGTTTTCTCCCCACTACATTTGACTCCTCCACTCACATTTTGAAAGAAACATATGTATTTCATATAAATCGTACATAACACTGACGTCACCAAAATGTGAATTCTTTACACTCTGATTTCGTTATTACAAGATTTTGAATTTTTTCATTAACAGTACTCCACTTTATTCCGCTATACTAACAGGTAATTCTGCATGCCTTGGCATCTCTTTTCTCCATCATTTTCATAGCAGTAGGGTTGGTTCGTTCTTGTTTCTATTACAAAGGACTATACTCAGCTACGAAAAAGTTTGAAGCCCTTGGCAAACATTTTTAAATTATTGGATGAAAATAAATAAAAGAGATGTAATTGCTTTCAACTTCCGATAGGCTATCATGTTACCTTTCTCCTCTACAAACAGTGGGGAAATGAAATTTATGATAATTTGAAATAATTAGGCTCATTAGCAACTTTATGACTTAAAGGGTAAAACCACATCACTCACATTATTTGTTAAGCAACTATAGTATTTAAATGAACTCATAATTACCCACCAATTATTTCAATCATCCTCAAAGATTTGTGTTGAATACATTATTTCCTGACAGACACATAGTAAAAATCTGTTTACACTAGGACAACCACTCCATCTTAATCTCCTTTGCTCTTTTTCTTTTTCATATTCTTTGAACATACCCCAAGGTAACCCTTTGCTGCAACTAGGGTGGTCTTCTCAAGGTCCTGCCTAAATGCCTCGTTACCCAGCCTCACCCCTGTGCGCACTCCATTGGCCTGCATTCTTTTTTCCACATCTGAAGTCCTGCAAATCTGATCCGTTTTTAAGAGCGCCTTCTCTGGCAACCTGATCCCACAAACAGTCTCTGTCTCATCCTTAAAAGTTTTATTTCTGATACAGTCTATTTGCCTCTTTATCTCATATTAACTTTGTAATAGATGTTGACTTTTTCACAAGTATTCCCTGCCTATGTTGTATCAGCCTGATTATAATTGACTGCTGAAGCCAGGAATTGGATCCTTTGCTTCTCTATAACCTTGTAATATCTTTCACATAGCCCTACAAGAAATATTTCTTGAAGGAATGCATGAATAAATGGAAAATAGCGAGTTTAGTCTCAAGAAACCACATTGTGTTTTTTTTTCCCATTTAAGAGAGGTAGATTAATCTATCCCCTCATGCCTTTTGTCATGTAATTTAAATTAAAGAGCATAATTTGAACATAAATTAAAAATTTTTTAAAGACCTCAATTTTACAAATGAGGAAACAGACTCAAGTGGAAAGTGGGTTGCTGGAGATTACATATATAGTTTGTGGCAAAATAAAACTAGAATTTAGATTCCTGAATCCTATTCCTGTGTCCTTCTGAAGGGCAATCAGTGCTCCCCAGTAGAGACACCAGGCTAACAGTGGAGTCTGAGCCTTTAGGCCATTTCAAGAAAGGCATAAATGAAAGATAAAGGTGAAGCACTCAGGTAGGTTCATCTTGCATATCACATGTTTAAACCCTTTGTACTAAAACAGGCGTTATACTTATATATATATTTAATTATATATATATGGTCATCTTTTTCCTATAAGCATTTAGGTAGCTTTACATCAGTACAAAAGCATAAAATAACATGCTAAATAAACAGATAAGAAAAAGAAGGTTTAAGAAACACGAGATAGAAAAAGAAAAGTCTGAGATGAGATTAGAATATAAAATCCTACTAAGAGATCCTTTACTTTTGCTAGACTTGACTCACAAATAAGATTGGCTCTAAGTTTACTATCTGCCAGGAAAGGAAATGACAACATTATTTATGTAATTGGGCAGTATCCATAAAATAAAAACAAACCATTTGTGCACACAAAGTGTATATGTTGCTTATACTAAGACTAAGTCATATTTTTTTTTCCTGTGAATCCCTGTATCAATTTGTATAGGCTATATTACAATGCAGTAACATCAGTAAAATTTTAAGTGGCTTATGCTGACAAAGGTTTATTTTTCACTCACATTGTGTATCCATTACACATAGGCTAGAGTCTCCATTAGTATAGTAACTCAAACATCCAGGCCGAGGAAGACTTTATCTCATTCACCATAATCACTGAAGTAGGGAGAAGAGAACTCAATGAACTGTAAATTGGCTCTTAAATCTTTCTCTCAAAAACAAAAACAAACAAACAAACAAACACATCATTTTGACTCAGACTTCATTACTTCATTCCCAGGAGCATGGCCATGCTTATACAGTAAAACCTTGGATTGCGAGTAACTTGTTCTGTGAGTGTTCCACAAGACGACCAAACATCTCTAATAAATTTCGACTTGATACACGAGCAGTGTCTTGCAATACGAGTAGCTCGTGAAGCCAAATGCCACATGACCACAACTGAGCCAATGGTTGTCTCTTTCTTGCTGCAGAGGAGGAGGAGAAATAGGTAGAGGAATCCCTCACTTTTACACACATGTAAGTGTGTAAAATGTCGGGAAACAGTGAAAATTTTGCAGAAGAGCACCACCGGAATAAGGCTATAGCAGTATGAGCCATGACTCTAAGGACAATGCAATGTCACATTTCCATGGAATCCTCAAAAGGAGGCATAAGCAAGTGTTGTTGGTTCCTTGTTAAATGTGTATGAAAAGAAAAAGATTCCATTGAGCCAATAGATAGCAGGGATTGTGTCAGTGATAGTGCAAGTCATCCTACACAATAACCCTCCTCTCTCTTGTCTCCCTCACACCAGCCATGAAGGTTTTCAAAGTTAAGTGCTGGTTAATTTGTTAATTTTTCTTTATATTTTGTATTTTCTTTATTATTTTGTATTATATTACAGTATTGTAATCATTTTTATATGAATATTTTTGCTTCGTGGAACAAATCAACTGAGTTTCTATTATTTCTTATGGGGAAATTCACTTTGATATACAAGTGCTTTGGATTACAAGCACATTTCCAGAACAAATTATGCTCGCAAACCAAAGTTTAACTGAAAATTTAAAGAGGGAAGAAGCGGGACGCCTGGGGGGCTCAGTCGGTTAAGCCTCCGACTTCAGCTCATGATCTCAGGTCATGATCTCACAGTCCGTGAGTTCGAGCCCCGCGCTGGGCTCTGTGCTGACAGCTCAGAGCCTGGAGCCTGCTTCAGATTCTGTGTCTCCCTCTCTCTGCTCCTCCCCTGCTCATGCTCTGTCTCTCTCTGTCTCAAAAATAAATAAAAACATTTAAAAAATACATATAAAGAGGTAAGAAGTTACCATGTGCCTTGGAAGGATAAAAAGGTGAATATTTATTCTGAACACCCCAGTCGATTACTGCACTTTCCCTAAACAAGCTCTGTGTTTAATATAATGTAAAAAAAAAAACAAAAAAAACAACTGTGTTGACGTAGTGAATACAGCCGGAGTTGAGTCTATAACATTGTACTGTGTTGACCAAGGAAACAAAGACCAAAGACAATGCAAAATCTGGGACACATGGGTGTCTCAGTCAGTTGAGCATCTGAATCTTGATTTCGACTTAGGTCATGATCTCTTGGTTCATGGGATCAAGCCCTGTGTCGGGCTCTGCAATGCTTGGGGTTCTCTCTCTCTCCCTCTCTCTCTGCTCCTCCCCCACTCATGTGCACACATGCTGTCTCTCTTTCTCTCTAAAAATAAATAAATAAACATTAAAAAAATTCAATGCACAATCTGGTAAAATGGATCTATAGATGGTGGAAAATTCCATTTCAATACCTAGCTTTTTGCGGTCTACCTTAATTGGAAAATGCCTCCATTCTCCAATGCAGAAATAAACAAAACTCAGTCACACCTCAATATTTTCAATATTTTCTCTCAACAAAACTTTTATAAGTATGAAGTAAAGTGAGTTTGAATTTATACTCCTTAAGAAATAATCTTAATAACAACATTTACCAACATTTATATAACCCTTACAACATGCTAGGTACTGTGACTTGCATATATTATCTCAATTTTAACCAGTTAATATGTCTGTAAAGTAATTATTATCCAATTATATTTGAAGTAACAGAAGCTTAACAAAATTAACATGTCTAGGGTCACTTAGTCTACAAATGGCAGAGCTGGCATTTAAATCTGTGTCCATCTGACTCTAAGGCCTATGTGCTTAACTACCACACTAGTCTCCTTTGGGAATGCAGGTTAAGTTCACATGTATGTACTTTAAACTACTGGTCAAGTGGGTCAGATCACCTATCCCCTGGGAGAGAAGAAGACCTGGCCTGCATGATAAGCCTCCCAAACTCTGAATGAAATTGTCTTGGAGCATATGCCTGCAGAGAGGGTTTATATCCTTTTAAGGTCATTTTAAAGGAGGATCAAGCTCTCAAAATTCTCTGCCATTTGTGGAACGTTCACAGATAGCTGTGATATTTTTCAAAGAAAATAGGAGCGATGGTTTGAAAAAAAGTATTTATAAAATAATACACGTAAAATATTGTCCCAAGAAACAAGTGTTCCAATAAATAAAAAACACCACACAGGATGCATAAAATACAGAAAGAAAAGAAACTAAGAAAGATTTAAGGAAAATATTAACACTTCAATACATAGTATTGTCTTATTTTTTTAAATCTTAGATCCAAAACTTAAACTATTATTACTCATAGCAGAACAATTTAAAAGGCATCTTTATACCATAGTTTCTTTATACTAGTTTCCTTATCCTTTGAATGGTAAAGTGAACACAAGGCCAATCTGGTATAGTGTGACTGAGTAATTCAGAAGGTGAAAAACAAAATTATTTTTTCCCAATTCTTTTGCAATTCTCAATTAACCTGCAACTGCAAGAATTCCTGTGTTCTTGTGACACTTTCATGTTTTCTTTCACTGTAGCTCTATCATACTGCATTGCAATTATATGAGAACATGTCACAGACTTGTCCTCTCCTCCCCCACACAGACAATGAGCCTTGTTGTCTTCATCTTTGTATCCCAGGCCTTGAACATGTAGTTGAAATTCAGTAGACGTTTGTGAAATGAGTGAGTATGGGTAACATGACTGATAATTTTAATACATAGCAGTTTTTTATTTATAGTACCCAATCAGAGTAAACTACCCTGGAGAAACTGAGGAGTTAATCCAAGCATCTTAGTCAAAGCTCTTTCGGTTGTAACAGAAATCCACTTAAACCGGGTAATGGAATGTTAAAATGAGGCTGTTTCTGTCTTCATTTCTTGTGAGGTCATAAAGACTGATGACATCAACAGATAATATCCTAAAGACCTTCTTGCAGGCCATTAGCCTACTGCCTCCAGACTATAAAAGATGGTGATGAAGGAATATTGAAGAATCAAAAGAATTCCTTAAGAGGAAAGTATTAGAGTACTTCTCCCCTCCAGCCCAGAGAGAAAGAGCTTGGGAAGTTAAAAAGACCAAGAAACAGGTTTCTGCCAACTTCATTCAAACCCAAGTGTCGTGTACTTGGAGTAGTATGACAACTGATATGGCCCATCATTAGCACATGAGACTACATATGAGTCCACATTGCACATTATCATTCTTTTTCAATTAAAAAGGGGCATATTAGTGGTGTTTTCATTTCTTTAAATACTGATGAAGTTGAACTTTTTTTTTCAAAAGATTACCTACCAGTTTTATTCAGTTTTATGACTTTTATGTCCTTCATACAGTTTTTGACTAAGATTTTTGTTTCATCTGTCATTTTATTAGAAATTGTTTTCCCGGGAATAAGAAAGGGGTCCACTTTCTTTCTTTTCCATGTGTATATCTAGTTTTTCCAACACCATTTATTAAGGAAGCTATCTCTTCCCCACTGCGTATTTGGCATGCTTGTAAAAACTTAGTTAATTGTGTATGTATGAGCAGTATATGATTAGGTTTGTATCTGGGTTGCCTATTCTGAAGTGTGATGCCTCCAACTTTGCTCATTTTTGTCAAGATTGCTTTGGCTATTGGGGATATTTTGTGGTTCCATACAAATTTTTAAGACTGTTTTTTTCTTATTCTGTGAAAAATGCCATTGGAATTTGGATAGGAATCACATTGACTATGCATATTGCTTCTTTAGTATGGACATTTTGACAATATTAGTTCTTTGAATCCATGAAAATATCTCTCCAGTTATTTGCATCTTCTTCAATTTCTGTATCATCCTTTTATAGTTTTTAGTGAACAGATCTTTCACAGTCTTGGTTAAATTTAATCCTAAGTATTTTATTCTTTCCAGTGCAGTCATAAGTAGGACTGTTTTCTTCATTTCCTTTTCAAGTAGATTATTGTTGGTGTGAAAAAAATGTAACTGGTTGTTTATGTTTATTTTGCTGCATCTTTACTGAACTTCTTTATTAGTTCTAATAGGAATTTTTTAATTGCATCCGTAGGGTTTTCTACATATAAAATCCACATCACTTGCAAAAAGAATCTTACGTCTTCTGTTACATTTTTGATGCCTTTTATTTCTTTTTCTCATATGATTACTCTTGCTAGTATTCCTACCACTGTGTTGAATAGAAGTGGCAACATTGCCTGTGACCGATATCAGAGAAAAAGTTTTCGGTGTTGCCCCATTGATTCTAATGTTAGCTATGGGTTTTTCATAAACAGCCTTTATTGTGTTGAGGACATTGTCTTCTATATCTATTCTACTGAGAGTTTTTATCATGAATGAATGTTATTAAACTTTGGGAAATGCTTTTTCTGCATCTGTTGAGAAGATCATGTGGTTTTTATCTTTCATTCTGCTGATGTGGTGTATCACATTGATTGATTTGCATATGTTAAGCCAACCTTGTATCCCAGGGATAAATATTATTTGGTAATGGTATATAATTTTTTTGATGCATTGTTGAATTTGATTTGTTAGAATTTTATTGAGGAGTTTTGCATCTATGTTCATCAGAGATATTGGTTTATAGTTTTCCTTACTTTTGGTGTCTTTGTCTGACTTTGGTGTCGGGTGACACTGGCCTCATAAGATGAGTTTGGAAGTATTACCTCTGTTTCTATTTTTTGAAAGTTTTAAAGGATTGATATTAATATATCACTGAATGTTTAGTAGAATTCAGTCATCCTGCCATCTGGTCCTGCACTTTCCATTATTGGTAGATTTTTTTATTACCACTCCAGTCTTCTTATTTGTCATAGGTCTGTTCAGGCTATCTGTTTCTTCCTGATTCAGTTTTGGTAGATTATAAGTTTCCGAGAATGTATCCACTTCTTCTAGGTTATTCATTCAGTTTATTGGCATATAATTGTTCGCAATAGTCTCTTATGATCCTTTGTTTTTCTGTGGTTTCAGTTGTAATGTCTCTTTTATTTCTGATTTTATTTGAGTCCTCTTTTTTTTTCTTGATGAGTTCTAAAGGTTTGTCTATTTTATCTTTTTAAAAAACAGTTCTTAGTTTCACTATTCTTTTCTATTATCTTATAATCTTTATTTCACTTATTTCTGTTCTGATCTTTATTATTTCCTTCCTTCTATTAACTTTGGGCTTAGTTTATTATTCTTTTTCTAGTTGCCTGAGGTATAAAATTGGGTTGTTTAATTGAGATCTTTCTTATTGCTTAACCTAGGCATTTATCATTATGAACTTCCCTCTTAGAACTGCTTTTGAAATAGCCCTTACATTTTGGTATTTTTCATTTTCTTTGTGTCAAGATACTCTTTTTATTTCTCTTTTGATTTCTTGTTTGATCCATTAGTTGTTCAGTGGCATGTTGTTTAATCTCCACATATTTGTGAAATTCCAATTTTCTTCTTGTAATTGATTTCTAGTTTCATACCACTGTGGTCATAAAAGTTTCTTGATATGATTTCAGTGTTCTTAAATTCATTAAGACTTGTTTTGGAAGATCCTGGGAAGATGGCGGTGTAGGAGGACGCTGGGCTTGCCGCGCGTCCTGCTGATCACTTAGATTCCACCTACACCTGCCTAAATAACCCAGAAAACCGCCAGAAGGCTAGCAGAACGGAGTCTCTGGAGCCAAGTGCAGACGAGAGGCCCACGGAAGAGGGTAGGAAGGGCAGTGAGGCGGTGTGCTCTACACGGACTGGTGTGAGGGAGCCGGAGCGGAGGGGCGGCCCGCCGGCCAAGCAGAGCCCTGGAGTCTGGCTGGCAAAAGCGGAAGGACCGGACGGAGTGTGTTCTGACAGCAAGCGGGACTTGACATCTGGAAGGTTATAAGCTAACAGCTCTGCTCGGAGAACGGGAAGGCTGGAGGACAACGGGAGGGAGAGTTGTTGAGCCCCGGACGACAGAGGTCAGCTTGGCAGGGAACAAAGGCGCTTGACGTGGCATCTCCCTCGCCCATCCCCCAGCCAAAATCCCAAAAGGAACCAGTTCCCGACACGGAACTTGCTTGCACCGCGCAAACATCCAACGCTGTGCTTCTGCGGATCCATCCCTCCAGCAGGTCTGACTCCCTCCCGGTGCCGCAAGGCCCCTCCCGAAACAGATCTCCAAAGGAAAAGCGAGCTGAGCCTGCCCCTCCTGCCCCCCGTGCACCTTGCTAATCCACCCCAGCTAATACGCCAGATCCCAAGCACCACAAGTCTGGCAGTGTGCAAGTACCCCAGACGGGCCATGCCACCCCACAGTGAATCCCACCCCTAGGAGAGGGGAAGAGAAGGCACACACCAGTCTGACTGTGGCACCAGCAGTGGGCTGGGGACAGACATCAGGTCTGACTGCGGCCCCGCCCACCAACACAAGTTATTCAAGACAGCACAGGGGAAGTGCCCTGCAGTCCCACACCACTCCAGGGACTATCCAAGATAACGAATTGGAAGAATTCCCCTCAGAAAAATGTCCAGAAAATAACAACAGCTAACGAACTGATCAAAAATGATTTAAACAATGTAACAGAAAGTGAATTTAGAATAATAGTCAGAAAATTAATCACTGGTCTTGAAAACAGTATAAAGGACAGCAGAGAATCTGTTGCTACAGAGATCAAGGGACTAAGGAACAGCCAGGAGGAGCTAAAATATGCTATCAATGAGCTGCAAAATAAAATGGAGACAACCACAGCTCGGATTGAAGAGGCAGAGGAGAGAATAGGTGAACTAGAAGATAAAATTATGGAAAAAGAAGAAGTTGAGAAAAAGAGAGATAAAAAAATCCAGGAGTATGAGGGGAAAATTAGAGAACTAAGTGATGCACTAAAGAGAAATAATCTACTTATAATTGGTATTCCAGAGGAGGAAGAGAGAGGGAAAGGTGCTGAAGGGGTACTTGAAGAAATAATAGCTGAGAACTTCCCTGATCTGGGGAAGGAAAAAGGCATTGAAATCCAAGAGGCACAGAGAACTCCCTTCAGACGTAACTTGAATCGATCTTCTGCACGACATGTCATAGTGAAACTGGCAAAATACAAGGATAAAGAGAAAATTCTGAAAGCAGCTAGAGATAAACGTGCTCTAACATATAAAGGGAGACCTATAAGACTCCTTGGCAGGCCAGAAAGGAATGGCAGGAGATCTTCAATGTGATGAACAGAAAAAATATGCAGCCGAGAATCCTTTATCCAGCAAGTCTGTCATTTAGAATAGAAGGAGGGATAAAGGTCTTCCCAAACAAACAAAAACTGAAGGAATTCGTCACCACTAAACCAGCCCTACAGGAGATCCTAAAGGGGATCCTGTGAGACAAAGTACCGGAGACATCGCTACAAGCATGAAACCTACGGACATCACAATGACTCTAAACCCGTATCTTTCTATAATAACACTGAATGTAAATGGATTAAATGCGCCAACCAAAAGACATCGGGTATCAGAATGGATAAAAAAACAAGACCCATCTATTTGCTGTCTACAAGAGACTCATTTTAGACCTGAGGACACCTTCAGATTGAGAGTGAGGGGATGGAGAAATATTTATCATGCCACTGGAAGTCAAAAGAAAGCTGGAGTAGCCATACTTATATCAGACAAACTAGACTTTAAATTAAAGGCTGTAACAAGAGATGAAGAAGGTCATTATATAATAGTTACAGGGTCTATCCATCAGGAAGAGCTAACAATTATAAATGTCTATGTGCCGCATACAGGAGCCCCCAAATATATAAAACAATTACTCACAAACATAAGCAACCTTATTGATAAGAACGTGGTCATTGCAGGGGACTTTAACACTACACTTACAGAAATGGATAGATCATCTAGACACACGGCCAATAAAGAAACATGGGCCCTGAATGACACATTGGATCAGATGGACTTGACAGATATATTTAGAACTCTGCATCCCAAAGCAACAAAATATACTTTCTTCTCGAGTGCACATGGAACATTCTCCAAGATAGATCACATACTGGGTCACAAAACAGCCCTTCATATGTTTACCAGAATTGAAATCATACCATGCATACTTTCAGACCACAATGCTATGAAGCTTGAAATCGATCACAGGAAAAAGTCTGGAAAACCTCCAAAAGCATGGAGGTTAAAGAACACCCTACTAAAGAATGAATGGGTCAACCAGGCAATTAGAGAAGAAATTAAAAATATATATGGAAACAAACGAAAATGAAAATACAACAATCCAAACGCTTTGGGATGCAGCGAAGGCAGTCCTGAGAGGAAAATACATTGCAATCCAGGCCTATCTCAAGAAACAAGAAAAATCCCAAATACAAAATCTAACAGCACACCTAAAGGAAATAGAAGCAGAACAGCAAAGACAGCCTAACCCAGCAGAAGAAGAGAAATAATAAAGATCAGAGCAGAAATAAACAATATAGAATCTAAAAAAAACTGTAGAGCACATCAACAAAACCAAGAGTTGGTTTTTTGAAAACATAAACAAAATTGATAAACCTCTAGCCAGGCTTCTCAAAAAGAAAAGGGAGATGACCCAAATAGATAAAATCATGAATGAAAATGGAATTATTACAACCAATCCCTCAGAGATACAAGCAATTATCAGGGAATACTATGAAAAATTATATGCCAACAAACTGGACAACCTGGAAGAAGAGGACAAATTCCTAAACACCCACACACTTCCAAAACTCAATCAGGAGGAAATAGAAAGCTTGAACAGACCCATAACCAGCGAAGAAATTGAATCAGTCATCAAAAATCTCCCAACAAATAAGAGTCCAGGACCAGATGGCTTCCCAGGGGAGTTCTACCAGACGTTTAAAGCAGAGATAATACCTATCCTTCTCAAGCTATTCCAAAAAATAGAAAGGGAAGGAAAACTTCCAGACTCATTCTATGAAGCCAGTATTACTTTGATTCCTAAACCAGACAGAGACCCAGTAAAAAAAGAGAACTACAGGCCAATATCCCTGATGAATATGGATGCAAAAATTCTCAATAAGATACTAGCAAATCGAATTCAACAGCATATAAAAAGAATTATTCACCATGATCAAGTGGGATTCATTCCTGGGCTGCAGGGCTGGTTCAACATTCGCAAATCAATCAGCGTGATACATCACATTAATAAAAGAAAAGATAAGAACCATATCCTGTCAATCGATGCAGAAAAGGCCTTTGACAAAATTCAGCACCCTTTCTTAATAAGCCTCAAGAAAGTCGGGATAGAAGAAACATACTTAAAGATCATAAAAGCCATTTATGAAAAGCCCACAGCTAACATCATCCTCAACGGGGAAAAACTGAGAGCTTTTTCCCTGAGATCAGGAACACAACAGGGATGTCCACTCTCACCGTTGTTGTTTAACATAGTGTTGGAAGTTCTAGCATCAGCAATCAGACAACAAAAGGAAATCAAAGGCATCAAAATTGGCAAAGATGAAGTTAAGCTTTCACTTTTTGCAGATGACACGATATCATACATGGAAAATCCAACAGACTCCACCAGAAGTCTGCTAGAACTGATACAGGAATTTAGCAAAGTTGCAGGATACAAAATCAATGTACAGAAATCAGTTGCATTCTTATACACTAATAATGAAGCAACAGAAAGACAAATAAAGAAACTGATCCCATTCACAATTGCACCAAGAAGCATAAAATACCTAGGGATAAATCTAACCAAAGATGTAAAAGATCTGTATGCTGAAAACTATAGAAAGCTTATGAAGGAAATTGAAGAAGATATAAAGAAATGGAAAAACATTCTGTGCTCATGGATTGGAAGAATAAATATTGTCAAAATGTCAATACTACCCAAAGCTCTCTACACATTCAATGCAATCCCAATCAAAATTGCACCAGCATTCTTCTCGAAACTAGAACAAGCAATCCTAAAATTCATATGGAACCACAAAAGGCCCCGAATAGCCAAAGTAATTTTGAAGAAGACCAAAGAAGACTTTAGCCTCTACTACAAAGCTGTAATCATCAAGACAGCATGGTATTGGCACCAAAACAGACACATAGACCAATGGAATAGAATAGAAACTCCAGAACTAGACCCATAAACGTATGGCCAACTCATCTTTGACAAAGCAGGAAAGAACATCCAATGGAAAAAGACCGTCTCTTTAACAAATGGTGCTAGGAGAACTGGACAGCAACATGCAGAAGATTGAAACTAGACCACTTTCTCACACCATTCACAAAAATAAACTCAAAATGGATAAAGGACCTGAATGTGAGACAGGAAACCATCAAAACCCTAGAGGAGAAAGCAGGAAAGACCTCTCTGACCTCAGCCGTAGCAATTTTTTACTTGACACATCCCCAAAGGCAAGGGAATTAAAAGCAAAAATGAACTACTGGGACCTTATGAAGATGAAAAGCTTCTGCACAGCAAAAGAAGCAACCAACAAAACTAAAAGGCAACCAACGGAATGGGAAAAGATATTTGCAAATGACATATCTGACAAAGGGCTAGTATCCAAAATCTATAAAGAGCTCACCAAACTCCACACCCGAAAAATAAATAACCCAGTGAAGAAATGGGCAGAAAACATGAATAGACACTTCTCTAAAGAAGACATCCGGATGGCCGACAGGCACATGAAAAGATGCTCAACGTCACTCCTCATCAGGGAAATACAAATCAAAACCACATTCAGGGGGCGCCTGGGTGGCTCAGTCGGTTGGGTGTCCGACTTCAGCTCAGGTCATGATCTCACAATCCGTGATTTCGAGCCCCATATCAGGCTCTGTGCTGCCAGCTCAGAGCCTGGAGCCATCTTCGGATTCTGTGTCTCCCTCTCTCTCTGCCCCTCCCCTGCTCATGCTCTGTCTCTCTCTGTCTCAAAAATAAATAAAAACATTAAAAAAAAAAACCACACTCAGATATCACCTCACGCCAGTCAGAGTGGCCAAAATGAACAAATCAGGAGACTATAGATGCTGGAGAGGATGTGGAGAAACGGGAACTCTCTTGCACTGTTGGTGGGGATGCAATTGGTGCAGCCGCTCTGGAAAACGGTGTGGAGGTTCCTCAAAAAATTAAAAATAGACCTACCGTATGACCCAGCAATAGCACTGCTAGGAATTTACCCAAGGGATACAGGGGTACTGATGCATAGGGGCACTTGTACCCCAGTGTTTATAGCAGCACTCTCAACAATAGCCAAATTATGGAAAGAGCCTAAATGTCCATCAACTGATGAATGGATACAGAAATTGTGGTTTATATACACAATGGAGTACTACGTGGCAATGAGAAAGAATGAAATATGGCCCTTTGTAGCAACATGGATGGAACTGGAGAGTGTGATGCTAAGTGAAATAAGCCATACAGAGAAAGACAGATACCATATGTTTTCACTCTTATGTGGATCCTGAGAAACTTAACAGAAGTCCATGGGGGAGGGGAAGGAAAAAAAAAAAAAGGAGGCTAGAGTGGGAGAGAGCCAAAGCATAAGAGACTCTTAAAAACTGAGAATAAACTGAGGGTTGATGGGGGGGTGGGAGGGAGGGGAGGGTAGGTGATGGGTATTGAAGAGGGCACCTTTTGGGATGAGCACTGGGTGTTGTATGGAAACCAATTTGACAGTAAACTTCATATATTGGAAAAAAAAAAAAAAGACTTGTTTTGTGACCTAACATATGATATATCCTGGAGACTGCTCCACATGCATTTAAGAAGAATGTGTAATCTGTTGCTTTTGGATGGAATATTCTAGAGATGTCTGTTAAGTCTATCTAATCTAATGTGTCATTTAAAGTCAATGATTTGTATTGATTTTCTGTTTGAATGATGTATCCATTGATGCAAGTTGGGTATTAAAGTCCCCTCTGTTATTGTATTGTTGTCCATTTTCCCCTTTAGGTCTGTTTACTATTTGCTTTGTATATTGGGTGCTCCAATATTAAGTACATAAATATTTACAAATGTTATATCCTCTTGTTGAAACGACCCCTTTATCATTATAGAATGACCTTTGTCTCTTTGTTACATTCTTTGTCTTAAAGTCTATGTTGTCTGATATAAATAAAGCTACCCCCGGGGCGCCTGGGTGGCGCAGTCGTTTAAGCGTCCGACTTCAGCCAGGTCACGATCTCGCGGTCCGGGAGTTCGAGCCCCGCGTCAGGCTCTGAGCTGATGGCTCGGAGCCTGGAGCCTGTTTCCGATTCTGTGTCTCCCTCTCTCTCTGCCCCTCCCCCGTTCATGCTCTGTCTCTCTCTGTCCCAAAAATAAATAAATAAATAAATAAAACATTGAAAAAAAATAAAGCTACCCCAGCTTTCTTTTCATTTTTATTTACATGGAATATCTTTTTCTATCCCTTCATTTTCAGTCTGTGTGTGTCCTTACATGTGAAGTGAGTCTCTTGTAGGCAATATATATATAGGTCTTATTTGTTTGTTTATCCACTTAGCCACTCTGTCTTTTGATTGGAGAATTTTATTACACTTACATTTATAGGTAATTATTGAAACTTATGTGCTTATTGCCATTTTTAAAATTGTTATCTGGCTGTTGTGTAATTTCTTTTTTCCTTTCTTCTTCTCTTGTGATACGATGATTTTTTTTGTAGTGATATGCCTAGATATTTCTTTATATCTATTGTTTACTGTAAGTTTTTGCTTTGTTATTAGTTTGAGGCTTACATAAAAAAACTTACATTTATAACATCCTGTTTTAGATTGAAAACAACTTAAGTTCAAACACATTTTAAAACGTTACATGATTATTCCTCCTCCATGTTTTATGTTTTTGATGTCACAGTTTCTTTTTACCTTATGTATTCCATTAACAAATTCTTGATTATAGTTTTTAATACTTTTGTCTTTTAACCTACATACCAGATTTGTAAGTCATTGTCACCACTCTACAACATCAGAATACTCTGAATTTTGCCGTATATTTACCTTTACTAGTGAGATATATACTTTCATATGTTTTCCTATTACTAATTAACATCCTTTGGTTTCAGTTTAAAGAAGTACCTTTAGGGGCACCTGGATGGCTCATTCAGTTGAGCGTCCAACTCTTGATTTCAGCTCAGGTCATGATCCACGGGTTGTGGGATCGAGCCCCATATCTGACTCCACGCCAAGTGTAAAGTCTGTTTAAAATTCTCTCTCTCCCTCTTCTCCTCTCCCCCACTCATGCTCTCTCTCTCTCAAAAAAAAAAAAAAAGTTCCCTTTAACATTCTTTGTAAGCCAGTGATGAACTCCTTTTGCTTTTCCTTGTCTGGAAAACTCTATCTCTTTTACAATTCTAAAGGACAACTTTAGAGTGGTCTTGTTTGGCAGAGGTTTTTTTCTTTCAGCATTTGAAATATATCATTCCACTCCCTTCTGACTTTCAAAGTTTCTGCTGAAAAATCTGCTAACAATCTTTTGGGGGTTCCCTTGTGCGTAATAACTTGTTTTTCTCTTGCTGCTTTAAGAGCCTCTCTTTGTCTTTAACTTTTGACAATTTAATTATAATATGTCTTGATATGTGTCTCTTTGGAGTTATTTTATTTGGAACTCTCTGGGCTTCCTTGATCTAGATGACTGTTTTCTTCCCCAAGTTAGGGAAGTTTTTAGCTATTATTTCTTCAAGTAAGTTTTCTGACCCTTTCTCATTTCTCCTTCAGGGTCCCCTATAATGCAAATATATGATCTGCTTGAGGTTGCCTCATAAGTCTTTTAAGCTATCTTTATCCTTTTTGTTTCTTCCTCTTTTCCTTCTCCTTTTCTCCCCTCTTCTCCTTCTTTCCCTCCTCCTCCATGTTCTTCATCTTTCTCTTCTTTACTGCTCTTATTGGATGATTCCACTGTCTTGTTTTCACATTTGCTGATCCTTTCCTCCATGTCCTATAGTGCTTCTATTGAACCCTTCTTTTTTTAAGAATTTGTTTTAATGTTTATTTTTGAGAGAGAGAGAGAGAGAGAGAGAGAGAGAGAGAGAATGAGGGAGGAGCAGAAAGAGGGAGACACAGAATTGGAAGCAGGCCCCAGGGTCTGTCTGAGCTGTCAGCACAGAGCCTGATGTGGGGCTCGAACTTATGAACCGTGAGACCATGACCTGAGCCAAAGTTGGATGCTTAACCAACTAAGCCACCCAGGCGCCCTTTTATTGAACCCTTCTATTGTATTTTTCAGTTCCATTTTTATATTCTTTGCTCTGTAATTTTTGTTTTGTACTTTCTTATATTTTCTATCTCTCTGTTGAAATTCTCACTTTGTTCTTGCATTGTTCTCCTGACCTCAGTGAACACCTTTATGACTTACTTTGAATTCTTTATCAAGTAAACCACTTACTTCTATTTTGCTAAAAAAATTTTCTGAGGTTTTAACTTGTTCTGTAATTTGGAACATATTCTTATGTTGTTTTCATTTTCTTGGACTCTGTGTTGGTTTCAATGAATTCAATAAAACAGCCACTTTCCCAGTCTTGAAGGAGTGGCCTTTCCTGGCCCTACCTCTTGGTTTCTCTCAAACCTTTGTGATTTGTTAAAATAGGCTACTTTGTTTAAGAACAAAGTGGTTTCCAGTAGTTGAGGGTATGTCAAGAACTGTCCGTTTCCCAAAGGGAAGGATCTCAGTCAATATTTAGATTCAAGCTGAGTGGAAGCAAGACCCTCAGACAGCAACTTTGAAAATATGCAAATAAATCTCTTTCAGGAGAAAATTAGGAGATGGAAATTTCTGTCTGTTCTCTCTGCCTTGAGCCCTGGGGCAATAGTCTATTAAGAACTATTTCTTTGTTTGCTACTGTCCTACTGAACCCATGAACACAAGCCCTGCTAGCTACCAGAACCATGCTATCAAGGGATGTGTCCTCTGGATAGTGGCCACAAAAGTCTGTGCTCTGGCCTTCTCTTTTGTAGAACATTTTTAGATATGGGAACATGGTTTCAACATAGAACCCATCAGTGATAAGTTCATGTAATCACTAATCTCAAGAATGTAAAGAATTTATATGACACCAGGCAAGACTGTCAAGGCTTGGTTATAAAATAAAAGTAATCCAAATTCCTTTTAATTTTATTATTTTCAACAATTATAGTTTGTATTACTGTGTGCAATGAAATTAGTCTTAATTTTTGTTTCATTTTTAATGTTCTTATGTAGATAAATTTACATATGATATAGGAAAAAGGAATTTCCCAGACAGTATGTCCTAATTTTTACTTCAGAACTCATTTAGTTGTTAGTTTTTTTAATGTTTTCTATTCTACAGGAAAGACTTAAAATGGATCGAATTTCCTTCAACATCTTTGATCAAGTCAAGCTTAAAAGCTATTTTGTTTTACATTTGTAATGTGTGGCTCCACAGAGCCTTAGTTCATAAATACACTAGTTCTTTATTTCAGATACTTGCCACTTAGCTCTTTACACAAAAACTATAGAAATATTTAAAAACTAATCACTTGTGTTTTGCACCTATAACTTGTGTAAGTAATAATATGAGATTTAGTTCTTAAAGACACAGATATAATACCTAGTAAGCAGTAATAGAAAGAAATAATTTCCCAAGCCAAAATAAAGGAATAATACTGTATTTTCCTTGGGAAACAAATGTGATATGGATCACTATTATATATTACACATAAAATCTTGATGTTCTTGGATATACTAAATTTAGTTCAAACTTGGTGAAACTCAAGGATGCTAGAGGTAGCCTACTTACATGCATATAGCACTTCATAATTAACAAAGTGCATTTATAGGCACTTGAACTCTCTAACCTCTCTGTGAGATTATTTATAATTATGTATGTTATATTAACATTACTAGGAGAAGAAAGTTAATTGTACTTTAGAACATTGTGAAGAAGTCCTTAATGCTTCATTTTGCCAATTTAAAACAAATCACATATAGAGAAGGGGGAAGATGATTCTGTATGTAGCTAAGTAGACAGATGTAACTTGTTTGACGTCTAATATGTAAACAAACCAATGACTGGCCCTGCAAATGGTAGGGCTGAAGGGACTTGGAGAAGTATATGTATAGGATCTGAAAAAAATCTGGGAAGCATGATAAGAAAACATATGCAATAAAGCAGTAAGGACATACTCATGGGTGTGCAGTACTTGGTTTGAAATAACTGTATCATTTTCCTATATTACTGAAACAAAATTGTATTTGTTTTATTTCTTATTTGCTCAGATCACATGTATTTTGCATGACTACTTGTGTTTTCTCTTTCCTTTGTTTCCCCTTACACTTCAACACTAGATGAAACTCTCCAAGAGCAATTCTAGTTTAACTTAGATATAAATGGATCTCTGAGTAATGCTTTTTTTGTGTTTCTCTAGTTTATTAACTAATTGTATTAATATATGCATGAAGTTTAATTTTGCCAAATTATGGGGATTATTTGCATCTCAGAAAGACTACTAATACTAAAGTAAAAACTACAAAGGTGGATAAAGATAACCATACTTACTCGTATAAGTGTCTCCCTTTTAAACATTCCTAAAATAAATAGGGGATAGGTGTGGAATTGAATTTGTTTCCAATGTAAGTGGAGTAAGACTGGAATATTTTGTCACTAGTGAAATTTCTGAAGACTAGTAAGAATAGATGAGACATTTTCTTATGGTTTTATCAAATAGGATTATTTTTGGTTTTTCAAATGATCTTCTCAAGCTTTTAGGGATATGAGAACAGAGGATATATGAAAACTATAATCAGGGAAAATTAATATTTTCACCTAAAATAAATTATGGATTAGGGGACTATAGGAGAAAAAAGCTAATAAATATAGTCATTTTAAGATTACTTATATCCTGGTGGAATTTTTCATTTTTGTAGAATTTTCTGCAATATCTTTTGACTCTGTCACTCCTAAAATTTCCTTGCTTTGTGTTTTTTATTTAGTTCTTACTTTTGTGTCTTTTGCTATTATTCCCAGCTTAAGATTTTTGCCTGATATTAATGTATATGACCTTCTATTGATTAATTTTACAACCAAAGTTAAGTATTCTCAAAAGTAAGGTTTTTATTGTAGGTACAATAGACATGAAGTAGAGATCGTTATATTATTAATATTATATCTGTTCATACAGACTAGGAATTATGTATTATATAAATATGTATTTAAGGAGGATTCAAAATGGAGCAAGTTTTATTTTTTTAATTATCCCTCTCAGGGAATATTTGTATTGGTTTTTTATTTATCTTGTTTATTTATACAAATGAAGGCAAATACAATATACTTTTACATCCTCCCTTTTATACTAAAGGTATATATCAGTCAAATAATATACTCTGCTCTACACATTGCCTTCATCACTTAATGATATGACCTATATATCTCTTCTTATCAGTATAGGGATCTTCCTCATTTCTTCTTACAACTGCATAGTGTTCCATCAAATCGGGTGCCTTAGTTTATTTAACTAGTACTTGACTGCTATTAAATACATGGGCTATTTATAATCCCTAAATTTTATAAATTACACCACAATCAATAAACTTGTACATGTGTTCTTTCATACTGTGGAGAAGACTGTGTACGACATAGTCTCAGAAGAGTGATTGCTGGGTCAAAGATTGCTGGGTCTGTATTTTTGTAGATATTGCCAGATGTCCCTCCATAAGGGGTTGTTTGCTTTTGAGCAGGTTTTAAAGGAAATAAATTATATGCTTTATTACCTTTCTTGCCCATTCTAACTCCAACTTAATCTAAACCTGGTTCCACTCAAAATTCTAAAATGCTAGTTCCTTCCTAATTCATTCTTTACTCTGCCAGAGATAAATGCCTACTTGCCTCTAGCATTTCAGGCTGATATTAATATCTTTTAACGTCTAATGTAAAAAATCAATCCAGGTGACTTTTCTTAACTCTTCAGAGCTGTATCATCAACATTACAATCTGTAGATCCAATTAGTCTACCTGGTAATTGATAATAACAATCAGGCCAGAATCTAGTACAAACCTCAGATTACTTGTGTTCTCTGTTCTGTGTTAAGATATCCTTAATAACTAGCTTGTTCTTTTAGGCTGATCGAACTACTGATTAAAATACAATTCTCCTTTTCTTTAAAACATGGCAAGATTTCCTTGTTATCTTCATGTATCTTCATGCTGGTTGCAGGGGAAACTTACCAAATCTTTCCTTATTTGGATTTGTTGGCAATAGATGGAAAAGGTGGACCCTGACATGCAGAAGACCAAGCCTCCTATTGCATTAAACTAGAGGGTCATGGACAGCCCCAGACCCTAAAGCAAAAGACCTAGGCCTGTGTCTTAAATGATAGCTTAGAGCTATAGCTTAGAGTCATACAACTTCCTGCACTTAATTATCCCATCTGTAAATTGTGGAAAATCTTACTTATCTCACAGAATGGTTTGTGACAGTGAAATGAAAGAGATAATGTAAGTGAATGAGTTTTATCAATTCTAAAGCCCTGTTAAGTAAAAATGAGATGGTATATTTATTTCCTCTAACTGAGGCAAGCTATAACAATATCCTAACCTCTTCTCTCTCATCCATCCATCCATGGCTCTTTCCATGTTTAGGGCACATTGCTAGAAGAAAATTATGCTTTTTTTTTTAAAGAAACAAAAACAGAATATTTAGGAAAATATTTTATTTTCTCTTTTAGCGATAGACTTCAATATGATGAAAATTTTAAAGAACCCAAGAGCATACACAGTGCCCACATTCAAGGAAGAATCAAGTGTATCAAGACTAACAACAAAGGTTTGGAGCATAATAATTATAAAAAATGTTCTTACTTTTTTTTTTAATGTTTATTTTTGAAAGAGAGACAGAGAGAGAAAGAGAGCACAAGCAGGGAAGGGGCAGAGAGTGTGGGAGACACAGACTCCGAAGCAGGCTTCAGCCTCCGAGCTGTCAGCACAGAGCCCGACATGGAGATGGAACTCACAAACCATGAGATCATGACCTGAGCTGAAGTCAGACGCCCAGCCTACTGAACCACCCAGGCACCCCCCCAAAATGTTCTGACTTCTTTAATTTGCTTAGTTTGACAACTTCATATAGACAGTGTTCATTGTTACACTCCTGATATATATTTTAGAAAAACTTAATGATCAAAGTGATTTACCAGAGAAGTTAATCTTAATGTTAAAATGTTTTATTGTTTTTAAAAATATCCTCTGTGTGCCTGGGTGGCTCAGTTGGTTAAGCATCTGACTCTTGATTTCAGCTCAGGTCATGATCTTACAGTTTATGGGATTGAGCCCTGTCTTTGGCTCTGTGCTGACAGGGCGGAACCCGCTTGGGATTCTCTCTCTCCCTCTCTCTCTGCGCCTCCCCTGCCTCTCTCTCCCTTTCTCTCAAAATAAATAAACTTTAAAAATTTTTAAAATAAAATATCCTTATCTCTAATGAACAAAAAACCACATAAAATTCATCTTTTCCCACACTTCTGGCACTGCTTTTCTTTGGGTTGATATACAAACATTGATCTCAACTGTGATCTCAGTAAGTTCTAGTCAAAATTGCAGGGAAAATGTCACAAGAGTTTTCATCAAACTCCTCTGAAGCCATGGCTCTGGAATAACTGGCCATATGTGTGTAGTGTTACTGATAAGTTGTGGGTACTTACTTTTTGCACGTTTCTGGTGGTTCCTCCCTAATAGAGACCCTCAGGGACTTGGCCACCTTGTGTTGCTTTAGCCAAGATTTGATGAGGTTACAGGCTTGAAATTCTGAATTTGATCTCTTATTAGACAAATAGGTTTTAAATTGATTGCAGTCTTTATTGCTAAAATTTTGTCTGGATTGTCTAGTCAAGTCTGACCATAAATTTTAAGTTATGCCTATATACAAACCGCTTTCTGAAGTCAATACTTAATATATTTCCCTGTCTTTAATAACCCAGATAACTAAAATGTTTTCTAACCTTTACAGTGCTGCCAAGGGTGGTTTGTAAGTACTTAGAATAGAAACTGGTGATCTCTAGGAGTCAATTTAGGATCAATGACAATATCACACCATTAGGGTTGGGTGGGGACACGTACAATATTGCTGGATTTATAAATCAGGAAATGTAATAGAGGCTGTATATCTGATCTTCAGTAATCACTATAAATGGCCTTTTACACCTTATTTACAAGTTGAAGAAATACGGACAGGTGGATTTCTAACTGACTGAACAAACTTTTTCAGATGACACTGTTAAAAGATGGAAAGCAAACTGCAGATCCATCTCTGGTAATACACCCCATTGCTGCATCATTGGCCCTGTCCTCTGCAGACTATTTTAAATTTTTTTTTTTCAACGTTTATTTATTTTTGGGACAGAGAGAGACAGAGCATGAATGGGGGAGGGGCAGAGAGAGAGGGAGACACAGAATCGGAAACAGGCTCCAGGCTCTGAGCCATCAGCCCAGAGCCTGACGCGGGGCTCGAACTCCCGGACCGCGAGATCGTGACCTGGTTGAAGTCGGACGCTTAACCGACTGCGCCACCCAGGCGCCCCCCTCTGCAGACTATTTTTATCAACAACTTGGATAAAAACATGGTTGCCATTTTTATTAGATATTTAGAAGTCATAAACCTTGGAAGAACGATGAATACATTGGATGACTAAAAGTTTACAACAGTTGAGTAGTAGGCCTAATCTTAGAAGATAAATTTTTATTAAGAAAAAAGTATAAAGGTCCAAAATTACAGCTGCATAAGTATAGGATAATAAAGCCTTGGGTTAGAGGCATCCGAAAAGATTTGGAAATTATTTTTTACAGTAATCTCTGTATGTATCAACACACTGTTGACTCCCAAATCTTACTGCATTCTTGAGCTTTTTAAACAGACATATGGGATCTACTCTATGTTGATTACACAATTATTGTGTATTATGTTCATTTGGGAGTCCTGCATTATAAAAGGGTGTAGACAAACAAAAGAGTTCTGAATAGAAAATAATCAGGATAATTAAGGACTATAATTATATAATTAATGGTATATTTGAGCAATGACCAAAATATTTAAAGGCATTTCCATTAGAAAATAAAAGACTCTGGTGGTTGTAATAACTGTTTTCAAATATGTAGAGAGCTACTGTAGGAAAGCAGGATTAGGCTTTGTCTGTGTGGCTCAAAATAATTGTTTTACCAATACAAACCACAAAGTTCTTACATTTACTGGTAAGTGAAAGCTATAGGGAGACAGTTTTCAGTGCAACATAAAGAATTTTCTAAGCACCAGGGTTGTCCAGATGCCGAATGGGTGCCTGTGGCTTCCGAATGCCCATATGAGCATCGGCAGAATGCACATTCAAACCTCAAAAATCAAAGTTTACCTTTCTAGTCATTGACAGCAATTATCCTTTAATAACTTAACAAAACAATGAAGCACCAAAATCCTCCTTCTAGCTCATCTCCTGTGACTCTTTCAAAGTTTATGGGATTGCTTGGTTCTAAGGTTTAGTACCAAGTTGACTCTTGACTATATAGATCTTGTTTTATGGGACCTTGAAGTTTTCTGATAATTTTCTACCATTATCTTTTGTGGGGCAGATGGAAGTAGTGAGGCTCCTGCTAATTGTTTTGGCTATTTGGAATATCTCTAGGAGTTCTTTGCACCACTTCAAACCTTCTGCTGTAAAGTATCTAAGAAAATGGCTAAGGCTCCACAAAACACTGGATATACACTTAATGCCTAGTTCTGCTATTATCGAGTTGAACTGCCCTTAAAAATCAGTGGTCCTTCTATGGAAGAAGTAGGTATTTAACTGTGGTTTTCCTATGTAAAAAAAGGAGAACTGTGGAAAAAATAACAAATGTCTATGTCTTGAATTTCAGTAAGATCAAGTTTCTGTCTTACAGTATCCAAGGCAGAAGCTGGGGAAAAGGTCATGAAACATCTTTCTTTCTAGACAGGTAGTATTTCCTTTTAATCTAGACAAAGCTTGTCCTGGTTTTGTATGCAATTTAAAGATCAGGCTAGATATAACCTTATGTGAATTTCCATGGGAGATTGAGATGAAGTAAATGATTTACATCATAGAAAACATGTCTGATTTTGACACTGAGTTTTCACCATCAGAGAATTGCTTTTGATTATGATAGTCCCACTATTCAAAATAATTCTGGAGCATCTCTGAAGGAAAGCAATGAAAAAGTGACCATAAGCAAAAGAAACACAAGAGAACTGTATGTATCAGTAAAAGCAAATGAGCATAAAATCTTATTTCCTCACAGGAAGTGGAGTCAATAATAAATCTCACATCTAGACATTACAAAAAGGGAGGAAAGACTTAATGTATGAATTGTTGCTATACTGACCTTATATCCCACAAGAAGTCAGTAATAAAATCTTGGAGGAATTATATTTATGACAGAGAATTCATGGACAGTTTTTTTCCATTAGCACTTCAATTATGTTATCCACATGCCTTCTGGCCTCCTTTGTTCTGATAAAAATTCAGCTTTAAACCTTATTGGGATTCCCTTATATGTTGTTTTTCTCTTGCTGCTTTTGAAATTTCTTTTTGTCTTGGTCTTTCAGCACTTTGAGTATGATGTGTCTAGGTGAGCATTTTTCCTACTTGGAGTTAAGCTTCTTGGATGTTTTTCACAAAAGTTTGGAGGTTTTGGTCATTTTTGTCTTCATATTTGTTCCTGTCCCTTTTTCTGGAGCTCTGTTCATTTTCCTCTTTCATTTTTCTTTCTGTTCTTCAGACAAAATAATGTCTATTGAACTATTTATCAAGCTGATAAATAAAAAAGCTAGAAGAGACTTACTGCACAAACTCATAGACTCATACTGTAAGAAATTTCCTTCATTAAGAAGGTGCTTTGCGGAATTTCTTTTTATTTATTTTAATATACCAGATAATAACTATATTCATAGTTATAATACAGTTACATTTATTTATAGCTTTTTAAAAATACATAAAAGTAATAATTAACTTGATTTTTTTCTCCTTTACAGTCCCATTATAGTAGCACTGGTCCAGAGTTTAACCGTGTACTGTTCAATTTTGGAGGTCAGAGTCCACTGATTTTATATTATCTTAAGATGCATGAGTTAGCTGGTATTTCCAAGGCCCCTAAACAAACCAAGATTAAATTCACTGAAATATTGCAAGAACCATATCCTTTTTTAAGCTTTGCTTTAATGTGATCTGTTGAAAACTTTTTACTTAATATCTCAATCAAGGAAAGAGGTGAATGCATTTTTTAACCAATGTTTTTTACTTAGCATTTAATTGTATTCAAAATGTTTGTACCATGTTTGGTTAAAGTATTTTCTCTTTTAGATCTAAGGCTGTGATTTTGCATGTAAGAAAGATTTTAAGAAACAGAAAACCGAGGAACTTTGTTTTTTTTTCAATATATGAAATTTATTGTCAAATTGGTTTCCATACAACACCCAGTGCTCATCCCAGAAGGTGCCCTCCTCAATACCCATCACCCACCCTCCCCTCCCTCCCACCCCCATCAACCCGAAAACCGAGGAACTTTAAAAACTGGTATATGTAGCTCTTTAGCAAAAGACTGTCTTTGCAACTTTACTGTTCAGTGTTCAGTTTCAAGCATTTGTCAGACTGTGGATCAGGGCTTCTAGAGTCTCCAGAGGAAAGTTTCAACCATGTTTTAGCTGTGTAATTCTTTATTCCAATGAAATTTATCAGAAAGGTCAGTATTTAAAATATAATATAAATGAACTTGGAGCTCTTTCATTGCAGCCAGGTGGGAAGACCAGAGTTCTGTCCACTTATACTCCTCTGTTCACTCTGCATAACCCATGCTGGCCCAGGGCTCACTGGGGACTCAGATGAACCTCAAAGGGATCTACTACAGTAGTCTCCAAATTGAAGTGGACACGCATGCACAATTCTGAGTGTATATGTGTTTACGCCTATATATATACATATATATATATATTATATACATATTTTTAAAGACTCTTATTTATATCTATTTTTATCTTTAATAATAAGCTTAAACTTTGCTAATATTTAGTAAGTAGGTACTTTACTCAGCTGACATTTCAGTCTGAACCCTACTGTTTTGAAGGATAATGATGACATGTTTGCTCTTGTGTTTTCTGAGTATCACAACATGTTGCTGTTTTCTTTGGTGGGAAGTAGATTTGTAGACTATATCATCTAGTTTAATAATCACTAGTGGACCAATAGCTTTAAAAGATTCTTGGAAAGAAACTTTGGATTGATGACAATATTTATAAGGCAAGAATAAATTTTTTAAAAAATAAAGAAAATGCCATAATGATTTTTCTCCTACTCCTCAAAGGAGAGCCTTTTCAGCCATACTAAGAAAATAAATTAATGCTGAGCCAATCAATTCTGCCAAGATGTAGGCTAAAAAAAAAAAAACAGAAATAAAAATTTTCAAGATAACTATTTGAAATGTGGATATACATAATTATTATAACTAATGAATCTAGCCCTAAGTGTATGTTATACTTTTCAATATTAGCAAATGATTCTATAACACCAGGTTAATTTACAAGGCATTTATAAACAACTATGGAGACATCAAATCTCTATAATTTGAGGGGAAAAAAAAGGTTTGGCATACCATTAATAAAGGTAAAGTTAAATTTTATTTTCACAATATTTTATCTGGCTTTTATTTGCAGATTACATATATTCTATAGTATATGTAATATATTAATACAGATTGATATTACCTAATTCATAAATTGAAAATTATACCTGTGTGGGAGTGTGCTCACATAGCTGTTACTCATGGGACATATGATCAAAATGTGCTCTAGCAGTCTCAGGACTCTTCCTAGGACACTTCCTCTCCCACATTTTAATCAGGACACCCCCCAGAGCCTAACTGACCACATGTACATGGAATTAACTTGGGTAGTTCTGGAACAAAAGGAGAGATACAAGCTACAGGGCTAAATCAGCCTGTTCAGGGATATGTAAATTAAGTAACGATCCAAGGATTATCACCAACTTTGGATTAGTCTGAAAGAATTTTTTTAAATGTTCAGAAGTGAAATTTGAAAGATATATAAAACCCTTCATAATAAATTGCTTTTATCTTTAACTAATCTTAATTGTAATTATAAAAATGTTAGTCTTTGTGTTTACATTTCTGATGGGCATGAATTTGTCTAATGGCTATGCCAGGACAGATTGTACAACCAATTTACTGAGAATGTAGGGGGAGTGTAAGTAAGTGTGGGGGTGAGGAGAGGAGAAAATGGAGATCTAAAGCATGAAATCTTTTATGGAATGAGTACCTCATTCCATAATTATGTGAAAGAAAACACCCTTTGGAAAGAAATGTGGCTTTCTGTGATGCTTTCTGAGCTTGTAAAATGTTAATAACCCCAATAAGAAAAAATGTCTCTAGACCTAATGATAAACAAAATGATGGTGATGTCTCAACTTCATCAGCACTTGGCAATTTTTCAAAGCATATAATGAATCCCGCTATGTATTAGCACAAAAATGACACGAGTCTTGTGACAGTGGGCATATCACACCACTTTATGGATAAGGAAATCAAAGCACAAAGAGGGTAAATGGTTTGCCCACAAAGAGGGTAAATGCAGTAGAGCTAGCACCAGAGTCTTCTACAGTTTCCTAGGCCATGCTTATTTTCCTGACATGGTGATCTAGGCTATAATTCTGAGTGTGATACTGAAGGTTGGCGGCAGTCCAGTAATGTTTTCCCCAAGATAATGATAGCTGCTAATGAAATTTCTGTATGGATTTCCCATAATTATTTGTGATGACTGTATGGTCATTGAATATTTCTCTCTCACTCAAATTTTACTTTGAAGCTATTCAAAATATAAAATATTTTTAATAGTTTTCTCTGAGCTTGCTTATTGGAATCTTGTGGCTTTCCTGAAGTGGAGAGACGATACTTTGCAGTGAGTACATCTATGCATGGTGAGGGAGTAGGAAAAAGTAGAGAAGGCAGAGAAGGAGATAAAAAAATAACAAAAAAGATAAATATAATTCATTATATTTGAGGTAGGCAGACTGTAAGATGGGCCCCAGTGATCCCCACCTTCTGGTATTCATACCTCAATTCCCTTCCATTGATTGTGGGCTGAACCTATGACTTGATTCTAATAGGATATGGTTAACATAATGGTGTATCACTTCTGACATTCAGTTGCAAAAAGACTGACATCAGTCCTGCTAGCATTTCTTGCTCACTCTCTCAGAGCCCTCGGGGTGGAGGTGGGGGAGAACCAGCTATCATGTTGTGAGCTGTTTTGTGGAGAAGGCCACATGGTAGGGAAGTGAGGCTTCCAGCCACCAGCCAGTAAGAAATTGACACGTTTAGTTTAACAGTCCTTAAAGAAATAAGTCTTGCCAACAACCACGTGAGTGACTGACCTATGAAGTAAATCCTCCTTTGGTCCCTGCTCACACTTTTATTGGAGCTTCTGAGGGACTCTGAGCCAGAAGTATCCACTGACCTGTGCCCAGATTCCTGACCCACAGAAGCCACGCAATAACAAACATTTGTTGTTTTAAGCTGCCCAGTTTTGGGGTAATTTATTAAGTATCAGTAGGTAACTCAACAATGTTTGGGCAAAAGTCTAGATTCAGATGAATCTCTTCAGTAAATCCAAATATTTATCACATTGTAGTATAAAGTTCACTTGTTTTTCTCACCCAATAGAGAACAAAGAATTATTTGCCTCTATGTGCCTGACATGGGAAAAAAGTATCTAGCATACGATATATGTTAAATAAATATCTGATAAGTGAGTATAGCATGGTTTTATTTAAAGATAAGGCCAGATTTCATTTTATTTAAAAAAAATTGATATTATTAAAATGAAGAAAACTGGAGGATAGGGATAGAAATTTGAGAGTTATTGGTATAAAGTTCATCTTTGAAGTCATCATTATCAAAATGTTTTTCAAATTTTATTGAACAGTTACTATGTACCAAGCGTTCTTTTGAGTTCTTTACATTTATTAAATCATTTCATTCTCATGTCAGCTTCTGAGTTAGATACTATTATTGTCTCTATTTTAAGATAAGTAAACTGAGGCACAGGAAAGGTAACTTGCTAAGTGATTACACTTGGCTTCTATCCTTGGTAGTCTGGTTTCATAGCCAATACACTCTGATACTTAATTGTTTACTCAGAGAGAACGTGTAGCTCCAGAAGAAGATAAAAGTGTAATCTCATCTTTTAAGGATAATCACAACTATGGTCTAGGGCAAGTGTGATAAGAGACAGGAAAGTCAACAGAGGACAAAAAAAAGGGATGCCATGATAATGTTCCTCATATTTCAGAATAGTTATTTGAAATTTCTGCAGTTGCTTCTGCATTAAATCATTTTGGAAGTTTTTCTCCAGACTTTTAAGATTGCATGATCATGCACATTCTGTTTCAAAATCCTTTTATTTATTTAATGAGAGATTTTAATGATATACTTTCTTAAGCTCAATACAGAGCAATGTTATATTTGATCACTATGCAGTTTTTAAATCAGAGTCTCGTGGGACAGATACATTTAAAAATAAATTTAAACATTATAGGTAATATTTCTTTTGATTTGGAGTGACTTGCCAAAGTCCTAAGAGGGAAGATTGCTTTATTGTCAATGTTCTAGATTTTGTATCTAAATACTGAGGAGACTGGAAATGTTGGTGGAGAGGAGGAGGCAGGGAACAAATGTAATTGTACTTCACAGGGGTGCTCATGATTCTGACAGGATTTTTAATGTACCTTCATAAGGAAAATAGTAAATTTTTAATGTTAATATAAAATTTATTGGTAGAAAATTTGAACGTTTTTATGAATGACCTTTGAGTATTTTTTAAACTTGATTACTTAGTAATAGAGTTATGAGTAAAACAGGAAAAAGTGTTTACTTCTAGGACCCAGAGCTGAATATATAATGTATCTTTAAACTGTGTAGAATTGCGTGCAAAATGTATTTGGAGCTCCTAATTTTCCCATCTCACATCGAGAAGGGATGTGATTTTGCAAATCACCTCAAGTTTTTAATGTGTTGAAAGTAGACTAACAACAACAACAAAAAATACCCAAAAGCCTGATGATTTCTTTTACATGTGAAACACAAGTTACTTTTTTAAAAAAAGATAAAGAAAACTTAGGAACAAAATGTTGGTGTAGTTTGTGTGGGTCCTATTAAAAAAGAATGTCTATCAGCTGCATCTATATTTCTAATATGAATTTAGAAGATTCACATTTGTTGTAGCTAAGAAAAAAAATCTGAACTCAGTGCAGTGTGATACAGAGTGTTTGGTATTACTACAAAGACATGCTCCCACCATCACACATGCGTATGCAGACTTACTAACATGTAAAAACTGTCCAGGGGTGGACTATTACGCCCTACAATTGAAAATAATGGGTAATAACAAGACCTAAACCAGCATAAAAATAAAAGCTATACAAAGGAATCATCTGTTGTGAATTATCTGTGATGTGGGAGAAGCAAGTAGCCAACAGTGGGGAAAAAATGAAAAGGAAGAAATCCTCAGACTCATGAAAGGTCACCAGTTCTGTATAACACTTGGTCTTCACACAGTAAGAGCCCAGTGGAAACTCTTTGGAGCCATGTGCAACTTCTTTTCACTCTTATTTATAAAAATATTTTCAATAATATTTGTCACATGTGCACACGTAGATTTTTTTTTCCTCACCAATATGTGAATAGCAACCTGTGAGTTGTTTCTAAACAATATTATCAAATATATTTTTTATTTCAAGTCAATGACATCTCAAGCTAATTGACATATACTAAGGATCTGGTAATCACATTTTTAAAAGGATAAATTAGCTAAAAGACAAATGTTCGAAAAAAACCTCTAATCCAGAACCCTCTCATATAGTTATTTTTCTAGTAAAGACAAGATAAAATACTTTTTTTCCCCTCAGTTCTTCTAGAATTCTCAGAGTGCAGCAGACCTGAAGGCCTACACTACTAGAAAGCCTGTTCCATTGTTTATGAGATTGAACTCCCAAAATCTAACCCTCAGTTTCCTTCAGCTTAAAAAATACAGGTGCATATATGACAATATTTATCTTTTAATGAGGCCTTTCAGATAATAGAAACCAGATGTTAGCTTCCTGGAATGGGAGGTATTTTAAAAATACATTTTTGTTGGAAACACCCAGCACCAAGCCCTGTGGCAACACAGACACCCTCCACCAAAACACAATGGAGGCCCGATCTTTTCTCTAGCTGTCTGCAAAGAGGAAAACCAGGGACAAGGTGTCCTAAGGCTGGGGAAAAGAAGAGATTGAAAAGGGAAGATAAGAGAGTAGAGAGGAATCCCAAAACTCTTTGTTGTACTGAAGGAGTCTCTAAAATTTACTCTAATTTGAGCTCAAATTTGAGCTTCGTCTCCATCTGTACCAAGTAGATGGATTAGACTAGATAAATTTCAAGACTTTTTGATCCCGAGATTTATGATTCTGTTGGAGGAATTTGACTTTCCATGCTGTCAGTGGCTAAACTAGTAAAGAGCTCAATTTTTTTCCTGGAATGACAACATTCTCATTTTGTCAACTCACTGTAGACCCAGGTTCTTCAGAGGGTACACTTTCTCACTCTCAGGTGTCAGCTTCCCTAAAAGGCCACCAGAATAACCAGTTGGCCAAGTAAAGCCAAGGAAGAATGCCAATTTAGCAGAGCTTTAGTAGTGTCTCAAAATGGGTAAATTTGGGAATGATATTTATTAGTGTTTTAGGGCCTGAGTTGGATGATTTTTGAGTCCAGAGAGGCAAGCAGGGAATTACTTGGGATCAGGCAGTGTTTAATTGGATTGGTGGGCCCAGTGAAGCAAGGGTCTTGAAGTGAGTTTTGATGAGCAAGTTACTTTTGCTGGTTCAGAGTCTTTTCTTTCAGGAGAAGGCATTTCCTGGAGCAGGCAGCTAAGTTATTTTTATTCTTATTCTCAGCATTGTTAAATGTAGGGATAAAAAAAAAAAAAGTATGCATGGTCCCTAAACTTTTTTAACACAGGGACAGCTTAATAAGACATTCCTCATTCATATTTCTATCTCCTCCTAACAACAACAATTAGGCATCCATCCACAGACAAGAGTGCCTTTGTGGGGAACTGTGCAAATGGCACCATTCACTAAGGGACCTGAGGGAGTCTCACCCACCTGTGGGTCAGGTAATAGGCATACAGACCTCAGTTCCAGTTGTGGGTCCTGTAGTGGCCTGTAAACCACTCTAGCCCCTCATGGCTACAGTCTGGGAATCCCTGGAAAACATCTCATAGACCATCATCTATGGACAGGAAGGCCTTTGTGGAAGTCCAAGTTTCCAGTGGAGGAAAGTTGCAGCATTACTAGAGGAAAAAAAGAAAAGAAAAGGAAAAGAAAAGAAAAGAAAAGAAAAGAAAAGAAAAGAAAAGGAAAAGAAAAGATATATATATCTCCACTGTGTGGAAAGACCCATTTCTCAGCCACAAGAAATAAGGATATCTTACCATTTACAACAACATGGATGAGATGAAATTATGAAATTTGGAAGTTTTGGGTTTAGAGCGAATGGCTAAGAAAGAATTCTTGAGATGTTTTGGTGCAAAAAGGTGATTTTATTATAGCACAGGGACAGGACCCGAGGGCAGGAAGAGCTGGATTGTGAGGAGTGACTGATTATATACTTTTTAATTAGTGGGCATTAGGGATAGCATAAGTGTCTAAGGAATTTGGAAGCGAGGCTTTCAGGACCTTGAGGGGCTAGCTGCTGTTAAGGTTACTTTAGTCTTTAATAAAACATAAACGTTAAGGCAGCCATGAGTTCCCTGAGGAAGGTCACACTCTGTATGTTTCCGGTATCTATTGGGCTGCAAGCTGTAAGGAAATTTAATTTAAGCTACATTTCTCTTGCCTTTTCTCTCCTCATCAGATGGATCTTGAGAACACCATGCTAAGTGAAAGAAATCAGATAAAGACAAATAGTGTATAATTCTACTCATCTATGGAATCTAAAAAAGCCAAACTCATAGAAACAGAAAGTAGAATAGTGGTTGCCAGGGGCTTGGGAGTGGGGGAAATAGGGAGATGCTGTGGTGATTATAGTTAACATCTGCATTATATACTTGCAAGTTGCTAAGAGAATAAATCTTAAATTTTCCTACCGCAAAAAAAAAAAAAGAAAGAAAAAGAAATGGTAATTATGTGAGGCGATGTAGTTGTCAACTAATGCTACTATGGTAATCATTTTGCAGCATGTTAAGTGTATCAAATCAACATAGTTGTCCGCTCTAAACTTACACAATGTTACATGTTAATTACATCTTAATAAAGCTGTAAAAGGAAAAAAAAAAAATGCTGGGGCAGGAAAGTATGGATGCTCTAAATGCCCAGATTTGCTTCCAGAATAAGAGACTGATTTTTCAGCTGCTGAAAAACTACTATGGCAGAGAGCCTTCAGTTGCTAACACCTTACAAGGATTGCATCATTTAATGATAGTGGTCTTGCTCAAAGTCATGCCCTATGGCAGATTATATTTTTCAAAAGTGGCCCCAACAGTATCTTCCTTCCTACATGCTCTAGTTACAATATGACCTCGCCACTTGTCCCATCAGGAGATAGCATCTATGTCCACTCCCCTTGAATTTGGGTGGACTTTTCTATCTTCCTCAACCAATGGAGTGTGACTTCTGAAGCCAGGTTATAAATGGCTTTAAAGCTTCTACTGTAATGCTTCTGCTTTTGCTCTTGGAATGCTCTTAGAAACATCTTCTCTGTGAGGAGGAAGTCAGACCACATAGAAAGTCCATGGTCCAGCGAGCAGCCAGAGCTGAGGTTGAGCCACAGGCATCGTCAAACACCACACATATGAGGAAGCCTTTGAGATGTCTCCAGCTCCAGCCACAACCTGACCCCAACTAAAAGCCACCAAACTGAGCCCAGTCAACATCCAAAACTATTGAGATAATAGTAACAAATGACAGTTGTTGTTTTATGCCACTAAGTCTGGGGTTGTTCGTTATGCAGCAGTAGATAACTGTACTATGCCCCCTTCAAAGGCAGCCCACATCCATTTACTAGTGTGATATATAAAGTCTCTGAGGTTGGGGCCTGTTCTACCTCAACTCACAACAATTCTGAAGGGTCATCCCAGCTTTGGAACTCCCTATAGGTCAGCTTATACTTTTCCTTGAGACTGTTATCACAGTTCAAGTTCTTTCTCTGCCCAATTTTACTTCCTTCCTTTGCAAACCAGAGATGTTAATCCCAAGAGCACTCCGTAATAAACCTTCTGCACGCTGATCTCCATTTCGTATTCTGCTTCCAAAAAAGCCACCTGGATTAGTATATTCCCAGTATTATTTAACACGGGGGAAATGGTGTTGGTTTCAGTTCTCACCATTACAGAGAAAACAATCCATTGATTGCTCACTGTTTTTCTTCTGGATCCCCAATAATCAATTAAATGCAAGCAGAGGAAAAAAAACATACAGAAACTACATTTTTAAAAAAATTTAGCATTGTACAATGGATCTCATCTGCTACCATGAAATGAGGTTACCTGCTCCAAGAGTTTGGGCAGAATTGGTCAGGGGATTTCCAACATTTTCTAGAGTTATTTCTTGCTAAGGAAAGACCTTACCATTATCTAGAAGCAGGACCAGTTAAGTGCTGAATTAGACTAACAATCCCATATCTGTTAAGTCACTTTTGCATTGTTTAGAAGACATTTACAACTCAAAATCCTGTGATCTAGTAAGATTTGTATAGGATGTAAGTGCCTACTAGTTCATAATGGCCTTGACAACATGCTTTTAAGGGGAAACATGATGCGTGTGGACAAACTGTCAGCTATGTGCTGCAGAGATGACTCTTATCTCTGCTGTCAGGGAACTTGTTGTCTAATAGATGACCTTGTCTACAAGCTTGTCATCTGCACCCTAGGTACAGCCTTTTTCTGGCATTCTTCCTATGCTTACCTGAACAATTTCTGTTCTTCCCCATCCTGAGTGTTGAAAAGCTGCAGCACAGTGGCCTTCAAGAAAGATGAAGCCTTTAAATATCTAAGGAAGCACACTTCTTTTGCCTGGAAAAGTATGCAGTCTTCAGAGAAATGGGTAATTTTTTGCTTATTCTGGAAGCAGAGCAACAATTGAAACATAAGTGCTTAAGTATTAATCAATGGTATCTTAAACAGAGGCTTAGTCTGTAAGAAAATGGAAAGAAGTTCACCAGTTTGCTTTTTTCCATGAAATGAGCACCAAATGTGAGTCTGCTTCCTTTCTACAATCCCATGTATTTGTCTGCATAATCCAGTAGTAAGTCTTGGGGAAATCCCACCAGCAGGGTGAAAGAAAGAAAAGGGAGTAGAAGTGGGGAAACCGGAGTCAAAGAATCAAGCCAAGGGGCGCCTGGGTGGTTCAGACGGTTCAGCATCTGACTTCGGCTCAGGTCATGATCTCAAGGTTTGTGAGTTCGAGCCCCGCATCGGGCTTTCTGCTGTTAGTGTGGAGCCCACTTCGGATCCTGTGTCCCCCTCTCTCTTTGTCCCTCCCCGCTCTCTCCCCCTCTCTTCCTCTCTCTCTTTCTCAAAAATAAATAAATATTAAAAAAAAAAAAATCAAGCCAGAGCATAGGAAAGCACTGAAGCAAAAGAGGCACCTGTCAATGTCAATCTTGACAACCATCAAGGGTTACAGTAAGGGGTCAGTCAGCTCACTGTGTCTTTGACTCCCATATCCTAGAGAGTACTGTTAGGAAAGGAAAGGACCTACTCACCCTGAGGCAATTAAGAGAGAAGTTGCCCGGTCTTAGGCATTATATAAGGCAAAAGGTACAAGAACTATCAAGGTGAAATAAATGGACTCCGAAAAAGGCAAGACTCACAATGTCCTCAAAGAGATTCTGAAAATAATTTAAGAGATGGACCTTTCATTGGTTCTTACTGTGTACACTCAGTTTTGTGGAAAAGGTGGTTTTCTTTTTCTCACTGTTCTGATACCTCGATAGCTTCTCCAAGTAAGAGTTAACAAACTTAATAGCTTTGACTAGATAAACATATAGTGAGAAAACCAAGGTTAGTATGTGATCTATTCAATGATATTTTACAATATTAAATAAAGTGATAATATATACTATTTTGAGCAAGATTTAAAGAAATAGAGGGGCGCCTGGGTGGGTTGGTCAGTTAAATGTGCAACTTTGGCTCAGGTTCACAGCTTGAGAGTTCTGAACCCCACGGGCTCTGTGCTGACAGCTCAGAGCCTGGAGCCTGCTTCAGATTCTGTGTCTCCCTCTCTCTCTCTGCTCCTCCCCAACTCGCACTCTGTCTGCCTCTCTCTCTCTCAAAAATAAGTAAACATTCAAAAAAGAAAAAAGAAATAAAGTAATAGAAATATGTTCATAGAATTAGGTATTTATTATGTTTTTTATAATTTTGAAAATGCACTGTCCCATATGTTAGCCACTAGCCATGTGTGGCTATTTAAACTTATATTTAAATTAATAAAATTAACTATAAGTAAAAATAAAGGTCTTCAGTTATACTGTCACATTTCCAGTGCTCACTATCTGTGTGTGACTGTTGGATAGTGGATAGTGCAGATATTAAACATTTCCATCATCATAAAAATGTTCTTTGGACCTCACTGTCTTGGGTAAGAAGGAAAGTTTAATCTATTCACAGAACTTGAGATGTCACTTGGGATATCAGACAGCCAGTATGTACAGAACTTTGTTTTGCCTTGCTACTTGCAGACTTCTAATTTTAGAAGTTGAGTGGCTTAAGAGGCACCTGCATGACTCGGTTAAGCGTCCGACTTCGCCTCAGGTCATGATCTCACTGCTCATGGGTTCAAGCCCCGCGTCGGGCTCTGTGCTGACAGCTCAGAGCCTGGAGCCTGCTTCAGATTCTGTGTCTCCCTCTCTGCCCTTCCCCTGCTTGTGCTCTGTTTCTCTCTCAAAAATAAATAAACATTGAAAAGAAATTTAAAAAAAAGTTGAGTGACTCAAGATTACCTATTATCTTATTCATCATTATTCACCCATACAACAAAATTATCAATAAATTTAATTCTGTCTCATATTTTACTTATTTTGGTTGGATTTTGTCCCTTGTATCCTAGTTTTATTTAATTTTTTTTTTTTTTTTTTTTTTGCTCAGGGGTAACTACTTTTAGCATCATGCAGAATTTTGCACTGTATCACATGGCTTCAATCCATAGAAGAAAGCTTACCACTCTTTACAAGCCCCCTGGGTCAATAACTTTATAAGTACCCTAGATCTGTATAAAATTCTGTGATTGCCTTTTGATAGTCAGATATTTGATCTGTGGATTCTTTTTATTTAATTCCCACTGATGATAATTTAGGTCAGTTACCAGAATAACCTTGTTAACTCTCCTGCTAGGCTCTCAAGGACTCCTTAAAAGAGATTTTGGTGGAGTCTAAAAGAGATTTTAAATTTAAAAAATATATCTGACTTATTTAATAGAGCACTTTATAGGCAGACAAACATCATAGAAGCATGGTAGCATAAGTGACACCCAAGTATTTAAATTTGCTCTTAGAAAAGAAAAGGTTTTATTTTTATTTTTAGATGACTTTTAATTGAAGCTATTCTAAACTTTGTCGAGTAGGTTGCTAAGTTTCCTCCTTTTGCAAACTGCCAGTTAAGAGTGTAAGCCAAGTTAAAAAAAAAAATGGGGGGGGCGGGGTGTAGCAAATGAATATCACACCTTTTTTTTAAGAACTTAAGTGGGGCGCCTGGGTGGTGCAGTCGGTTAAGCGACCGACTTCAGCCAGGTCACGATCTTGCGTCCGTGAGTTCAAGCCCCGTGTCAGGCTCTGGGCTGATGGCTCAGAGCCTGGAGCCTGTTTCCCAATCTGTGTTTCCCTCTCTCTCTGCCCCTCCCCCATTCATGCTCTGTCTCTCTCTGTCCCAAAAATAAATAAACGTTGAAAGAACTTGAAGAACAAAGGGTTTTGTTTTACATGAGTTAAGTATGCACATGTGTATTGTAAGCATTTTGCAGCCACCTTGAGTCAAAGACAATTACAAAATTGCTTGTTAAGATCCAGCCTTTTTTTCTTATAGACCCAGTGTAAGTTCTCTTTAGCATTTTTTTCTTTAAGTTTCTTTTAATAAAATACACAAGACACAAACCACAATTCAGCAAACTAGTTAGTAAACTAACTAATGGAATGAATAGACTTTTGTGCTTTAGGTAATCAGGTTCCAGGGGACGAGTTGTATCAATTTTTTAGCTGCAACTGGGATTTTAGATTATAAACATGGCCCAGTGGGGAAAAAAGGGGGGGAGGGGGAAGCAGGAGGGATTTGCATCTTGGAGAGTTAGTTAGAGTTAAGATTTTTTGTTTGTTTTTTTAAAAAAATTTTTAATGTTTATTTGTTTTTGAGAGAGACAGAGACAGAGTGTAAGGTGGGGAGGGGCAGAGAGAAAGGGAGACAGAATCTGGAGCAGGCTCTAGGCTCTGAGCAAGCAGTCAGCACAGAGCCTGACGCGGGGCTCAAACCCACAAACCGCGAGATCATGACCTGAGCCCAACTTGGACGCTTAACCAACTGAGCCACCCAGGCACCCTGAGGTTTTTTTTTTTTTTTTATTACTATACATGTGGTAAAGCCCAATTTATATCAAATAACAGAAGAAAATTTCATTTTCAAATAGTTTAAATGATTTCAACCATTGGGGAAAAAATGGATATTCTTACTATACATGCTACTAGTCAATAAAAAAAAAAAAATCAAGTGGAAAAGCCGTAGCTTTATGAATGCTTAGAATTTAGGACTGAAAAGCAGTATCTCAATTAAATACAAAAATTGACTATAATTTTGTGTTCACTTAAACTATTTCTCTTCCTTGAAGGTGGGCAGGCAAAGGAGAAACTAAATGAAATCTGCACTGTTACTTTGCATTCACCCCATAAAAATCACTGCCAGTTTATGGCTCCAAGTGATTCAGTGAGATGCTCCAAGATTTCCCAACGTAGAAACCCTATCCTAGTTTACAGCTGAAGTCCTGTGTACTTAAGAGCAAACAAATGGGCTCCTTTGGGGGTTATCTCACATCCATTTGTTTCTATTTTGTTAGTAGTAATCCAATTTGGCCCATCTCAGGGGAGTAGGGGCTCTAGAATTTCTGTTTTTATAGGAGGGGCTTAGGTATTCAATACAGTTACAAACAAGGTGCTAAATTTGCAAAACAAACCCAAAATTTGTTTGTTTATTTGGAGTAGCTTTGTGAGTGGAGGAGGGTTGATGGAAAGAATGGGGATGGCTAATTTCCGTCCGAACAACCCTTGCGCTGTATCTATGCAAGGGTATAAACTATAAACGTTGTGGAATCAATAAATCAACAACTTGTTTATCCAGTCATATCAGAGAGCCAACTGTTGCCCATAACTAAATTTTCCACATAACTACGGCCAATCGTCTAAAGCACCAAAATTTGTTTTAACTGTTTTAATGAAAATTTTCTTCAAAGATATATTATACTTCCCGGATTTCTTAAACAATATAGCAAACACAATTAACTTTCCGATGATGACCAGGCTTCTCAAGATGAAATCTATGATTCAGCTACCCCGAAATCTCAGTAAGAATGCTTGTTGAGTAGGCCAAGAACACTAAACACCTCCTGAATACCTCTTCCATAACCAGCACTGCTACCCGTGTGAAGGTGCCAAGCACTTCAACAGTGAAGGCAGGAAATACTGTCATTGGCGACAGAATACTACCTAAGTTGCTGTAGCAGCATATCCAATCTGACACAGCCCTGCACTAAAGCCGAACCGACTGCTAGACTTTTAGAGTCTTGTGCTTGTTTTTCATAGTTCTTCTATCTTCCACTTGAAAAATTGCCTGTTGTTATCTCTCATTCCTACTGATTCCCATAATTCAAACACCACGTCTTTCTCATCTTTGTGTCTCCATGCCTAGTAAATGCTCTGGCAAGTTTGTTGAATGCTTTTAGTTAAGCCTGTGTTAATATTTCTGGTAACCCTATTCCCTCAATTTTCTGAACTCTGCTATAAACCCACTGCTAATAATGTATTAAATAATGAGACTTACTAAAATCCCTATTTCACAGGTAATACCAGAGTGAGATTCCAACAGTGGCACTGTCTCCCATAGAATAAGGCACATGGGGTTGGTAATCACTGGTTAAAAAATTCCTAGATACACGGTTGTGTTGTGGATGTTTGACACTCTTGTAAAATCTAACATTAAAATATTTGAAGTGTAAGCAAAGGTAAACAGTAAGCAGAAGAGAACTATTCTAAGATCACTTTGGGCCCCAGGCTAAGTTATTTTAAGAATTCAGTGTTTAGGATTAGGAATTAAATGAATTCTCATATATAAAGGACAAGACTGTGGCCACCGTTTTCTGCCTCGGCTCCTTTTATAACTTACACAATAGCATTATGTGTAGAACGGATACTTTGGCCTGAAACCTGATAATCTCATTAGCAATTCTAAAGATACTCCAAGAAATATATCTAAGGGATGTGCGGTAGCCAGCACAGCCTCCTGTAGCTTCATTCTAGAACAGTACTTCTGGCAGATAGAAGCAAAATTTGCCCCTGGGACATTCTTTTCCTGAGTTTCACACATGCCCAGCTTCTCAAAGACAGAGTACTTCCTTCCTAGAAGCTTTAGGCTCTTCATCTATATTATAATCAAAATGGACCCTACAATTTCTAAGTCCCCTTGTTTCATTAATACTCTGTGTTTCAACTTTATTTTTTTAATTTTTATTTGTGTGTGTGTGTAAGAGAGAGAGAGAGAGAGAGAGAGAGAGAGAGAGAGAGAGAGAGAGAATCTTAAGCAGGCCCCATGCTCCTCACAGAGCCCAATGAGGGACTCAATCCCATGACCCTGGGAACATGACCTGAACGGAAATCAAGAGTTGGACACTCAACCAACTGAGCCACACAGGTGCTCCAAATACTGTGTGTTTCTAAAGGGAGGTCAAATAACCCAGAGTCTGAAGTGAGGTCTTTAGGATGCCTCCAGGCTTTAGTGTGTCATATCCCAACCACAGCTGCTGTGAAGTCCTAGAACAGGACCATTTTATTTGTACTCAGATGGCTCCTTGTCCATTTAGTGGCTGGCCATATAAACTCCATGCAGCATTACATGAGGAAACCCAGTGTGAGGTCAATTCAGACAGTGGAATTGGAAAACATGTTGCCACAGTCATCCCCAAGGAATAAAATAGAGCCGTTCTTCATAGTTTATAAGCTGTAAGTGCTCTAATTTTCTACACAGTTGGGGGAAATTGATGACTTTATGTATCCAACGAGGATAAAAATTAGGCTATTCATTAACAGATATTAACAGAAGTCTACTAAAAGCCATCACCACTGAATAGTGCAAGAAAGTGCTGACGTTTTAGTCAGTATCAACATCATGCAGCCCAGAACTCATTTCACAGCACAAGTATATAACTCTGACCAAATTCTGTGGGCAATGAGAATGACCTTATAAAGAACGTATACCCAGTTCATTTTAATAATGACATATGTTCAGAATTAATAATTTATAAGAAAAAAAACATAGTTCTGTGTCTTAATACCAGTAGTACATAACGAATGTTCAAGGAAGAAAATCCAATTAGGTCAGAGTGACAAGCCTGGTCTCACTCATAAATACTTCATCGTGGGAACCATGCTCAAGAGCACAATATGCCTTTGGAGAAGGATAAAATCTGTGAAATTCTAACAGGCAATCTGAGAGAGAAATTAAATATTACCAGGAAATGGCAGCATGCAAATTAAATTTCAGCAGCTCAAGACCCTATACACTTTAGGAAAAATACATCATTAGTTGTGCTCATCATTCTACAAAAAGAATGATATGCAGCTTTCTTTGATTTTTACTCAGGAGAAGATCTTAAGAGTTTCAATCACTAAATGTAGCCAGAAGAGTAAAGACAGATATTAAAAAATAAAAGTAAAGACAGATATTAACCTGGTATCTTCAGGTATTGCTTGTTTCAGGAAGATTGCTAAGCCTTTTCTTCTAAAGCTGCTTGACTTAGGGGTGCCTGGGTGGCTCAGTCGGTTGAGCATCCGACTCTTGACTTTGGCTCAGGTCATGATCTCACAACTTGTTGGTTCGAGCCCCACCTCAGGCTCTGCACTGGCAGTGTGGAGCCTGCCTGGGATTCTCTCTCCTTCTCTCTCTGCCCCTCCCCCTCCCCCATCTCTCTCAAAGTAAATAAATAAAAACCTAAAAAAAATAAAATTAAAAAATAGGGGCACCTGGGTGGCTCAGTCAGTTAAACATCTGAGTCTTAGTTTCGTTTCAGGTCATGATCTCACAGTTTGTGAGTTCGAGCCCCATGTTGGGCTCTGTAGCTGGCAGCATAGAGCCTGCTTGGCTCTCTCCCTCTCTCTGTCTCTTTCTCTCAAAATAAATAAGCTTAAGAAAAAATTAAAAAACAATAAAGCTTCCGGACTTCTTCACAGTCTGTGACAGGTAAAGGGGGAAAAAACCAAAGGTGGAAATCTGGCATAACTGGCAGGCCTCTTGCTGATGCAATGAACTGGACCACAGCCTCTTTTTCAATCATGAGCATCACACCAGGCCCAAGCTAAGCAAGAACACGGCTGTCTTTCCCCAGAACTCAAAAGGACTTGAGTTTAGAGAGACACAGGCCTCCTTTGCTGGATTTGGAGGTGGGGAGGGAGAGGGGGGAATGTCATACTGGAAAACAGAATTGGGGAAGAGGGGAGAAATTGGTTATTTCATATAAGAAGACCCAGCACTATTTTTCCATCAGGGCAGTAGAGCCCCTCTGGTACAAACACTCTGAAATCTTTTGCAAACATTAAAATAAGGACTACAAAATTTGGATGCATGGGGAAATTATGATATTTGCATAAAGAAAGCAATGATGCCATTATAACAATAATGTAAAATATATATTTGTATATGACAGATGGAAAGGCACATAGAAAATGAAAATAGTTTTATTTTTTGGAAAGTGGGATCGTGGGATAATTTTTTCTTGGCTTTTGATTACACTAATGCTGCTATAATAATTCTTTGTACAGTAATATATTTTTTTTACTTTTATTGAGATATAATTGACATATGGCATTGTGTAACTTTCAAGTGTACAGCATGGTGATTTCACTCACCTATATTGAGAAATGATTACCACAGTAATATTTTTAAGTCTTGCTGAAACATTTGTCAAAATGAGCAGATTTTGTGAAGTTTAGTTTTTGTCCACTATAATTATTTAAAATGAGGCTTTCACTACTTCTCTTTTAGATTTGAGGACACTAATGTATCCCTTAAGTTGTCATTCATTGAATAGTCAAAAATGTTACTTACGCAGAATGAAATCTCAAAGCCAAAGTTTGAAAGTAACTTGGATCCAGCCTAAGAAAGTTTTATTTTGGAATTTTACCATTCAGACTTGATTCATATCAAGAGAAAACTGAAGTTCACATGGACACTTATTCCAGTAGGCTCATTTAGAAGGTCCCTGAAGACAAGGTAATTTGTACAGTGTGATCAGAACTCGTGGATGTAACTTCTGAAGACAATGCTGTGTTTCTGACCATAGGTTGCCAGAAAAATTGGTTGAAAACAGGAAATTCCAGGTGATAAGCTGGCTGTTCAATAATAGCTACTATTCAAATATAACCTACATCACTATGAAATGTCTCTCCCAGAGTAAAATGAATTGCCCTCAAAAGCACACTGAAAACAGAAACCCAGTCCAAAATGAGGCTCTGACCAGGAAGAGCTTCCTGGGATGCCCTCTGTCAGGCAACAAACAAGACTGTGTGGAGTAGAGCTATTTTCATGTAAGTAAAGCCACCCTTTTATTATGTCAAGAATCTCAAGCAGAATTCTAAAGATACGGTAAAGATCCCATCACAGTGCATGTTGGATATCCAACAAAAGTTAACTCTTTGTATTTCCACCCCATTTCCAACTATTGCCCCACCCCCTTACCACCACCTAAAATATAGTGTCTTTGAGGATTTTTAGTTAACTCTAGCCACCTACAATGTTTGGTATACTAATCAAGAAGCAGGCTAGCTCAAGTTGGTACCACGCTTTCCTGGGCCCAGGTGTTAAACTGTTAGGAGAAGTGCACTGTCAGCCTTCTGCACAGGTATTGAGATCATTTAAGAGCTGGCCAACAGGCCAGACCCCCTGCCCCAAACTGTCATCTGTACCACCAGGTTTGGTGCCCCAAATATTTTGTTAGAAATTCCAATGTCAAAAAAAAAAAAAAAAGGAATGAAAGAAAGAAAGAAAGAAAGAAAGAAAGAAAGAAAGAAAGAAAGAAAAAGGAAGGAAGAAAAAGAAAAAGAGAGGGAGAAAGGAAGGGAGAAAGAGAAAGAAAGGAAGAAAGGGAATATAATATTATATTCTATGTCTACAATATTATTTCATCTTTAGGCTGTAGGACACCTATTTTAAAATAGGCTTGTATTCTATCATCTCCACCTTTAAAGCATATCTTGAAACTATCCAGTTTCCACTGTTACCACCCTAGTCCAAGCACGGCTACCACTTTCGCCTCAACTATGGAGAAAGCCCCCTTTAGAGCCTCCCTTTTTCTCCACTTCCCACAAGCCATTCATCACATAGTCAAGGGATAATTCAAATAAGTCCCTTGCTTAAAAGCTTCCAACAGCTTCCTCTTGCACTTTGCCATCGGCTACGAAGTCCCTTAGAAGACCCAGCCCCACCTATCTGATTTCATCTCCTACCTCTCTGCCCTCACTCACTCTGCTCCAGCTACACTGCCCTTTCTCCTACTCAAATGTTATGGCCAGCTCCATTTCTTCTGATACTCAGGCCTTCTCTAGCTAATGTTGTGCACCCCCAAACACATTCCCAGCCATTCTCTTCTCATGCACTGTTTTACTGCCCTTATAGTACTTGCCACTATTTAATCAGTTTATTTGCTTGTTATGCCCCCCCTTAGACAGGGGACTTAATTTGAGTATACATTGACTTCTCTGTGGTGAATGGCTTATGGAAAGTGTACATGCTCTAGAATGTGAGCCATATGAGAGTAGAAACCTTTATATCTTATTCACTGCTCAATCTCCAGGGTCCAGAAGAGTGCCTGGCACACAACAGGTGCTCAAAAAGTAATTGTTGAATGAGTAATGGTATCACCCAATTGTTGAATGAGTAATGGTTTTCAAATTGACCTTTGTGACTGACTTCTTGTCACTCCTCCTTAAAGAGATTCTCTCCTTTGGTATATGCTACTGTGTTAGTTATACCAGTTCCTGGCTCCTCCCCTTCTTCTACTCCTAATCCCTAAAATCTCTCTTCATCAAGATTCTTTCTTTTCCCACTCCATTCTTCCCCAGGGTCTCATTAATTCTCATTGTTTCAACCATCACCTCTGAAGAGAGTCTCCATTTTCATATCTACTCCCATTGATCTCTATTTGCATTTATTGAGAGTTTCTAATTGAACATGCCCATTATTAAAATACCTTCTCATCCCCTGTAGTACATCGTCCAAAATGACAGACTTCCCCATCTCTATAAAATAATTCCATCATTATCCTAGTCACATTTGATCTCTCCCCCTCTATCTCTCATCCAGCCCCCATATCCAATTAATAAACAAATTCCCCTTCATTCCTTTACAGAATCTCTAATTCCATCCCACATCCCTCTTGGCCTTTTGCCCTTACCTTAGTGATGTGTCTGAACTTCTGAAATTAAATAGGCTCATATTCTATTTCATGGAAAGTCAGAACAGGAAGAGAGCCATAAGACCACCTAACTAAACCCCCATCCCTTACAGACAAGGAAAAAGAGCGCCAGCCTGACTAACTACCTTGGCTACCATGTCTTAAATGGTAAGTTCTGACCACAGTGCCAGAACCAGAGCTCAGTCTCCAGGATAGCACTCCCTCTACAATCTTTGGGTAATGGCCCATCAGTGCCAGCCAAGGAGAGAGGAAGAGCTAAGAGGGTCCTGAAATAAGAGCATCAAGAGATAGGATGAGTAAAGGATACTGAAGAAACACACTTAGTTGACTTCCCAATTTTGCTTCATGGTGCCTTGAAAAGGGCTGTATCTTGAATGAGTCTTTGAAGCCAATAATGATTATTCGTCCTGTGCACATGCAGTTGCTGGTCTGCCTCCTGGGGATGCCAGATGCTATCAGAGTACTGATTTAATTTCCACCTACACAGTACAAATGAACTTTTCATCAGGAACCATAAGTTCAGGAACCATATGCCATTGTGACATTAACCAGTGAAGTCAGGCTCCTCTCTTTCTTGAAGGAAAATCTTATTCTAAAACCTAGATATAATTAAGGGGGAAAGTAAACTTGGAATGTATCAGTGAATAGTCTTCTCTAAAGCCTATTTCAGAGACTTTTGATCCATTTTAGGGTAATATAATCACCCAGCACCTCTCAAACTCTGTGCTTGGTAGGATGGAGTGTGTTCTGCTGTCAGCACTGCTTCCCTCTATGGTCAGTGATGCTGTTAAGAAGCCTGCTTAGAGATGAGCACTGAGTGTTGTATGGAAACCAATTTGACAATCAATTTCATATTAAAAAAAAAAAAAGCCTGCTTAAACAGGTTCTGTGACCAACCCAGAGAACTTACCGCTTCTAGCATTGCTGAGAAAGTAGTCTTGAGTGCAGAGAAAACCAGGTGACCTTTTCCTTGATTCTAAGACCTTGATTTTCCAATTATCAGTGATTGAAGATAATTCCTGAGTAGTTTAGAGCTTCATAGGAAAGACATGAATTTTATTTAAGTTTATTTTGAGAATCTTTCTTGTGGAGCCATTCATCTTTTTCCTTCTAGATACCTCAGCTGAGATGCAATACTCAGGAAGTTAAGGTCATAAAGTTAAGTACCTATGTGGTCCTGCCTCCAGAGACCAAATCCACTGGACTGCTCCTAACATTCTCATACCAGATAAGTAAGATTAAAATGAGCATCAAGGACAGCCTTGAAAGAGACCATAAATAATGCAGTCAGAGAAAGACAGAGGTAATACTGAAGAGTGCTTCAGGAGGAGGAGTGGACGCCATACAAGGACAGCCTCATGCCCTGTGTCTTGGTAATCACAGATGTTTAAAGAGCTCCTAGTCTATCAGTGAGGCTAAGGTCTTCTCTTAACACAAGCCGAGAGCTGCCTCCTGGAGTCATTCGCCAATTGCTGTTTCAGAAGGGAAGTGCCTGCTTTGTTAGGCACGAATGTGGGTTTAAGACCAGGGTTAGGAGCACAACCACAGGCTGTACCAGAAACAGGTGGGACAAGAGCCCCGGGCTTTTTAACAGCACACTTACACCTTCTACTTACCATCTTTCTTCCCTGTAATAACTAAGGCAACCAACATATACTGCCATGCACCTCTGGAGCCTTTCAGAAGTCAAGAAACCTCGAGGTTCTTGGTATATGTAGAAATGAAGAAATGCTTCAATAGGTTAAAAAATTTTGATACATTTTAAATATTTACATTCAACAAATTGCTGCTTTTAATGTACATACACATGCATGTATGTGTGCATGCACAGGCACACACACAAAAAACCACAAAAAAAGGTCATTACAGAATTTAAGAAACTATGAAGTCTGAGTGCACTGTGGGTGGTGTAGTTCAGATTATGGGACACAGTTTAACGTGGTCTAATGGATCCTCCTTCTTTAGGTCTTCTCAGTTTAAATCTGGACGTAATATTCATGTCCACACTTGAGACCCTTCATGAATGGGAAGCCCGGGCGAGATGGCCCTCTTGGTCCCCCTGGTAACGGATACTGTCCTACTCTCCCAAATGTTCCCAATTACAAATCTTTCCTTAACCATAAGCCAATCACACCACCTGCTCCAACTTACCATGATATCATAAAAGAAGCAAAAAGACAGTTTGCAAAGAATCAAAAGGATTTTAGGATGTAAGTTGATGCCAAACTATTGTTAAATGTCAAATCATAAGTGCTGTGAGCTGGAATCATAGAAATCATCTGCATTAAGCTCCTTATTTTACCGGTGAGGAGAGTCACTTCTGAGTGTCTTAAGAGATTTGGAGATTCTCTTCTAGTAAGTGTCAAGGGTGTACGTTAGAGCTGTGGAGCCATGGCAAGTATCAGGGGGTTGAAGGAAGGAAGGAAGCTTTGCTGAACTGTGGTTGGAGGGATGCACCCCAGCATGGAGAGACCAGGAGAGAGCTCCAGGGAACAGAGACTGGAGTACTGTTGATTACAAAGATGAGTCCTGGGAGCACAGAAAGGTTGTTTGCAGGATGAGCTCCCTGGAGCAGGGGCGGCAGTTGGAGCAGTATTGAGGAATCGAATACAACAAAGAGAGATAAATGAGAGAGCAACCAGGTAGGTCTTATCCAGTGAGCAGGACAAAAGTTTGTAGAAAATCTGCTTTCTGAGGGGCGCCATTTCCCTCCCACCTCCCCCAGCCCTCCAACCCCCACCACATATGCACACGTGCACACAGGCATCAACACTTTGTAAGAGGACCCCTGCTGAAGCAGCAAGGTGGAGTCCAGACCTTACTCAGGTGTCATGGGTTATGTGTTTGGTATGTATATATAGGAGGGGCTGGGCTGGGGGTGTCCTCCCCTCACGTAGTGCGTAGGGAGGGGATGTTGAAGAACTGGTCTGTGAAGGGCTTTTGCTCACATGTAGAAGTCAGCAAATTGCTGATTTCTTCTTTCCCAAGTAGAAATGCCTGCTTTACTTTAAAATTTAACTCGAAATTTTGATTTTATAGAGAGAAGCACAGAATTAATGAAGAAATAAAACTCCTAAGACAGCGGCAGGAAAGAATTGACAAGGAGCTTGATAGGTTTGTTCCTTACTCAACTTTCTAGTGCTTAAAAACATTTTAATTGAACAAGTGTATTACATAAAGCTACGATAGGTTTATTTAAAAATGCATCAACTCAGGTATCTTCAAAGAGATTTTCTACTTAACTGTCCATCTGAATAAGTTTCTTTGTCTACAGAATCAACTACTCTACTAATTTAATTCATTGCTAAACATTATCTCCTTTTACTCCTCCACCTTTAGGGCTTAAGCTCAAGGCCAAAGCATAAGAGACTCTTAACAAACTGAGGGTTGATGTGGGGTGGGAGGGTGGGTGATGGGTATTGAAAAGGGCATCTTTTGGGATGAGCACTGGGTGTTGTATGGAAGCCAATTTGACAGTAAATTTCATATATTAAAAAATAAACCCATAAGCATGCCCTGCCCTCCGGAAGACGTAAACTAGAAAAACAGGCTATTTAGCTGTTTAGCTGGTCTCTCTTGGGCTAGTTCTTTGTTCCTCTTCTGCTATAGATACAAACATTTTGGGGGGGCAGATTTATTTTATAAATAGAGTAGAAAAAGGAAAACTATAAAGTATTGAGACTAACCGACTTTTAGCATACTCACGTGCCCAAAAATTGACAGGTGAGTGCAGCCCTGCAGACAAGCCACAGCTGTGTGCCATTCATCTTCTAATTCCTAGTTTGGAACTTAAATTGCAAGTCTCCTACAGAGCTGTCGAATCACTGTGTTATACACCCAAAACTTACATTGTGTGTACACTATACTTAAATTGAAAAAAAACACAAAAACTAGTTTCTCGCGAGGGGTGCCTGGGTAGCTCAATCGGTTGGGTGTCTGTCTTCAGCTAAGGTCATGATCTCACTGCTCAAGAGTTTGAGCCCTGTCAGGCTCTGCTGATAGCTCGGAGCATGGAGTCTGTTTGGGATTCTGTGTCTCCCTTTCTCTGCCCTTCCCCCCACTCACATTTTCTGTCTCTCTCTCTCTCTCTCTCTCTCTCTCTCTCAAATATTAAATAATAAAAAACATTTTAAAATTTTAAAAGAAAAAAAGCCAGTTTTAGGGCACCTGGCTGCCTGTTAATGGAGCTTGCAACTCTTGATCTCAGGGTTGTGAGTTTCAGCCCCATGTCGGGTGTAGCGATTACTTAAAACCTTAAATAAATAAAATCAAAGTTAAAAAGCCAGTTTCCCAGTCACATGAGAAAATCTAGCCTATTACTTTAGAATCTTATCTCACTTTTCACGAAAAATCTTATCACCCAAATTTCCCCTTCACAATACCGAAATTATATGATCTGATCCCAGGTGACGTTAACAAGTTCCCCCCAAATCAAATCTGTATGGGATGGGATTTCTCATCACTGAGAATATACAGAAGAATGTAGGTCAGAGCAATTTGCAAGAAGCGCTCAGATATGTTTTATGCAATAGGACATTGTTGTGATAGGGAAAAATCTGTTATAAGATGGCCGACAGGACTGCTAGGGAAATTCGCCTTCCAGGTTCTTCTTCCTACCCCACTTGCCCAGCGCACCAAATTACTACTAATGGGGAATGCGGAAGTAACAAACTATAAATTGTTCCCTTTGCTTAAGCTTGGGGCTCAGACCTCAGGAGAGTGATCTCCTCTGAGCCCGCTGGTGTAAAATAAACCACCTGCCTTCCAAGATCGCCATGTGCCAGTTGGTTCTTCTGCTGGGTGATCCGACCAGGTTCCATAACAGTTGGAGAAATTAAAGGGGAAATATTCAGTTGTTAATATAAATCTCATATGCCTATTAAATCTGTAGGCACAGCATACAAGTCTATCTGTAATCTTCGAAAGAGATACTCATGGAGAAGAAAGGAAAGGCAAACAAAAATGGAGGTTAGGTAGTGGGGATGATGCAAAATTGTGAGTGTCCTAAAAAAGCACTGAATTCTACGCTTAAAAAAATTTTTAACGTTTTTATTTATTTTTGAGAGACAGAGAGAGACAGAGTACAAGTGGGGTAGGGGCAGAGAGAGGGAGAGACACAATCTGAAGCAGGCTCCAGGCTCTGAGCTGTCAGCACAGAGCCCGACGCAGGGCTCGAACTCACAAACCACAAGACGCTTCAGACCAGTCAGACGCTTACCCGACTGAGCCACCCAGTCACCCCTGAATTATACACTTTAAAACGGTGAATTTAATGATATGAGACATATGTCAATAAAAGTGTTATTTTTAAAAAAGGAACAGGGCACTGCAAATTAAAAGGGTGAGTTGGAAGATGGCTTGATTTTAACAAAGCGAGGTGAACCAGAATTGAGTATGACTGGCACCTGAGGGAGATTCTAAGGGTGTTACTGAGAAAGGGCAGCAGGGATATTCTGGAGTGTGGTTAGGACTGTGAGAAAGAGACCCAAGCTGTGAGAGCCAGATTTGAGGAAAGCAGGAGAGAACAGACCCAGAGGGGAATAATAAGTGAAGAGAAAAGCCAGTTGGGGAGATAAAATGGACAGAGATAAAGCAGAGAATACTTGAGGAGGCATTTGTTGGTCGCGTGGCTCTAATGAAGGAGACCCTAAGAGCTAGCCCTGCTGTGCCGTCCCGGGTGCCCTTTGCCAAGTGCTAAAAAAAAAACCTAGAGGCAGACTTGCAGGGGGTGGGCTAACCCAAACTTTATGCTTTAGCAAAGTATATTGGAATTTTCAGAAATGTTTTCTTCCTACAAATTCCATGGAGGAAAAAAATCATTTAAAATGTCTCCCTTGAAAATTGCTGTGAAATTAATAGCCGCCATCTATCCCTTTTCATTTTCCTTTCTGTCTGCTGTGTTTCTCTTGCTAATGTTTCTCCCTTGTCCCAAGTTCTTACCCATCCTGGCCTAGCCTAGCTCAGCTCTGCCTCTCCCCTCATCCATAGATGTCTGGAAAGGTTTCTGTAGCCTCCTAAATTCAGCTATTCAACTCCTTCATAAGTATTTCTTAAATGAGTACTTGGTAACAAAAATCATGATAGATTCTGGGATTCCTGCCTCCATGGGCTTCCAGTCCAGTGAGCACCCTCACGCTTTAGCCTTTTCCACCACTCTTTCCCCCCAGATCTCTCCCTGCCAGTCCCTCTTATTCTTCCCTCCCCACTGACACCCCCTAAAGTCTGCACTGGAGACGGGAGAGTGAAGTCAGTTCAGCAAATACTGTGTAAACCATCTCATGAAGAGAATGCTTCACTCCTGGGGAGCAGTGGCACACAGTGGTTGAACTGAAGGCTCAAGTCACACTGCTTGGGTTCACATCCTGTATGACATGCTAGCTGGAGGACTGGGGGGACAGGTTACTGAACCTGTCTGAGACTTTTTCATCATTTATAATACTGGGTGACAGTAGTGCCTACTTCATAAGAGTAACTGAATGAATATATGTAAAATGCCAGCAGATGCCCAGAATATTAAATTTTGTGTAAATGTTGGCTCTTAGTTGGTGTCAGTATAAAACAATTAGTTTGGCTACTGATTTTTTAAAAATTTTTTGATTAGACTCCAGGCAAAGGCTACCAAGAAACCCTACGAAGCTAAGAATGACTTTGACAAGTTCCTACTTAAACTGGTATGTTTCCTTTTTGAAAATAGTTGAGAATTCTCTCTCTACCTTGTCTTAATTGGACTGGACAATATTCAATAGCACTGCATGGTTTCACATCCAAGTTACAGTGAGTGGCAAGGTAGAATACGCTATTTTAATTTAATCATCTGCATGCACATTTAAGATCATCTCTGTTTTACATATTAGTGACAACCTCATGCCCACTTATCCTCATCCCTTGCTTCTGACCATGGACAGTTCATGCAACTGAAGACCTCCAAATGCAGTCAAAGTTTCAAACTAATAGAAAATTTATCAGTGTTTGAAGTCATATTTTATTTCCCATTAATAATTCAACAATAATACATTGGATTCCAATGAATGCGTTAGATGAATGGTCCCTGCCCTCAACATAAGACAGAAATTATAAGGTTCTAAACAGGACTCAAGTGTGAGAAAGAAAGAAAATAAAGGAGCCTGCTCTGTCTTTCCAGTTTTCTTTGTCCCCCCCTCTTTGGCTCCTCCTTAAATTATGGGCAGTTCTGTTAAATCTGAAGGTTCCTCTTCCCTTCCAGCAGGCAAGGACATGTAGAGAAAGGGGTGCAATAAATCTGAAGGTTGAGCCAGCTGAGGTCAGGAATAGGAGAGAGCTTTTTATTTTTAGCATGTCTTCGAGAACAGTTCTCACCGGCCACTAGTGTAACGTCAAAAACAGAGAGTAGATCATCTAATCAAATTTCTGGACGAGCCAGAAAGGTGAGAGAAGGGAGTAGAACACCTGCATGTTTAATATTAAACAAATAGGACTATTCTTTACTTCCAAAAAAAATTCTTTCTCCCATTTTTCTTGGTCTCCCCTAACTACTACAGCTAGAGACATGGGTACAGAGAATTATTTAGTGTAAGAAAGCCACTGTGCCAGTGTGCTGGTGAAGGGCAGGTGACCTCGGCTGGTAAATGGTACATGGGCCGAGTATCAGGGAAACTACAAGTTTTGGAAACTGTAGCACACTGAAGAGTCCAACATCATCTAAACAAAGCAGCTATACCTCAGCTTAAGTTCACTGTCTGCCCCCCACCCCCAGGAATGGAGGGCAGGGGATAATCAGATCTTTCACCATCCATAATCCAGATTCTCCTATAAAATTTCTGATGTGAACCCCAAGTTTTTAAATACTTGGGGGCCAAACTAAATGTATCTGCAAACCAGATGTGGCCTGTGGGCTACTGGATGGCAACCCCTCATCTAAATGCTAGACTTAGAGCTCTTCAAAAGCTACCTCCAGCCAGCGTAACCTATCTTATCCTCCACTGTATCCCCAGGCAAACAAACCGAGGTGTCCAGACACACCATGTTTATTCGCCCACACTCATACATTCACTCATCTGCAGTGCCTGCTCCCCAGCTTTCATATTCGACTCATTCTTTAGGGCCCTGCTCAAATTCCATCTTCTTCACAAAGCTTTTTTCCAGTTGCCCTAGCCCCATCCTCTCCAGAAAAGGTTGAAATCTCTCATAATTTCTAGAATGACACTTGGTGATGGTTTGATTGAAAACTAGTTCTTTTCTTCAAGCCAGACACCAAGACAAGAGTAGATCCCTGGCTTAGAACAACTGTGTCTTCCAAAGCAGAGGGCACAATGGAAGTTTAGTCACCTACTGCAAGAAGGAATCTCATGATGAAAAGTTTAAATAGAATATCAAAGCAACGGAAAGTACCACTTTTTTTTTTTTATAGTAATCCAGGTATCTTTAAGTAATTATGTACCAACCACAGATCTTCTGTGAAAAATGGAATAGTATTAAAAAACAAAGAATTCTAATTTTAAATCATTTCAGATTTTGGATTATTGGGTGTTTAAAAACTCAAAATTCATTCAACATATTTGACTTAAGCTTTCTCAAGCGTTTACCTTTCTTTAAAGATGAAAATGCACCTGCAGTTTATTTTAGAATAGAATGGATTTCCGAGTCCTTTAAATAGGACTGTTGTCCTTTGAGAAATATTAAAACTAGCTTTGCCTCAGACTCTCCAAAGCTGAGATTCAAGATGATGATGTCTAGTGTTTAAGATGCACATTAGTGAGCAAAACAGTCATCGAATAATACGAAAGTGTGATAATTTTCTGGATAATTTATGCCGTAAGACTGCTGCTGTCTCAATTATCTGGTTATAGCAGCAAATTACTTTCTGGATTAAATATTCATATAATTCAGGAAGACCTTCTTGTGAGAAAGCCATTCACTTACCATCACCACATGGTTAAACATTTCTGCCCACTTTTGATGAACACATAAGGACGCACCAACACCCCTACTCAACCCCAGAACCCACTCTTACCCACATACCTGCATACCTGTCCTACAATGTTCCACACATACAAATGAGACCTGCTAGACACACCCCAAAGGGTTGTGAGGCATGGATGGGGTTTCCCAGAGCAAGTAAGCGTGCCCTGTGGATCAAAGAGGCATTTGAGAAGAGGTAGCATAAAGTGGGAAGAAAGTAAATTCTATGAACAAATTGAATTATCTGAATTATCATCCAGATAACTACTTTAGTGTGAATAGAGGTAAGGTGTAGAGTGTCTTTTATCTAAGTTTCTCTATTTTAAGTGACAGAGACAGCTGAGGGCTGAAAGAATTGAAAGTGATTGTTTATGTGATATCACATAGCTTTTAAAAAGTAAATAAGCCTAAATCCATCTTAGCCCCCCCCCCCCAAAAAAAAAAGGTAATTCTTCTCGTCTTGATAATTAGTAAGTGTAGTAACCTCACATTCAAGTATCCAGGAAAATTTGTGAGTCTTTCATTATGTATTATTTTAATAGCGTTCTGAAGCTCGAACTGAGAGAGAGTTTCTGGTATCACTCTCATCATCAACATCATCAACAGAAGACTACAACTGTGAAGAAGAAGAGTGCCAAGAGAAACCAGAAATGGACTGTATTTAAGAATATACAATTCAATTGTATCCCTTTAATTGTAGCAGCATGTTTAACTAAGTCTAATCCATGAGGTCAGTATAAATGTCTTTTACCAATTCATCTTTAAAAATCTTGAAATCAATAAATGTCAGTAAATCATCCTTAAAAGATCTGCCCAAGCATAATTTTGGCTCTTATTGGTAGAAAACATAGTTTAAGATGGAAAAATAATCATTATGAAGCATAGAGAGCTTTCAACCGTTTCTTTGGAAATACATCTTGATAATAGCAACCGTTCATCATAATACAAAACAGAAAGAGGATTAATTTACTGTGGCATAAGAAGTTCTGCCAGTTCCTAAATGCCCTAAATAGTTTCTCTGAGATTTTTTACATTGTTTAGGCCTCAAGGAAAACCAAAGCTCCACCCCCAGGTTTGGTAGCAAACAAACTCTGCTTCTCGAATGTTAAGTTTCGGTCGCTCCTCTGGTAATAAGCTTCGTGCACATTTGCTAGGAAGCTGGACAGCTTGTCAGCAGGTACAATTGATACTGTACAGCCTCCCCATCCTGCTCCAGTGAGTCGTGACCCTTGAGCCCCAAACTTCCTAAAACAATGAGAAAAAAAAAAATTAGAACCTGTAAAAGAAAGTAAGAGTGGTTTGCCTGGTGCTTCTAGAACACACAGCCTGAGAAGAGAATATGTGTGGGTTTTTTGGGGGGGAGCAAGGGGTAGTTAAGTGTTGCCAAACACTTTAGGACATGAAGGAATGTACACTGTTTCAGAAGGTGATTTGAAATTTAATTTTATCTAAAACTAGCCCATGGTTTTTTCTCTAGGTAGTAAAAGTTAGCATTACTCCTGTTTGGTGAAAGCTGGCAATAATCCACTATAAAGTCTTGATTCTATAAAGTCACCAATTGAAGAGTTGTATGTGGCAAGCTTACAGGTGATGAAGAGGAGGGAGTAAAAGGAAAAGAGACAGCAGACATGATCAACAGTATGAATCAGAAGGTGGCTCCAAATGAAGTCAAATCAAAATGTAAATTGCAAGTCTTATACAAGTGAGGGCTTTCTCTAGTAGTCATTTAAGGTGTGTTCGTAAGACTTGGCTGTTCCCCATAAAAGTATCAGTCCCCTAGGAACAGACAGCCTGGGTTTGCATTGAATAAATTTATCAAGAAGGAACATGTTATTAAACTCTAGACCAGTCTGTCTATTTAAACCCTAATGGGAAGCTATACAGACGTTTCCACAAAAATGGAAGGTGGCCTCTACAAGTCCAAACGCATCTTCCTTGAACCTTTGGGAGCTACTCTGACAGCTGAACTCAGAATTTACCATCAGCCAAAATGTGTGACCCGGATGGAAACCACTATTTAAACCACCACACAAAAAGAGGTCATTTTAGTCGCCATCACCCAGGCCAGCTTCCAACCAAAGATTTATACCCAAGTGAAAGGCCCTACACAAAGCACAAGAGTCCCTCATTTTTAAAAGATGTTATTTATCCTGATAATAAAGGTTAACATGTACTTCCAATTCTTCCTAATAAAATTTGCTCCAAATTCATAGCAGATTAAAAACTCCATAATTAATTTAGCACAATTTTGTCTCTCTTTTTCCATCTAAATGAGCTACTTTACTTCCTGGAAAATATCAATAGAATATTAACCCTCCTCTAGGACATCGGATTTATTGCACACCAGTAATTCATTTTCCCCTCAATGATTTTCTCAATTGGTTCCTTTTTATTATCTGTTGTATTCATTAAAATATGTTTTTCAAATGAAAATAGATGTTTAAGGAAGAAAACAAAATGCTTGCAAATAAAGATTACTAATCTCCTGCTGTCCCCCAGACATTCAGTTTACAGCCCAGCAGCTGCACAGAGCCCAGACTCCTATCATCCAGGCTGAAAGTTTCTCTGACTGGGAGATTCTAGGATAATTCTGAGTTTCCAGACTGGCAAAGGGCCATTTTTCAATCACAAAGAAAAAAAAAAAAAGTTGTGATACACAGTGACATCAAACTATTGCTACCCATGGAAGATGCTGAAAAAACCGAGGTGTCACCGAAGCATTTCTGGAAGACCCTAAAATCGGGACACAGAAGCCAACCGTGGCCTGGTCTAGAGAACAACAGGGTGCCTCTTACATGATTCTCTAAGATCCAGACTATGCCACTGTGCTGGACTTAAATCAACCAGGTCTTTTATGGTCTTCAATGGACTTCAGATGTGTTTTCTTACATCTTTTCATCTGAAAAGTTTTTGAAAGCTGTTGTTTCAAAACTGAATCTAAAGCAAACTGAGTATTGTTTCTAACTGGTTACAAAACCAATAGGAATTGTGCCAAAGGGTGTATTTTCCTCAGTATCCTGCCACTTTCCAGAAAGTAGAAACTAGAAGTATTTCTAGGCAAATATATTCACTTTTGAGTCCCCAGAGCTGCTCTGTCACCACCCTGCCTGCTGCAGATGAAAATGGACTGGGTTGCATCAGCCACATGATATGAAGTCATCAGGGCTCAAATTTCCCAAACAGAAAATGATAAATGCTATTATTATAAATAGCCTTCTGCCCTTGAGTCAATGGCACTTGTGATCACAAATCAGGGGGCCGCCCAAGTACCTGGTCTGCACCCTGCCCAGCTATATATACTCACAGAGGCAGAGGTCCTGTCTGCAGTGTTCTAAACTGGTGTTTAATATGCCCTTTGGCATATGCCATAGAAATTCAGGGAAAAATCCAAAAGTTAGGAGACCAATATAAGCTTTATATTAGGAAAGAAAAAGAAGGCAAGCCTTGTTCTTCCTAAGAGAACGCTAAGACATTAAAAATATAGATTCTGAGCTATTGCACATCAGAGAGCAATACAAGAGTTATGAACACCAAAACCCTAGAATCCCCCAAATACCACTCCTTTGTGGTGACCAGATTGGGGAATAATGTGGAAGGGTTGGTCAAAACAACCAAAGCAGCCTTTGCCTTTATTAGTATGATCTACGAAACAAAGGCGAGAGGAGTTAGGCAGATTATAGAATGCTCCCTTTGATCCTTTTATTGCTGAAAAGTAATCATATAACTAACTTTCCAGGCATCCAATATAGCCTGGCTAAAATTTCCTACTTTAAATGAGCTGATTGGACCATAAAGCACCTACTAAGATACAAGGCACAGAAAAAAGCAGGGTTTGGTGGGGGTGGGGGTGGGGGGAGGGTGGAGGGAGATCCAGTAAACACAGCCTTGGTACAAAGAAGGAAAGAAGGAAGGGATTGTGCCTCGTATTTCAATTCAATTTTATTTATTTCAAAATATTTGTATATTATACAAATGGGTATTAAGTTAATTCAGAATATTTTGAATTAAGGGAGAGGTTATATCTCTCCAGGCCCAGCCCAGCACAATTCTAGACATCTGGTAGGTTGTAATAAATAGCTGTTGGGATTATTACACTTGTTTTAAAATATCAAAATATATACCCAGTCTGTTTATTTTTTTTATTAAATCAATGTTAGAAAACTTCAATTATGTGAAATAGAGTACAATAATGAAGAGACAATGTCCACCCAATTATAAAATATCATTTTGAATGAACAAAATGCATTTTTTAAGAGATGGCTAAATTTTATTTATTTTTATTTTTAAAGTTTATTTATTTATTTTTGAGAGAGAGAGCACAAGCAGGGAAGGGGCAGAGACAGAGGGAGACACAGAATCTGAAGCAGGTTTCAGGCTCCAAGCTGTCAGCACAGAACCCAACACGGGGCTTGAACTCACTAACCATGAGATCATGACCTGAGCCAAACTTGGACGCTTAACTGACTGAGCTACCCAGGTGCCCCTTGAAATGGCTAAATTTTAAAAAAGAATTTCTTGAAGATGTAAAACAACTTTAAATTATATGTGAGACAGCTCACATATATATATATTATATATAAATATAACCTGTCAGTAATATATCTTATATCTGGAAAGCCTTCTAGCTTCTGCTCTAAAGCCTAGAATCTTCCAGCTAGAATCTCAGGAAAACAGAACTTCCAGAAGAATTTCTATGACTTTTGCAGCCAAGTTAGAAACACTCAGATTGCTTTAGATTCAAGAAACCACAGACTTCAAATACTGTTCAAATGAGAAAGTATAAGAAAATGTAACTACAAGTCTGTTTGAGAAACGTAAGCTACTAAAGGCCCTGAAAGATGAGCTGGTTCCTGCAAAGGGTATATATATATATAGGAACAGGGTTAGGGGGGTGGAGAGGACAGTAAGTGGAAGACAGGGGCCCAAAGAGAAGTGAGCCCCTAAGCGCAGTGGAAAGGGCCTTGTCCCTTTATTTGGTAGAGTGTAAAGATTAGCCTCAAGATCATGGGGAAGGAAACATACAAATAGGAGTTTATACTTCATTCTCCCCTGACCTGCTCAGGAGAATGGGTGCAAAAGGCTGAGCAGCATAGCCATGGAGTAAAGTTTGAAAAGATTTCTGAGGAAGACAGCAAATTAACTTTTGTAATCTTTGTTAGCCTATTAACATTTGTCATTCATTTCCCTTAATAGCTTTGGCAATGATGCAGCAATGAGGTCTCTAATTTCAGCAAGTGTCAAAACAGAAATAAAAGACATTAACTATTTTTTCTTAAGTATAACCAGGAAAATTGATCACAAATGAGCTATCTCATATATAACTGACTTGATTTGAAAATTACTTTGTGTTTCTCAACGAATCATACTTTAAAATTTCTCTGTTTCTTAAAATTTACATTTTGTTCATTTAGAAGAATTATTTTATAATTGGGCAAGTTTCATCTTATTCTCTCACTATTATACTTTGTTTCACATAATTGAGGTTTTCTAACATTAGTTTAATAAAAATAATAAACAGCTTAACAGCATAAATGTAGTTTCCTTCTCCCTCCCTGGCCCTTTCTTTGAATGCTAAACTGATTTTCTCTTAAAGAACAGTGAAAAGCTCAATTGACAAACAGAGCAAGTGTCAGTGATGTCTTCTATCCTTTCTTTTCCCCCTCTTTTCTCTGCTTGGGTCATATAGCAGCTTCTTACACATTTTCCTATAGGCTAGCTACCTAGAGATGCCTTTTGAATATAGTCTAGCTCAGATCACAATAAGATTTCAGTTTGTATGACAGGTGTTGGAGGGGATGCAGAGAAAGGGGAACCCTCTTGCACTGTTGGTGGGAATGCAAAGTGGTGTAGCCACTCTGGAAAACAGTATGGAGGTTCCTCAAAAGTTAAAAATAGAACTACGCTACGATCCAGCAATCTACTAGGTATTTACCTACAGAATGCAAAAACACTAATTCAAAGTTATACATGCATTATCTATAATAGCCAAGTTCTGGAAGCAGTCCAAGTGTCCATCCATTGATGAATGTATAAAGAAGATGTGGTATGTATGTGTACACACACACACACACACACACACACTGGAATATTACCCATAAAAAAGAATGAAATCCTTCCATTTGCAATGACATGGATAGAGCTAGAGAGTATAAGGCTAAGCGAAATAAGTCAGAGAAAGACAAATACTGTATAGTCTCACTCATATGTGGAATTTAAGAAACAACAAATGAGCAAAGGGGAACAAAAAGAGAGAGAGACAGAGAGGCAAACAAAGAAACAGACTGTTAACAAGAGAGAGCAAACTGATGGTTACCAGAGGGGAGGGGAGTGGGGGAAAGAGTAAAATAGGTGATGGGGATTAAGGAGGGCACTTGCTGTAATGAGCACTGGCTGTTGTATATAAGTGATGAATCCCTAAATTCTACTCCTGAAACTAATATTACACCATATGTTGACTAACTAGACATTTAAAAAAAAGTTTTAAAAATTAAACTAAAAAAAAATTTTTAGCTTGTATGTAGTGCCCTAAGTATCTAGGCATTAAAATCCTTCATTCACTCAATCAATTAGTTGTGTTTTCATGCAAATAGTTTCCAAGCAGGCCTTCAGGAAAACTAAAGGAATTTTAAAGTGTCACAAGTAGACCTGGAAGTAAAGACTGTCTTTGGCCTTGTTGCTCCTTGAAACCATTTAAGCTTCCCTCCTCCCTCGTCTGGTCTCGGGAAGGCAACCAACCATCTAAGGCTGCCCAGTCTTAATCATGCCTTCCCCACTGGTGTTAACACTTTTAAAGGGGACAGGGAAGTGTGGAGATGATCGTGACTCTTAAAAGAATACTCTACCAGAGGTTGACTTTATGGTACCAGTGGCCCAGGCCTTGCCAGGGCCCTTCCCAGCACATCCAGCACCTCCCCTGCCTAGCCCAGTGCTACAGTCATGAAGCTTCAGGAGGAACTAGGGCTTAAGGGCATCTCATTTTGCATTTGAACCTTTCTACTCATTTACCCTCCACGACTCTCTATTATCAGTCTTTCTTTCTCACTTTTAACCACCCCATTTCACCACTATCTTTTTAATTCTTCTGCATTCCTTCATCTTTCCCCTTACACACACACACACACACACACACACACACACACGTGTCAAGAGCTTTTGAAAGTGGAGTTTAGACTTCAGTGCCACATAGGACACAAATACCCTGGGGCAAAGCATTTGCTGGCTGTAGGGAGGAATGGCATCAATGACTGCATCTACTTAGTTCCCCCAGTCTGTCCTCCTAGGAGGTTGCTCTGCCACGTAGGACCTTTTAGTAACTGGCAACCAGTTGGAACATTTGGAGACTATCTGCTGGTCACAGTGAGAACAAAGAAAACATTAATTAAATCAGAAGTTTAGGGACCAGACAACTATTCTGGCCAATATTTACAACACAACAAAAGGTAATCTTTCAATATGGGAAACTTGACCCCTATATGATTCTGGAATAAGTAGAAACTAATTTTGATGGTTTGCAATTGACTTTCCAAATAAAAAAGCCCATAAAAAAGAGAATGAGCTCCTTATACTAGACACAACTGAATTTTCCTCAGAAAAGCAATATAGCAGGGGTGCCTGGATGGCTTAGTCTGTTAGGTGTCCAACTCTTAGTTTTGGCTCAGATCATGATCTCAAGGTTCATGGGATTGAGCCCTGCATCAGGCTCTGTGCTGACAGAGCAGAGCCTTCTTAGGACTCTCTCTCTCTCTCTCTCTCTCTGTGGCCCGCCCCCATGCACACACACGTATACTCTCTCTCTCTTGCAAAATAAACATTAAAAAAAAAAATGCAGCTGATGGAAATGAGCTAGACAGAAATACTTTGAGAAATTAAGTGTTTAGGGATGCCTGGGTGATACAGTCAGTTAAGTGTCTGTCAGACTCTTGATCTTGGCTCAGGTCATGATCTTGCCTGTTCATGAGATCGAGCCCTGCCTCGGGCTCTGTGCGGACCATGGGAGTTTGGGATTCTCTCTCTCCCTCTCTCTCTGTCTCTCATGCTCTCTCTCTCTCAAAATGAATAAATTAAAAAAAAATAAGTGTTAATTTAAGTGTTAAATTTGAGTGTCAAGGCATTAAGAAAGGACTTTCTAAAAACAAATAAAAATAATAATAAAAGGTGCTCTTCTAAACTCTTTTAAGACCTAGCCATTAGATGCCTCACTGGAACCACATTAAAAAAAAAAAAAAGAGCGAGAGAGAGAGAGAGAGAGAGAGACTTATAGATGGTTAGAACAGAAAAAGACACAGGAGGTCATAAAACAAGACAACAGTGCAAAATCACAGAGCCAGAAGGAAAAGTGGCAGAGCTGGAACTCAACCTTCTTAACTTCAACTCAGTTGTCCTCCTACTCCACACACTGCCTCCCCCGCTCAACATGGCTTTGTCCAGTGTTCACATGCTGCACACTAGGACAACACAAACCTCCATTATTAAAGTTTTAAAGCCGGAAAGGAAAATGACCCACATTCTAATGTAATCATATCTCAGTAAACTCAGGGGAGAGAGAGAGAGGCATGGCAAAAGCACTGGATGAGGAACCAGACCTTTCACACCAACTCAATACATTTACTTGTTCAAATCACTTCACCTCCTAGTGCCTGCTCAGGTCTTGAAGGACCCTTCCTGCTTTCTTACCTTATGGCACTATGAGAGAATTCTGCCCCCCAAAATGTGAAATACCGCTTCCTAAAATGTGGCTTTGACAGAAACAAGCAAACTTTCTCAGGCCAAACACCCAGGAGTCATCTTGATTCCTGTCTTTCACCCACACAGCAATTATCTTGAATCTTCCTTCAAGGCACGCCTTGCATGGGATCACTTAGAACTTCCACTGCCACCTTTCCACACCCAAAACCAGAGTCCTTCCAGTGGCCTAAGAGGGCCCTGTGCTGTGTCTCCCCACTCACCCCCCCCCCCCAACTTCATCACCTGCTACTCTCTCCTTTACTGCCCTCCAGCCTACGAGTTGTCCAGCTCTTCCTCACATGTGACAGCCATATCCCCACCTCTGGGCCTATGCACTTGCTATTCTCATTTCTTCATGTCCTCAGGTCTCCGCTCAAACATCATCATCTCAGAGAAGCCTTCCTCAACCCTTACTATAAAGGTCACCCATCCAAACTGGAGAGTGTTATGCTAAGTGAAATAAGCCATACAGAGAAAGACAGATGCCATATGTTTTCACTCTTATGTGGATTCTGAGAAACTTAACAGAAACCCATGGGGGAGGGGAAGGAAAAAAAAAGAGGTTAGAGTGGGAGAGAGCCAAAGCATAAGAGACTCTTAAAAACTGAGAACAAACTGAGGGTTGATGGGGGGTGGGAGGGAGGGGAGGGTGGGTGATGGGTATTGAGGAGGGCACCTTTTGTGATGAGCACTGGGTGTTGTATGGAAACCAATTTGACAATAAATTTCATATATTGGAAAAAAATAAAAAAACAAAATGCAGGTAGAGCTCATAAAAAAAAAAAGGTCACCCATCCAACCATGATACTCTCTATCCCTTCTTTTTTTTTTTCATAGCACTATTTTTTTTATACCACTACCACTCAATTTATTTTTAACTGTCACTCCCCTCTTTCCCCATGAGAGGCTCCATGAGAGTGAGAGCTGGTTGACAGTCCCAGGAAGAGAAGGTTCACTAGGGGATTCCAGGAGGCTGACCAATGCCCCTTCACCGCTTTTCAGGGGGGAGTCAAACTACCCCACTACCCTCCAGGCAAAGACACTTCTGCCTGATTTCTGCACAAATAATTCCACTTCTTTTAATTTCCAGAACTGAATAATATTCATCCCTTCCATTTACTGGGCCCTTGATTTTTTCAGAAAAGAGCACTTATAGTGGAACAAGTTCTGGAAGGCATTTTGGCAATTAGTGAGCAAACTCTGACGTCAGCAGAGTGATTCTCATCAATGTTATGTTCAAGTCTCTCTACAAGTTGGGTTACACATGCCATCTGTGATCAGTGGAGCTAGGTGATTTAAACTTTTCAGGCTGGAAGTGTGGTAATGAATGAGGCAAGCCATAGGCGCCAAGTGGTTAATTTTGTTTTCATTACTAATTGTAGGCAGTTCTGCATTATCTTCTCACAGTGGAAATAACATCTAGCCATTTGAGAGTTCTCCCAATTTCCCTTTCAGTCCTCCCAAGGTCAATGAAATCCCTTCTGGGTAAAGTGACCATTCTACTCTATTATCCCCATTCTCTAACAATTACAAGGAAGCTGTTCTCAGGCTTTGTGAAAGAGTTTTCCCCTTTACATTTCTGTCTCAACCAACCATTTATAAGCCAGGCTTTCATCAAGTCCTCATTTCTCCAAATTGCTTAACCTAAATCTGGAAAGCTTTCTGAGTAATTCCTTCAGCAACCTCCCCTGCCCCCAAATACACTATCAGGTCTGAGGGCCTTTTTCTGTTTTCTCCCTTCCTTTGAAAAAATCTACTACACTTAGGACACCAAACAGGAGATGCTGGCAGGGCCCCCACTGTAGTGGATATACCATTGATTAAAATACGATGAGAAAGTAACAGCAGGTCCATAGCTAAGAAAAGCTCCCTGAAATACCTAATCATCCGAAGATGGAAAGGCATTGTGAAGAACTGATTCCAAAGAACTGATTCATAAAGCTATTGGAGTCAGGTCTCCAATATTTCTCCTACAGATATTTAGGAGGGAACGAGTTCAGCTCTGTATCATAGACAACACCTCAGATAGGAAGTGGGGAAGGATCCCCTTTCATTTAGAAGGTTATGAAAATATTGCATTTTTTTTTTCATTCATTTCAACAGTTTCCGTGGCCGTGTCCCACAGCCCCCCCATGCTGCTGTCCCAGGCTCACCGACAGATGTCCACCAGCTGGTCCAGTTCAGGGCAGCTGCACTCGTACATGTCCCGGCAGCTCACGTGGCTCTGGTTCATTAAGTCCCCCAGCAGCTGGCCCGTGTTGTCAGGTGCTTCTTCACATATCTTCTTAAACTGGAGCACCCGAGCAGCCTCGCTGTACACGTGCTTTGCCCGCTGGTAGAGTTTGAAGATGAGCACTTAGGAAGGAAGAGGACAGGGAACAAGGTTAGAAGTGTTTACTGGACAGCCCAGTGCAAAGAAAAATAGTCATTGAGGACTTCCGTTTCTATCTTCATTATCAATACCATCAAGACCATGAAAGAAATCTTCATGGTCTAAATTTGTCTCTTTTCAAGTCAATTTTACTTTTTTCTTTATAGTGACTACAGCCTTCTATTTTTTCCCTTCATTCTACACACCCAGCCATGTGCACACACATGCGTGCAAACTAACTCATCCCATAGGAACAGGGAGCTAACATGTACTGAGCACTCCCTATGTTTCAGCCACTTTAAAGGCACGGTCTTCATGTAGTTCTCCTCACAGCACTGGGGAGGGAGGGGGGTGTGGGTGGCAGTATGATCCCTGGTTAACAGGTAAGAGAACGAGGCTGAGCAGACTGAGCCTAAGGTCACATATCTGGAAACTGGAGAAGCAGAATATTGATCAGGATGTCTGATCCCAGGGCCATATTCTTTCTACTGTGACCCACCAGAAAGGACCACTGAAAATGCTTATGCTGGCAATTCTATTTATGAAAATGTATCCTAGAGATAAGTACAAGTATTTATATATGTATATATGTGTACATGTGTATGTGTACCCACACACACACACACACACACACATATATGTATAGCAACAGAAAATATAGAAACATCTTAAATGTCCAATAATAGGAAACATTTAGAAAACTATGTTATATCCATTAAAAAATATTATTGCCATTAAAACTTAGAATCTAGGGGTGCCTGGGTGGCTCAGTCACTTAAGTGTCCAACTCTCAATTCCAGCTCAGGTCATGATCTCACAGTTCGTGGGATCAAGCGCCACACCAGGCTCTGCACTTACAGCATGGGGCCTGCTTAGGATTCTCTCTCTCCCTCTGCCTCTCCCACACACCCTCTCTCTCTCTCAAAATTAAATCTTTAAAAAAAAAAAACAAAACAACAACTCAGATCCTAAGACAATTTACTATCTGAGAAATTATTCACTATCAAGTGAAAAAAGATACCAAACTATATGTACAATTGATACTAATTTTGCATTCGCACATACATGTATTTATATAAATTTTAATTCTTAAAAATTTTAAGAAAGCACCAAAACATTAACAGTTACTATCCCTGTGGTAAATCATGGGTGATTTTATTTTCTCCTTAACACATTTCTATACTTTCTAGATTATCCGCAATGACTCTTAACTTCAGTTACAGGAACATGTCCTACTGCAGTGGTTTTCTCTATAATGTTTACACGTTCCCTTGAATAATGACTGAGACCTCCTTAACATTCTCACCCTTGCAGAGTGGCTGAGCTTGTGCCATGGACCTGAAGAACTTGTGATTATATGGAAGCTACCTAGCCAACTGGAAAGATCCAGGGCTGCACATCAAAAGGTCTGTCCTTTCTTTTCAGCTCTGTGACAATTAACTGTACCCAGTTGCTACCCCTATAGGGTTCTATTTCCCCATCTCTAAAATGAGGTTGAGAATTACTTCTCAGGATCCTTCCAGGTCTAACATTTTATGGTTCCATGAAGATCTTCTTCCAAGCATCCCCCCCCCCAATATTGTCATATGTTGTAAAGAGTGTGCTGTGACTGTTCCCTTTTGTCTGCACCCCCAGCTCTACTCTCTCCTCTTCTCTACCCCACTTCTCTGCCTCAGGAGGCTGACCTGTATGATTACACCAGTGGGTTCCCTTGCCATCTAGACTGGAGAAAGGGAGATCAAGAAATGGAAGGGAAGAGAGTAGGACAGAGGATTTATTCCCCAGCTCCCTCCTTGCAGGGGGCTCTGCTACTCCACTGAAAGACACTGAACATCCTCTCAAAGGAGCCTTTTCTATATGACTTGCTCCTCCAGCATTGACCTCCAGGTTCCTCCCCCTAGACTATTACTACTTTTTCGGAGGTGCTTTCACATTTCATTTATGAACCAATATATTTTAGTAAAGTTTCAGGTTACATTTCCTCCCTCTCCACAGCACTGTCCTCCTAATTCTTAGGGATGGATAAAAAGGCAGCCAAGGCTGGAGGAAGTAAACAGCCCTTCTTAGGATTGTGTAAAGTTTAATAATTACAAGGGTGGGGATACCTTTCTATAAATAAGCAAAAAATGAAAAGTTTTCTTTCAAACGTTCTCAATTGAGTCATATGAAGTATGACTCAACTTACAGTTAACAGCTTGCATTTTCCTGTTCTCTTTCAAAGAGGACTTAAATTCATTCATCAGATCTAGTCAGTTCTTTTGCAACATGTCTGGTAATCATGCCTCCTTTCTATTCCTGCTGTCATTACCCAAATGTACATTTTACTCCTTTTCCCACTTGAACTATTCTGCAGTGGTTTCCAAGTTGATTTCCCTGTCTTGATGTCTCCTTCCTGCAACCTATCTTGAGGCCAACACAGCCAGACGGAGCTCCTAACACACAGCCTTACTCATGTTACTGCCCCAAACCTTTACTGCCTGGCCAGTGCTTCCTATAATCCAGATTCCTGCCCTCAGCATGCTGGGTCCCAATAGGAGGTCCTCCGTCCAGGCAAACTCTCTTACTTACAGTTACCCAAAGTCTCCTGGCTCCTGAGGATACTCATTTACCACACAGAAATAATTTTCTGCCCTTTCTCTCTCTGCCAAAATTTAACCTGTTTCTGAAGGTTCAGTTTAAATTTTTTATGCTCAGGAAGCCATGATGGCCCCAGCTGGAAAGAATCTCTTGACTCTATACCACTCTTGCAGTCCATGACACTCACTTGTGCTTGCCAAACACTTTTCACGGTAACTGTTTCTCCTATGTCCACAAAGTTCATGCACTGCTGAAGACAGAAAGCAGGTCTTCTAGTCCCATGCATTCCACCAGTGCAACATTTCATCCCAGAGCTCTTTCAATAATGCATTATAGGACAGGAGCTCAGTGGGTGTTCACTGTTACAATTAGGACTTTATTTTTAACACTAATTCTAAATCAAGATATCTCCACATAGGCATTGTTGCTTAATAATCATAATCATAATAAATGAGGTGCCAATACTCACAGCTTACTAAAGTATTGAGGCTGAAGAAAGGGGACAGCAAGATACCCTTTGCTACTGAATCTACAACTGACACCAAGTGGATGAAAAATAAGGAAAAAGAGAACTTACAAGTTAAATGTAGGTGAGAATAAAAACACAACATGTTTTGTTCCACCAGTAGTCCACACTGCAATGTGAAGTTATTATATCCATCAATAAGTTCAACTTATTTCATGGTCTAGATATCAAAATATCGCAAGATAAGAAAATCTTACCAATATCCAGTACTGGAACATACTGTCAGCAAAAACACACTGTCTGAAGAAACAGCACAGGTAGATTTAATAGTAACAGCTGCTCAAAATCTCTGAACAGAGAAGGAAGAAGACCGGCCATTAATTGGCAAGCATGTGCCTGAGACAGTGCCAGTATTTTATATATGTTAATATAATCCAAGTTGTTGAATTTACATTTTGAATATTTATTTATTTTTTTATTATTTTTGGGAGAGAGAGAGAGACAGAGAATGAGCAGGGGAAGGGCAGAGAGACGGGGAGACACAGAATCTGAAGCAGGCTCCAGGCTCTGAGCTGTCAGCACAGAGCCTGACGCGGGGCTTGAACTCATGAACTGTGAGATCATGACCTGAGCCGAAGTTGGACGCTTAACCAACTGAGCCAACCAGGAGCCCCTGAATTTACATTTTGATAGGAAGGAAATGACTTTAGTAACTGCAGTTTAAGATTGTTCTTATTTATTTATTTATTTATTTATTATTTATTTATTTTTTTTATTATTATTTTTTTCAATGTTTATTTATTTTTGGGACAGAGAGAGACAGAGCATGAATGGGGGAGGGGCAGAGAGAGAGGGAGACACAGAATCGGAAACAGGCTCCAGGCTCTGAGCCATCAGCCCAGAGCCTGACTCGGGGCTCGAACTCCCGGACCGCGAGATCGTGACCTGGCTGAAGTCGGACGCTTAACCGACTGCGCCACCCAGGCGCCCCAAGATTGTTCTTTTTTAAAACTAAGGTTGAAACAAAATGTTTAGAATACTAGCTTTAGGATTCTGTATGTTTCAGTTTTTGCCTCTGAGCTACTTCACCTCCTATAATCATAGGCCAAGTTTAAAATCAGAGTATGGGGGCAGGGCTGGTTAAGGGGAGAATATTGATTTATTTTTACTATAATGTCCCACTTATGAAGAAATCATCTAGTTTCCAGGTGCACTGCTATATATCGCTGAAAGTGACAAAAGGCACAATAAAGCAGCATCCACTGTGATCATAAAATACTGCTGCTTAGCTGAAAAATCACTGTTCTGTCTGTGATCCAATGTGCAAAGATTTTTTAAACTTTGAATTATAAAAATTTTCAAATATGCAGGACAGTGGAGAAAATACTATAGTAAATTCACAAGCCCATCACTGAGACTGGACAATTATTAACATTTTGCCATATATGCTTCAGTTGATTCTTGCTGAAGTGTTTTAAAATAAATTATAGATGTGATTTTTCATCTCTGTATTTGAGTATGCACCTCTATAAAATAAGGACATCTCCTTACATAATCTCCATATCATTATCACACCTAACAAAATTACCAATGACTACTTAATATTGTCACATATTCAGCACATATTAAATTTTCCCAATTGTTGTTTAATTTTCAGTTGATTTACACCAGGATCTGAACAAAGCCCACACATTATATTTAATTGTTCTATCTAATAAGTTTCTTTTAATCAAGAATTTATAGTGATTTTTGATACTCTAGATTCTCAATGTCATGTATATAAAATGCAGGCATATTTTAGGGTCAGATCCTGTGATAAAAATATAGTCCATTAGGGACAGTATGCTTTAGCTTTTCTTAGGATTATGTAGTCCTTTAGGATTGAATATTTTCCATTAGGTTTAAATATTCTAAAGTAGAAACTGTCCACGTTGCTGAAGGCAAGGGAAACAAAAGCAAACATGAACTATTGGGACTTCATCAAGATAAAACCTTCTGCACAGCCAAGGAAACAATCAACAAAACTAAAAGTCAGCCTACAGAATGAGACAATATATTTGCAAATGACATTTCTGATAAAGGGTTAGTACCCAAAATCTATAAAGAACTTATGAAACTCAACACCCAAAAAAACAGACAACCCAGTTCAGAAATGGGCAGAAGACATGAATAGACACTTTTCCAAAGAAGACATTCAGATGGCTAACAGACTCATGAAATGATGCTCAACATCACTCATCATCAGGGAAATACAAATCAAAACCATGATGAGATACCACCTTATACCTGTAAGAATGGCTAAAATTAACAACACAAGAAACAACAGGTATTGGCAAGGATGTGGAGAAAGGGGAACCCTCTTGCTCTGTTGGTGGGAATGCAAACTGGTACAGCCATTCTGGAGAAACAGTATGGAAGTTCCTCAAAAAACTAAAAATAGAACTACCCTATGATCCAGAAATTATGCTAGTAGGTATTTACTGAAATGATACAAAAATACGGATTCAAACTCTTTATAGCAGCATTATCAGTAATAGCCAAACTATGGAGAGACCAAATGTCCATCACTGATGAATGGATAAAGAAAATGTGGGATAAAAGAAAATGTAGGAAACACACACACACACACACACACACACAGGAATATTACTCAGCCATCAAAAAGAAGGAAATCTTGCCATTTGCAACAACATGGATGGAGCTAGACTGTATTATGCTAAGCGAAATAAGTCAATCAAAGAAAGACAAATACCATATGATTCTACTCATATGTGGAATTTAAGAAACAAAACAGATGAACATATGGGAAGATGGTGAAAGAGAAGAGAGGGAGGGCTAGATGGGTGATGGGTATTAAGAAGGGCACTTGTTATGATGAGCACTAGGTGTTGTATGTAAGTGATGAAATACTGAATTCTATTCCTGAAACCAATATTGCACTGTACGTTAACTAACTAAAATTTAAATTAAACAAATAACAAAATAGAAACTACCTGAAGTGATGTTTTATATTAACCCGTAGGACTCGTGTTTTGATTTGTGACAAGGAACATTCAGAATGCACCAAGCAGATTACTAGAACCTCATAAATCTGGCACCTTCTCGTGTCTATTCTCCATTGCAGAGTGTTTCACAGCAAGACTTCTGCTAGGAATGTCTAATGAGGATTCTTGCAGGGCATTCTGAAGGTGCATGAGAGACTGCCATGGCTCACACCCTCTGAATGGTAGTAACTCAGACAACAAGGGAGAGGGCAGAAAGGGCATCTGTTTTCAATTGTGATATAAAAATCTTGCCAAAGGCTACAACAGATTTGGAGACCACCCTTTGAGGGAGAAAGCAGTTCTGTGTTGGCTGGACATCACAAACGTTCTCTGGATCCAGGGTTCTGGCTTATTATGTGCTGGAAATTCATTGGGTCTCTTGTTGTGCAGATACCAAAAAATCCAAGAAAATCTGAAACGTTATCCACAATAGCTTTCTTCCCTGTCCAGCTAACTTTAAAACCGGATGCTCCATCTGTCTATAAGCTCTTATAATCCTTGAGAGCAATTATTATGTTAAAAGATGAAGCAAGTTGTTCTTACCACGCATGCATGATTATTTCCAAGGCAGCTTTAATTTAAGAATATAACACCAGATGCCATTTTCCTAAAATACTACTAGTGTCCTAGCCTATCATGGGAAATTTCAGGCTTCAGGGCAGGATATACCACATAGACTTTGAAACACTGGCTTCATCCAGTGTGAACCTTAGATAATTAATGAGTCTAATCCTAAGAACTAAATGAGCATGGCCATAAACATTTAAACTACAAAAGTTGCTGAATAAAATCACTTGTGTACTAATTCTATTTGCTAACTCTAAAATCCCCTTTCCCTCTGACTTCCTGACTGTGCCTTCAGTACACCCACCATACGGGCTCCTGCCTGCGGCCCGCTGCAGGAACTATTTTGTTGGCTGGAATGCTCTTCCCCCTGATCTTGATGTGGCCGGTCCTCACTTGTCAAGTCTCAGCTGTGACAGTTTCAAGATGAGCTTCCCTCAACTCCAAACTAGAGTAACTCCCTCACATATGTATTTTCGCCATCCTATTTTATTCTGCCAACACTTAACTACCATCCCAAATATCTTGTGTATATATTTGTTTATCAGTTTGTGGTTATCTCTCACCACTTGAAGTTCAGCTTCAAGAAAGCAAGGGCCTTGTCTAATTTCACTTCTGTATCTTCAACAACTAAAATAGGGTCTGGCATACCATAGGAGCTCAGTAAATGTTCACTGAAGAGATGGTCAGTCCCCTGTCTTTGTAGCAAAACTGCACTGAAACTTGGTGAAATAAATAATTCTGGGACGAATGAAATAGAGAAGACCTACTATTCTGGCAATTTATGCTTACTAGAACCTTCACCAAAAAGGGGGGGGGGGGGGAAGTTAACTAAAAGAAGTCTTAAAGACAATTAGTAAGCTCCAGTGTCCAAATTGTACCTAATATCATTATCACGGATGACAGAATTATTTTTATTGTGTTTTGCTTCACAGATGTACAAGAAAGGAGATTTCTAAAACAAACAAAATGTGTTTCAAATGAAAGGGAAGGAAGAGATATAGATCATCATAACCAGTTAAAATAATTTTTTCTTTTAGTCAATTTTTGTAACACCAAAGTGCCTGCTCACTTTTACCTTAAAAGAATGGCTACACAGCTTATGATCAGACCCTATCTCTAAATGAATCTAAATGGGAACAAATAATTTAGATATGAATCCCATTTAGATATGAATCTAAAATGGGAACAAATAATTGGTTATTTTGCTGTATCTTTAGTGAAAAATGATACGAAAGAGCCGGTGACAGAAGTAACACACTGGGCTCCATTTTCCTCATAAAACCTCTAATAGCAGTAGGTCAACAGTAGATGGGGGACATGCCTAGAGCCCCACTGACTTATTTACTTACTTACTTACTTATTTATTCATTTACTTACTTACTTACTTAAGAGCCTTTTTATTATTTTACCTTCTACTAAGAGTGATGACAAAAGCCCTAAGATGGCCATCCAGCATCAATAGTTCTTTTGAGCACCTGCTATGTGCCCCACACCATGCTCCAAAGGATAGGAAAGGCATATGAAATAGAAGCTCCAGATTTGAGGAACTTAACACCTCAGTTAAAGAGATAAAACAGAGGCACCTGGTGGCTCAGTCGATTATGTGTCCAACTCTTGGTTTCAGCTCAGGTAATGATCTCACGGTTCATGAGTTCAAGCCCCACATCAGGCTCTGTGCTGACAGTGCGGCGCCTGCTTGGGATTCTCTCTCCCCCTTTCTCTCTGCCCCTTCCCCACTTGTGTGTGCTCTCTCTTTCTCTCAAAATAAATAAACATTTAAAAAAAACAGATAAGGGGCGCCTGGGTGGCGCAGTCGGTTAAGCGTCCGACTTCAGCTAGGTCACGATGTTGCGGTCCGTGAGTTCGAGCCCCACGTCGGGCTCTGGGCTGATGGCTCAGAGCCTGGAGCCTGTTTCCGATTCTGTGTCTCCCTCTCTCTCTGCCCCTCCCCCGTTCATGCTCTGTCTCTCTCTGTCTCTCTCTGTCCCAAAAATAAATAAAAACGTTGAAAAAAAAATTAAAAAAAAAAAAACAGATAAAACAAAACTATGAGACCATTGAACGGTGATGATCTGCAGCAGAAATCCAAGTGCTGGAAATGTGGAAGTTGCACTAAGATGACAGGTCTGGTGGAGGAAGAACAGTAGTGGGAAGTAGCAAAGAGCCCAAGCCACAGAGCTTCCTTGCTGCAGAGAAGGCCTGTGCTGGGAACAGGCAGAGTCCGTTTATACACCTGATGAGAGCAAACTGACCAGACCCTGGGGCTGCCTTTCGAGGAGGCTGCCCACACTTCTGAAGTTTTAACATCCTTTGCTACATATGCTGCACAAAGGTTGCAGACTAACAACACGTGGTCCCTGCCCAGCCCCGTGATGCCTTCTTGACTAGCGTATTGTTTTTTCAACTGTGAATTTTTATATAATGATCTGGATTTCTGCTTTCCCTTGAAAAACTGAAGTCTGGCAGCACTGAACCTATATTCTTGCACAACAATAGTTGACTGGAGCTGAGGAGGAGCTACCCCTTTTAGACAGAATACATGTACTTTATTTCCACAGTTTCCTCTGTTACCAATTATCTGATGCTCAGCCTCACTAGTTTACATGCCTGCCTGGCCTCTGTAGGCATCTGCATGTGGGACTCTTTTTCCACAAAACTCTCAATTACAGGAATTCTTGTCTGGAGAGTGAAGAGTGGGTAAACCAAGAGGGTCACTATGCCATAATGAACCACTGTTACTGTTACTAATAAGTCCCACCTTCCTTAGGGGCAATGATAGTTCTACACTGAACTAAACTCTGTCTTCTGGTAAGTTCTGCTGTTTGGTCTTAGTTCTGCTCCCCAGACACATGTAAACACAAGACAGCCCGTGAGAAATCAGAAAAAAGCTCTCATGTTTTGTGTTTTTCACACATTGATGAGGATCCAGTTTTCTCTTTTAATAAAGGGAATAATATAAGATAAACTCTTCACTCTCAAGAGGTAATAGTTTAACAAAAGAGAAGTGTTGGCAAGGACATGGAGAAATTGGAACACTTGCACCCTGCTGGTAGAAATGCAAAATGTTCAGCCACTACAGAAAAAAGTACAGAGGTTCCTCAAAAAAATAAAAATAGAACTAACTACCATATGAATCAGTAATCCCACTTCTGGGTATACATCTAGAAAAAATTGAAATCAGGATCTCAAAGAGACACAAGCCCTCACTCCCATGTTCATTGCAGCCCTATTCACAATAGCTAAGATGTGGAAGCAAATTAAATGTTCATCAGTAGATGAATGAGTAAAAAAAAATGTATATATACATATAAAAGAATATTATTCAGCCTTAAAAATGAAGGAAATTCTGTAACATACAACAACATGAATGGACTTTCAGGGCATTATGCTAAATGAAAGAAGCCAAACACAGAAAGATGAGTACTACATGATTGTACTTATAGGAAGTAGTCCTTAAATTCATAAAATCAAAGTCTGGAATGGTAGTTCCCAAGGGCTGAAAGAAGGGGAAATGAGGAGTTACTAATCAACAGGCATAAAATTTCAGTTAAATAGATAAATAACAAGATGTACAACACTGTACCTATAGTCCACAAAATGTACACTTAAAACTTGTTATGCGGATAGATCTTACGTTAACTGTTCTTACCACAATGAAAAATAAATTTTAAAAATTTTAAACAAAAAAGAAATAACAGTCTACTAGAGAGAAATCCGTAAATAAGGACAACAAAGGCAACAGATGCTAAGGCAGCTCTTTATAGCTAATGTACAGGCACAAACTCAAGAGGGTGCCCTAATCTGGGTTAACCTGAAAGCAGAGCCTGAGACAAAGATTTGGGTGCAGGTAAGGGAAATCCAGGAAGCAAGAGCAAAAGAGTGAGGAAAGGGAAACAGGAAAGAAGAAAGGCCAGTAAAGGGTGCTTCATGAATAAGTCATCACTGTGAACAACTGGGACCCAGTTGCTCAGAGACCTCTCTGAAGACACAAAGAGAAGGTGCCTCAGAATTGGCCCACCAGCAGATGGGAACCCTGGGGCATTTACCCACAGACATTTCCACTGTTGCCCCCAGAGGGGTTAACTTCTCCATAAAGATGTGCCTGGGCAATGAGTTACCTTCAGTGACTTTGGAGAATGTCCCAAGCCAACAAAGAAGACACACTCAAACCAGCTGCTAGCCTGATGTGGGCTGCTGTCAATGCTGAAATCAGGTGAGCCAAGGGGATGGGAGCACAGAGATTATGGCCTTCACAGAAGAGGTGAAACCAGCTGAATTTAAAAGATGAGTAGGTGCCCAGAAAACCAATTAAAAGGTGGAGTAAAGAACAAAGAAAAGGATTGGGAACTTAAGGCAGAAGGAACATTGTGAGCTGAGGTGCCTGGGTGGCTCAGTTGGTTAAGCATCCGACTTCAACTTAGATCATGATCTCACAGCTCGCAGGTTCGAGCCTGGTGTCAGGCTCTGTGCTGATAGCTCAGAGCCTGGAGCCTGCTTCAGATCCTGTGTCTCCCTCTCTCTCTTCCCCTCTCCCTGCTCATGCTCTGTCTTTCTCTCCTCCAAAAATAAACATTAAAAAAAAAATGTTTAAAGGAACATCATGAGTAAAGACATGGAGATTAAAAAACATGAGGTGCTTTTAGAGAACCTGTAGTACTACTTAGATGTGACTTCCATGCAATGATGACAAAAAGCAGAAGCAACAGGAAACACAATGAGAGAGAAAACTGAAGCAGTAGACAGAGGCCAGATCATAAAGGTTTTGTAAATTATCCTAAGTAAGGTATTTAAATTGTATCCTGTAGATAAGTGGTTCTTGGCCGTTTTAGAATTACAGAAACTTTTGAGAATCAAATAAAAGCTATAGACCCTCTCCCCCATCAGAATATCCAAATATCCAAAATTCTGCCTATAGTACAACATACACACAGATACTGTAATGCTATCCTTGGATCCAGGTTAAAAATTCCAGCTAGAAATAAACCATTACAGGTTTTTAGCAATTATGTCAGTAGGTTTCTTATTGTAAACAACAGAAACCAACATGGTTTCTTAATCAAAAAAGGAATCTATTTTAAACATATGAGATAGCTCACAAAATCTATTGGAATTACATATTCCTATTCTGTATTAGAATGCAAGAAAACCAGGTACAAATGAGTCAGAAGCCAAGGGAAGCAGGCAGTGAAGAACAATATCTAGATACGACATTAGACTCAAGATACTTTATCAACGGACCCTGTGCCTATTAGATGCAAAGCCCCAGACATAAGCACATGCCAGGACACCAGGAGGAACCTAAGACCCTTGCTCACACCCAGGTGACAAGCAATCTGTGAGGGACAAATCTGACCCCTCACCTTCCACCGTAGGAAGCAAGACCCACCCTCTCACCAACATGCACACACACCACAGATTTCCCTAGAAAAGGGGCCTGGATGTCAGGTAGCCAAAACTATGGCACTTGCCCCCAGCAGCAGTGAAATACCGTGACTCTATTAGCAGTGGAGTCTTTTCCTCTCCAGACCAACCACTCTGCTTCCCTCACATAATTAGATTTCAAGTCTCCTTCTCTCATTATTCCTTCTAAAAGGGTAGTTCCCCCAGTCTGTCCTAGAAGTCAGTCTGAGGGGGGCAAAGTATGGCTGGACTATCACCTTCCTCATTTTCAAAACACAGTTTCCTCATGTAGCCTCCTATTACGCAACTGCATGAGGGTTGTTTGGATATGGAAGAATGTAAAGCATTGGTTTTCAGCTAACAAGCTAAAAGTGATAAATATTTGGGGAATCAGTAAAAACTTCATCTCAGGATAATTAATCAAAACAAAATAAATAAATGTGCCGGCCTGAGAGAATTGGAATCTTTATCATGTATGTGTATAATCAATATTTCTGAGACTCTCATCCCCCAAAATACTTTCACAGTGTTTGGGTGAGGGGCTAAAAGCAGTCGTGTCTTTAGCTGCCTTTTGCACAACACTGTAGCTGCACATTACCCACCAATTTCTCTTTGAAACCAAAGGCTCCACTGGGCTAACCCAATAGTTGTTTTCCAAGAAAAGCAGTCCAGAGGTAGATGGGAAAAACCACTTCAGAATCAACTCTGGAGTCGTCCATTTTCCTGTGCAGCAGAGTTATAATAAGTCTCTGCTCTGAGGCATAGAATCTTTGGAGTATTTAAGCAGTAGAATGGAAAAACACCATATATTCCTCATTGAAGTTGGACTGTGGTTTCAAATTTATTTTCCTAATAATCATATTTTTCAGAAATGTGAAGTTTCTGAAATGGTCAAACCCACAAAAAATGAACTGCTGTTTTCAGGCACATTAGTATCCCATTCCCATGCTGCAAACACTAAATTAAATTAGTATCTTATATTTAAGAGGGAAAAAATCTTTACCTGCTCTTAATAGCAAAATCATGGGTGAAAAAAATACACACACACACACACACACACACACACACACACACACTTTCAACACAAACCACATTAATCCATGGAAAAGTACATTCCAAGAGTCATTTGTGATATTTTCAAATCTACAGCATAATGCCATCTTGTCTGTGGAAAGGAAGGGCACCCCACATGTTTATAACACCACTTGCTCAGATTTCCAGGAGAAGCAAGAGCCGGGATTGTCTATGTCATAATAAACTCTACTCCTCTGATCTTGAAACCTTTGCCTCACTCTGCTATTGTCACCCTCACCTGCATTTTATACTCTGGCAACACACGAAGCTCCTGTTAACTCGAGGGACATTCAGAAGATGAGAGAGCCCAGTGCTCCCTAATTACCATGTTCCCTTCTAATTATAGTTATCAAACACTGCTTAAGGAGAGCAAGGTGCTCTCTTCAGATGTGCTGTCTTCATCTGGGTAGCCCCCTTCCCCCCTCCAAAAAAAACCTAATAGAGAATCTTGAATGTAACAACAAATTCTCAATAATTATCAATTAATTCTCAGTAAATGTCAACTTCCTGCTCCCATCCCATCAGCAAAGGAAGAATCTAAAGCTGCTTCCTGGATGAGCCACATTTTTGTTTCCCTCTCTTTCTTGAGGAAACGACTTTCCCATTAACTTCCCAGAACTTCCCTAAAGCTTTGTTCTTGGAAAAAGTGAAAGGCCCAAACAATTTCAAGATATTTGAAAAGGAGCCTAGGGAGTTGGGAAGGGGTCTTTGTCAGTGCAGAGTTGAATGAAGGACTATGGAAAACAAAGGTCACACTTGCCTACAGCTGGCCTGTCCTAATATTTTAACATAAAAGGGAATGAGTTAGGGGTGCCTGGGTGGCTCAGTCGGTTAAGCTCCCGACTTCGGCCCAGGTCATGATCCCACACTTCATGGGTTCAAACCTCGCATCGGGCTCTGTGCTGACAGCTCAGAGCCTGGAGCCTGTTTCAGATTCTGTGTCTCCCTCTCTCTCTGCCCCTCCCTCACTCTGTCCACTGTCTCCCCAAAATAAATAAACATTAAAAATTTTTTTTTAAGAAAAGGGTATGAGCTCTACTCTTTGCTGTCTTCTACTAATTGAATTACAGGGAGAAAAATGTAAGGGAGCAAGAAGAATGAAGACAGGCAAAGGAAAACTCAATGCTTATCTGAGAAAGAAGTGGCACACTTTAGCGTTTGTTTTATTGTTGTCTTCCCACAAAATGCTAAATAAAGGAGACAAGGATTATGCTGGCCTTACTGATTGCTAATGCACAATCCCTACCACAGTGCTTGACTAGTTACCCTTCAATTGAGTACTTGTTGAATAAAGGAATAAAAACTTACTCCTATTTACTTATATCAGTCATTCATTTGCCATTATAATCAAAAAGTAGGACTTTACCAAATTACAACAATAGATTACGCAAGTGAGAAACTACATCATCTGCCATGCTAAAAGACCCTACTAGCCCGCATAGGCTATTGCCCAGACTTTGCTTTTGAAAGGTATGCACTAGCATAGACCAGGAAGGTGGGCCAGACACTGCACAAGAGGGGAGGGTTGAGGGAGCTCTAACATGCGCTAAATGTGGCCCTCCTCTTAATTTCCTCATACTAAGTATTAAAGACAATAGACCTCCACTACACCTGGACTTTCCCAAACATAGCGTGGTATTAGGGAAGATAAAAACGGTGCACTTTGACAAACATCTAATGAGATGTTCCTATTCTCAAGGTGCTTACAACATAACTGGTAATGTCCTGCAAAGATAAGTAAGGATGCTGTATTTTACAGAGGCTGTGATTACGAATGAGTTTATGTAGCTCTCCGGGGACCAGGGTGGGAGGTGAATGCACACAGGCATAAGTTTGTCTGGGACCTCTCTGTGTTTGTGTTTAAGTGATTCTCCATAAAAAAGCTCTGAGTGCAGATGAGTCTGTCTTCCTTTAAAGATACTTTTTCCCTTTTTCTTTGTCTGACTCTTCCCTTTTGACTTTCATCCTCTCTGCCATCTTTTCCCTATTGAACTAAAATACAGAAATGAAGTATATACCTTGCCTCTTTGTTAATCGAGTAGAATTTTATATTCCTTGTTCTTAGAACATTCTATAGTTTCTCACTAAGACTGAATGTTATACTGCTATTCCTATGGAGATGGCCTCTGGTCTTTTTTGCTGCATCAATAACCCTTGATAGAATTAAGGCTTCCCAGTGGTACTAATGGACTGAGGGTGTTCATTCTTGTGGTCTCTCCCACCCCATTCCCACCTAAGACAATATGAAAAACTATCTTCCTCAAGCTTTAAAAAAAAAAACAAACAAACAAAAAAACTATGCAATTTCTCTGCCCCTGAATGTAAAGTGGTGCCATGTCATGTTTCCATCAGGAAACCTGCAGCAGGAATGAAGATCAACTGAGATCTCATGTGGTTAAACCTGTGAATGCCTATACAGATACAATGGATCATTGTTTTGTTGTCATTACTATTAAAATGTGTCAATAACCTGGTAAAAGTCACTAGATCAATATCTAGTGGAAACAAATTGGACACAAACTCGTGGTTAGGAAAAAATATGCATTTTCTAATTTAGAAATTCTTAGTAGGAAATTTCCTTCCACCTGAAGCTAGGTACTTTGAAAAGTAACAAAAGTAAGAGGTGAACTAATATCAAACAAGAGATGTTTTTCTGGACCATGCCCTAAGATTCAAGAATAACACTCTCCTGAAAAGAGACTATGTGAACTCCACAAGACAAGGGAAAAAGTGACAAGCCAAGGGCCAGGAAGGACTTCACCAAAGTGTAGATAAAATGCCAGTATGAGAGAAATGTGCAACATAAAAGGACATCACAGTATATCTAATATTTAAGTGAAGATACTTGGAATTTGGTCAAGAACAATATCCATTGCCCCAGATGTCTGGAAAGAAATGCCAATTTCATAATTGTACATGAGACAGTAAATTGTTTCTCATCACTAAAATTTGACAGGATGAAACTCCTAGCCACACAGCACAGAGAAGTGTGGTTGTCATTAGGGCCGTTTCTGAAATGTTCCCAGTGCTCCTTACACATGTTAAGACAGACCGCACTTCCCCACCCCCTTTGAAGTTCCTCAGATCCACATGACTTGCTCAAGCCAACGAAACAAGGATAGGAGTGATGGTGTCAGTCTCTGGAGGATGTTAAAAGCCAGTGAGCAATTATCAACATTCCCTTCCTCTGGCCACAGGGATTATGGACAAATATTGAGATAGAACACCCCCCCCCCGCCCCCCGCCGAAGCCTGGGTCCCTGTATGTCTCAGATAAATGGACCCTTCTGCTGCCTTGTGTTGGATATGCAGAGTACACATATTTAGGTGGGTGAGGAGGGGGGGGGGTGGGAGTCAAGCCACTGAGACCTTGGACTTGTTACTAAAGCATAATCACCTCGAACACATCAATATAGGAGATAATCACTTTGACCAAACTGAACATATTTAACTATAGAAAAGCAGCTTTGTATATGAATAAAATATTTACTTACATGGAAACCTAAAACTGTGAAAAGGAAAGCAAAAATAGCAAAAAAGTAAAACTCAGAGGAGCAAGATTCTCTCCTGTTAGGTAGATGAAGACCATAGGTTTTTTTCCTAATCCAAACCAGCAGAGAGGCAACATGGTACACAATGAGACGTCAGCTGTCCTCATATCTACAGAAGCCTCATTCTACTCAAAGCAGTGTCTAATAAATTCATGGCCGACTCTTTGATAATTTCATCTCTCAGAAGGTAGAGAAACATTTGTGATAAATTCAAACAAAGGAATACTGTCAAGATATATGTGTCAAGTCACATATCCTAGCCTTAAGAAAAACACATATTTAAAAATTTAGAAATTGTCTTTTACATTTCCTTCCCTTCCCTTCCCTTCTTCCTTTCCTTTCCTTTCCTTTCCTTTCCTTTCCTTGAGGCAGCCATGAATGGCATAGCCAGCAAAACCAGAGTCAAAAAGGCAGTTCGGCCTGAGAAAGTAGCTAGGAACGACAAGGTCAGGGCCAGGGAGGCCGGCAGGGTTGGGATCAAGGTAGTGGTCAGGGCTGAGCAGCCCAGGGGGACCAGGAATGCCAAAGCCAAGGAGACAGCTTGGATGAGGAAGGTAGCTGGCAGGGCCAGGGGTAGTTATAGGGGAAACAAGCAAATAAAAAAATATATTAGGAAAGATGAGGGCCATTTTTTTAATGCTTCAATGGTCTAAGCAGGGGTAACTCATGCCATTGCAGCTCATGTACATTGTCATTTATCTGCCCACTCACTTCACTGTCATAGAGCAGCAGCTAGGTCTGCAGTGGGCTCCCTCATCCCACTGGCCCTTCCCTTTAGCTTCTCTGACTCTTTGGGCCAGGTACATGTTTAGCTTCCCCTGCAGGACACCAGCATCATCAAACTTGCAGGCCTCGAGGTGGTAAGAGTTTGACTCCCATTTCTGTCCATCCTCATGGGTTCCTACTGTCCTTAACACCCTCACTTCACATCTATCATCACTGCCTGACTGTCTTTCCTGTTGACGTCAGGCTCCAGCACTGGATGCGAAGATAGAGTCCTACGTACTAAACAGCTTACACAATTGCATGTGGTCGAATCTATATAATAAATCCCTTTCAGGGAGACTTGGTGGCTCAATTGGTTAAGCGTCTGACTTCAGCTCAGGTAACGATCTCACAGTTCATGAGTTTGAGCCCCACGTCAGGCTCTATGCTGACAGCGTAGAGCCTGGGGCCTGCTTCAGATTCCGTGTCTCTTTCTCTCTGTGCCCCTCCCCTGCTCACACTTTCTCTCTCTCTCTCTCTCTCTTTCTCAAAAATAAGTAAACATTAAAAAAAAATTTTGTTTAAATCCTTTTCTTGGATAAAAGCCTAATACAGCCCCACATCAGTGGTTAAGACAGCAGAATGAGGGCTCTGGAATTACTGCATGGGTTTGAATCTTAATCATTCTGTACCTCAGTTTCCTCATCTGTAAAATATCAAAATATTGGAACCTACCTTATGGGATGTTCCTAGCAACAAAATCATCTGAAGCCAATCTTTTACCCTTTATGCTTCCATAAACTAAATCTATGCAGCCTGTGCTATGTTTCACTTACATAGATTTGAAATGTTTAAAGTCCATGTGTGAATTCAAAGACCACTGTCAAAAACATTCAGATGCAAGACAGAATGTTCTGTTGGCTGCAAAACCTTGGTATTATTCTTTGTTTATAGAATGAAAAAGGGAAAGTCAGTATTATTAACAGTTATGTCAATGCACGCAGCCTATTTGATACTGTAATGGAAAATGCACTTGCCTTTCTCTTTTAAACAGAATTTCAAACAAAAACATCTACCAAAAAATTATTCCCTAGGAGCTGCCTAATTTGGGGAGTTTGTCATATCTCAATAGTACGAATAGATTAGGAGGGTGGGGAGGGAGGTGGTATAAAGGAACAGTGAATGCATCAGTATTTGAATGTGTGTGTCCAAATGTGTTCAAGTCAATTTATACCCTGGAAAAGACTATTTCATGCATGTACTCTAAACATGAGTACAAGTATAGCAAATGTCTTAAAAGGACTTAGAATAGTGTAAGTGTTTAGAACATAGTAAGTACTCAATGTTAGATGTTGTTACTATATAATTATTAATGTAGAATGAACAGATTTTTTTGAAGGCTAGGTATAACCAGCCTTTTGTTAGACTTTGAGTGCCTTCTTAAATTGGCCTCCTCCCCATTAGTTCTCCATATGGATAGAAGAAAATTAATTCAACTCATTTATTCATTCAGCAAATATTTTCTAGTCACCGTGGGAATACAGAGGTGCACAAAACAGGGACGCTTTTGCAAGGATACAAATCCTGGGAGAAGATGGTGCCTTGTGGCTCACATTTAGTTGTCATGACTCTTTTAGGGTTTATTTCTGGGAAATGCCATTATAGTAACTACTGTATGCAAGTTTCATATGAGGCTGGAAAAGTTGTTTCCAGCTTGCTTTCATGGGTGTAGGTCACCGGAGTCTATGGGGCTGCTTTGTCAGGAAGATTGACATCCCCTTCCTCTTTCCCTGCACCATGTACGATCTTCCTGAAGCTGAAGGCTCAATATTCAAGGATGACCTTCCCAGAGAGAGGAAAACACTTGTCTTTGACAAAGAGGATCAGTGTCAGAGAGAGGTAAATGTTTAGTCTCACTGGTCTAACTCTTTCCTACACTACACTACATCCTCTCCTGCCAGCCATGCCAAATCACATGAACTCGAGAAAGTTGGGGAACTCAAGGGTTTGAGGGTACAGAGTATGAAGAGGTGGTCAAGCTCACCGGTTCATTCTGGGCCTGTCTCAGTTCAAGACGGCCAAATGTATTTCAGACTACTGCAGGGGGTCAACTCCTCCTCAAAATATCCTTTCAGAATTTCATTTTAGCTCTGTTAAAACACTCACACATGGGGAAGAACATTCCAGAATTCTCTTGCTTTTGTGGCTCCGGAATGGCCTCTGGAGCCAGAAACGAGGCTGCTATTTTTAGCCTTGTAGGATAAGGGGAAGATTCTGAGCTCTAGCCTACCCATCAGTGGCAGGGGCACTGACCAGGGTACAGCACACATCACTGGCAAGATTCCAGTATGCTGATACTGGGTTGTTCCCACAGAAGTTGAGAGTTTTAAGATGTCATGTCTTCAAATTCATACTTAATAAGGTATGACCACATTCATGTTTAGCTCCTTAAATATTTGAAAAGGGAAGGTAAACCAATGAAAAGGTATATAATGTGCCCAGCTGAAAGAGGAAGAGGAAAACCCAGCAAGGAAGCATTATCTTCAAGTGATCTAAGATAAAAGATACAACCATTTTTTCCTAGAAAATAAAAAGCCTTTACTCCTGGCATGTTCCTGCCCTTTGTGGCCAGATAGCTGAGAAGTCAACAAGAGTGAGGAACAAAACAGAGACACTACGGAGAGAAGGAGAGGAAAAAGGATGAAGTGAAAGCTAATTATTCCCGCACTTGACCTTCCAAAACAACTTAAGCAACTTGAAGCATATGTTTTGTGTATAACAAAAATAGTTACTTGATTTATCCTTTTATACTTTGTTTCATAAGAATCTATTATTTTGTAAAAATGAAAACAACAGACAAAACTGAAGGATTCATCATATTTGGCATTATTAGAATTCCATCACCTAGATTTTAAGGATTTCTGCCCAACCAGTATCTGTAAACACTAGGAAGGTCTATATTTTCCTTTGGAGTTTTTTCTAGGCTCTTTATAGAAAACTTTTCTTCCAAAATTCTTATAAGAATGATTACATTGTGTTGAGATCATAGAATTTAATGCCTGACATCTTACAAGTTATTTTTAAATTGATTTCTTTGATATCTGATATCTTGATATCTTTCCAACACTTAATTGGAAATTGAAATTACTGACCAACTGACTCTATTTTATAAGTACCTTTATATTTTTGCATCACATAAAAACAAACTACTTTTCTTAGACCTAACTGAGATAATCTATGAGAACCACAATTTATCAAATGAGAAAATTCCACAGTACTTCTCCCAGTTCTTCTAAACACAGCAGCTCGGGCACATTCTGGCCAAGTTGAGTTTGCTACCTGAATTAAGCAAGCTACTGGATGCCACATGATTTTACACTTCTAAAGCCAAAGCACCAGAATGGAAATGGCCAAAAGGGAACTCTAACCACAAAGTAACCTATCTTCATCACCTCTCTTCAGTTTCAAGAAAAAATCAGAGCCAAGCAAAGTCCAAATTCAATATTATCTCACTTGGTGCAGGACTGCTAAGGCCAGCTTATAATATGCGGGGGTAAAAAAATGAACAGCAGAAAGAGAACTGGATTAAATCAGAAGACTAGGATTTGGGATCTGGCTTTAGCACTTACTTCCTATAAATCTTGACAAATCATGTAACTCTCTGAGTTCTTCACTTATGAAATGAGGAGAACCAGGTGACCCAGAGTTGTGAGATTCAAATTATATGATGTGGGTAAAGAGTAATATGTAAACTATAAAGTAAATAACAAGCTTTTTGGGGTGTTTTACTCTAGATGTCTTCCTAAAGAGCAGCCCATGCCAGTGCCCTGTGCTTGCTGAAAAGCCTGATCACGGCTCGTGACTTTGGAAATCACAGGATCTAAACAAATTAGTCAGCAACCGGCCAGCACTTTGTCAGCATATGGTCACAGACAGTTACTAATCTAAGCAATGAGATTCATGTCCAGCCCAGCACAGTACACCGAAGCTGCAAGGCCACCCCAAGGCTAACTGTATGTGCCCACCTCTCCTGACTCTGACCGCAGCTTCATCTCTTCCTCTGGATTCACACCTTAGGAAACACCTCCCATTGAAATCAGCCTGGCCCCTGAGCCTCTAGAAACCCACACATCATACCACACCCTTAGACTATTCCTACCTGTGGGAAAGACCTGACAAATAATCCTTCAAATATTTCTAGCCAGTCCCTAGTCATGGACTGTAGCCACTCTAAACGACATCTAAAGGATTTGAGGATTTTTCCTTTGTGTGTTTAATTTTAATGGCCGCTGAGCATTTCCAAATCTAATTATTAGAAATTTGGAAAGAGAAAACAACAATTGTACATGGGGCTTTGGAAGTCTGGCTGGTTTAGCAAAGGCTGCAAGCTACAGTTTGATTGTAAACATCTCTCTCTGTGCTGTAACCTCACAGTCAACATCTCCCAACTCACACTCATATCCAGGTAAAGGAAGCAATTTTGGCAGAAAGCAAACATTGGATTCCACGTGCTTTTGGGAAGGCATGGATCTCCATGATGAGAAAAGTTAGTTCTAGTCAAAACTAAGCATGTTATTAAAGTGAATGTCCTGGAATAAAAGGCAGAGACACCCTCCAGAGTTCTCTATGGCACCAACTCATACGATTTAATGCAGCCCAACATTTAGTAAGAATCCTATCTTCTAAAGGGTTAAGAGAAACATTGGCTTAAGGTCTTAGACCAACGAAAGCACAAACTCAGAAGAAACAAGGCAAAGATACAAAAGGATCTTGATCCCTAAAGTTAAGGCTAAGTGTGCCAAGAGAATTTGGCTGGAAATCTGACTGAAGTTAGATGGCTGGATTCAGAAAGTAACTCAAGCGACATTAATCTAGGAGATTCTACAACCCCTAATTTATGTTCATATTTTTGTTTTGTTTTGTTTTTTAACTTACTTATTCCAATAGCAAAAGAGAAAGAAATCCTTTGAGGGTGATAGAATTACAAAATGGATTCATTCATTCAACATAGATTTACTGAGTACAAACAAAACATAAGGAAATTATTGAAAGCATTGCAAGCATGCCAGTAGGGAAGTTATTTTAGATGAAGGGGTAAGATTAAGCATGCATCATTTTTATAAAAACAATCAAATCCTTATTCTTTGGGGGGAAATTTTTAAATACATATACATAAATAGAAAGGCACATACTCTGATTAGGAAATTATCTTTTGTGTTTTCCAAGGTTTTCTGGGAAATTAACTTATTCTTTAAATGCTGAGATAGAGAGAGGTTGGAAAGACAGGCAGATATAGAGAAAAAGGAACATAGATACAGAGAAAGAGAACAAGCTGTGGATTGAGAAGGATACAGAAGAGATAAGAATTATATTGAACTTTTTAGATAGGAACCGCATTTCAGAAAAGAGGAAAGCTCTAGTCAGAAAAGGGCAGTGATGTTTAGGATTAAAGGTCCAGAGGCAAGACCAAGGTGCAATTAGTAAGTGGAATGGTTCAGCCAAGACAACACTATACGAGTGGACGTGTATGGGCTCAAAAGGGAGACAGGACAGAACACAGGCCAAGTTGAGGAGAAATTTAACATCCATGTTAAGCAGCTTAGGTACTGAACTGAACTGAAATGGGGCTCTGAGGCTGATCTTTACAAGCTTTCAACCCAACACTACATCCAGAAATGGTTGGATCTTAGCTAGATGTCCCTGCCCCACCTGCACCACTGGTATTGACTTTCCACAGATAGATAACCTTTGCTTCTAAGAAGAGAAGCCACCCCAGTGCACCTCTAACCTTTACCTGGCCTTCATCTCAGGGATCTGATATTATCAGCATGAAAACAAGATCTCTTGAAAGCAGCAGGCAAACAGAAAAAACTTTCACACTAAAGTGGGCAACAAATTTCAACCTAAGCAGGGAAGACTTTCTGGTGTCCCAGGGCATGTCTCAGCAGTTATAAGCACTGCTCTAACCTAGACCTTTTTATGTAAATAATATAATAACCAAGAAAATGGACAGAAGAAAAAAAGAAAAGCTTACTGAAATAGGAACTTCTCAAGGGCAGGAACTTTGTTTTATTCACCTTTGCCTCGCCAGAATACCTGGCATATAGCAGATCAGGAGATATTTGTTGACGAATGAATGAATGGATTTAATGGAGCCAAGCATCTAGATAGTTAAGTTTGCCAAAACATACACATTCTCCAAGCACCCTCAGGCATGCTTCTAAATCAGTCAAATCCATGGGAAAATTGTAATCTTTCCAGCTGTGAATATGGGAACAATCCATGTTCTTAACTTTCTTCAGCCGACTCACCGTCTTGAGTGTTTGGATTCAGAACTTGGGTTCGAAGCTCCTGCAGGCTAATTCCCAAACACCTGCAGACCTCCTCAGGGCTATAGGGTTCAGGGTGAAGGGCGTCTTCCACCATCCTGAGCATTTCTTCCAGACTGACCCCTAGTTTGGCCTGCACCTCCTCTAGCCGCAGTATTTTATCCCATTGCAAGCCTTTGTACTTTGCCAGGAGCTGTAAGTTCAAACCAAGATAATGGTTATCTTTCATTTCAGAAATTGATAGGTGCTATTTTAATTAGCCAAATTCAACTTTAAGCTGTTGGGTTTTTGTTTTGTTTTGTTTTTCCTATTCAACCTATCCACATTTCCCATCATTGCTTGAAAATGCACACTGGATTCATATGTTTGGAATTAAACATGCTTGTGTGACACTCGCAGGCTAGTTAAATATTTTTCCTTAAAATTCCTAATATCCCACTGATTTTTTTTGGTTTTTGTTGGTTTGTTTTTTTTTTTTTTTTTTGCCTGCTACCACTTTCCCTCAGGGCTATTTCTTGGAATGATTTTTTTCTTTTATCCCTATTCAGTTCATCCCTAATACACCACTCTCTATAAAGTCTACAGAAAGCTACTCAATTCTCATGTGACCTGGGTCCTGAGGTGGACACTGTATGCCCGATTTCATTAGAGCACTTCCTGTTTACCACATGCCTCTTTGAAAATGGCTAATGAATTTAAGTATCTGGGCATTTGGACTAAAGTCCCAGATTTTAAATGAAAACCTCATTGGTGACCTTATGAAAAACCACTTCATTAGATCACTGGTAGAACTAACGCTGTATGCGTCTCCACCCTCAAGAGTATGGCTTCCAACTGCATCCTGAGGCATCCCTTAGTCTGATGGAGAGTGTTAAGTACAAACCAAATCTTTGTAACCAGGTCCACTTATGGGAACCTTAATCCAGAATGTGTTTCATTCTCCCCAGACCACTCGCAGCCCTTCAGAGCAGGAGACAATCAAAAGAGTGAAGATATCTCTCATCCTAAGGTCTATAAAATTCATTCCCTTAGTGTGAGGCAGGTGCAGACAATACAAACAGCAAAAAGAAGCAAGTAAAAGAAGGGGAAACTAGTCTTCAGGAAAATGTGCATCTGATTTACTCTTCTATTATGCTGATGATTTGATTTTCTTTCTTTTAGACAGGAAGCAGGGTTTACCAAAAGACCATTGAACTTTTGTTAGGGCCACTCACTTCTGAAGAATGCTAATAACAGAAGTTCTTATATTCATTAGTCCTCTTTTTAAAACTCTGGCTAATACAGTTGAAAGGAGTTAATGACTTTATGGCAGAACTGGGAAAAGAGAAAAATTCTATTTTTCTGTTCAATTATTTCACAGAACATGGTACCATTTCTAAAGCAAGGACTAAAGCTAAGACCTTTCCTTCTGACTTTGTTTGCTTAGAACATTTAGTTAGCGTTTGAGCAGTGCTAGATTTGATACCTCCATGGATTTGCTCTTTTATTTAATTCATTCATCCATGGTCTATATTCCAATGTATTGCCAAATTTGTTTGAGAAAACTTACAAAGACATACATAGAACAATATATTTATATTATACAGAAAAAGAGCTTAAGTTGATAATCTCCTAGAATGATACTTTCTTGAAACACAGATCCAAACCCAGCCAAACTAATCAATGAAGCAAACAGAAGTAATTATACCTGTATATGATTTTAAATGTGCTTTTTATTTCTTTTAATCTTCAACAGCCTTATGAGATGGGTGTTATTACTCTATTTAAGACGTGAGACTAAGTGACTTGTCCAAAATCATCTAACTAGTAAGAAACAGAGCTAGAAATTAAACCCTGATCCTCTAACTCTTTCTTGCTTTCTCAAGGCCACATTCTCAGTGAGTCACGGCCAACATCTACACGGTGTTGCTTACACTAGTTCAAATTGCCATTCAAGCCCTATGAATGCATTTCTAAGCACAAACTAAGATTTGTGCTAGAAATGAACCTTCCAGTGATTTAAAGACACTTTGATAGATGTGTTCCATCTAAAAAAAAAAAAAAAAAAAAAAGGAAGGAAAAGGAAAAAAAAGATGGCCCCCGAGTGATGACTGTGGGCTCTTCCTAAGGACCTTTTAGTAAACAACAATCTTCAAGTTTCCATCCCTGGGCTCACTTGGACAAGTCACATTGCCTCAGGCACTTGATCCAAGGAAACTGGGCCAGGGATGTGTGAGGAGAAAGTCTGGGAGGGATGCCTGCTGCTGCCTACAAGGTTGTTTTTTTAAGGCAGCCTCCATGTGTGCTTTTCTTCCATAGACATAGGCACCAGCATACAAAAGTTACCATTCACTCCAGCAATATCCCAGTTTGCTGTTGGGTCCACATGGCCTATTTGATATGTATTTCAATTAACAACAGCAGCATGGCCATGAGCCACCGAACAGCGTGCTGTGTCGTAGGAGTAAAATAGGAAAGCTGCTTAAGCCCTTTGGAATCTGGCTCAGAAAACAGAAAGATGTGACTTGCAGATGAAGGAAGGGGATGGGTAAGAGCACTGTTGCTCAAAGACAGAACTTCATGAAGGAATTTGCCACTTGAGGCCCTGGTGATTGGCCTACTTCACAGTTGTGAGTCAGGGCTATGAGTCAGGGCTAAGGGTCATTTCGTCACAAGTTCCTCACTTGTAGTAGGGTGGGGAAATAGGAGAAAGCAGTTCTTTGTCAACATCTAGCACTTTCTTTGCACCGCTGCAAGTACTAAGTCTTTGTATCAGATACCACTTGTGGGAGGCTCCTGAGCTTGTTCCATGCTCAGTGGGCAAGAAAGCAGGCAACAAGTGTTTTGTCCACAGTCGTGGAAAGAAGCAGATAAAGGGTGCTAGGATCCTCTCTCAGTTGGTGTCTCTCAGAAGCAGGCCTAAGGCAAGTATTTAGAAGAAAGGATGATTGCAAGATGCTGGTAGAGGAGTAGAAAGTGAGACAGGAACAGAAGCCAGTGCAAGGTGTAGTGATACAGACAGGTGAGGCCGGGCCCAGCAGGCCCTCTGGAGCCTGTATGTAAAAACCTCAGATGTGCCTTGCCTGTGGGCAAGAAAGCTGGGATATTTACCCACTAACTCTCATCCATCATCCGGTGAGGGCTACTTGCAAGATAATTCCCTAGCACTTCCAGGTTGTGTCAGGTGCAAACTCAGAGCTCTGCTACAGCCCGAAAGAGGCCTCAGTCCTGGAAAATTGCTGGAGCTTGCTGTCAGAGAGTGTGCTGGGAGAGTGGTAAGATATGGACCCTATTTTAGGAGCCTGACTGTCAGAATCCCCCTCTCCTTGACTTTCCCATTGCATTCAGCAGTACTAACAAATCAGTGGGAAAAGTACCAAGTCTCCTCTTCACCTGGTCAGCAAAAGGCTAGAATTTCTAATCCCTTCTCTGAGTTACCTCTAAAAACACTCATTCAACAAGCTATCTTCCACACAGCAAAAGCAGCTGTGTTGTTTTGTTTCAGGTTGCATAAATCACACATTCTTATTTTTAAAATTTCAAAGAACACAAACAGTTCAAAGTACAAAAAAAAAAAAAAAAAAAAAAGCAAAGTACAATAAATTGTCTGTAGTTATCCCAACGAGACAACTACCAACCACCATTTTGATAATCATCCTATCATATATTTCTACAAATGTTATGGATACCTGCACACATATAGCCCAACATAAGTGGGATCATACACAGATGTTTTATTGTGAATCCTTTTCATTTTTTGCATATCTCTCTGTTACCCACTTCCCACTACACAGAGCTGTTCTCCAGTATTCTGTGGCAGCTGGTGACTTCCGTGTGCACATCGCACTCATAACCACCACGAACACAGAACCACAATGACCCTGTGCAGTGTTAGTGATCTGCATTGCCTGCACTCCATAGCAGGTTTCAGGCCACAGGATAAAGCCAAAGAAACCCACACAACTGTGCAGATGGATCTACCACAGTCCTCACCACACCCTCAACACATCCTGCCTTTTTTTTTTTAGAAAAAAGGCATCCCCAAACATCATGCTCTGGATCCCACTCACACCTAATTCATAAGGGGCACAATGGAAAGAGCTGGGATAAGGACAGACCTGGATTCCTGCGCTTACTTAAAACAGGTCACAAGCTACCTTGGCCCAAAACTCCCAGTATGTGACATGGCTCACTTGATGTCTACTTCACAAGCTACCATGAAGATTAAGTAAGACAACACTAAAAGCAAATAGCACCTTGGAGGTGCCCAGGAGGGCACTATGGTTTTCCTTCCCTCCCCATGTTCCCCTGCCTCTCTAGTAGTTCTCACCCACCTGACACCTTCTCCCATGACTTCAAACATACACATTATTATCATTATAATACAAACATACACATTAAAATCATTATTCGGGGTGCCTGGGTGGCGCAGTCGGTTGAGCGTCCGACCTCAGCCAGGTCACGATCTCGCGGTCCGGGAGTTCGAGCCCCGCGTCAGGCTCTGGGCTGATGGCTCGGAGCCTGGAGCCTGTTTCCGATTCTGTGTCTCCCTCTCTCTCTGCCCCTCCCCCGTTCATGCTCTGTCTCTCTCTGTCCCAAAAATAAATAAATGTTGAAAAAAAATTAAAAAAAAAAATCATTATTCCCAAAGCTACCGCTCTTCATTTCTCCCACTCTTCCCATACCAAACTCCAGTTAAGGAATATGGCCTCCCAAAGGTCTTTCCTTACGTCCCAAGCCACTCCCAAAGCCACTGGAGTTTTCTCAGTCCCTTTAAAAAGTCCTAATAAGTCAGTGGTTTCTGGCACTCGTCAGTCCCTACCTTCTTCAAATTTTCAAATTTCCTGTTTCATTGGCTTCTATAGCACTGAGTTTTCCTGGTTTCTCACCTCTCTGGTCCCTGCCTCATTTCCTTCCATGACTCATTGTTCTCCTTTCATTATCTCATTGAAGTCACCTTCCAAGTTTAACCCCCGACCCTCTGGTCTTTTCTTGCCACACTCTTTCCTTCAGCAAACTGAACTTAGCTCTTGGTTTCAACTGTTATCTCCAAACAAATAGATCTGAAGGCTCTCCCCCTAGCCAGAAGTTATATTCCATGCTCAAATTTCTAACCACTTACAAGAAAATTCCGTGGGAAATTTCACCGCCTCTCACTTTCCAGCCACCTTCCATCCAACCTTCCCTAAACCCACCCACCAGTGGCAGAGCTAGGCTTTCCACCCATCATTTCAGCTTAAAACTGCAGTCCTTATCAACTAAACACGTTTCCTTTATTCATGCTTGCCTGCGTGAAAGGAGCGTTTGCTGAGTGCCTACTACTCCCCAGGCCCTAGGCAGACAACAGTGTTTATTCACAGGCACACATGGTGCCTGACCACAGGGAGGTCTCAGTCTACCAGAGAAGAGAGGTGTTAAATAAGAATTACACAGCGAAGCACTTTATCTAATTGCCATAAACTACGATAATGGACAAATGCAGGATGTGGAAAGAAGGCATTTAACACATAAAAGGACATTTGACATAACAGGAGTGGGGAGGGTGGTCAGGGAAAATATCATGCCAAAAGAAAGACAGAAACCCAATCACAGAGAGCTTTACGCCCAACCTTTACCAGGTTCAGGCACAGCCTCTCTCATACCCCTCCCTTTTTATCCCATCCCCGCTTCTCTTCAACCTGCTGCCAGGTTCGTACTTCTAAAACCTTGCTAACAGCAATGGCTCCCCATGCTTCCACAACCAAGCCTGGCTGATTCTCAGCGCGGCACTGAAGCCCCTGCTACAACCTGAACACATTGCCCTGTTCCCCAATATGAGCGTCCTCTACCCTGCAGTGTGGTCCCACCATTCCGGGAATGCTCCACACTAGAGTGTTGGCAGAGTGTGTTCTACTGAATCAACAGTGCTGAGCGAGACTGGCCACGTTCTTGGGTATTTGGTTTTTCTCCACTGAAATTCAAGAAAACTGCCAGAGTCCTGAGATGATGCCCACCTCTCACGTTCTATCACTAGACAGAGAATAAGTTCCATATTGACCATTAAGTGGTAGGAGCTAAAACACCGGGCGAGTGATGGCCCCTGACCAGACAGGCTCTGTAAAGAGTCACACTGTAAAATTTCCTTGAAGTGCCAAAGGACCACATGAAACTCTCTCCTTCATTGCTTCACATGTTGCCACAAGGAGCTCGGGGTATGCAAAAGCAATGGAATAATTTCTCTTCCCTTTCTGACTTCCCATAATGCTTATTATCAGCATCACACATTTTATTCCCCAATATAATTAAGGGATACTCTCTTTTATAGACATAAAACATTTCTGGAAAAGTTGAAGCCACTGAATGTGTGTAAAGTATGAAAAAATTTGTGCTCATGAAAGATTTCTGGCCACTGTTAATTTAAGAACATAAAAATGTGCTTCACTTAAAAGTATCCCTTACGCAAGTAGTAATTATAAATCTCTACTGAGTTTGCTTTGAAATGTTTTTAATTTTAGTTCAAATGGCTCTACCAGACTCTGACTTTCAGTGAATCTGCACCATTTAGCTTTTGGAAGCTACTAGAGGAGCTAGTAAGGAGAGGAGGAGGGAGAAAGAGAAAGAGAGACAGAAAGGAGACTTGAGGATAGAAGAAACTACCGATGTTAAAGCCAAACAAAGAAAAACCATCTTTGTTGGTTCAGTGTACTTCCCCATGTTAAGCAGATACAAAAGGTACTCATTATCCGAAGAGGAGCTTGGAGAGCTGGGAGCAGTGGGAAAATGAGTGTCATTCATTACAGCTTTGCTGCAGAGAGCTCTGTCTGATCAGTCTCATTTTTGAAGCTATTCTGTTTAGTCATTAGTCATTCAGACACTTTTACCGTCTGAAAACAGAAAGTTTACCCAAATTAAGACAACTTTCTTTACCTTTTCACATGGGAGGTTTATTTCCTAATCTGAGACCATTTCTAAACAAATATTATATTCATCCACATGTGAATAAGAGAATGGAACCATATTAAAAGGAAAATGTGCTTAGTAAAATCTCAGCCTAGATTCCCAGGCAAAAGTGTATTCTTAACATCAAGATCATATTAGCAGTTTTATCTTTACTTCCCTTTTGTACAGAATCTCAGATTCTACTGATCTGCAGCAACATGATTCAGGAAACATTTTTCATCTTGATGAAGTCTTTGACTTGTCTTTCTTCCATATTTTAAAAGAGAGACAAATTCAGAGTATATACCAATTGGGAGGAGTAGGGGGCAAAAAGCAAAATTCAGATGCCAATTTCACTGACCAGAGTACCTCTAAGACACATGTGGAGCTATCAACTCAGAAGATATCCTCAAGAACAAGAGGTTTTGCAGTGGAGTAAGGTTTTTCAGCCACTACTGCTTCCAGAGATGGCTTTTTTTCCAGTTAACTCTCAGACATTTCCTATTCTGACAGCTTCCACTAGAGACTCAGCCCACGACTGCGCTCCTGTCTCCCCTTGCATCTTGGGAAGGGAGGAGTCACAACAGGAACCCATTTCACATCTCATACTCGTTGTAGCTGTAGATTTCATAGAGGATACCTCATTTCATGATAAAACTTTGAAAACAACGTTGTGTGTGCATGAAGTCTCCTCAGGAAGACTACACTTACTCATCAATCTCAAAGTAAAGTCAGCAAGAATAAACCCTCAAATAAATAAGACACGAATTTCTTCCACCTCCTGAAAGAGGAAGTTTGTTGTCCTAAAGGAAAAAAAAAACTTCACTGTCATTGACGCTTTGATATTGAAAAGTTTACTGCACTACTTCTCATATATGCACGGATCAGATACTGTGAAGTTTGATATTAAAACATTGCTTTTACACAAACTTTAGAAATTATCTGAATGAGTAAATTCCAAATTTAAAACATTTAAACCATGATTTAAAAAAAAAATATTAATGCCAAAATTTTCCAGAAAAAAAAGCACCTTTTATTTTTCTGGCTCATCGTATCTCTACTCCCCCTAACTTCACAACTTCAGGTGGTGGGAGGAGGGTGAAGTGGCAAGTCAGTCACAGGGATAACTGTACCTTACACAGTAGCTGTAAGGTACTTTCTCCACAGTAGCTCGTCCAATATGCACTGGTAAAATATTGTGACATTGAGCAAAATCCATATGACAGGGCGGGTAACACAGGGAGTTATTCATTTATTCAGCAAATGTTTATCCTGTGCCTATTTTGGCCTAAGCACAATGCCAGGCATTAGAGAGATATAAGAGTTAGCAAGATGGATGCAGTCCTGGCTCCCAATAAAATTGTATCAAAAGGAGGAGACAGACATTAAACAATGGTGATAAATTCCATAACTGAGAAGTGTACATACAATGAAATTTGAAGGGAGACTTAACCTTAGTCTGGGAGTAAGAAAGTCAAGGAAAGCTTCCCTGGGGGACATTTAGGCTCAGACTTCAAAGGAGGTGAGGGGAAGAGCATTCTGGGAATGTGCAAAGTCCCTGGGGTGGGAAGGAGCATTATAACCGGAGTGTAATGGGAGTGGGGGATGCTAAGACGGGAAGAGGATGAAATGCACAGGCATCAGATCTTGCAAGTCTCTCCAGGACTTTTTACTTTATTCCAATGAAATAAAAAAAATTGAAAGATGTTAAGCAGGGGAATTATCTGATCAGACTTAAATTTCTAAGCCCTTATTCTAACTAGGAGAAAGCACAGTGCACCTCCTATGCCAGAACCCACTCCCCAGCTCCAGGCCTTAATTCTCTCCACGTTTCTGGTCATACCATGTACCTTTCTGGATCCTCCATAACATTTCATTTCTGTGTCACTTTTTGGAGCACCTGCTTACATACCATACCTGATCACATACTAACCATTTCCTATTTTCACATCCCTCTAATTTTAACTCTCCACTCTACTCTCTCTATTCTAATGTCTTATATCTCTCTGTGTATCTTCATGCTCCTAGGCATACAACAGGTATTCAATAAATACTTCCTAAGTAGATTTAAGGCTTGACTGGCAAGGTTCTTCTAAACTATGGAACAGAGAACTCCCAAAACTCCCTGCTGGTTTGTGTTTCCTTTGCAGACATGTAAAAGTCTTTGGGGCACAGGGGCATTACAGAGAGCCTGTTTTTTCAGAGTGACCAGTGATGGCCCGCTGCTACAAAAATGGTGCATCTAACAGCAGCAGGTGTTGGGGTTACCATCACATTTGTTGAGGAAACAAGATCAGTTATGGTCACTTCCCATCAGTCACCTCCAACTACCTTTCTCCACCCATACCTAACCCACGGCCTGTGCTTCACAGATATAAACTCTCTTCTTCTCCCCTGCCACCCTAGAAGACTCAATTGTGAAGTTCACATAACTTCCAAATGCCTAGAGGTTGCAGGGCACACCCATAGGTTTATTTATCTCCTGAGTTTGGAATCAGATTGCTCTCTACCCAAAGATTATCATTTAAAATATTGCTGCAGTCAGAATGTTGCCCTAAACTTTAGGGAAAGAGACAAAGTAGCAGGGAAAAAGGAGAAAAAGGACAAAAAGGACAAGAGAAAGCCTACTCCAGGTTTCACTAGTGTGCCAAGTTCATACCTTTGCAGCCAGCCGACACTCCATCACTCTGATATTGAAATGTGAAGTCGCTGCCTTATTCATTTGCACACAACTGTTGGCAATCACAAACACTGCTCCACTTGGGAGTTTCACATCAGTTGCCCTCAGAGGACTAAATTCTATCAACTTGGCCTATTGGAAGAAAAATGACAGGTGAGATATAATGTATTAGAATTCAGAAAATGTTAAATAATTTATGTATTTATTTACCTTAGCAAACATTTCTCCTAAAAATGCACTCATTCGATTCAAATATTTTTTATTGACTTCCAGGCACTGTATGAGGCACTGGAGATACAACAGTGAACAAGACAGACATTGTCCCTGCCCTCATAAGAGTTCACAATCTAGCAGGAAAGACAATCAAGTAGACAAATATATTTCTAGGTTGTGTTACAGTGGTAGCAAAGTGCAGGGAGCTTTATAGACACATAGTTGAAGCATCTGATCACCTAGTGTAGGCTCCTAAAAAAAGGGAAATCTAAACTGAATCTCAAAGGATGAGCAAAACGAGGGCAGACAGAGGATTTCTTGACCCAAATGGGATATCAAAGAGAGGGAAGAGCATATGCAAGTTCAGAGACAAAAAACATGAGGTGTTAATAGAGCTTTATGTATTGAAATTTGGCTGGAGCTCAAAGTTGGAGGGTTGAGGATTGGTGACAGGGTAGGCTGGAGAGGTAAAGCAAGGGCCAGGTCATGAAGTGTTTTGTAAGCTCAAAGACACTGGACTTTGTTCAGACTCTATAGCTAACTTACATTAACATCAGGACTCTTGCCATCATCTATGCTTGTCAGGTCTCATCCCAAACACCCAGAGTATGTTCTCAACATGAAACCACATTTCCTCATGCTTCATGTCTTTGGCTTAGAGAAATCAATAATAAATATTCTTAATAAGAAAAAATCCAGGTATTCTTGGAAAATAGCCAAGCCTGTAGGAATCTGATGAAAAACTAATAAAAAGTTTTAAATAAATGTCTGCTTCTACTTTGGAAATGGGTTTATGGGCAACAACCAAAACCTCTACTCTGCCTAAGGGAGTTGATAGCCAAGGGGAAGTGGTATGCAGCTAAGGAATTCATCTCGGGCTTACTGTCAACATTCTTTTCCCTGCCACTGAAGCCCCAAAAATGTTGACAGAGAAAAATGATACCAAAGCGTAAATTATAAAAAGAGGGGTTGTGAATATATGTGGTAAGAGAAGTTAACATTTGGGTTTAAAACCAACAAGAGATTATGAAAATGCCATGAGATGAAGTGATTTGGGACGAGAGCGGGAAAGGAGGTCTCAACAACCAGGGAGTTGAGAAATCTCATTTAACAACGAAAAGAAATAGAAGGGGGGAAAAAGTAGACACAAGAGAAAAACAGACTTGAAGTATGGTTCTGGAAGCCTAAGAGAGAAGTGATCAACATGAAACACAATAGGTGAACTGATAGCAGCCTTGAATTACAAAGCAATTGAGAAATACCATTTACAATAGAACCTGATAGAATTGGTGGCCCAGAACCAAGGATGTGGAAGATCTCAGGGCCTTCCTCTCCATTGGAACTTTGCCTAGTTGATATTTCCAAATAGCTTAATGTCACCTACAGTTCCTTCTTCTGCAAGAAATGATATGGACTGGTCCATCCCTCCTCCTTCAGTGCCAATATAACGCTCGCTCTTGGCACAGATTTCTGCAAGTTCCACCTGGAAAAGTAAGAATTGATTTGTACTGTGAGTATAGCCATAATCTATTTCTCATTCATTTGTTACTCCAGACATGACAGATAGGTTTGAATTCCAGTGCCAACTCTGATAAATTGATAAAAGCTGCCTGAAACATTGTGTTAACAAGGACTCTAAGACTACCGTTCAGCTCAATAGGAAAACATACCAAGATCAATTAACATTTGCTGTGGGATTGAATTAGAAATCGGGGCGCCTGGGTGGCGCAGTCGGTTAAGCGTCCGACTTCAGCCAGGTCACGATCTCGCGGTCTGTGAGTTGGAGCCCCGCGTCGGGCTCTGGGCTGATGGCTCGGAGCCTGGAGCCTGTTTCCGATTCTGTGTCTCCCTCTCTCTGTCCCTCCCCCCTTCATGCTCTGTCTGTCTCTGTCCCAAAAATAAATAAAAACGTTGAAAAAAAATTAAAAAAAAAAAAAAAAAGAAATAGACTGTGCATGCCATGTATTTGCTATCCATAAGAGACTCCACAGAGGCGCCTGGGTGGCTCAGTTGGTTGAGCGTCTGACTCTTGATTTCAGCTCAGGTCATGATTTCACAGTTTGTGAGTTCAAGCCCTGCATTGAACTGCTCTCAGCACAGAGTCTGCTTGGGATTCTCATTCTCTCTCTCTCTCTCTCTGCCCCTCCCCCCAGCGTGTGTGCATGTACTCTCTCTCTCAAAATAAATAAATAAACTTTAAAAACACCCAGTATCTCATAAAAAAAAAAAAATAGGGAAAGCAGTATCTTCCATGTTTCTATTTGTTCCATCCCTCTCTAGACTAGTATCACCAAAAATCTCATATGGGTACTCATTCATTTCTCCCTTCGTCTTCCTTTGTCTCCCCCACAGTGGACAGGTCTAGTCTCCACACAGCCAAAGTGGTGGCATCCAACTTTATCTTCCAGTCCAAAAGAAATGCTGTCTCTGTGGCATTTCCATTAAATGTAGAAATCAGAACTAGCATCGTCTAACCAGACACATCTTCCTCCAACCACGATGAAGAGGCCCAATACACAAACACAGTTCTAACCAAAATTGAATATGTCAAAATATGTGTTTAAGAATGTTCAATGGCTTCCTATTGAAATAATGAAATAAGTTCATTATTTCCTTAATGAAATAAGTTCAAGCTCCTCAATCTGGCATTTCAAAGCCTTCTAAAATGTGCAACCAATTTGCATATGAAATCATATGGTCTACCACTCTTTTTCAATTAGATTTGTCTCCATGACCATCTCACACATTTGTGCAAACTGGTATTACTTCCTGTCTTCACTCATATAAATCCTATTGCCAGTCAATGCCCAGCTTGCTGATTACCTAATATGGCCAAGTCACTGGGTTGACCACTTAAATCTTCCTCCATCATAGTCTTCCTCAAATATTATTCCCACTATGGCATCCCCTTTCTCTGAGCTCCCCACTGTGACCCTCAACCAGGGTGAAAAGTCACCTCCCCAATAACAGCCATATTTACCTGCTAAGTACCTGGCATTATCTCTTTGGTGAACAGTATCTCCTTTAAGCCTCCACACAGTCCTCTGCTTATCTTCCTTATAGATGAGGAAAATGGGACTTGGAGACATAGGAGAAAATGAAACAGCCATTTGAACCTCATCTGCCTGACTTCATAGCCTGTGTTCTTTTCACACTGGACTTCATTACCCTTCTCCTGGCCCCGCCCCCCTGGAGATAATTTAACCTATTTTTCACTACCTCAAAGGGATGCGAATGACAAATGAGATCACTAAATTTACGTATTCTTGCTCTTAAGAAGAAAGAAACTGAAGCATGGAGAAATATATGCTTATTAATTGTTTTATAAAATATTTGTTGTGTGGCAACAATAGGATACTTTTACTTTAAATAGGATGTTAATTTTTCCAGGCTATCTATCTGGACAGAATTCAGAGGGACCCCGGACATCCCCAGCAGCTCTGTGTCAAGGAGAGTCCACCTGCAGGGATGTGGACATCCCTACACCTTGCTGAATTCTGACAGATGGATCCCATGATTGGACAGATGATGCCCAAGAGTTCTAAAGGTTAGTAAACAAAAGAAAATGAAGATAAGGAAGCTGAAAGATGAAAGAAAAGATGATTCACCTTATAGTCCCCTCAGAACACATGAGGAAATCAGTAGTAAATACGGAGGAAAGAAGCCAGTACCAGACATTTCTCAATCTTGATTAAAGCCCCAACGCTCCTGCCAACTAGCTATTGTGACTTTAGATTTCACAACTTTTTCAAGTTTTCATTTTTTCATGTGCTATTAATAATAACAATATTTTTAGCAGTTAACATTTATTGAGCACTTGCTATATGCCAGGCATGGTTCTAATTACTTTGTATGAATTAATTATTTACTTCTTATAATGACCCTATAAGATAGATAGTATATACCCATTCTACAGTTGAGGAAACTGTGTACATTGATTAGCTGAGACTATGCTAGTAATTACAAAAGGTGAAATTCAAACTCAAATTGTCTAACTCCAAAGCCTGTACTCTTAATCACTATGCTATATAACCTCCCATCCATAATATGGAGAAAAATACCCGCCTCTCTAGCCATGGGATTATTGTGATGATCCAATAAATTAAATAAAAATGCCTCGTAAGCTCTAAAGAAATATACAATAGTTAATTTTATTATTTGTACAGGATGAATAAGGAATCATTTGATTTACACAAGTAGCTCAATCCCAAGTCAAAAGTAAAGACAGGTATAATTATTATGGAGCACAGAACTATTTTTAAAGTGTTTAGGAAAGATGGAGTGCCTTGGTGGCTCAGTCAGTTAAGCTTCCAACTTCAACTCAGGTCATGATCTCATGGTTCGTGAGTTCGAGCCCTGCATCAGTCTCTCTGCTATCAGCACAGAGCCTGCTTGGGATTCTCTACCCTCCTCTTTCTCTGCCCCCTCCTCTGCTCATTATCTCTCTCTCTCTCTCTCTCTCTCTCTCTCTCTCTCAAAAATAAATAAAGTTTTTTTAAAAAATGTTTGGGAAAAGAGAGAATATAAAAGTTTCTAGATGTGCCTAGAATGAATTCAGCAATAGGGAGTAATGTGGCCTGAGGCAAACAGGAGAGTGTGTGCTCCATTTGAAGCAGTTCAGTCTAATGGTCGCAGGAGAAGGGGTAGAGTGAAGGGCCCTGCCTGCCTGCCTGCCAAACAAAACATGCTTGTAGTGGAAACTCCAACTGCAGGCCTACAGGCAGCTTTTCCAGTGGCTCTAGTCCTTCACCCCCATACAAAAAGCAAAAAGGTCAAATCCAAAATGGTTATGACATGTGAAGAAACTAGAAACAAAAGTTATTTTTAAATCTCAAATCCTGATTAAGGAATTGCATGCTTCTGTAGGTCCATAGCCTTAGCCAGAGATGGCATGACCCAAACTCAGAAACCCATTAATGGAGGGACCTTAACAGCAGGGGGTTTAATGGGAGCAGAAAATGCCTGTCACTCTGGGTGATGTGAGGGGTACATGTGAGCCAGCCATGCCTTTTCTGTCCTTGGGGACCCTGGAAGCAGAACTATAAAAAAGTCCTCCAAGAGTTATAATCCTTGCAAAGAATTAAGTCAACAATCCATTCAGATTTGAAATACATAAAATATCAATAGATTTCATGAGAATAAGAAGGATCTGTCAAAAACTCATTAACAAAAGTGTATGGAAAGAAACCCATCAGAATTTCAAAGAACGATCATATGGAATTTGAGGACCCAATTCTATTTAGCAAAGGATAAAGTCATCTTTTTCATGGATGTCTAAGGGATTCTGAGGCTCCCCCACTTCTTCTATCTCCCCACATCACACACACACACACACACACACACACATGCACGCACACCCTGAGAACCCTTAGACAAGAATAGTAAAGCACTAAGTGAAAAGGGACTCATTCCTCTCCCTAACAATGTGTTCTCTTCTGCTCTTAAACCTGAGTACTTCAGGAACCCCAGGTACCTCCAAACTAGTCTCTTGTGGCATTTAGCTCTATCCCTTCCTGCAAAATACTAATGTCTGAGAATCTTTAGGGATGACAATTTGACTGCATGAGGAAGTTTTCCAAAGTTTGTAGCTAATAAATTCATTTCTATTTTGACTCCTGCTCTATGGACAGTTAAAAGAAACCTGGCATTACCCAGAGACCTTCTTTTAAAGCTACTGCAGATAGTTAATGAAGTTAATTTATTCCTTTGTGTGTTCTTCTCTTTGTTTTTTTTAATTTTTTTTTCAACGTTTATTTATTTATTTTTTGGGACAGAGAGAGACAGAGCATGAACGGGGGAGGGGCAGAGAGAGAGGGAGACACAGAACCGGAAACAGGCTCCAGGCTCCGAGCCATCAGCCCAGAGCCTGACGCGGGGCTCGAACTCACGGACCGCGAGATCATGACCTGGCTGAAGTCGGACGCTTAAACCGAGTGCGCCACCCAGGTGCCCCATGTGTGTTCTTCTCTTGAAGCAGCCTGGGAAAGAATCAAAAGTCACATGGGTTCCCAAATTAAACAGTTCACCCATCTGTGGGCCAGTGGGGCACTGGTGAGAGGAGAAATAACAGGGTCAGATTTAATATTCACTGAGATGAGCTAAAGATTCATGAATGCATTGCCTAGCTAAATCTGGATACTTGTAAAAACAATGTTAATACAAAAAGCCTCAGGATATTAATGCAGTAAACTCTACCTTCATTTAACAGTTTTACTAATGAGATTGTTAAAAGTAAAATAATCACATAGACAGGAAGTGTTAATCTCTTTGAGTCAGTTAGCTGTGACTATGAGAAGCTTCTCTATTCAGAACACAAGACCCTAACCAAGACAGCATCATCCAGCTATTGTTGGCCACCCCAAGTGCAAGTCAAGAGAAAGAAAAGAGGGACACCTGGGTGGCTCAGTCAGTTAAGCATCGGACTCTGGTTTCGGCTCAGGTCATGATCTCACAGTTCATGAGTTTGAGCCCCACACCAGGCTCTGCACTGCCCCTCCCCTGCTCTCTCTGCCCCTCCCCTGCTCTCTCTGCCCCTCCCCTGCTCTTGTTCTCTCTCTCTCTTTCTCTCTCTCTCTGTCTCTATCTCAAAATGGATAAACTTAAAAGAGAGAGAGAGAGAAAGGAAGGAAATGAACAGCCCCATTCATTCACTCAACAATCCCTTAAACAGTATCCCACAGATAAGTGGGAAAGCCAGTGTCTTCCCTCTAGGACCTCACAATATTGATATTGCCTTCAGGTGAACAAGTCCTTCAAAAGAAAGTGTAAGAGTAGTTTACTTCTGTTTGACCCTATAGGTCATCTGTCCACCCACCTCCATCCTGCTATCTGCCCCAGGAGGCTGCCCAGAATAAACTATAACAAGATACTGTTATGCGCTCTGGCAAGAAATGGGAAATTGAAAGTGTGGAGGAAGAATAGAGGTTGGATCCCTCCCTGCCAAGGTCACTTTCAGGCTCAAGGGCAGTAACAACTCACCAGTAGTCCTAGGTTTCCCCTACACCTATACCTTTGTAAATTGTCCTTAATTATGGACTGTGCCATCTGTTTTCTATTATGACCCTGACTGATATATCTAGATAAGATGGAAATATTAATGGCCCCACTGACTTTTCTTTACATCAAATATGTTCCCTATTTTTCTGCCTGCAATACTTCTCCATCTTAACTTTCAAAATGCCTGGCTTCTTACCTGGGGCTATTTTCAAAGTGTTCCCCAAACTGGCAAACGTATTAGGCAGAGCCGAGCCAGGTAGGAGAAAATCTTCATGAAATAGCACCAAGGTAAGCCTAAAAGACTGATGTAGCCTTGGTTCGTTTTGTAATGTGGCTGATGACCAAGCTCTAAGTTGGACACTTTGTAGTGTTCTTAAATTTAAAAAAAAAGGAAAGAAAAGAAAAAATAGTCTTGTTTTAATTAAAAAAAAAAAAGGAGGCTATTATTATTTCTTCTTCACATCTCTAACTCAAAGATTTGTAACTCAAGGAGATTAGTCACTTTTGCATTTTTTTTACTTCAAGAAAAGTTGCCTGAGGACAATGAGGGCCAGTTCCCAAAATGCACACAGCAGATGCATCTGATCCTGGTAGTTCGGAGTAAAGAAGTTCCAGTAAATAATGCAGGGAAGAAAAAAGAAGGAGGTCAAATATTTAAAAGCTCTGATACTACAAAGAAACAACAGTGAGGAGGGTTCTCAAAAGTAAATCTGAAAAACCTGCTAAAATCTAGAATCAGTCAAAGAATATGCACCAAGCACTCACGAGTGTGTATCACACAAAAAAAAGAAAAAAGAAAAAAAGAAAAAAGAACCAAAGTAGACTCCTCCATCTGTGTATATTGGAGAGAACATAACCTAACGAACCTGGAGAAGGCTAGTAGTTGGAGTGCGTGGCTCTAAAAATATCTGAGGTGCTTAGTGAGGGCAAAAGCAGTCTTTAAGTCAACTCCCTCCCTGCCATCTGCATTATGGAGGGACCCAGATTCAGAAAGGAGACCGTCAACAGACAGGAACCCAGTATTTTATGTAAAACAGTTTGGGATCCCAGGTCCATGGGGATCCTGATAAAATGCCTATGCTAGGTTTCTTCTGGACCTCAACCATTGCTGCCTGTGCTGGATGAGGGAAAACACTCTGAGGTGCACGGTAACATGCAAGCTTTGCTATTTCTCCAAATGATGATCCTAGATAAGCATATGTGTGTGGTAAGACTATTAAAATACTAACACGAATCTAAAAGGTAATAATGAGATGCAAAGGGAGGAATTAGAGAGCTGTGCTACTATGGGGGCCTGAGACACAGGACTGGTGTCACCCGGGGCCTGATTAGATGCACAGACTCAGGCCCTACTACTCTAGACTTGCTGAATCAGCATATGTAGCTTAACAAGAATCCCCTCCATCCCACATTAAATTTGAAAGCACTCCTCTAAATTACTTCCTACACTGAGGCTTTCTTAATAAAGTTAGCTGACAGGGAAGAATGAGAAGAAGAAAAGGAAGGAAGCCAACAAATCAAATGTCTTTTAAGGCCAGACACTATGCAGGGTATTTTACAAGTGTCATGTTATTTAGTCTCCAAAACTACCTTGAAATGTCAGAATTATAATTGCTATTTTATAGAGAAAGAAACTGAGACTCTAAAAAGGTCAATAAGCTAAACTAAGATTCAGAGCCTGAGCACTCTGGTTCAAAGTCCATGAGGCTACCTTGTTCCCCTTCCTTAGGCAACAGAGGTTCTGCCTGGATGCTGGGCCCTGGTAAGCAGATGGAGCAAAATTTATGCATACCTGGACTGAACATTCCTTCTGTTGGAATGAACAATGAAGTGGGCCATGAGCCCTAGGATGCAGACATTTCTGAGTCATCATAATTTCACTCCATTTTATCCTCAAGAAAAAAAAAAATCCATCTTGCTGGATGGTCTGGGTCTTGAGGGGTTTAGGTACTTTCCCATTATCCATCTCCAAATACAATCCCAAGTACCTCCCTCCCAAACAGCCTCAACCTACAGTGATCTCAGTATAAGGCTGACACCTTGGTATGATTTCTGTAGACTAATAATAATAGCAGCTAACACATTGAGACAGACACTGCTCCAAGCACTTTTCATGTACTATCAAATTTCAAATCCATGAGGGAGGTTTTTATTACTAAATCCATTTTATAATGAGGAAACTGAAACATAGAGAAGTTAAGTAAATTGCCCAAGATTATTCTGCTAGTAAGTGGCAGAGTCAGGATTTGAACTCAGAGTTTTGGCTCCACACTTTTGATCACAATACTATTCTTTATCCCCAGGGGAGGCAGAATTTCAGAGATGGACCAGAACCCAAAATTCAGGAGCCCCCAAAAGCCCTCCCTGCATATTTTATCACTCCCTAGCACAATTAATTCAATCCCTTTGTTTAATTCTAAAAAAGAAAGAAAGAAAGAAAGAAAGAAAGAAAGAAAGAAAGAAAGAAAGAGCAGAGAGCAGCAAACACATACCAAGTAACTATTATTGGGCTGGGCTGGTGGGGGCATGGATGGGGGTGGGAAGAACTGCCAAAAAAAAAAAAAAAAAAAAAAGTTGTGGCAAGACAGCAGAAGGCAGAAGCCCAGCCAGTCTGATGGAATCAGACAAGAATATGACCCAAGTCACTGCTACTAAATACCAAAAGGGCCTCCAATGCCTGTGGTAAAGGCTGGTGTCGCTCACTTGGCTGACAGACCATTTATTTTGGCTCTGACCTTTGAAAGACATTAAATAATGATGATAATAATGGATGGGCAGTAGGCCTGCAATCTCTGTGGTTTGGCAAGTGTTTCCTGGAACTGCACGTCCCTTCCCGTGGTCAAAGGGATGCTCCCATTCCCACCCCAGGGGAAGGTTCTTCATAGAGTTTTGAGCAGCACAGTCCTGTCCCACCCTCAAGGTCCAAACTGCAGGAATTCTGACGGTAAACCAATCTAGACTCTCAGGAGGAAGGTAAAGAAGAGTCTGGGGCATTAAGTATGATTTACTACCCAGCATAATCATAATTGTTAAAATTATCACTTGTTAGTTTTCTTAGTATGACTCCAATGGTACAGAAATCGACCCAAACCAAAGACAAAAAAATAAGTGCCATGGATCATAATCAAAATCAACCAAATCCATAACTCAGTGTACACATTTGCCTTGGAGAAAGGGTCCTATGTGTACAATATCCAATTCACAAAGACTATCACATGGAGTATGAAGAATCTTTAGCGTCAGGAAATGGTAGAGAGTGTTAAAAGTGTTTTTACAAGGGAAGTAAATTGATTTTACTGAGTTGTGCTCAAATGTTATGCCAAAAGCATCTACCAAAGGTCAGAATAAGAAGCAGTCATGTAGTCACATGAATATCACTGTTGCATTTGAGATTGATGGAGAGGTCATTTTCATTATATTTTTTGTGCTATAAAGAATCCACATAAGAAACACTTTTTGGAATTTAATACCCCCAGGGAAAACATAGCCTCTTTTAAAGAACTGATATGATTTCTCTGTTCTGGTCACAAGACCTGTATAACTTCCTATGTTTCCTTGTTTACTTTGGCTTCCAGGAATCTCAGTAAATATTATTAAACAAAACACAATTACACATCAAGTAACAGTTTTGACAATTACATTAAGTAATGAGCAGTTTAACAGGTATATTTTCACTCTTCTTTCCTTTGCCCTAGTTTTCTATTCCTAATTTACTACCCTTATGGAATAAAGATTCTTGGTCATATAATTCTTAAGATTTTTTTCAAAATGAAGTAAATAGGCACTTGGAACAAATAAAAGAAAAACTTGAGACATAACAGGCATCAGGTGGAATAGTCATGTCACGAGGGGCAATGAAAACAATAGTACATTCTAGGAAGGGAAAGTAAAAATAGCAATGAGGTCCAGTAACCACATTCTTGAAGGAATAGTTAAAAGAATAGTAGATATGTCACCCAAAGAAAGAGTAAGAGAAACCAGGAGAACTTCCTTCAAACTTTGAAAGACTCTAATAGCAAAAGGAGAAATAGACCTATGAGTACAGAGAACAAACTGATAGTTGCCAGAGGGAAGGGAGTGGGGGATGGGAAAATGGGTGAAGGGGAGTGGGAGATACAGTTATGGAATGAATATGTCATGGAGATGAAAGGTACATGAGAGGGAATACAGTTAACAGTGTTCTTAGAGTCTTGTATAATGACAAATGGTAGCTATGCTTGTGAGCACAGCATAATGTATAGAGTTGTTAATCACTATGTTGTACACCTGAAACTAATAAGACATTTTATATCAACTATACATCAATAAAAAAGAAAAGGAAAAAAGAAGACACTTGTCTTCTCCTGGGCCATTAAAAAGAAGGAGGGGCACCTGGGTGGCTCAGTCGGTTGAGCATTCGATTCTTGATTTCAGCTCAGATCATGATCTCACGATTCATGGGTTCAAGCCCTACAAAAAATACTATAAATATTGTGTTCAACAAGATGCAGATAAAAACAGAAGCCCCGGGGACTCTAATGTGACTCAAGGAACTCCTGCTTGCTTCACAAAATATTGCCAAGGGAAGATCACCAGTCCAAAGACAGCCTGATCCAAAGGGCAGAAAAACGGACTGAAAAAAAACTTGTCCATTGTAGGGATGCAAGCTGGTGCAGCCACTCTGGAAAACAGTATGGAGGTTCCTCAAAAAACTAAAAATAGAACTATCCTACAACCCAGCAATTGTACTACTAGGTATTTATCCAAGGGATACAGGTGTGCTATTTCTAAGGGACACATGCACCCCCATGTTTATAGCAGCACTATCAACAATAGCCAAAGTATGGAAACAGCCCAAATGCCCATCGATGGATGAATGGATAAAGAAGATGTGGTATATATATGTGTATACCACATATATAATGTGTATTATATATATACACATCTATAATGGAGTATTACTTGGCAATCAAAAAGAATGAAATCTTGCCATTTGCAACTACATGGATGGAGGTGGAGGGTATTATGCTAAGTGAAATGAGTCAGTCAGAGAAAGACAAACATCATATGATTTCACTCATATGAGGACTTTAAGAGACAAAACAGATGAACATAGGGAAAGGGAAACAAAAGGAATATAAAAACAGGGAGGGGGACAAAGCATAAGAGAGTCATAAATATGGAGAACAGAGGGTTACTAGAGGGGTGTGTGGGAAGGGGATGGGCTAAATGGATAAGGGCCATCAAGGAATCTACTCCTGAAATCATTGTTGCACTATATGCTAACTAATTTGGATGTAAGTTAAAAAAAATAAAATGTAAAAAATAAATAAATAAATAAAAATATATAATATGATGTAATGTAATAATTAAGAACATAATTATATTAGATAATATATAATTAATAAGTCAACCATAAAAGAGTATGTAAAATATTATATAAAACATAAAATAATTTAAAATAACATAAAATATATAAAATATACAAAAAATATATATTATTTTTGATTTGGCTTTTTATTATTTTATGATTATAAAGTCTTTGCTCTTGGAAAGTAAAAAGGCTATAGAAAAATTTGATACATTTTCCCCAGTTAAAAAGACACAACATATTTCTCAGCAATTAAACCTAATAATGACTACAGATACAATTTCAGCTGTTAATTGATTTAAATTGTAATAAAGGGGAAAAAAACAAACAAACAAAAACAAAAACCTTGTCCATTGGAAAATAAATGTCTGATTGCAATCTCTTTCTCTAGATTTTCACTCCTTGTTGGGTCCCTACATGTAGTCATTTCTGACACTCCCTTAAATTATAAATGTTATAAACACTGTGTTCAACAAAAGACTAAGATGCAAATAGAAACAATATGGAAATGATATTGCATATAAGCATTCTGCTGAATGTAAGCATAGAAATGTCAAACAATGGTTTAGCAAGCTCTTGGCCTAAGGTTTCAGAGGAACAGCAAATAATTTCTTTTTTTTTTAAGTTTATTTATTTATTTTGAGAGAGAGAGAGCATGTGAGAGAACGCACACATTGAAGAGAGAATTCCAAGCAGACTCCACACCATCAGCGCAGAGCCTGATGGGAGGCTCAAACTCATCAAATGTGATATCATGATCTGGACCGAAATCAAGAGTCAGACACATAACTGACTGAGCCACCCAGGCACTACAGGGCAAATAATTTCTAATGGAAGAGGAACTAACCTAGCCCAGGAGATGTTTCCAATTGTTAAGGTAACTTTTTACAAAATACATCCACTTTACACCCTGCCAACACATAGAACAAGAGACACTAATGTTGTCTAAGGGGTGGTCGGGGGCAGGGGGGGCGCGGTGGCTGGTAGAGAGAACAGCAGAAAAATACAAAGATAGTTTCCAAGAGATACTGGTAAGGATAGGCCCTGGCTGCTTTGCAAGGTGGGAAATCAGCTCTCTGCCTGCCGTTGGACCAAACAGCAACTTGCAACATCAATCACAGTCCTGACCACCTGTGCCTCAGATGACAGCTCTGCTCACTTTCCCTTTTCACCTCATGAGTCTTTCCTTCCACTTCTTTTAGGAGGATTTGTATATTACTTATTTTTTTTATTTTTTTTAATGCTTATTAGTTCTTTTGAGAGAGAGAGAGAGTAAGGGAGGGGCAGAGAAAGGAGAGAGAGAGTTAGAGAGAGAAAGAATCCCAAGCAGCCTCCATGCTATCAGCGCAGAGCCCGATGTGGGGCTTGAGCTCATGAACCGTGATCCTGATCTGAGCTGAAATCAAGAGTTGGATTCTTAACTGACTGGGCCACCCAGGAGCCCCTGTATATTACTTATATCTATTGCTGAAGTTTTAGCTTTTCAAAACATGGTGGAATATTCTGGGCTTTTTGTTAATATGTGACATATACTATTCAAACCAGGTCATTTTTGGGGCGCCTGGGTGGCTCAGTCGGTTAAGCGTCTGACTTCAACTCAGGTCATGATCTCACAGTTCATGGGTTCCAGCCCTGCATCAGGCTCTATGCTGACAGCTCAGGGCCTAGAGCCTGCTTCAGATTCTGTGTCTCCCTCTCTCTCTGCCCCTCCACTGCTTGTTCACTGTTTCTGTATCTCAAAAATAAATGTTAAAAAAAAATTTAAACCAGGTCATTTTTGCCTGCCACCTCCTGCTCAGCTTCCACATCTTGACTTACTCCACAAGGCCTTTCCTAAAACTACCACTCCCCATATAAATTGGGTCCTCCCTGTTTTTCTTTCTCATAGTCTGTTCCTGTCATAGTATTTATCACAATCTGTGTAAAGATACGTTTGTTTAATATTGGTCTCCCCTCCAAAAATAGTTTCAAGCAGAGAGGGAGGCAAATCATAAGAGACTCAAATACAGAGAACAAACTGAGGGTTGATGGGGGGGTAGGGGAGAGGGGAAAATGGGTGACAGGCATTGAGGAGGGCACTTGTTGGGATGAGCACTTGGTGTTGTATGTAAGCAATGAATCATGGGAATCTACTCCCAAAGCCATGAGAACACTGTATACAATGTATGTTAGATAACTTGACAATAAATTATATTTTAAAATAATAATAATATTGATCTCCCCCATTTGTCTCAGCTCCATGAGGTGAGGGACAATATTTCTGTTCACTCCTGCATCTCTAATACCTAAACTATTCATTGATAAATGAATATTGAATGAATGCATAAACAAATGAATATATGATGTCAACGTCTCATTCCCCTACTAATCCACCATATTTAGAAACAAAAATATGCCCCTAATAAATGAATATGTATGAAATAAAAACTCTGGAACTGCTCACTACTCAGCCATTGCATGACATTGGAACATCTTGGAGTACTACTTTCTCTCTTTTGCTTCATTTAGAGTTTGTTTTTCCTTACACTTCCATATGCTGATATACAGAAAACAAAAATCCAGAAAAGTCATTATTATGAATAATTTCCAACCTTCACCTGTGATAATGACATAAAAGAGAGAAGGATTTCACGTCTTTCATTTTTCTCCTTTATTTCATGGAACATGTGCCAGTGATTATCAAAATACCTACAATGTCAATAACATGAAAAGGAAGAAATAAAGGACCCAGAAAATTCTCCCGAATAAAAATAATTTGTCATCAAATAAATGACACTATGTGTAGAAGTAAAAGGAGTTGAGTGATAAAACCACTCAAGACACTCCCAAAAGAAGATTTCTCAGTATGTTACTGGGAACTCCTGCTGCTCCATCTTGGATGGAGTCCTTGAGACAGAAGAGCTTTACCCCTTTACTTTGCTCCTATCCCCTTTCTTCAAACTGGTCTTAGGCTCATGAAAATTTTAGTAAACCTCTTAAAGCAATGCTTTCAGACAATTGGTAGCAACCAATTAGCTGATCATGAAATCGATTTAGTCAGTCAAAGTAAGCTTTTAAATAGAAGGAAATGGAATGGAGTAGAAATCATTGCACTTAGAAAGGGTCTGTATTGTTTGGTGGAACTGCTCAGAGTATGTTTGACCATGTGTCTTATACATGCAATGTAAAACATGTTTTACTGTGAGTCATGGCTTAAAAGTTTGAGAAATTGAGGTGCCTGGATGGCTCAGTCAGTTTAGCACCCAACTCCAGCTCAGGTCATGATCTCAGAGTTCATGAGTTTGAGCCCTACATCAGGCTCTGCGCTGACAGCTCAGAGCCTGTAGCCTGCTTCAGATTCTCTGTCTCTCTCTCTGCCCCTCCCCAGCTCTCTCTCTCTCAAAAAAAAATAAACGTTAAAAAACTTCTAATGAAATAAACATTAAAAACTTTTTTTAATAAAATAAAATAAAAGCTTGAGAAACTTTGACTTAGAGTAATTAACTAACAGGAGGGGAAATCTCAGATAGCAAGCTACAGATAGGTGATTTATAGGTCAATGCTTATTTATGAATCCTGCTTTCTTCCTTTCATTAAATGTTAACAAATGCCTACAATCTGCACAGAAAATCTGATTCCTAATACTTTCAACTTTAAACTATGTTGGGATTCTCTGGTCCTTTCTAGTGAGGCTAAAAATCTAACCCCTCAGAGTCAGGCCACTGCAGCCCTATCTTCAGTTACAGGAATGCGTGAAGGCCTCTTAGAGATTCTGCCCAGTTCCTCCTTAATCTGTCCTTGCCAGACTAAAGCCTTTCTGAATTTGCCCCTATCTGGTAAGTGGATATTTTCTTTTTCCTAGCCACCCTTTGTAGCCCCTCCAACTATGATTGAATCCTAATTCTTTCTTTCCTCATTCAGGTCCCCCAATTTACCCTTTGTGATATAATAAAAAAAATAAATGATTTTTGTCCTGGTTTCTGGCACATAGGTACTAAAGTCTTGGAATCTCTGGAGTGTTTTTTGTATAATAATGAGAATGGTGGCTGAGGGCTCCCAGATAGCTTCAGGATGGGGGCTGGCCTCAAGAAAGACCAAGGTATGGGTTAGGGGGTTGGAACTATCAGCCCACCCACCCCCTTTGGGGAAGGAAGAGAGGCTAGAAATTGAGTTAATCACCAATGGACAATGATTTAATCAATCATACCTCTGTAATGAAACCTCCATTTAAAAAACCCTAAATAACAGGGTTTAGAAAGCTTTGGGTTGGTAAACACATGAGGTGCTGACAGGTTGGCACACCCAAAAAAAGGCATAAAAGTTCTGTACAACCCCTTTGTCCCATATTCCTTCTATGCATCTCTTCCATTTGTTTCTGAGTTGTATTGTTTATAATAAACCAGTAACAGTTAAGTAAAGAGCTTTCCTGAGTTCTGTGAGTCATTATAGAAAATTACTGAAACTGAGGGGAGGGTTAGTGGAACCTCTGAATTTAAAGCTGGTTGGTCAGAAGTACAGGTGACAGTCTGGGAATTGTAGCTGGCATCTGAAATGGGAAAGCAGTCTTGTAAGACTGAGCCCTTACCTGGTGGAATCTGATGCTAACTCCAGGTATATTGAGTTCGATTGGATTGGATTGGATTGGATTGAAGGACACCCAGTTGGTGTCTGCAGAGTTGGAGAATTGGTTGGTGTCAGGAAAAAAAACCCATACATTTGATGTCAAAAATGTTGTAAGTAAAATAGTTTTTACCACTCTTCCTCCAAGGGCTTAGCCACTACTTTCAGTCCCCTGAATTTTCTATATTATTTATAAAACTCAGTGTGATGTACCACTATGAAATGTTTGTCTTGCTACCCACTCCCAATATCTACTGTTTTACGGGGGGCACCATTCCCTTTCTTCTTCTTCTCATTCCCCCAACCCAACTGTCATGAGGTTATAGCAATATAACTCTTGAATGCTAGATTCACACACTGTAAATCCCCATCTCCCACCCACCCATACAAATACCCAACCCACTCACCCCACCATAGTTCACAGATTAAGTTTTCTGAAAGCAAACTAAACCACATTCCCTTCTAGAATTTAGAAGGCAAATTAACCATATTCCCTTCTAGATTCTAGATCCCCTTCTCCAAGGGAATCTTCCCAATGGAGAAAGAAAGAGTCAGTTAAGGGGTATCTGTATTTGTTTTATATGATCTTAGAGGCTGTCGGCAGTCTTTTTTTTTTTTTTTTTTTTTTTTTTTACCATTGGAATCATTTGAAGTAGAGGAAGCTGGTCTGAAGATACAGAAGAATGACAGATAGGCAACAAGAGAGCAAGGCACACCTAACAACATTTAGGTTTCCGTCCATTCCTGAAATCCAGCTATAATCCATTATCTTAGACTACAAAATGGCCACAAATCCTTCCCCTCTGTATTTCCAATCCCTTGCAATGTGACTTTGCAGCTCCTCCTATGGAAAGGTAGAATCTATTTCTCTACTTTTTGAATCTAGGATGTAACTTATTTTGACCAATGGGATATGTGGCAAATGTGACACAAACAACTTTGAAAAGCACTCATACATGGGGCTTGCCCTCTTGCTGTCCTCGGAAGCCTGAGATCTCCACTTGAACAAGCCTGGGCTAGCCTGGTAGATGATGAGAGACATGTGGCCCAGAGGCCCCCATCATCCCAGCTGACAAGCAGCCAACCCAGAAGCAGCACTGCCTAGCTGTCCAGCAGCTGAAAGCAGATGTGTGAATGAGCCCAGCCAAGACAAGCATAAGCACTGTCAAGCTGAATCCAGCCCAAGTGGTTGTTTTTTTAAGCCACTAAGTTTGGGGGGAGGGGGTTATTACCCAACAAAGGTTAACTGATAAACCCACCTTTGCATTCCAGGACACATCCCTTGAATGGGCTTTTTAGAGTTTTAATATTTCACATTCGCATTCAAAAGTATTTTATCTTCACAGAAATCCAAAGAATATTCAAACATTCAAACCATTTTCTTTCTTAATGTTTATTTATTTATTTATTTATTTAGAGAGAGACAGAGAAGGGGAGGGGCAGAGAGAGACAGGGAGAGAGAGAATCCCAAGGAGGCTCCACATTGTCAGTGCAGAGCCTGACACAGAGCTCAAACCCACGAACCATGAGATCATGATCTGACCCCAAGTCGGACACTTAACCAAATCAACCACCCAGGCACCGCTCAATTTTAAACATTTTGTTCCAACTGAGTTAGAAAATATATATCTGGAATTATTTACACAATTGCATTTTATCCCTTCCCAGGATCCAAATCACCTTTATAGCTTAACAATTTTTATTATATATGGGCTACCAAAATAAGTACCCTATTGCAATTTCATAACAGTAAATTCATGGTCTGACCCTTATTTCTTCTACCTAAGCTCCTGCTGCTTTTATCACATAGCCCATGCTCCTGTCAAAGTAAACTATCAGTTTTCTAAACATGCTCTCTATTCATCTATGTCATTGTAAATGTTGTTCCACCTACATCCATTCAACGGATATTTAGTGAGTGCCTACTGTGGGCAAGGCACTATTGCAGGTTCTAAAGATAAAGCAGGGGAGGAAATGAGACCAGAATTCTATGGTCTTCTCATCTTCATAACTATGGCTAGTTGCTCTTTCACTGAGACTAAATTCAAGCAGCAAATTCAGTAAATTCAGACTAAATTCAACTCCTCTGGGAAATTTTCATGGCCTCCCAGAATTAAGTTACATCCTCTAACTCTCTGCTATATCATAGTACTTATCAGTATAATATAGTGTTTAGAGCATAGAAGCTTCTTCATCTGCAAAATGGGAGTTATAATAATTACCCACTTGATTGGGTCACTGCAAGGATTTTAAAAGCCTAGCATATAGTTAGTGCACAACAAATATTGGCCATTTTTTTTTTTTTTTTTAGTTTCCCAGAGTTCTATAATGAGAATATAAACATTGCTTTTATAAACCAGGAAAAACCTGAGGTTGTTAAAAATATATCTGCACCCATTTAAGATGGTGTGCTGTGTTCCCTACACCTATGCCTGGCTCTAGGAGCCCATAGCCCACAAACAGTCCTCAACACTAAAACTCACACTGGAAAAGTGTTTGTATTCCCACTGCCGTTACTTTCAGTCAATACTTAAAAATTTTAACTATAACACTTCAGTTAAAAATTATTTCATTGATCTTGGGTGCCTGGGTGGCTGAGTCGGTTTAAACATCAGGTCATGATCTCGCAGTTCGTGAGTTTGAGCCCTGCATCGGGTTCCGTGCTGACAGCTCAGACCCTGGAGCCTACTTCGGATTCTGTGTCTCCCTCACTCTCTGCCCCTCCCCTGCTCATATTCTGGCTCTCTCTCTCTCTCTCTCTCAAAAATAAATAAACACTAAAAAAAAACAAACAAACAAAAACTTAAAAAAATGTTTCATTGATCTTGAATTCCCGGCCAACAAGCAAAAACTCACTTTACTTCTTTACAACAGCTTTCTTTCTCCAGTGTAGAGAAAATTAGGAAGTAGAAAATAAAACAGAGAGCATGAGATTTATACAAGTACAAAGAGTACAATTAGAGATAAAAGAGATGTTTTCATATCCATCAAGGGAGACTTGTACTCTTAGAAACACCACCATTTTTGAGTAGCTAATTATGTGTTATAGGAGTGTGTCTGTTTCATTACCACTTTTGCTCCTTCAACTCCTCCCTATGTAATAACTCCTTCACCTGAAAATGTAAGAGGCAGGGGACAAAATTCAGAAAGTGCAAGTTGGAATTCCAGGGGGACAGTGTTTACTAGTACCATTAGTGTGATAATTCTACTAATTTACATGCTTGGATTTGTGGGACATGCTTTCACATATGTATATGACAGACAAAGCCTATTAGCAGGTAGGAGGAATCCAGCACCTGGCACAAATGCCTGAAACTAGGGATTATATTTACATTTTTTTTAACGTTTATTTATTTTTGAGACAGAGACAGAGCATGAACGGGGGAGGGTCAGAGAGAGGGAGACATAGAATCTGAAACAGGCTCCAGGCTCTGAGCTGTCAGCACAGAGCCCGATGCGGGGCTTGAACTCATGGACCGCGAGATCATGACCTGAGCCGAAGTCGGCCACTTAACCGAATGAGCCACCCAGGTGCCCCTGTGTTTACGTTTTTAACAACAGTATGGGACAGACTCCAACTACTCAAAATGGACATTATATATAGGAGAGGAAAGAGAAATGGTGGATCTGTCCTACCTGGATCTAATAACTCTTAAATAAATGTGGATAAATAAATAAATCCTCTGGATTAAGCCTAATTGTCAAATTAATACAATCTCAAGTGTTTATCCTATATAAAAGCCCAAATAATTATTCACATTATCACCAGCAAATTATGTTGCAAAATGAGAGCACTTTTTTTTTCTTAATTCAGTTAGGCACCAGACTACACACTGGGAATCCAGAGATTTAAAAAAGGGACAGTCTCTGTGCTTGAAGACCTCAAGATGATCTAAGGGGAACACCTTTGCAATACAAAGTGAGAAGCACTATAGTGGAATTTGAGGTTATATTGTGGTCACATTGACAAGCGAGTTTTAATCAACAGGGGAAGCCATGAAATGGTTTTACAGATTTAACCCACAGTTCCAGTTGGTCATCTCACCAAAGCAAAAGCATGCCACCAATATGGATGGTCCTTAGTGGGCAAATACATGTGAATGGGTCTATAGCCAACAAAACAATTACTTATCTACCCAACTACCAATCTCACAAGCCAAGGACAGCACTGTTTATCTTTTCTTCCCTATAATGTACCAACTAGATGACTACAAAAACCTAAAAGAGCATATGATCACCCTGACTTCTATCAACACTACCCCCCTGGAAAGAAAAAACAGTTAATACACATGAGAAAGCATGCACATGACAGGCTGTTGTCTGCTCATGTCAGGCCACTCTTAAATCCACCTGTTCTCTGCAGAAGCTCTGACTTAAATCCAACATGTATCTAAACAGGCTGCAGTATCATTTTTACATATACTACCAATCAACCTCTTTTAATCTAACAGAAAGCGTTAAAGAATGAAGCCTGTGTAGCATAAACCCCTTAAAAGACTACAATAATTAGAGCTACAGAGTCATGTAAATACTTGTTAGTGAAACCAAATTCGTGTTGCCTAGTATTTTCTTTGGAGCCTGCCCGTGTCATTACATTGAAATGTGATATATATAAACCCTGAGTGACTGCAAGTGAAATAATGTGACCCTATACACAGAGTGACAGTTTAAAATTACATTTGCTTGGGTTATTTTTATTTTAGATATTTCAAACCATTTACTCCAAGCTTAGTACATTTTGTTTCCTAAACAAAACAATGAAGGAAAACATAAAAATAGTTAAATGGCAGTGGAACAATAGAGGATTTTAATTTCTTGACAAAGCTGAGGATTTGTGATTTTTAAGTCATCAGTATATTCATTCATTCAACAACTATACATTGTACTTACTAAAACACATAATGGACGGCTAGATATATTACAGTATATTTTTCTACTTTTGAAGGACTTTTTCAACTATGTTTAAACTATTATTAACAAAGACCTCACCAATATCAAAAGAGAATTTGTATTACATACCTAAACTAAGGCATTCATTCTTTTGGATAGGTAACAGATCTCTACCTATATCTACGTATTAAAAAATTAAGAATAATGGGATAGACAGAAATTATGTGACGTGGTTCACTAAGAATGACATCACTTATGCAGTAATGTTGGGGGGGAAAGGTTCACCTCAATCTAATAAGACAACTAACTACCCTGACAAATTCAAATGGAGGAAATTTGACCCCAAAAAAATACAGATCTAGACTCTTCAAAAATGTTAATGTCAAGAAAAGACAAAAAAAAAAAAAAAAAAAGCTGGGGAACAGTTCTAGAATAAAAGAAACTAAAGAAACATGACAATTAAATACAATGATGGGTCAGAAAAAAATTTAAAGGAAAGAAAATGAAACAAGAGAAAAGCTGTAAAGGATGTTATCATTGGGGCAGTTGGGAAATTTTAATATGGACTGCATACTAGATGATTATATTTATATCAATGTGATAATTTATTCAGTTATGCTGAACAATGCTTTGTTCTTAGGAGACAAATGCTGAAGTATTTAGGGGTGATGTCTGCAATTAACTCTCAATGGTTGGGGAAAAAAAGTGGAGAAAAAAGAGCAAATGTGGCAAAATATTTATGAGGACCTACATAAAAGACATATGCATGTTCATTACCTATTCTTGCACTTTTTCTATACATTTGAAATTTCCCCATAATAAAAACTTGAGAAAAAAGTTTTAAGTGCTACATTAACAATTTAATTATATATGTGTGATATTTAACACTGTTGCCAACAAGTAATAGTGTATCATACTTTCCAATGTTATTGGAAAAAACTGAAGCAAATCAATGAAAACTTCTAAATATTAAGGCATCCTGCATTAAAACAAGCCTCTGTGAATTATTCCTAAAAGAAACTTACATTTTTAATTTTTTTTCTGACATTTTTTTGTTTTATCACCAAATTTATCACCAATTTGAGGAATTACAATATTTGTAAAATCTAACAGAACATTTTGTCATGAAAATAAACATAAATACAACTTAAATTATAACAATAACTAGGACTACTTTCACCTCTTTACTGGGTAGAGGTCTTTATAGCACATAAAATAAATTTACATTAAAATTTTTATTTAATTTCAAATTTTACTGATTGCTGCAATTTTTGTATATATTTTACCAAAAAAAAAAAAGAAACACAATTTTATCAAAAGAAGAAACATTAATCACATATTCTCTGGATGTTTTCTTGTAACCACAAGAGTCATGACCAATTTTACCTTCCCCGAACTTACTTAAATTATAGGAGATTATGAGCTTTGATGACCACACATAAAGTTCCCCAGAGCCTTGCTTGCACTGGATTTAAATAAACACAGTCAAAATTAACAACTGTTTAATAGCCTAGAATGTCTTCTTATGTGGGATGTTACCCAAGATCTTTGAAACAATTATATTTTATTTGCATGCTTAAAATAATTACATCAACATATTGGTCAAAGAGTAACCTGGGTGGCACTCATTAAAAATCTATCATTTGAAAGTGATACCCCCCCAAAAAGCCAACCCTCTCTTGTATTGTCCTTAGTAAGAGCATATTAATGTTGATACAAAGCAGGCACCCAAGTGTTAACAGTGCAACCTGGGTTTCTAGAAGATGAATTTGAAGAACTTCCCCAGTTCGTATAAGAAACAAAATGGAATGGGATTCACCACTCCTACTCCCACTATTGCTTCAAAGAAGTTATGATGTTGCGTGGGAAATAATTTAATTATGGGATAAATTACTTTAAAATGTCAAGTTGCCAATCTGACAGTTGAATAGTCTGTATATGTGAAATGAAACTTTAGCAAATGTTACCTCTGCTGTTCAGACACCCAGAAAGAAAAATCCTTCCTTTTTTGAAAACTTTGAATTATTTGTTTTTGAAGAAATTTAAAAAGAAAAACAGTAGGAACTCTAGCTTACATTATTCATTTTGGTAATTTACCGTGGGATCTATTCACCCAACAGTGAAAATGATAACTACAGGGGTACAATGACAGTGTGAAATAAAGGTAAGAAGCATAAATTATACCACACCAGACAACAGAATAGGATTTGACATAAAAATTAGGTAAACTAAGGCAACTGGCAGTATTTACAACACCTAACTCTAACCAGTGTCAAAGATCTGAGACTTTTTTAGGCCCACACCAGAAGGGAGCTTCACAATCCAGTGTTTTATAGCAAGGTAGGATCTTTAAAATACCAAGCAATGATTTGATTGGAAAACTCAAGGGGCGCCTGGGTGGCGCAGTCGGTTAAGCCTCCGACTTCAGCCAGGTCACGATCTCGCGGTCCGTGAGTTCGAGCCCCACGTCAGGCTCTGGGCTGATGGCTCAGAGCCTGGAGCCTGTTTCCGATTCTGTGTCTCCCTCTCTCTCTGCCCCTCCCCCGTTCATGCTCTGTCTCTCTCTGTCCCAAAAATAAATAAAAACGTGGAAAAAAAATTAAAAAAAAAAAAAAGAAAGAAAACTCAATAGATAGTTTTGCCTCTTTAATTTTGTTTTTTCCCTGTATGTTAAAGCTATAGTCTAATACTGACCACCCCCGATTCCCTTGACAAAGTGAGACAAATAGTACTCTTATTCCCTGTGTTCAGCTCCAACTGGAAGGAACTCCCTTGAAAAATGGGTAAGGAGACATACAAAGCAAAGTTTAGAAATCCACTAGAAGATCCTAATCCAGAAACACAGAAGGCTGCCCTTAAGGGGTGCCTGCTGACTCTATTTTTACCTAACTGTACACATCCGACAGAAAAGAAAGAAGCCCAAACAGCCAGGGCCCCGGAGCACCCGCTCTCCCATGGCTCTCTGCACCTACAAATGGTTCCTTATGGCAGAATCAGCAAGGTTGCATCCAAAGAGATTTCCAAGTCAGTCCCCTTCAGAGGAAAATTTTGCAAACCAGCAAGGTGAGATTTGAAATAGCTAATAGTTACATGTTTAATAATATATTTCAGCTCAAATGTCGGACCTTACAGCCTCGTGTGATTGCTGCCCACAATAATACTCAGTTTTACCAACAATGGGTAATTGTTTTAATTAGTGATTTCTTTTCTCTTCCTCACCTCTCTTACTTTAATTCTTAGTACTAATCACATAACCTAAAGTAGGCTTTCTCCACAAGTCATTCTGCATCATTGCCAGACTTCATTCTCCTTATAGAAGTTAACCCTGTGAAAGTATCTTGCCCATTTACTTCTTTCCCATATCTGTCTCTCTCTTCTAGAATATAATCTCCTTGTCTACTTTATTTCCTCAGCCCCAATTCTAGAACAGTGCCTGGTTCAATAAACACTGATAAGTTAAAGAATGAAAAGTAAGGTTCTTTTTACTGTCCTAACCCATTTGGGGTTCATGGGGTCCCTGAAACTCAATTAGTTAAAAGGAAAATAAAAAGGCTTCCAGTAAAACTAGTCTAATCATTTTCGAGACATTCTCATTTGTAGAGAAAATCTATATTTTGTTCATCTAAATGAGAATTATAGATTATAACTATCATCATCATCATCATCATCACCATTATTATAACGTGAGGATGACAATAACGATCCTATTATGAGTCAGGTGCTGTACTTTATATACATGGCTCTAATCTTCACAATGACTTCACTGGGTAAATATTATGATCCTAATTTTACAGACAAGTAAACAGAGTCAGAGAGATTAAGTAATGTGCCAAGTCACACAGCTCTTGAGGGTATGAGCTAGGAGTCCAAGGTCTTGTTGACTTTAGAGGACACGCTCTTCCTACCATAACATCCTGTTGGATGCTGAGCTAAACTCATCTTTTAATTCCATCCTTCAGTCTTTATGATCAGGCTAAGTGGCTTTTCTATCTTCTGCTCCCTTACCAATTCAGATACTATTAACATTAAGAAATTATATCCATTCATCCAAATTCTGAATAATCTCCAATAGCATTTCTTAAAGTATCTGGTATACTCAGTACCCAAGGAAAATTTAATTTGTAAATTACCTTTTTCCTTGATCATTCATTTTGTGCAAACCTGGATAAGTATCATTAGATTATTTTCATATGCCTGTATGATTCACTGCCTACTGGTTTCACTAAAATGTTCTATAAATATATTAGTTTCCTAGTCTCACTCCTAGCATTCTCACCTAGGATTTGACTCCAGCTGCTTGCTTTTACGATCATCAAAGGCCTTAGGATAATTGTGTTAGAAAAAGTACATAATATACTTACTAAAATGCATCCCAACTCTGAAGAAGTAATACTTACAAATTGCTCAATATGCTTTTAAGAGTGAGCTGCTAAAAATTTAATAGGAAAAAAATAACTCAAAAGAGAAAAATTAAAATTATGTCTATAAATACTAAATCTAGAGATTAAATTTGAGAAACGGGAAAACTTGATAAATGAAACTTTCATATGAGTTTTTCTTAGATTTTTAATAGATATAAATTAAACACAACCATTTCAAGAGGTGTGGGTAGTTGCAAATTAGATCAATGCACTTAGTTTTAATGGCAGGAAGTATGCAATACAGCTTTGAAATGCTTCACAATGATTTATGGTGTATCTGAATCTCTCCTTGGAGTCATGGAAAGCTGAATTCACCCTCGCTCTCAATTCTCTCAATTCTCACCCTCACTTTTTCTGTTCTTTTTCTTTTTCTTTTTCACTATTTCACTTATTTTAATTAAAACAAAGAGCAAACCACCCAGAAGTAAAAATATATGTGGTCAGTTCAAGAGCTTGGTTACCTCAGTATCTCCATCTAGTGGACATTGAAATTATAAAAGTTTATTTTATTCAATAAATTCCTGATTGCCAAGTTTACTAAGCAAAGCAATTATGAGAAAGATAACTTTAAAAAAAGTAAGAAAGAAAGGCAGTTTTTTTCCACCTGGTGATAGAACTGTCAATCAGCAATACAAGCAGAGTCAGGTTACATTATTACACTAATAACAAGTACCTAAAACGGCAATATTCCTAATTTGAATATAGCTTTCCAGAAGTTTGGGGGTGTTTTCCAATAATGATTTTCTTGTCACTAAGGATCTAGAATCTTGAAAAATCCATTAGAAGATTTCGATATCAATAAATCAAGAGTTTAATTACTATTAGGCAACTCTTCAAAAACTGATTGTCATGGGGCACCTGGGTGGCTCAGTCAGTTAAGTGTCCAACTTTGATTTCAGCTCAGGTTGCGATCATGTAGTTTGTGAGATAGAGCCGAGTATAGGGCTCTCCACTGACCTGCTCAGAGCCTGCTTGGGATTCTTCTCCCTGTCTCTCTCTGCTCCTCCCTCTCTCTCTCAAAATAAATAAATAAACATTAAAAAAACTGATCTTCTTAAGAATTGTTTTACCTCTTAGATCACATAATCTTAGTGCTAGAAGGCATCTCAAAGATTTAGTAGTCTAAATTCACTTATTTTACTAATGAGGAAACTGAGAACCAGAGACAGATGTCCCCTCACCTATAAAGCTTGGGAGTGGCAGCACCAGAATTCCGACCAAGGTCTATTTTTCAGTTCCATACTCTCAGAGAAAAAATAAATGTATTCTCCTAGGAGAAGACACTGCTTTCTTTGAAACAAATTATTCATTTTATGTTTTTCTTTAACTCATCCAGATTTAACACTAATAACAGGGAGAAATGGCTATTATGTAGATGGTGGTGGTAATGATAACTCACTAACTTAATCCAACCCCATTAATTGTCTCCTTTACGCCTGGCAGTGTAAAGATGCTCATAAGAACTTGATACAATCATCTCTTTCTTCACAGAGAGAGGTTTTTAAAGTTATCTACCATTTGCCAGAATGACTGTGCTTCTTTTATTCTTAATGGATTATATGTCCCTGAGGATTAAAATGGAATCTCCATTGTCAATTACCAGTGCCTCGCCCAAGCCCTAAAAGGGTTGAATGAACGTGGGCCCATCCACATGGCTATACCCTCCAGTTTTGTGTTGTTGCTGCTGTTGTTGTTGTTGTTGTTGTTGTTATTTAATGTGTTTAGACCTTAAGGGGAAGTAGAAGTAACATTTACATGCTGTAAAAGTAAATTCTGTCACATCTCTTTGATATAAAGTACAAGTACATTACCTGTAGCAAGGCTCAAGTCTCTGAGAGGCATGACTGTGTTCCATGAAGCTGGCAGTTGGACCTTTCATTACAAAGTTAAGTGACCTGGCAAATGGAGGTTTATAAAATTCTTTAAATTTCTCCAAGTGCTAAACAGATGCTAAACAGCATCATTCATAATTCAAAAGTATATATCGTACTGCACCAATGCTATTTATAAAATATTCCTGCTTACAATACAAATAGGTCACAATTTTAGTTCCTCTGAGTAAGCTTTTAAAGATACTATGTCAAACATGTCATAGACCAGAGAGCCCTGGTGTCTGTTTAATGAAGTGGGTGGCTTATTCCTGAGAAATCCTTAAAAAAAAAAAAAAAAAAAAAAAAAAAAAAAAATCCTGAGTCTGTCAGGCTACTTTGTGTTCAAGTACTTTACTTCAAAATGAAATGGAGGGGTGTACAATATTCTCAACTCAAGGAAGATAAAATTGAATGTATATACAATGATCCCATGATCCCCTCCTATGTGTTTGCTTAAATATGACTAAAGTGACTTTTGCTTCAGAATTATTAGTTTAGGGACACCTGGCTGGCTCAGCCAGTTGATTGTGTGACTCTTGATCTTGGGTCATGAGCTCAAGTCCCACATCAGGCATAGACTTACTTTAAAAAAAAAAAAATTATTAGTTTATTTTTTTTAACATTTCTTCATTTTTGAGGTACAGAGCATGACCGGGGAGGGGCAGAGAAAGAGGAAGACAGAATCTGAAGCAGGATCCAGCCTCTGAGCTCTCAGCACAGAGCCCTATGTGGGGCTCGAACCCACGAACTGGGAGATCACTACCTGAGCTGAAGTCGGATGCTTAATCGACTGAGCCACCCAGGTGCCCCAAGAATCATTAGTTTAAAAGAAGTCAAACAGAAAATTGATTAGTAAAGGAGTGGATATTTGCAACATATAATATAAGAATACTTAAAATAGAGAGTTCTTATGGAGTAATAAGATGATTAATGAATACTCCAGGAGAAAATGAACTGAGTAGATATACAACAAAATCCAAAAAATGCAAGTGACTGATAAAAAACATGGAAAAGATCTTTAAACTGTCTAATCATCAAAGATATGTCCATGACAGCATCTATCAGTTTGGAAATGATTTTAAAGATTGATAAAGTGTTAGTAAGACTGTGGGGAAATGGACTGTCATGTAATGTTGCTGCATATTAATTGATAAAATCTTTCTAGATGACAATTTGTTTTGGGGTGGGGTTTTTTTGAGGTATTCCTGTAAAAGTTTATTTTTGTAAATTCTTAAATTCTAATTAGTTAGCATCCAGCATAATATTGGTTTTAGGAGTAGAATTCAGTGATTCATCACTTACATACAATACCCAGTGCCCATTATAACAAGTGCCCTCCTTAATACCCATCACCCATCTAGCCCATTCCCTACCCACCTCCCTCCATCAACCCTCAGTTTGTTGTCTATCATTAAGAGTCTCTATGGGGTGCCTGGGTGGCTCAGTCAGTTGAGTGTCTGACTTCTGCTCAGGTCATGATCTCCCAGCTCTTGAGTTCAAGCCCCGTGTCAGGTTCTGTGCTGACAGCTCAGAGCCTGGAGCCTGCTTCAGATTCTGTGTCTCCCTTTCCCTCTGCCACTGCCCTGCTTGCATTGTCTCACTCTCTCTCTCTCTCTCTCTCTCTCTCTCTCTCAAAATAAGTAAGCATTAAAAAAATTTTAAAGAGTCGCTTATAGTTTGTTTCCCTCTCTCTCTTTTTTCCTCCCCTTCCCATATGTTCATCTGTTTTATTTCTTAAATTCCACATATGAGTGAAATCATATGGTATTTGTCCTTTTCTGACTGACTTATTTCACTTAGTATAATATACTCTAGCTCCATCCACATCATTGCAAATGGCAAGAATTCATTCTTATTGATGGCTGAGTAATATTCCATTGCGCATGCACACACACACACACACACACACACACACACCCCATATCATCTTTATCCATTCATCAGTCAATGGACACTTGGGACAATTTGACAATGAATTTCAAAAGGTAAAATGATCAGGAATAAGGCAAGAATTTCCCCCATCACCAATGCTTTTCCACATCATACTAGAAGTCCTAGTTAGTGCAGTAAGACAAGAGAAGGAGATGAAAGGTATCCAGAGAGAGAAGAAGAAATAAAACCATGTTTGTTTGCAGATAACATGACTGTCTATATAGAAAATCCAAAGGAATCAACCAAAAAAACTGGAACTAGCAAGCAATTATAACAAGGTTATAACATACTAGATTAATACACAAAGTCAATCACTTTCCTATATACTAGCAATGAACAAGTGGAATTTGAAATTTAAAATACAATATCATTTACATTAACATCTGAAAAATATGAAATACTTAAGTATAAATAAAATAAAATATGTACAAGATTTATACAAGGATAATATAAAACTCGAATGAAATCAAAGAACTAAATAAATGGGGAGAACATATTCCGTGTTTGTGGATAGGAGGTCTCAATACTGTTAAAGATGTTATTTTTTCCTAGCTTGATCTATAGATTCAATGTAATCCCTGCCAAAATCCCAGAAAGTTATTTTGTGGTTATCAACAAATTCTAAAGTTCACATGGAGAGGCAAAACACCCAGAACAGTAACACAATATTAAAGGAGAGGAATAAAGTTGGAGGACTGACACTATCCAACTTCAAGACTTACTATAAGGCTACAGGAATCAAGAGACTTTGGTATTGACAAAAGGACAGACAATTTGATGAATGGGACAGAATAGAGAGCCTAGAAATAGACCCACATAAATATAGCGTGATCTTTGACAAAGGGGCAAAAGCAATACAATGGAGCAAAGACAGTCTTTTCAAGAAATAGTACCAGAACAACTGAGCATCCATATGCAAAGAAAGGAAACTAAACACAGACCTGACACCTTTACAAAAATAAACTCAAAATGGATCACAGACTTAAATGTAAAACAAAACTATAAAACTCCTAGAAGATGACCTAGGAGAAAGCCTAGATGACCTAGGATTTGGTGATGAATTCTGAGATACAACACCAAAGGCACAGTCCAGAGGCACCTGGGTGGCTCAGTCAGTTGAGCATCAGACTCTTGATTTCGGCTCAGGTCATGATCTCACAGTTCATGGATTTGAGCCCCACATCAGGCTCTGTCTGCACTGACAGAGCAGAGCCTGCTTGGGATTCTCTCTCTCCCTCTCTCTCTGCCCTTTCCCTGCTTTCTCTCTCTCTCTCTGTCTCTCAAAAATAAATAAACATTTTTTAAAGGCACAGTCCATAAAAGAAAGAATTAATCATCTGGATTTCATCAAAATTAAACCTTTCTGCACTGCAAAAGATGATGTCAAGAGAATGAAAAGGGAAGTCACTGACTGGGAGAAAATATTTGCAAAAGACACATCTGATAAAGGACTATTATCCAAAATATACAAAGAACTCTTAAATCTTAACAATATGAAATAAACAACATGATTAAAAAATGGGCCAAAGACCTTAAGAAACACCTCACCAAAGAAGATATACAAATAGCAAATAAGCATATGAAAAGATACTCTACATCATGTGTCATTGGGAAAATGCAAATTAAAACAACCATGAGATGTCTTTACACACCTATTTAAATGACCAAAATCCAGAACTCCAAAAGCTGGTGAGAATGTGGCTCAACAGGAAGTCTCATTCATTGCTGGTGGGAATGCAAATGATACAGCCACTTTGAAAGACAGTTTGACAGTTTCTCTCAAAATTAAACATATTCTTTTCATACATTCTAGCAACTGCACTCCTTGTAATTTACCTGAAGGAGCTAAAAACATGTCCACACCAAAACCTGCATACAGATGTTTATAGAGGCTTTATTCATAACTGATAAAACTTGAAAGCAACCAAGATGTGTCAGTAGGTGAATGGATAAACTGTGTAACCTCCACACAATGAAATATTATTCAGTGTTAAAAAGAAATGAGCTATATCCAGCCATGAAACGATGTGGAGGAAACTTAAATGCGTATTACTGTGTGGAAGAAGCCAGTCTGAAAAGTCTGTATACTGTATGGTTTCAACTACACAACATTCTGTAAAAGGCAAAACTACGGAGACATTAAAAAAAATCAGGGGTTTGGAAGAGAGAGAGAAACAGGCAGAACTAGAGGATTTTTAGCATAGTGAAACCATTTCGTATGATACAATTATGGAGGATACATGTCATTATAAATTTATCCAAACCCAGAGTGTATGACGCCAAAAATGAACTCTAATGTAAAAGGTGATAATGATGTGTCGGTTTCATCAGTTGTAACTAATATACCCTCTCATGGAGAAGGTTGATAGAAGCTCATTGAGCATTTTCTATGCATTGTAGAGGCAAGGGGTATATAGGAAATCTCTGTATCTTCTACTCCATTTTACTGTGAACCTAAAAAATAAAGTTTATTAAAATAAAAAAAATTCAAACGTTGAAATGAGAATATATTTAATCCAATAATTTTATGTCCTAGAATTTATGCTAAGGGAAGAACTGATCAACTATGAAAAAGATTGTGTAAATGAATATTCATCAAAGCCCTTTTTATAATAGCAGAATATTAGAAACAACCTAAATTTCCACCATAGAAATCCATTTAAATAAATTACAGTATTTCATTATAATGAAATATTAGTAAGTATTAAAACTGGTATTATGCAAAACCCTAGAAACAATGGAAATGCCCAATTATAGGGCCAAATTAATTATAGTATGACTATGTAATATTAAACAGGTAGCCATTAAAAAGAATCCAGTAACTGTATGTATGCTGATATGAATGATTCTCAATTTATATTCTGAAGTAAAAAAGCAAAGCAGTAGGGGGAATGAATACATATACGTATTTATATTTATATAATGTTCTTATGTGTATCACAAAAAGGGAAAACATATGTATACATTATAGTGGATAGAGTATTTCTTAATGATTCATTAAAAATCTTTATCAGGGGGGACCTGGGTGGCTCAGTCAGTTAAGCATCCAACTTCAGCTCAGGTCATGATCTCACAGTTTGTGAGACTGAGCCCCGCATCAGGCTCTGTGCTGATGGCACAAAGCCTGCTTGGGATTCTCTCTCTCTCTCTCTCTCTCTCTCTCTCTCTCTCTCTCTTTCTGTCCCTCCCCCACTCACACTCTCTCTCAATATAAACTTAAAAAACTTTTTTAACTCTTTATCAGTGATTGGTTGTCTTGAATACAGTCTTACTTTTTTTCTATTATTGAAGTATAAGATGCACAGAAAAAAGTGTATAAAGCATAAAATAAAGCTCAATAATTTTTCACAAAGAGAACACCCAAGAAACCACCATCAAAGTCAAGAAAGAAGGACTGCCATCACTTTAGAAAAGTTCCTTCATATCCCCATCTAATGATTTCCCTTCCATACATCCCAAAGGTTGTCATATGCTAAACTTATTTCTAATTTGCTCAGTTTTTTAATCATAAATGAATATTAAATTTTATCAAATACTTTCCTTTAGCTATGATTAACATGTGTTTTATTCTGTTAATATGATAAATTACTTGATTTTAATTAATAAACCAATCTTTAATTCTTGGAATACACTCAACTTGACCATAACATATTATCCTATTAAATTAATGGATTAAATTTGCTAATAATATTGTTTAGAATTTTTTGCCTTTAAGTTCATATGAAACAGTAACCTATAACTTTCTACCTGTAACTTTCTTTTCTTATAACGTCCTTGTCAGATTTGGTATCAAGATATCACATTTGGTTTGGTAACAAGGTTATACTGACCTCATAAAAAAACATCAGAAAATATTCTCTCTTTTCATATTCTTTGGAAGAATTTGTATATGCTGCTTTTATGTGACATTTCTAATTTATGTTAATCTAATCTCATCAGTTAAACTGTAAACTCCTTAACCACAAGGACTATACCTAGAGTTTTCTGTACCCTAACCATCTAATAATTTGCTTCTGATATATCAGGGCTTGAAAAATAATCATTATCTTGACGAAGAGTATCAAGTCAGTGTACCTATTAAAAAATGTTCAGTTCACACAATTGAGCACATACATGAAAAATCATAATTCACTTTCATTATTTTAGGACATCAGAAAGATCACAGAATGTTAAGGCTGGACTACTCTCCAACGTGCTCCCTATGTCTGCAGTACTAGTTATATTACATCATAGATGACAGCATGGCTGAGCGAAGAAAGTATCTACTGTATTTTGAATCAAATCTATCCGAGCTGGAATCCAGACAACACCGTTCACAAGCAGTTTATCTTTGGTCATGTTATATGAATCCTCTGAGCCTCAGTATTTTCCTCTGCAATACTGAGATAACAGAAAAGAAAGGCATCTTTTACTCTCACATAAATTCTAACACAACTTGAAGTTCCTAATTTTTCAGTAGTGACCTCCAAATCTTTGTGTCTCCAGAACTGCAATGCATGCCTTAGTCTCCATCAGTTAACCTTCCTTTTCCCTTCAGAGTCACTTCCTTCCCTACACAATGCAGTCTGATCTTTACTGTTCATTCCCATGACCACCAATACACCTAAAACTTTTCACACAGGTACAAAAACTCCTGTGATTACGAATTTATTTTCCTACATTACCTAATTTTTTGCCAAACTCTTCCCCTAAACTTTTCCAAAGTCCCCTGTCAGGAAGGTCAGAGAACTGGAAGTATTTGGCAAATTTAACTGATTTGGAATTAAAGGAACAGCTACTCTTACTCTTGCTTAGGAATTGAGACATAAGGAATTTATACAAGTTACAGAGCAAATTGGTCACAAAGGGGGACAAAGCCTAGAGAGCTTTTCACTGCCCTGCTCACTCCATCAAATATTAGTCTGGGGGTCAGCATAGAGTGACTCTTGACCAAGATGGCTACCATCCCCTCTGTGAAACATAAATGAATGGAAATAGATGACACACCACTCTGAATTTGTAGGGGGTGGGTATTTATCCTGGTATGTTCATCTTTTAGTTATTTTCCCTGCATACAGCAAGTGTAGTAGGCAAGGGCTATGCACATATGTGGTGTCCTTAATTTCACAGGGATTGTCTCAGTCTTTAAATACTAGATAACATTTAACTAATTGCTGGGTGCAAGTCATATTTTGGAGGCCTTGAAACACAGTGACCTAATAATGATAAAGATCTAAAGATCACAACAAAAGTTCAAAACACAACCAAGGCATAGGTATGAATTTTCAGCAAGAGTGGTTTCATTTGAAACTACTTGGAAACAGTGAACCATATTCCTCCAATCTGCTGCTCCCTAATTTGTCTTGTTTGCCTTAGTTTATGCAAAAGGTAAACACACATTTAGCCTAGGAAAGGAAATGGAAAAAAGAAAAATTAAAAAAAAAAAAAAGAGGTGACCTAAACAACCCCTGCAAAGCAAGGCTTCTAATCTGCAAATAACTTAGTCACATCATCCAAGTGAGTCCAAATTACTCAAAATCATTAAATAAATGACTCAATCTCCAATCTTACTCCTAAAATAGAATACAACAAGAGACACAAACGCGATTCCGCATAACTGAAAGAAACTTGTTGTTGTTGTTTTTCATTGATAAAACTAGGTGAATGGTTTTATATTAACAATACTAACTTAAAATTTCAAACATTTTTTAACACAGGCCACCCAGGGCTAACACTAAACCCTCCTGGGTCTTGCACCAGTAAGTACATGGCTTCAGTCCATGTTCAACACTTAATGAAGAGATTGTCTTCAAAGATTGTATTCTGGATTTAGCATCTTCTTAGAGGCTGTGCTGCTGCAGTTCATTAGCAGTCAACATCTGTCTGGAATGTTTTAAACTACTATTTTCCTTAACCATTGTATGGATGGGGCTCTTGTTATTTTAAGCAAACTGAAACAATGTCCTTCTAGATGGATTTCTAAACATAATAATTAGTGACAGTGCAAATTGTTTTCTGATTTTTCTTATATCTTTCTTTCATGTAGCAAACTGCTCCTGAAACATTCTAATCATAGTTCAAACTTCTATGTTACTGTGAGATTCTTTTCATTTTCATGTAGACCTTAGTCTTTACTTTTTAAGCACAGGATCTCATTCTGAAGGCCAAGAAATACCTAACTTAAATGTAGCTATACGCAGAGAAAAATATGTCCTTAAACTGTCTCAAGGAATCAGCCCTTATAAACTCAAGAAATGAAAGCTTGGACATACTCGGCCCCCAAGTTCAAACACTCCACTTGCTCTGCCTCTGAACCTCAAAGATTCCCTGCACAGCATGAATTCCAAACACCAAAACACTGCCTTGAAAGAGTATTAATCCATGTCTATACAACAAACTTGCCCCAGAAATTAAGTCACTGAAATCTGTTGAGGGACTCAAGCAACTAGAAAATGTTCCTGCCATCAAATAAAGTTTTGAAAAAAATTTTTTTCATGAGGCAACATAAGAATTTCTAGGCCTCAGCTGATACATATTGATCAGTCTGGCTCAGAGAACTGTAATAATACACTTATGGGTTCACTCTGCCTGAAATGCCCCTGGGCCCCTCCCAGGATTGGGGACACAGCATCCCCTTCCTTTTTTTAGAACTTCCCACTTATTTAAAAACTTCCCCCACTTAACTTCACCAAGTAGCCCTTCTTACAACCCTATTCTCCATTTACCTATAAAATACTTCACACCTCGTATGAGATAGATGCTCAGTTAATGAGTCTTCTGTTAATATTCCACTTGCATTTAAGTTCCATAAGGGCATTGACCATTCTTTTTCTTTTCTTTTTGTTTGTTTTTTAGATTGTTTTCTCCCTGGACAGTATGGGGTACAGTACAGGACTTCCAGCTTCAAGAAACTCAAAGCAGCATATATCACATTTTCACACCTCAGATCCCAGCCCTCCAAAGGCTTTCCATTATACTTGGAATGGAATCCAAAGCAGACTGTACACAATGTGACCTCTGATCGCCAGTCTCAGCTCACCTGCCACCACCCTGCCCTCTCCCCATTCCCCATACCTCCCCACACCAGCCTCTGCTATTCCTGGGACATGACAAACATGCTTTAGCTTTAGGGCTGTCCCTTCTGCTTCCCTTCTGTGCTCACTCCTCAGGCCTTTGTTAAAATGGCTCCTCCCCTAAAGAGGACTTCTCCTGACTCCTTATCTAAAATAGCAACTTCCCCTCCCTACAACCTATTTTCCTACAACCTGGCTGATATCATATTATATATTTGTTTGTATAGCTGTCCATCATCTTACACCATCATCACATCTGCCAGCATATAAGTTCCGTGAAAGCTGGGGGTTCTATTCTTATATTTGATCAATTCATTTATTCTAAGCTAGAATTCACTTATATTTTGAAGATTATACTCAAAAGATTGTAATTCACTATATTACTTTGTTGTCTTCTATTTTCCAAAACTATTTTTTTAAGCTTATCTGTTTATTGTCAGAGAGAAAGCATGAGTGGAGGAGGGGCAGAGAGAGAAGAGAGAGAGAATCCCAAGCAGGCTCTGTGCTGTCAGCCCAGAGCCCTATATGGGGCTCAGTCCCATGAACCATGAGACCATGACCTGAGCCAAAATCAAGAGTCAGACATTTAACTGACTGAGGCACCCAAGTGCCTCCAGAAACTATTTTTGATAAATTCCTTTTCATTCCTTTCTTTTCTCTCAATCAGTTTTCAGTGTGTTTTTTATTAGCCTCAAGTTTAAAAATTCCTAGAATTTGTGGAGGTTTTCTTTTTTTGAAATTAAAAAAAAATTGTAGATGTATAATTTATTTTCATTTATTACGCTAGACACCCAATGAGCACCTTTCAATTTGAGAACTCATGTTTTTACTCTTGAGAGATATTATTTTTACAAATATAGTTTTCTAAAATTTTTTTAATGTTTATTTTTTTTTGAGAGAGAGAGAGAGAGAGAGAGAGAGAGAGAGTGGGGGAGGAACAGAGAGATGGAGACACAGAATCTGAAGCAGGCTCCAGGTTCCAAGGTGTCAGCACAGAGCCCGATGTGGGGATTGAAATCATGAACCGCGAAATCAAGACCTGAGCCAAAGTCAGATGCTTAACCAACTGAGCCACCCAGGCGCCCCTACAAATATAGTTTTTTAATGATTCTTTTCTCTTTTTCTCCTTACTAGTTGGATATTGAATTTCTGGAATTGATCGATAAATTTTCCTATCTTTCTCTCTCTTACTGTCCACCTCCTTTTTTCCCTACTTTATCAGAGTTCTTCCAGTCCTCTCACTGAAACTTTTGTTTTACCTATCAATTTTTGTTAAATGTTTCTTTATTTTGAGAGAGAGAAAGAATGCGAGCAGAGGAGGGGCAGAGAGGGAGAGAGAGAAAATCCCAAACAGGCTCCGCACTGTCAATGCAGAGCCTAACTTGGGGCTTGATCCTGTGAATCATGAAATCATGACCTGAGCCGAAATTAAGAGTCAGACACTTAACTGACTGAGCCACCCAGGTGCCCCCCATCATATTTTTAATATTCAAAAGCTCTTTCTTATTTTTTAGTCCTTTTAAAAAAAATAACACTCTGTTCTTTTTTTCAACATTTTCTTCTACCTCTCTGCTACCTCTCTGAGGATATCATGGCTTCTTTGAAGCATTCTCCTGCTGTCAGCATTGTCTGTTTCCTCTGAGTTCCTTTTTAAATTCTTGTTTCTTTGGTTGTCTGTCTGCTTTGTGTTGGAGGCTTTCTTCCAAAGTCTGATTATCTTTTGATGCCTTATCATATTTAAGACTGAGTCACTAAAAAGATGAATAGAAGCTTTGTAAGTGGGCCTCTAATAGGGTCATAGAGTAGCTGGAGAATTTTTGTGGAAGGAGGTGACCAAACGTCAGTATCTATAGGTCTCTTCTCCAGGATGACTGCATTCCCTGTGAGAAGGAGCTTCCAATATTCCGGGTGGGGTGTGGAGTGGTGAGGCCGCCAGTGTGCTAGAGCTGAGAATAGGAGGGGAGTTGGGAATTTCACTGTGCAGATGCAGAATGTCCATTAAGCACCCCCCCCCCCCAGTTTTCAATTCTATTCTCATCCTGCCTTTTTCAGTGCTCAGTGTCCCCAAGTCTAGCCTATCTCTGACTGTTTCTCCAGAAATTCCTGCAAAGGTGGGAGGAAATGGTCTCCTTACTTAGGGAGTTAAGAGTAAGCTCTGAAGGTCTATCTTCTTCTCATAAAAACTTTCAAATAGGGGCGCCTGGGTGGCTCAGGTGGTTAAGCACCCAACTTCAGCTCAGGTCATAATCTCACGGTTCATAAGTTCGAGCCCCACATCTGGCTCTGTGCTGACAGCTGAGAGCCTGAAGCCTGCTTTGGATTCTGTGTCTCCCTCTCTCTCTGCCCCTCCCCTGCTCATACTTTCTCTCTCTTTCAAAAATAAGCAAACATTCAAAAAATAAATAAATAAAATAGACCTTTCAAATGGATTCCCACCCACCATGTCACCTTTCCATGGTGCTGGGTGCCTCTGATTCCTAAGCCTTTCCAAAGAACTGTGAGTCAGCCTGCCTTCCATCTGCACCTCCCTGCACAGGCACTTGCCTGGGACTTTTTTCCACTCTGCTAAGTCATGCAACATCCTTCCACCCACTTTCCATCTTTGTCTCTTCTGGTTTAGGGTTATTTATGTCTCCTTGATTCATCAAAGGTGAATGTGCCTCCTTTTTTCTTGCTTTCCCTATTGTTTTGGATTTTTTTTTTTTTTTAAGAAGAGAAAATGAGAGCTGGAGAAAGAAACAGTAGATATGTTCTTTATTCTGGCATGTTGAAACCAGAAGTCTCTAGCCTTTTCTATTTCATAGATCTTGTATTGCACCATATTCTCTTTTATCAGTTTCCTTCTCATTCATATTTTCAGTCTTTCAGACTTTCTGGGTGATTAGCTGCTTGTTTTTCTTGGTTTCAGACATAAAACATTTCATTTGTTAATGAGTTAACAAATTCCATATCTACGTATCAAACCCCATGTGTTGTAGTTGTTTGGCTACAATATAATAGGGAACACCGGATGTACATCTTAATTGGGAGGGAATTATTCATCAATTGGGAGAAATTACTCACCAGTTTCTCATGGGACTTATTTTTCTTATCAGATAGGCTGGTTGTTCTCCGTTTGCCTTCCTGCCCCTCCATTCTGACGCTTCTCTGTATCGTGGAAGAGACACGGAGGCCACTATGGACAACTCCCCTCACCCACTGCCACTAACTGACACTTCCACCCGCTTCACTCTCTCCATGCCTCATTGCATCTCTAGCAACATTACTCTATAGCCATCGCTCCTAAAGCATAACAGCTTCTTCTGGATTCACAAAAGAACTCTTCCTAGTTGGTTCCCTTGAACTTGCCCACATCTCTGTAAACAGTCTTTTTATTAAATTCTCTTCAGCTATACGCTGTGTGCCATTCGTTTCTTATCGGACACTGATACATCAGTTTAAATTTTTTTTTTACTAAGTCATCTCTAAAGTCCATGGAGTTCTTATGCTTTATGATTTTTACAAGAGTCAAGTATACAACTGGCACTTAACTATAAAGACTCTGAGCAATTTCTGCTTCCTTTCAGTTAAGATTCTATCTCATTACAGCAAAGAAATTGTCCAAATAATGATGCTCAACCCCCATAAAATATAAGCATTGCCAGTGCAATTTAGACTAACAGGGAAATCCAGGATATATATTTTGTTCCCTTTAGGCAATGGAATTAGTCCTGATAAAAGTATATTTGCTATTTTTTATTCAGTTTTTTTAATGTTTATTTAGTTTTGAAAGAAACAGAGACAGAGCGCGAGTGGGAGAGGGGCAGAGAGAGAGGGAGTCACAGAACCCAAAGCAGGCTCCAGGCTCTGAGCTGTCAACACAGAGCCTGACACGGGGCTCGGACTCACAAACAGTGAGATCATGACCTGAGCTGAAGTCGGACGCTTAACCAACTGAGCCACCCAGGCACCCCTTTATTCAGTGTTTTTAATTGAGGCATAACTGACATACTTCTGTTAGTTTCAGGTATACAATATAATGATTTGATATCTGTATATATCGTGAAATGATCACCACAATTAGTCTAGTTAACATCCATCACCATACATAGTTACAGAACTTTATTTTCTTGTGATGAGAACTTCTAAGATTTACCCTCTTAGCAACTTTCAAATATGCAACGCAGTATTGTTAACTATAGTCACCATTCTGTACATTCCATCCCCTTGACTTATTTATTTTATAACTGGAAGTTTGTACCTTTTGACTCCCTTTACCCATTTCACCCATCCCCTACTCACCATCTCTGGCAACAACTGGTTTGTTCTCTGTAACTATGAACTTAGGTGTTTAAAATTTTTAGATTGCATCCATCAGTGAAATCATACATATCTGTCTTTTCCTGTCTGACTTAGTTCACTTAGTGCAATGCTCTCAAGTTCCCTCCGTGTTGTCACAATTGGCAAGATTTCATTCTTTTTTATGGCTGACTAATATTTCATTGTACAGATATATATCCTTTTTATCCACTCATCCACCAACAGAGACTTTACTATTGTAAATAAGGTTTCAGTGTACACAGGGGTACATATATCTTTTCAAGTTAGTGTTTTCTATTTCTTCAGGTAAATACCAAAAAATGCAGTTGCTGGAGCATATGGTGGTTCTATTTTTAATTTTTTGAGAACCCACCATGCTATTTTCCACAGTAGCTGTACCAGTTTACATTCCCACCAACAGTGTATGAGGTGATATCTCATTGTGGTTCTGATTTGTATTTCTCTGATGATAAGTGGTGTTAAGCATTTTTCATGTGTCTGTTGACCCTCTGTATGTCTTCTCTGGAAAAATGTCTATTCAGACACTCTGCCCATTTTTTATCACATTGTTTGGGGTTTTTTGCTATTGAGTTGTATGATTTCTTTATGTATTTTGGATATTAACCCCTTATCAGATAAATAATTTGCAAGTATTTTCTCCCATTCGGTAGGTTGACTTTTTCTTTTGTTGATGGTTTCCTTTATTGTGTAAAAGCTTTTTATTTTGAGGTAGTCCCACCTGTTTATTTTTGCTTTGGTTACTTTTGCTTTTGGTGACAAATTCAAAAAAAATCATTACCAAGACCAATGTCCAGGAGCTTAAGGCTTGTTTCTTCTAGTTTATGCGTTTAGGTCTTATGTTCAAGTCTTTAATCCATTTTGAGTTAATTTTTGTGTATGGTACAAGATAGTGGTCCAGTTTATTCTTCTGCATGTGGCTGTCCAGCTTTCCCCAAATTCATTTATTGAAGAGATTATCCTTTCCCCATTGTATATTCTTGGCTCCTTTGTCATAAATTAATTGACTATATATGCATGGGCTTATTTCTGGGCACTTTATTCTCTTCCATTGATCTCTCTGTCTCTTTTTATGCTAATACATTTGCTGTTTTTCACTTTGAAAACACAGAAACAACTTAATTCCAAAGAATTAAGAAATCAATTCCAAAGTTTCAAATGTTTCTTTTTCTTCATCATTTTTTTCTTCCTTTCCCTTAGATATTTATACCATTAAAAACCTCCAAAATGCAAAAAAAAAAAAAAATAATAATAATAAGTTTCACCAATCCTCTTATTAATAAATAAATGAATTTGAGTTGCCTGGGTGGCTCAGTTGGTTGAGTGTCCAGCTCTTGATTTTGGCTCAGGTTATGATCTCATGGTTTGTAAGATAGAGCCCTGCACTGGGCTCCATGCTGACAGCATGGAGCCTGCTTGGTATTCTCTCTGTTCCTCTCTCTCTCTTTGCCCCTTCCCCACATTCTCATTCTCTCTCTCTCTCTCTCTCTGTGTGTGTGTGTGTGTGTCTCTCTCTCTGTCTCTCTCTCTCTCTTTCTCTTTCTCTCCCTCAAAATAAATGAATAACTTTAAAATAAATAAATAAATAAATAAATAAATAAATAAATTCCTCGACCTTACCCCACCACACACATCTGATTATCTCTCTCACCAAGTATAGCCAGATTTTTGTATCTGCTAAACATTTCTACTTTCTTGCCTCTCACAGAGACTTTAACTCATTCATATTTTAATTTTTTTTTGTTGTTTATCTTTTTGAGAGAGAGAGAGCTAGAGTGCGAGTCGGGGAGGGGCAGAGAGAGAGGGAGACAAAATCCGAAGCAGGCTCCAGGCTCTGAGCTGTCAGCACAGAGCCCGACACAGGCCTCAAACTCACAGTGAGTTCATGATGACCTGAGCCAAAGTTGGATGTTTAACCAACTGAGCCACCCAAGTGCCCCCAACTCATTTCTATTTTAAACAGTTCTTGCCAAGGTTTTCTTTAACTTCTCTGATGTTAGATCCAATGGATGCTTCTTAGTCCTTGTCTTACTTGACATCTCAGTAGCATATGACACCACTGTTTTTGTGAAATATTCTCTTCCTTGTCTTTGTTGTTGCCTTACCTTTTTGATTTTCATTCTATCTATATGATTACTTCTCAGTCTCTTCAGTAGACCTCTCTTCCTCAGCCCATTCCTCAAATGTTCATGCTTGCCAGATCCTTGTCCTAGTCTCCCTTATCTTTCTACCTATGCTCTTCCCCTGGAAGTTCTTCTCCACTCTTATGGCTTCAGATCCCAGCTATACACTAAATGACTCTCAAATGGGCCATCTCAAGTCCAGATCTCCCTGCTGACCTTCAGGGATATTGTCTGTGACTAAATATTAGATAACTCTATCAGCTTGCCCACAGATTTCCCCTACTCAATATTTTACCTTCATCTATATTCCCTATTCCAATGAGTCACACCAAGCCAGAAACCTAGGTAAAATCTTTGACTCTTTTCTGTCCCTCATCTCCATACCCAATCAATTATCAAGTCTTATTGATTCCAAGATATACTTTCAGTTTATGATTCAGATCTCTCCATTCTCACTGCCATTTCCCTAGACCAACTAATTGCCCTACTATTGATATTGTTACTACTTTCCTACCAGTTTTAATAATAGAGCCAGAGTGATCTTTCTAAAATATAGGTATGATCATGTTACCTTCTTCCTAAAAGCCTGAAATTTTTTTACAATGCTATCAAGATAAAGCCCAAATTCCCCATCATCCAAATTACTCCAGCCAAATTAAGCCCTTTCTAATTCCTCCAACAATCCATGATCATTCTTACTCTAGATATTTCCACATAAGATTCCCTTCACCTGATACATGCCTACCTGATGTTATCAGTGTTATCATGCTATCACTATTTCTTAACTAACATCTACAAATCCTTGTGTCTCAGCTTAGATGCCTCATGCTCTCTAAATCTGCATTTAGTATACTCCCTTAGCACACTACTTATCCACTTACCACACTCTATTATAGTCGCCTATTAAATGTCTCTATCCCCCTTTTAGATCATAAGTACTGTGAGGGTTAAAACTGTATTATAGCTTCAATGCTATGAACATTACCTGGCACAAAGCAGCCACTAAATAAATAATGGTTGGATAATGAACAAACGAATAAACAAATAAGCCATCAGATTAAACATAGTACCAGTGGAAACACATTTACATCTGGACTTGCTTTCCTTTGCTTTCTTACCTCTCAATGAACAAAAAACAAGTAAGTTACCCTTCCCACAAAATAAGCCATAGCTTACAAAGTGCTAACTAACGTATAGTACACATGACAGCCAAAGAGAATTCTACCTGAACCTTTGTTTTCTCCTTTACTTGTCTTTCCTCTTATGTATAACATTTTCAAACTGAAAGGTTAAACAGGCTGAAGAAAGACTAAGCATATGGCTGACTTTCTCTTGATCTGCCTGATGCCCTCCCCAAACCATCTATAAACGTGGCAATATAGGTACATGGGATAAAAAGAACCTATGGTAACATTTTGTTTGAACCAGAACTCCAAAGCATTAATTAAAGCTGAGCACACCTGCTCTGAACTGCAAAGTCAGAGATTTATGTGAACTTGTAAAGTTGAGGCTTTCTGACCTTTTGTAGGATTTATGTTTCCTTGAAATAAGCATTTCCTCTTTGTAATGCAATATTTTGTTTTAAAGTTTATTTCAGTGACTAATCTGCTGGTATAAACAGATATGCTGTTCGGTTCCTTTATTGCCTGGTCTTTACCCTTTTTACCCAGTGCTTGTCAAATATTTAATTTAAGGTTTTGGTTGAAAATAAGCAGGTCTAACTATGAAGCCTACAATTTGTAGCTCTAAAGTGAACTTGTTAATGAGGTGATCCAAAAAGATATCCATGCATTCAAACTCCACACGTCATCTAAGAGCATTTAATCCCAGCTCTTCACAGATCTGCTCAGTTTGCAAAGTATCAGATACCTCACAGTGGTTTACCACAAGTGGGACTTAATTTATTAAGGTGATGTGCATGTCCATGTGTGGAGTCCTTTCAGGTAAGACAAAGTTGTTTAACCAAAGGAAGATATTCCAATTTTGAGCTTCACACACTAATCCCTTTAGAAAGAGAGAGTTCTGTGAAGCGAACACATTCAAGTTGGTTACCTTGGATAGGTTCATTCCCAGCACCGTGACAGTCACCAAGCCAGCACAACACACCAAAGCACTGGAGCTAGAGAGACCAGAACTCGGTGGGATGTTTCCATCCACCAAACAATTCATCCCAGTCAGGTTGCTAAGACCAAAGTGCTCCTGAGAATAGAAGGGAAAACAGCACTTGTAACTTTGGTGTTGGAATCAAGGAGTAGCAAAAGGTTCTTTCATTCCCCAGAGAGCCAACGTTTATCAATGGACTTATTGTGCTATTGATAGAAACTGCTTGTGCAATTCGCTTTAGTGGAGTCTATACATGGCATTTTATTAAATCGTTCTTGGCCACAGGGTTTGGTAATCTGAAGATAATTTTTTCCTTTTTCAACAAAAAGCTATTGATCTATTTCCTAAAATTGCCTTGAATGATCTTTTTCTTTCCTTTTTTTTTTTAGAATATTTTTTTATTTTAAATATGAAATTTATTGTCAAATTGGTTTCCACACAACACCCAAGTGCTCATCCCAACAGGTGCCCTCCTCAGTACCCATCACCCACCCCCCTCTCCCTCCCACCCCCCATCAACCCTCCATTTGTTTTCAGTTTTTAAGAGGAATGATCTTTTTCTTGAGCATTAATTGATTTGAACAGATATAGAAAAAGTATTAAACAATTATAATTCAATTTCAGAAGGTCCTCTGAAGAAAAAATGTCCTAAGCTTCTTTGGTTCCCTTTTACTGATGGAAAAACCTAGTCACCAAAAGATTAAAAGTTTTTTTCCAACACACAGGGAGCTGGGAGTAGAACCCAGGTCCCTGATTTCTTGTTGAGAACTTCTCCACTGCAGTCAAAAACATGGGCCAGGATGCTGTCACTGTGATTTAATGTAAGTCAGCTATATGAGGAAATCCAGATTTTTACTAGAGTTTATAGATACAGTTTAGCCATATGGTAGCTTTCAAGACAGCCAAATTAGAATTCAGCCACAGATGAGAATACAGACTCTAAACGAAGCAGGGAAACTATTTCTGCAACTAGGAAAGCCCAAAGAAATAATGAGACTCTGATCTAAAGATGGACATCTCTAGGATACTTAGATGAATATCTAGGATGGCACTTAAGATGATATCATAACATAACCTTTGTGGTTTAGGATTAAAAATAAATTCAAGGCTACCTCCTCCTCAAGAAAAAGTACTATTGTGTTTGCAAATTACTCAAACAGCTCAAGACCAAAGTACAAAATACTATTATATTACATAATTATGCATTTCATCAAACACATTATTCTAGGAAGAAATTTCAATCAACTAGTTAGAATAACCAAAGTAACAACAAAACTCTGCAAATTAAAGGCTGTTTTCTTCCTTAATTCTTTTTGTCCTTTTTTCCTATGTTGGCAAAACTCACACACCACAAAAAAAGAGATTCTGCTGGAAGTATTTCTCTTCTGGATTTCAAGTCATCTAAAAATTTCCTTTCCAGAAATACAAATTATAAACTGAAACACTGCTGCTGCCAATGCCCTTTCATACAGAACATCAGGCAGCTTGTTTAAAAAAAAAAAAAAAAGAAAAGAAAAAAGAAACTTGGAGAGTGCTATATATTTAACTATAAACTGATCCACAGTGTATCTTGAATGTGAATCATACTTACAAACTTATCACGCATTAAAACGCAATGTTTTAAATTAAAACATACAACAGATTCAAAAACGTAAATGGATTATGCCAAATTCTGTCATAGCTCTATCCCAAAAGGGTAACATGTTCAATTTAATATAAACAGATTATCCTCTAAAATTTTCTAGTATTTGAATCTGAAGGTTTCTAAACAAACTAACATTTAAATTACTTCTCTGCCAAAAATTCTCTGTACAAACCTACTTTTGCACATAAGTGTCAAACCAGAAAAGAAAACTTTTAGACCTCAAATTCTCAAAAACAACACAAAGCAACATTCAGTATATTTAGGTCACTTTATCCATATGCTATAAAAAGCACGTAGCTATAAGGAAGATCAAATTGCATTTGCCAGGGAAATGCTTCCAAATACTGTAATCCCCACTAGTGCGTATGATAAGCCAAATAACTTGAAGATTTAAAAGCTGCCAATACCTTTTCCCATAAGCTATTACCATGTGTCTGGAAAAAGAAAGAAAGAAAGAAGGAAAGAAAGAAAGAAAGAAAGAAAGAAAGAAAGAAAGAAAGAAAGAAAGGAGAGAAGAGAAGAAAAGAGAAGAGAAGAGAAAGAAGAAATGAATGCAGGAACTCTAAAACCAGAACCACCATAATTAGAGTATAGAACTACACATCAGAAATAAATGTGATGCTTTTCTATGATGGCTATATCACTGAGTCCTAGGCTACTCATGACAAAATTTCAGAAAGGACCACCAGGCAGTAAGGGACACAAGCTGTCTAAAACATGGATTTTTAACAAACAAAATTGATTTATCAAATCAATTTTCTTTTTGTCCTTCATACATTTTTAATTTGTAGAAAAAGTAGAAATATTTCATTTTCTTGCTCTTGTACATGACATTAGAGATAGTCATGGTAATTATTCAATATTTCTAAGGAAAATACTTACACTAAAAAGTTTCACTACATCTTTTTTTAACTCCATCAGAAGTAGTAATAGCAGCACTGGTTACCATTTATTGAATGCCTACTATGTGTTGAGCACTGTGTAATCCTTGTAACAACTCTTTGCTGCACAGCAAATGACATCATTATACAGAAAACCAATCTGAGACTTAAAGAGGTTGAATTCACACAGCTGAGTAATGCTCAGATTCAAACCTAGGGCTGTCTAACTTGAAATCCTATTACAGTATATACATACATATTGTTAGAAAAAATGTATTATAGATTATATCCTTCAAAAGAAAATTTATACAAAGATTTAAAAAAGAGGAAGGTTTGTGTTGGCTGCAACTGATTTATGAACAGCCATCACTGCCCCCTGTGGACATCACCCAGGAATAGTCATATCTACCCCATCCTCTGAAATACATAAATTAGCAAAATAGAACAGAAACACCAGTTAGCATTAAAAGGAGGCAAAAAATACATAGTAAGTAAAATAAATCTTGACATATAATATACATTATAAGCTCAACTGCTAGTAGTTGTCTTATAAACCGATTTACCTGAATTCCTTTAAATCCACATAGGAAATAGTTGTGCCACAGAGGCTTGGTTTTGTCAATCTGAATATTATTAGCATTAGTACTGAAGTCCCTGCAAAAACAAAGACACATTAATTTAAGTCTAGAGGCTGCAAAAATCCATAGCTGCAAAATCAATGGCTGACTGCTGCCATCTTGTGCCAAGAGGGTGATACTGAAATTCTATTTTCTATTTGTTTTCACATATGTGCTTCACAGTCTACTCAAAAACAACAAACATCTCCACATACTAAAAGGTAAGAGAAGTTGTAATGACCTTAACAATTAAACTAGTTCCAATTGACCTTTTTTATTTCCTGAAACAGAGAGGAACTGATATATTTCAGCATAATCTACACCACATTTTATTTCATGATCGTCCTTGTTAGGTTGATATAAACCACAAACTTTTATCCTTTGAGCTTGCTGTTTGGCATACCTCTAACTGTAACAGCACTCAAAGCCTTCTTTCCCCACACTCTCTGCCACCCATCCAACTTTACTGTCTGTACAATTTAAGAAGAAGAAAAAAAAACAAATAATGATGATTCTAATGAATCATAACTCGTTCAATAAGCCTCCATGAATCTATACTGATATAAATTAACAAATGAATAAACAGCTAAATGAAGGAGAAAGAAAACCTCTTCCTTAGAGTAAAATGCCAAATAGCTGAAGTAGAAATTAAAAAATCATTATTTGGCAAACTCTATGATAGATTTTTTCATGAAAGAATCATTAATGGATGCTAAAGTCAGGGAGTAAAAATTTGATAAGAAATAAAATATTTACATAGATTCAAAAGTATTTCCCCAGCAGATACTTCTTGCAAAGGGCAAAAAATAGTAATTTTATGGCAAAGAAATCTGGCAGACATCACCTTAACCAAATGATCAAAGTTAACAACACTGGGGCACCCGGGTGGCTCAGTCAGTTAAGCGTCCAACTCTTGATTTCAGCTCAGATCATGATCTCAGTTTGTGAGATTGAGTGCCTTGTTGGGGTCTGTGCTGACAGTGTGGAGCCTGCGTCAGGTTCCCTCTCTCTCTCTCTGCCCCTCCCCTGCTCGCTCTCTTTCTCTTTATCTCTCTCAAAAATAAATAAACATTAAAAAAATTAATAACACTGATAAAGAGACATTGTGTGCCTCCTTGGTATCATACACTGAGAGCATACCACTTGATGTGTGGGAATTCTTTGTACTATTTTTGTGAGTCCTTTGTAAGTCAAAAATGATCTCAAAATGAAAAATAGATAAATAGGTTTCTTTTTTTTTTATTTTTTTGTTTTTATTTTAAAGAGAGAGACAGAGACAGAGTGTGAGTGGGGGAGGGGCAGAGAGAGAGGGAGACACAGAATCTGAAGCAGGCTCTAAGCTCCAAGCTGTCTAAGCTCCAAGAGCCTGACATGGGGCTTGAACCCACAAACCCTGAGATCATGACCTGAGCTGAAGTTGGACACTTAACTCAACCACCCAGGCGCCCCTGATAAATAGGTTTTTAAATCAGCCAAAGGACAAACTATATGAAGGAAGCGGGGGGTGGGGGGGAGGTTGTTAATTAAAAAGTGAGGAAATAAGCAACATTTCCCCATATTGACTGAATGCTTTTCATATAATTTGCTAAATACCCACTATTTGCCAATCACTGTAGTAAGTGCCCTCCATGCATTATCTTAACTAGATAACAGGGACACATCATCGCCTAAGAAAAATATTTAAATATGCAAGGCATTCATAGGAGTATAAAGGTAAAAAGTAAAAGGCTTATCTTTTAAGCATTTGTAATCTAGCTGAGACAACATGAATACAAATCATGATCACACACTACTGTCACATGACGGTGTATAATGTGGAATGGGAAATGAGACCAAGAGGGCATCATCTCTATAATCAGCATATTAGAGTGGAGAAGGGAGGCCTTCCTGGAGGCTCAGAGAGGTTTAGTGGCTCTCCAAGGACATACACAGTATGACTCCAGCTCACAAGCTCTTTACTATCATCCACAGGAGTTAAAATATATTGTTCACAGTCAATAAGAGGTCACACAATTTGGAAAGCAGATAAAATTATGTTAGCAAAACTAATCAAGTTCTGTTCCTAGCTAAGCAGAGATCTTGAAAGTCACCACAAAGAAAAAGAAAACTAAGAAGTGGGAGTCATGGGTGGGGGTATATAGAAAAAAAGTAGAGGGCCTGCCCGCCGCGCGGGTGGCGCACACGACAGGCTCGAGGGGAAGGGGTGATGGCGGGTGGGACCTTGAACTCCCCCAGAACAGGCCTCAGGAGAGAAGGGGGTGCTCCACCATCCCTGTGGCTCCTGGGGTGGGGGGACCTGGGTAAGACCAAAGAAATGATCCCTCCAGGGGAGAGGCCCCTTCAGTGTCACTATAGGAGCTCAAGATGTCAACCCTGGGCCTGGGCTCCCCGGGCTCACATCCCTTTGTGATTTGCCCGGGGCAGGCCGGCTTAGGTGTGTCGGGAAAAAGCTCTCCAGATCACACCGTGGGCTGCAGGCGTTGAGAACCACCGATCTGGGCCGAGTCCCCCACAGTAGTGAATGCTTTTCTTTGTCGTCTCTACAACTGAATTAGGACTTTTTCTGGAGTGATGGAGGCCCAGAGAAGGGGTTGAATTACCCAGGGTCCCGCAAAGATTACATGATGGCGGTCCAAGAATTCGTCTTTAGCAGGTCAATAGGAAAGTGCTTTGCAATTGTTAAATTAACAGAAAAACCCAATCTGTTGTGTTACATAGCTGGTGTTCTGTACCTGAGCACTTTTCACAACAGCCTGGGATTATGGCCCCGTATTACTCTCCAGGAAAGGGAGACCCAGAAAGGTGGCCTCACGTATCCTCTTGTAAATAAAATCAGACATAGATCTGTCCCATAGAGGGTGGAATTTTCTATTTTTAAACTTCACTTGATATATTTTATGGACCCCGGGTGTCCAGTAAACTAAAGCAGGCATTTAGGATTGGCACCAAGATGTCAAAGAAAAATCAGTCCCGTCCTCAGACTGGAGAAAAGAGACACAGGCTGAGACGCAAGGCAGGTGGGAAGGAGAGCTGATGAGGGAGCAAAGGGAAAAGAAGGCAGAGCACAAGCTAACACCCTACACCGCCTCCTCTGGAGTGGGGTCTGTGTGACAGTCCTCAGGCGCCCCTGATGCCCCAAAACAAAGGGAAGGGAAAAACAAATGGTTAACTGCTAGAGATCACAGTCATGCGGGACACAGGACATGACTCTTCATCAGTTTGCAACTGTCTTAGTAATTTACAAGAAAAACACCATCCCCAGAAACCTGTAGACTCACTTCCCTGGGACCCCCACCTCCATGGGAAAGAAAATCTTATGTAATCAGTCACTCCTCACAATCCTAGGGCAGCTCTTTTCTGTCCCCAGGTCCTGTCCCTGTGCTAGAATAAAATCACCTTTTTGCACCAAAAAAAAAAAAAGAAAAAAAGTAGAGGAGGGAATTTGGACAGATATAGGAGGCTACATGAGAAATGTCAAGAAAAGTGCCAGTTTTTGCAGAATGAGGAACATAGTTTAAATCTGTCATAGAAAAAAACCTTCTCTTTGGTTAGATATTTCCTGTTTTTTCTTTCCAGCATCCTTGTCTTGTCTCCCTGCCCAGCCATTTCCTAACATTCAAAAGCAGGCACACATTTTCCCAATTCCTGCATTGTATCACCCATCTGCTTTCTCTACTCTTTCACCCATGTTGCAGAATGCTAGGGAAAAACTCCTGAAAATGAGCAGTTATGACTTACTACACTGGTAATTTCCACTTACACGTTTTATGCATTGATTCACTTGTTCTTCCAACAAACATTTGCCCAGTGTCTGCCCTGGGTATGTCAGGCACTGGGCTAGACCATTTACAATAACAATACCATCAAAAAATAAATACTTAGAGAAAAGTTTGAGAAAAAAATGTATAAGACATACACCCTTACAACAATAAAATATTTCTGAGAAAAATTGAAGAAGACCTAAATAAGTGGAGAGATATACCATGTTCATGGATTGAAGGAGTAAATACTGTTAAGATGTCAGTTCTTCCCAAATTGATCTCTATATTAAGTACAACCCCAATAAAAAGCTCAGCATGCTCTTTCATAGAAGTTGAATAGCTGATTCTAAAATTCATAGGGAAATGCAAAAGATCTAGGATAGCCAAAAAAATTTGAAAAAGACAAACAATATTAGAGGACTTAAGCTACCTGATTCCAGGACTTCTTATAAAGCTACAGTTTTCAATTAGCAAACCACATTCACCAATATATTAAAAGGATCATTCACCACAATCAACTGGGATTTATTTTGGGGATTCAGGATGGTTCAATACTTGCAAATCAACATCATACACCACATCAACAAAATGAAGGATAAAAATCATGACCATCTCAATAAATGCAGAAAAAGCATTTGACATAATTCAACATCCATTCGTGATAAAACTCTAAATGGGTTTAGAGAGAACATACCTCAACATAATAAAGGCTATAAATAAAAATCCACAGCTAACACCCTACTCAGTGATGAAAACCTGAGAGCTATTCCTCTAAGATGAGGAACAAGACAAGGAGGTCCGCTGTTTCCACTTTTATTCAACATAGTGCTGGAGGTCCAAGCCACAGCAATCAGACAAGAAAAAGAAATAAAAGGCATCTATATTAATAAAGAAGAAGTTAAACTGTCACTATTTGCAGATGACATGATGCTATATACATAAAATCCTAAAGGCTCCATCAAAAAATTATTAGAAGTAATAAATGAATTCAGTAAAGTTTTAAGGATACAAAGTTGATACCCAGAAATTGGTAAAATTTCTATATATGAATAACTAAGTACCAGAAAGAGAAAGTAGGAAAAAAATTCCATTCACAATTGCACTGAAAAGAATAAAAGACCTAGGAATAAATGTAACCAGGGAGGTCAAAGACCTCTGCTCTGAAAACTATAAACCACTGATGAAAGGAACTGAAGACAACACAAAAAAATGGAAAGATATCCCATCCTCGTGGTTTGGAAGAATTAATAATGGTAAAATTTCCATAGTACCCAAAGCAATCTATAAGTTCAATGCAAACCCTATCAAGCATTTTTCACAGAACTGGAACAAACAATCCTAAAATTTGTATGGAACCATAAAAGATCCCAAACACCCAAAGCAATCTTAAGAAAGAATAAAGCTGGAGGTATCACAATTCCAGATTTCAAGGTACACTGCAAAGCTGTAGTAATCAAAACAGTATGGTACTGCCACAAAAACAGATACATGGATCAATGTAACAGAGTAGAGAGCCCAGAATATACCCAAGCATATAGGGTCTATTAATCTATGACAAAGGAGGCAAGAATATACAATGGGGAAAAGATAGTCTCATCAATGAATGGTGCTGAGAAAACTGGACAGCTATATGCAAAAGAATGAAACCTGACCACTTCTAACACCATGCAGAAAAATAAACTCAAAATGGATTAAAAACCTAAATGCGAGACATTAAACCATAAAATCCAGAAGAGAACATAGGCACTAATTTCTCTGACATCAGTAGTAGCAACATTTTTCTAGAAATGCCTCCTAAGGCAAGGGAAACAAACAAACAAACAAACAAACAAACAAACAAAATATATATATATACATGCATAAACAAAAGCATATATATATATATACATATATATATATTTATGAGAGAGAGGGAGGGAGAGAGAGACTATATCAAAATAAAAATCTTCTGAACAGCAGAGGAAATCATCAACAAAACAAAAAGGCAATCTACTGAATAGGAGAAGATATTTGCAAATGATATATCTGATAAAGGGTTAATATCTAAAACATATAAAGAAATTATACAACACCCAAAAAACATAAACAATCCAATTAAAAAATGGGGAGAGGATCTGAATAGGCATACAGATAGCCAACAGATACACGAAAAGATGCTCAACATCACTAATCATCATGGAAATGCAAGTCAAAACCACAATGAAATATCACCTCACACCTGTCAGAATGGCTAGGGTCAAAAGGACAGGATGTGGAGAAAACAAAACCTTCATGCATTGTTGATGGGAATGTAAATTGGTATAGCCACCAAGGAAAACAGTATGGAGGTTCCTCAAAAAATTAAAAATAGGAATACCGTATGATTCAGTAATTCCACTACTAGGTATTTACCCAAAGAAGATGAAAACACTAATTCAAAGGGATATATGCCCCTCTGTGTTTGTTGCAGCACTATTTATAATAGTCAAGCTATGGAATCAATCTGTGTCCAAAAATCAATCAATGGATAAGGAAAATGTAGTGTGTACACACACACACACACACACACACACACACACACACGGAATATTACTCAGCCATAAAAAAGGATGAGAACTTGCCATTTGTGATAACATAAATGGACATAAAAGGTATTATGATATGTGAAATAAGTCACACTGAGAAAGACAAATACCATATGATTTCATTCATATATGAGATCTAAAAAGGAAAACAAATGAATAAACAAACAAACAAAAATCAGAATCAGGGGCACCTGGGTGGCTCAGTCGGTTAAGTGTCCGAATTCCACTCAGGTCATGATCTCGTGGTTCGTGAGTTTGACCCCCATATCGGGCTCTGTGCTGACAGCTCAGAACCTGGAAACTGCTTCAGATTCTGTGTCTCCCTCTCTCTCTGCCCCTCCCCCACTTACACTGTCTCTCTCTCTCTCAAAAATAAACATTAAAAATTTTTTTAGAAAATCAGAATCAGAGAACAAACTGATTTGTTCTCAAATTAAATAAATACAGAGAACAAACTATTAGTTGCCAGAAGGAAGGGAGTAGGGGGATGGGCAAAAGGATGAAGGAGAGTGGGAGATACAGGTTTCCAGTTATGGAATGCATAAGTCACCTGAATAAAAGACACAGAATCAGGAATGTAGTCTATGATACTGCAATAGTGTTGTATGGTGACATATGGTGACTACACTTGTGGTGAGCACAACATAAGGTATAGAGAAGTTGAATCACTGTGTTGTACACCCAAAACTAATGTAAAATTGTACATCAATCATAGTCAAAAAATTAAAAATTTTTTAAAATCTATGGTTTTCAGATAGTATGGTATTGGCATAAAGATAGACAAATACATCAATAAAACAGAATAGAGTCCAGAAATAGATCCATACATTTATTGGCAACTGCTTTTCAACATAGGCTGTCAAGGTAATTCAATAGGAAAATATCATCTTTTCAACAAATGGTGGTAAACAATTGTATAACCATATACAAAAAATTATAAACTTCAACACTTATCTCATGCTACATACAAAAACTAATTCAAACTGGATCATAGGCCTAAATGCAAAAGCTAAAATTATAAAATTTCCAGAAGAAAACACTGGGGAAACCTTTAGTGCCTTGGGTTTGGCAAAGGTTTCTTAAAAACAGTCAAAAACTACAAACTGTGAAAGAAAAAAAAATCAATAAATTGGACTTGATCAAAGTTAAAAATTCTTCTTCAAAAGACATAGTAAAGAAAATGAAAATCCAAGCCACGGAATGGAAGAAAATATTTGCAAAACATTAATCTAACAAAGGACTGGTATCTACAACATAAAAGAAAATCTTGTAGGTGAATAGTAGAAGATGAAAATCCTCCTTAAAATTGGGCACGAGATTTGAACAGATGACAAGTAAGTACATGAAAAGATGTTCAACATCATTGGTTAGTGAAATTAAAATTAAAACCACTACACATTTATGAGAATGGATAAGATTTAAAAAGACACGTTAGCAAAAATGTAGAACAAACTGAACTCTCATACACTGGTGATAGGAATGAAAAATGGTACAACCACTTTGGAAAACAGGCAAGCTCTTAAAAAGGTAAATCAAACAGTCCTAGATATTTACCCCCAAAGATGAAATACATGTCCACACATAAATTTGTACACAAATAACACTAACAGCATTATTCATAATAGCCAAAAGCTAGGATTGATCTAAATGCCCATCAATGGTGAATAGATAAATTATGGTATCTCCACTCAATGAATGTTACACAACTTGTGGATAATTCTGGGAGACACGCTGCATTCTTCCTAGGAGTCCTGGGAGAATGAAGACTCTTACCTATAGCAGGGTCTACCTGCCTTAGTAATTCATCTCTGCTTCCCTAAGTCATTCTCTATGTTGTCCCATACCACTCCTGGGATCATATCCCAAATACTCTACCTTCATTCAAGTTTGTCTTCAGGCTCTGCTTTTGTCAAAAAATGCAACTGAATCCATATATTCATCATAAATGGAAATGTTGAAGTGAATTTGGGTAAATCAACATGAGAAATTATTATGCACCCAGTTTTAAATGTTTACAAATAATGACACAAATTGTGTTGGAGACAATGTAAAGTTTTCTTTAAAGGATTCAACATAGAAGTCAGAAATGTCTGTATCTTGCATAACCCGGTATTGTGCCTTATTAAAGGCACACATAAAATATTTACTGAATGAATGAACATTACTACAGGCAAACTGGCCAATGAACAATAGCCAAAAATAAAATCTACCAGTCATATGCCCAAATCTCTTTGTAATTAGCAAATCAAATCCATCATACCATACTATAAGTAAGTAGGACTCATCCTAGGAATGCAAAGATACTTCAAAATTAGAAAATTCATCATTGTTAATTCATAGTATTTTTTAATTGCTCTTCTTTTTTTTAATTTTTTTTAATATTTATTTATTTTTGACAGAGAGACAGAGCATGAGCGAGGGAGGGGCAGAGAGAGAGGGAGACACAGAATCTGAAGCAGGCTCCAGGCTCTGAGCCTTCAGCACAAAGCCTGACGCGGGGCTTGAACTCACAGACCACGAGATCATGACTTGAGCCGAAGTCGGATGCTCAACAGACTGAGCCACTCAGGCGCCCCTTAACTGCTCTTCTATATTGAATAGACATTTAATAAAATTCAATACCCATTAACAAATTTTTTAATACTGGCAAACTAAGAATTTTAAAAAAACTGCAAACAAAAAAGTATGTCCTTAACTTGATAAAGCATATGTACTAGAAACTTAGGTCTATTATGCACCAGACTCTAAGTTTGTCACTGAGCCTACAGCATTGGAGAGGCAACAGTACCTAAAGTCACAGAGTTTATAATCTACTGGGGGAATACAGGCAAGTAAGCAGGTAATTGTAATACAGCGTGGTAAGATGTTACAAGAGAATTAGAGGGTGCCCTAGTAACATAAGAAAGGCAGCACCACCAACTTTGCTGACGACAGCTGCCTAAATAGATGATAAATACCATCTGGGCAAGGACAGAGTTATTTTCATTTCTGTATGGCCCAGTATCAAAAACAACGTCAAGACACATGGTAAGTCTTCAGTAAACGTGTTTTAAATGAATGAGCAAATGAATAAAAAGGAACAAATATTAAAGAGCAGCCTCAGATTCCTTTGGAAGTCAGATACAGATTTTCAATAAATTAAATGATTTATTATAAATTTGATTTCTTCTAAAGAGTTCATTTGGCTATGAATGCACATGCACCATTACTCACAGTAGCAATCCTAAATACTCACGGGTACAAGGGATTTGTGTTGGCTAGTTGAAGAGTTTGTGTTTCCACAGGTTCCACCGCTATTAACATATCTTGTTCTACAGCCATAGGAAGAACAGAATACCCACAATAATCTATATGTTCTCCTAGAAAAAAAGAGAAAGAGTTTTTAACATTGCTAGCAAATGGAACAAGAGAAATTCAAGTAGGTTGACATACAAGAAAAACTTGGCCACGAGCCAGGTTTTAACAGAAAATAAAAATACTATGGACAGAAAATGAAAGTTTTCTTTCTCTCCCAGACACCTGAGCCAGAAACTTCTGCTAGCATAAGTATATTAGGTATTAGTTTCTGTTAATTTATAGACTTCTTTAAATCTTCACAAGTTTTTTTTCTACTTTCTAATTCATAGTGATCATCTTCAAATATTTTGTTTTGTGACTAGTTATATGGAGTATCAAGAACAGTAATCTCTCCTTTTCCTGTTGCTCTTTCATATTACCTTTTAAAATATGAATGGCTGAAGCCTTTAACACACCCTGCCTTGTATTAACATTATGTGAATCTCACTCTCCTCCTTGTTAGCCAACGTACTCACTAAAGTTGAGGACTTTGCTTTATTTATATTTTTAGCCTAAATAAATGCCTAACAAATTAGACTGGCATTGATAAGTTGTACTGAATGTGCTAGACATAGCTAGGGTAAAAAAAAAAGAAGCAAGAATCAGCAAAACTAAAAGGCAACTGACAGAATGGGAGAAGATATTTGCAAATGATATATCAGATAAAGGGTTAGTATCCAAAATCTATAAAGAACTTATCAAACTCAACACCCAGAAAACAAATCATCCAGTGAAGAAATGGGCAAAAGACATGAATAGACACTTCTCCAAAGAAGACATCCAGATGGCCAACTGACACATGAAAAAATGCTCAACATCACTCATCATCAGGGAAATACAAATCAAAACCACAATGAGATACCACTTTACACCTGTCAGAATGGCAATCATTAACAACTCAGGCAACAACAGACATTGGCGAGGATGTGGAGAAAGAGGATTTCTTTTGCATTGTTGGTGGGAATGCAAGCTGGTGCAGCCACTCTGGAAAACAGTATGGAGGTTCCTCAAAAAACTAAAAATAGAACTACCTACAACCCAGCAATTGCACTACTAGGCATTTATCCAAGGGATAGAGGTGTGCTGTTTCAAAGGGACACATGCACCCCCATGTTTATAGCAGCACTATCAACAGTAGCCAAAGTATGGAAAGAGCCCAAATGTCCATCGGTGGAGGAATGGATAAAGAAGATGTGGTATATATCTACAATGGAGTATTACTCGGCAATCAAAAAGAATGAAATCTTGCCATTTGCAACTCTGTGGATGGAACTGGAGGGTATTATGCTAAGTGAAATTAGTCAGAGAAAGACAAAAATCATATGACTTCACTCATATGAGGACTTTAAGAGACAAAACAGATGAACATAAGGGAAGGGAAACAAAAATAATATAAAAACAGGGAGGGGGACAAAACAAAAGAGACTCATAAATATGGAGAACAAACTGAGGGTTGCTGGAAGGGTTGTGGGAGGGGGGGATGGGCTAAATGGGTAAGGGGCATTAAGGAATTTACTCCTGAAATCATTGCTTCACTATATACTAACTAATTTGGATGTAAATTTTAAAAATAAAAAAATAAAGTAAAAAAAAAAAAAAACAACAGTGAGGGAGACAAAACAGAAGGACTCATAAATGTGGAGAACAAACTGAGGGTTACTGGAGGGGTAACCAGGGAGGGGAGGGGGGATGGGCTAAATGGGTAAGGGGCACTAAGAAATCTACTCCTGAAATCATTGTTTCACTATATGCTAACTAATTTGGATGTAAATTTTAAAAAATAAAAAATAAAATTAAAAAAAAGAAGAAAAAGAATTTTTAATCTGTACTATTTTATATATAATAAGAAAATATAGGAAACAAACTATTCTATGCATTCTAATTCCTCTATGAATCATCTGTAGGAATTTTATTTCCTATTACACCATAATATTTTCTCCAGATTGCTATTTAAACTCAAGGTTGTTATTCATGAGATTGAAATACAAAATAACAATTCAAGAAAGAAATAAGCAAAATAAGCAAGCTCATTTATATTTCCCCAAGACAGGTTTTCATATCTGACTGTTCCTATGGCAAACACTAACCAACTAAGAAACACAAAATGAATGGAAGACAATTCAACTGCACAACTGCATTTTTAAATACTTATTATTAATATACAAGGTAGCAAATCTTTTCCATATTGATGTAGCCTTTAAAATGAAATGATAAAAGGGGCGCCTGGGTGGCTCAGTTGGTTAAGTGGCCGACTTCGGCTCAGGTCATGATCTCGCGGTCCGTGAGTTCGAGCCCCGCGTCGGGCTCTGTGCTGACAGCTCAGAGCCTGGAGCCTGTTTCAGATTCTGTGTTTCCCTCTCTCTGACCCTCCCCCGTTCATGCTCTGTCTCTCTCTGTCTCAAAAATAAATAAACGTTAAAAAAAAAAAATTAAAAAAAAAATGAAATGATAAAGGTTTTTTTTTATGGATTGATAGTTTCACATGGAGAAGTGGTTTTCAAAGCTGCCTTTCTCACCAACTTCCTTCAAAGAAGACAATAATATAAAACAGTGGTTCACAAATAGAAAACGCATATTTAAATAGGCAGAACTCGAGGGAGGCACCAGGTTTTTTGTAAAAGCCACAGTGTGGATGACAGCCTTCTGGAAATGACAGATTCCTGCCCCTGTCAAAACTGATGGAATATCCCCACTCCCTACTCCACCCTACCCCACATCCCTGTGACGGGCAGGAAGGGAGCAGGAACTGCTCGCAGGTGAGGAGAACAAGATGATTACATTTTGAATATTTTAATGGTAAGTATGATAATGCTTTAATAACTACAGAAATTCATTTCATCCCAAGCACTAAGTAAATTAACTATATGGGAACATAATCCTCCCCCTTTTTTTAAATCAGAAGATAGTCACTAAATTTACTAGAGTAAGAATTATTCGTCAGGGAAATTCTTAGTTTGGTACCCTCACCCCCACAACTAGATAAAATGGCTCTCCTCCGAGAAAACTGCTTCTTTGCAGGCCTCCTGCAACACTGAAGAGTTGCTGAGGTCCTCCTCCACTCTGCTATTACCAGGCTTTTTTCCCATCCTCCAGTTCTTGAAAGGCTCATGCCACATTCTCTCCTCTCCTTTCATCTCTCTCTTAGACACACTGCTCCTCCCTGAATACCTTAGCTATCTCGTTCCAGCCCCTCTCCATCCCAATCCTGGTAAACAACCTAGTCCAAAGCCCCAGCTGCCTAATCTCTTGACCTCCAGAGAACTTGACCTCCTCTCTGCTTCGGCCATCTAGCACCTTGACAAATCCAGTAATGACTATAGACCTTATCACCTGGAAATTTTTCACTTATGAAATTTTAGTTTCAAATAGCATATTCTTTACTAACACTTCCCATCCTGCCATTTCTCTTACTGTTCCTCCCACTAACTTGTTTGTCAGACTGCTTTTTGCCCTCTCTACCTTATAAGCTCCCTCCTGCCTTTCTTCCTTTTTCTACCCAGCATAGATTCCAGGATTCATAACTTCACCTGCTCTCCTATTAGTATCACCAACTTCCTGCTGCCATTGTCATTCTCTTGCAACCTCAATTCAAAACAACCTTAGATCAAACATTGGCACCTTGGACTAGCTCAGGGGGAGAAGAAAGAACAACTCTGCAGGTTGGTACTTTTCCAATTCTACAGTCTCCAGCTCTAGCCAGATTTCAATGCTACCCAGAAAACCTTTTGTTCCTCCAGTCATCTCCCTCTCCCACCTTTCACAAGGTTATTTCAAATGTCCCTTCTACTTAATCCTCACCTCCTTCATCTAACCTCCACAAGAACTCCCTCAACCTCTTTACCTAAGTTATACATTTATCTACATCAACCTGCATGTCTTCTGTTAAAAGAATCAAAGTAGCCCTCTTCTGATGTCCCTCTTGCCTTCTCAGGAAATCTGCTCCATCAATTCCTCCCTTCTCAGTTATCTATAATCTCTCTCTCTCCACTGGCTTTACTCTATTCCTCCTCCCTCCCTCATTTAACCATACTCAAACATCCTTTTTAAAAAAAAAAAAAATCCTTCATTATTTGCTTCAAAATAAAATAAGATCACCTGAGTTGATAATCATAATTGTTGAGGGCAACTGGGTCACTCAGTCAGTTAAGTGTCTGACTTCAGATCAGGTCATAATCTCACGGTTTGTGAGTTCAAGTTCCCCATCAGGCTCTGCGCTGACACTGTGGAGCTGCTTTGGATTCTGTGTCTCCCACTTTCTCTCTGTCCCTCCCCCGTTTGTGCTCTCTCTCTCAAGTAAATAAACATTTTTTTAAAATATAATAATTGTTGGGTACATGGGAGTTTTTTGTATGTTTACATTTTCCATTATAGGAAGTTCTCTTTTTAATCCTCCTTTGACTCCTGTTTTTTTCTCAGTTCCTCATCCTGTTTTCTCTTGATAGAACCTACTCATTCTTCAGGTCACCACCCTTTAAAAAAATTTTTATGTTTATTTATTTTTGACAGAGAGAGGGAGAGAGAGAGAGAGAGAGCATGAGTGGGGGAGGGGTAGAGAGAGAGAGAGAGAGAGAGAGAGGAGAGACAGAATCTGAAGCAGGCTCCAGGCTCTGAGCTGTCAACACAGAGCCTGAAGTTACCCCACCCTTTTAAAAAGGCTTCTCGGTATTCTTCTAACCCAATGAGTAAATGTAAAATCATGAAAATTATTAACCAAAATTTAAAAATTTATCCTGTGGCACAGAAAAATCTTTTCATCTCTCATGAAACTAATATTAACAACAAAATTTCAACAAATTTTCAAAATAAATGGACAAAGTTAACACTAACAACATGGATTGGGAAAGATGCAATTTCCAGATGCAAAAGCTTTACTTGCTGTACTAAGATACATAGGAAATATTCTATTTTTTCAGTTTTCTTGGGAAAAATTAATACAAAAAATGTATTAACAGCAATTTAGATCTTACCAAAGGAAGAAACAATTAAGAGAAAGAAATTTTGAAATACCTATTATGTTGACTCTTCCTGGTGCTCGAACATAAAACTTGGGAATGGATCCAAACTTAGAGTTAAACATTTCCTTTAGCTTCATCAATCTGAGTGAACAAGAGTAGAATATTTCAGAATATCTATATAATAGAAAAACCCATAACACACACAAATTAATTATTCCTAAAAAGAAAAGCAAAATTTTTTACCAACATACTTCTTTGAAAATCCTAGGATAAGACAATACAGTGACTCCCTCAGTGACACAAGAGTATAGCTAAGCACATAGAAAAGTAAAGAAAAAAAAAATGGATATACTCAACAGGAAAAACGATTAACTTCAGTCGTAAAGAATATAACTTTCTGTACAATTCTCAATGATATTCAGAGAAAAATCTCTTTATCTTAAAATAAGTAGTATGGGAAAGTATTTCAATTTCCTAGAGCTACCATAATAAAATATTACAAACTGATTGGCTTAAAATAATAGAAATTTATTGCCTCACTATTCTGGAAGCTAGAAGTATAAAATCAGAGTGTTTGCAGGGCCATGCACCTCTGAAAAAAAACCTGTACAGGTGAATGAAGCCTTCCTTCCCTCTTTTTAGTTTCTGGTGGTAGCCATTGATCCTTGACATTCTGTGGATACAGCTGCATCACTCCAAGCTGCCTCTGTCACCACATAGAATTCTCCCTATGTGTCTCTATCTGTATCTCAGCTTTTCGTTCTTATAAGGACACCAGTCTTATTAGATTAGAGCCCACCTTAATTCACTATGACCTCATCTTAACTTGATTACAGAAGTATATAAAGATGCTAGCACAAATAAGGTCATATTCAGAGGTTCTAGGTGGACATGAATGAGGGTTGGGGGGCACTATTCAACCCAGTACAATACAAGTAGTCAAATGAAAACTAGACTGGATATCAGGAGACCACAGTTCTAATTTCAGTGGGGCAAGTCCTTTTCCCTTGGCCTCTCTTCTTTAAAATGAGAACTAGATATTCCTTACAGGCCTTTTCTAGATCCAAAATTCTTAAAATAGACTTAATTTTACATTAAGTCATCTCAATGCACTTCTATGAATACCCGTCCACTGTTTATAGTTCCACATCATAGTGTATCTGAATAATAACACCAGGACAATAAATATCTGTTAAGGCCTATCATATTCAAGACACCCATTAATTAACTGATCTTAAAGATTAATTAGTTGTAAGAAACAGAAAATCACACCAAGGACAGATCAAGGAAAAAGGAAATCTATTATAATGATAGAAAGATATGGAAGGTATTCAAGATGGCCTCCTTGGAATTGGATAGCCATCAGAAACTGTTTATGTTAGTGTCTTTTGTTCTCTTTTCACATCTCATTCTATCATCCCTCCAAGACACCATCACTACTCTGCTCCATGCTGTTCACATTTCAGTTGCCTCTGTGAGCCTCTTAGTTTCTATTCCTCCATACCTTCAGTTTCATGACACTATGGCCTCAACTCTATAAGATTTAACAGCTCCAATGTCCTAAACTATCTGATTAAGTTTCTGTGTCCATTAATTCAACTTCCCAAAAAAGATAATCTGGTTGGCAGTTTAGGTCCCGTATCCATCCTGGTCTATTTTTCAACAAGAGGGTGAGTTTACTGATATAAATAGGTCAGTTGTCTTAGTTACAAATACAATTACTTGGATCTACTCCCTCAGCCGAGGCTGTGGATGACAATAGAAGATATGGGCAGGGAAACAATAACAATAACAATTAACAGGGATATCAGTAGCACATCATTCAAGACATACCTACCTGGGAATCCAATTTACTGGATTCCCAGGTAGGTATGGATAATGGTGTCTGCCTAAATCTGAGTTGCCTCATATATCCTCCAAAACGATTTAGCACAAGAACAAGCAAACAATATAAAACCTTATCTTTATTATAACTAGAAACAGAGAATCCACAAACTTCAAGTTACCTATAAGTAAGAAAGAAAGAAAGAAAGAAAGAAAGAGAACCACTCTGACCACTAGAAACTCAATGAAAAAGAAAAGAGGAGTCAACAAAACTAAGATTAATCTAAAACTACAGGAAAGAAAAAATTCCACCCATTTAAAAATGGGAGGTATGGGAGAAGAAAAAATAAAAATAAAATAAACTCATTGATTGCAATATAGGCAACAGGTAAAAGTTAAAAGATATCAGTAACCATGATAAAGCAACACTTTTTTAATGTTATCATACAGGTATATGCAAGGATATTATTAAACCACTAAAAAAAAAAATTCTTAGGGGTGCCTGGGTAGTTCAACTGTTTAAGCTGATCTTGATCTCAGCTCTGGTCATGATCTCACAGTGAGTTCAAGCCCCATGCCAGGCTCTGTGCTAATGGCATGGAGCCTGCTTGGGATTCTGTCTCTCCCTCTCCCTGCCCCACTCTCCCTCTCTCACTCTCTCTCAAAATATATAAACTTAAAACAATTTCTTAGAGAGACAATGGCCTGTGCAGTCAGGTGGACCTAGGTTCAAAACCCTTCTTTACCACATGATGAAATTCCTTAAGCTCATTTTCTTTATATGGAGTCTAAATATGTATCCCACAGAATTATTTAGGAGATTAAATAAGGGAGTGTGGAAAGGGTCTAGCTTCGGGCTGGCATGACGGATTTGCTTAAGAAATGCTAGATTCTTGGGTTCCTTACTGTTTCTATTCTAGAGCATGTGAATAAGAACCCACTAAAAGCAATGAGAGATGGTAGGTAATTAAATAATTAGTCTCTTTAGCTGATATCAGGACTGGAAGCACTATTGGAGCACTGGGGTGATCTTAATGATGCTGCTAAACCCTGGTACTCTCTGCCCTGCATCTTCCATTTTATAGAGAGGGTTGAAAAAACTTAGGTTATGTGTCTGTCAAATTCTAGATAGAATTATTTAAAATGTTCACATTTTTCAATGAAAGAAAATGGACATAGAAAATAGTAAAAGGCTAAATAAGAAAAGTCCTCTGCTTTCTCAGAGCATTAAAAAAGATACATAAGTATAAATATAACCAATAGAACAAGAATATAAATCTTCCTAAACACCAAAGAAATTTCAAAAAATATAGGGGCAAAGAAAGCAGACAGATAAATATAAATTGGTAAATAAGGAAACACAGAAACTATTCAGAAACTATATTATAAATAGGGGCGCCTGGGTGGCTCAGTCAGTTAAGCGTCCAACTTCAGCTCAGGTCATGATCTCGCAGTCCGTGAGTTCAAGCCCCGCATCGGGCCCTGTGCTGACAGCTCAGAGCCTGGAGCCTGCTTTAGATTCTGTGTCTCCCTCTCTCTCTGCCCCTCCCCCACTCATGCTCTGTCTCTCTCACTCTCAAAAATGAATAAATGTTAAAAAAAATTTTTTAATAAAAAGAAACTATATTATAATACATAATTATAAAATAAAACGAGTTAAAAATCAAACATGTTAGTTACATCAATAAATGTGAATGGGCCTACCTCACCTATTAAAACAAAAAGACTTGTAATTAGCTCCAAAAACAGGACCAAACTATATGCTGTATACAGACAGCACTAAAACAAAGTCATTCAGAAAGACCAAATATTGAGGAACAGGCAAAGGTATTCCAGGCAAATAGACACAATAAGAAAACAGAGGTAGTAATCCTGATATCAGACATCATAGAATGTAAGCCAAAGAACATATAAAGAAAATTCTTAATGCTAAGGGCTGCAATTCAAAATGAAGGTAACTGTTTAAGAAATGCCCTCAAAGGAAACTGCAGCCACTTTTATAAGGCAGAAACTATAGACAATGTAAGAAAATATAGATAGAAATACACCAACAATAAGAGACTATAAGATACCTTCCTCAGTATAAACACAGATCAGGTTGGAGCGTATGGGTGGCTCAGTCAGCTAAGAAATCCAACTCTTTGGCTCAGGTTATGATCTTGTGGGTTCGTGGGTTTGAGCCCTGCATCAGACTCTGCACTGACAGCATGGAGCCTGCTTGGAATTCTCTCTTTCCCACTTTCTCTCTGCCCCTCCCCACAGGCACATGTTCTCTCTCAGTCTCTCTCTCTCTCTCTCTCTCTCTCTCTCTCTCTCTCTCTCTCAAAGTAAATAAATATAATCTTTAAAAAAAAAAATACCAGGGGCACCTGGGTGGCTCAGTCAGTTAAGCACCCAACTCTTGATTTTGGCTCAGGTCATGATCTCGTGGGTTCGAACCCCCTCTCAGGCTCCACAGTGGCAGTGCACAGCCTGCTTGAGATTCTCTCTCTCTTCCTCTCTCTGGCCCTCTCCCTCTCTTTCAAAATAAACTTAAAAAAAAACAAACAAACAGATCAGGTGGACAAAAGGAAGAAAAGAAAGACCCAAACAACAAAATTGATAAAGTAGATTATGGATGTGTACATATATTTAACATTATACTCTGACAATGGGGAATGTAACTTAAGGACACATGGAATATTCACAAATATTGATCACATATAAGATCATAAAGAACATATCAGTAAATTCCATGAAGTAAAAATACTAAAAACAACACTCTAAACTCAATACAGTAAAACTAGAAATTATTAAGATCAAACCACAAAAAGGTCCTCCAACCTACTAATGTTTAAAGTGCCTTTTAACTCTTGGGTGAAAGAGGAAATGAACTAAAAAAACAGTTCAAAATGAATTTTAAAAAAACACTTCAGAGAAGAAGGAAATGAACAGAAAGTATAGAATTTCTAATAATAATAATGGCACTATATATCAAAATCTATGGGATACATTTAAAGCAATCAAGAAAGCCTATAGCCCTAACACTTTTGTCAATACAAATGAAAGAATGATAATAAGTGAACTAAATTCTCAGCTCAATAAGCTAGAAAAATAAGAACAAAATGAACACAAAGAAATCATAAGAAAGGAGACAAGAAAGAAAAAAGTAGAAAGCAATTATTCAGGGAATACGAAAACAGTAGACCTAATTAAATTAAAATCCTTACTTTTAAAAAAAAAAACTTTTACAAAATAGACAAACCACTAGCCAATTAATTAATAAAATGGCGGCTGATAAAACACAAATACGCAAAATAAGAAATGACAATGGGGAAATAATATTAAGCAGAAGAAAACTGGACAGTACCTAATAAAAGTATATTGGCATTCATTTCTACCCAGAAACCCTATGTCTAAGAATTTACCCTGAAGGATTACCCCCAACAGTATGAAAAAACATATGCATGAGATTATTTATTAAAGAATTGGTTATAATTGCAAAATACTAGAAACCTAAATATTCTTTTATAAAAGAGTTTTGAATAAAGTATGGCCTATTTACAAAATGAAGTACTATGAAATTATAAGAAAAGAACAGTTTTCTAGAAACTTTTCTAGAAGCAGTTTCCAGAAATTTTTATCAAGTGACTTCTAGAATAATCTGTTATAAGAAAAAAGCAAGTGAGGGGGGCCTTAGTGGCTCAGTTGGTTAAGTGTCTGACTTCAGCTCAGGTCATGATCCAGTAGTTCTGAGTTCAAACCCCGCGTCAGGCTCTCTGCTGTCAGCACAGAGCCTACTTCAGATCTTCTGTTTTGCTCTCTCTGCCCCTCCCCTGCTCCACCCCCTTTCTTTCAAAAACAAATAAACATTAAAGGAAAAAGAAAAGAAAAGAGCAAATGATATGCTGAGATGGCCTAGAATCATTAACAACCCAGTAGCAATGAGCATTCCCAGTGTTCAGATCTTGGTTTCAAAAGAAACCAGAGCTCATTAAAGAAATTATTCCAGCACCGGGGCAGAAAAAGTACCGTAGAAACCTGAAACATCTTGCTGTGCCAGAAAGTTGGGAAGTGCTTAAACAATGATAGTGACATGTCAAGTCACAAGAGCTCACATAAGGAAACTCCCACTGCCCAAATCTTGAAAATTTTGAGCATCAAACTAGCAATAAGGGTAACATATTATAACCCACAGAATAAAATAGAAACCAATGAGTCCACACTGACATAAATAAATGGAAGAAAAGGGAAACACTTCATTGCACTAGAATGCCAAATAATAAATGTAAAAAAAAAAAAATTAAACACTAGAAAATCACCATTTGGTGACCATGATAGTAATAATTGATACTGGCAAGGGTCATCAATGGATGCTAAAACCAGTAAATGAAAGTTTGATAAGAACAGAATATTAACATATTCTTATAGTATTTCACCAAAATATCCTTAGTAATTATGGAAGAAAAGGATAGTAACTTTGCAGTGGAAAAATCAGGCAGATGTCTCCTTAACCAAGTGATCCAAATGAACAGCGTTGATAATGGGACAAATAGGCCTCATGTGTCTCCTGATAATAATGTACTAAGAAAACAAAATTAATTTTTTAAGTATTCCTACCAAAAATGGGTGAAGTGAATCTAATTGTAAATATTAGACAAACTCAGTATAATCATGACCCTTACACAGATTTTAAATGAAAATGTTAAATATTTTACTTCTCTCATTAATGACAGAACCAGTATGACATTATAACCAGTTGAAGTAGAATCCAAAGTACCACTCATGTACAGTCAACTAAGGAATGCTGAAATGAATTTACAAACAGATGCAAACCGGCAAAACTGGTTAATAGCTAGGAGGTACAGTGAATCGCACTCCACCAGGCACAGTTTGCAATTTCTATGGACAAGATTCATTTGCATTGCTCTCAGTTTTCTATGACCTACAGACCTGTAAACAAGCTTGAATATAACAAAAGGCTCCCAGCCACACAGAAATCAGATAACCTAAAAGGGTATTTCGGGCAACTTCTGGTTCTCTTGGGATGTACCCAGTAATCTTCTGGTCTTTTTCAAAGTTTTTTACAATTTTTCCTACAACCCAAATTGAGAGATATTCTATAAAATAACCAATCATGAAATACAAAAGACACAGCAACTGTACCACAATAAAAAAAAAAAAAAAAGATTTAGGGGTGCCTGGGTGGCTCAATCAGTTAAGCTTCTGATTTCGGCTCAGGTCATTATCTTGCAGTTGGTGAGTTGAAGCCCTTCATTGGGCTCTGTGCTGACAGCTCAAAGCTTGGAGCCTCCTTCGGATTCTGTGTTTCCCTCTTTCTCTGCCCCTCCCCTGCTCACACACACTCTCTTTCTCTCAAAAATAATAAACATTAAACAAAATTTTTTTTTAAGATTTAAAAGACAACAAGTAAATGCAACATGTGTCCTAGATTGAATTCTGACCAAGAAAAAAAAAAGGTCTTTTTCTATAAAGGACATTAGTGGGATAATTGGTGGTACTTTGAGGCCTGTCAATTAGATAATGCTGTATCAGTATTAATTTCCTGATTTTGATCATTGTATTCTGGTTATGTTGGAAAACATCCTTGTTTCTAGGAAACACACTCAAAATTTTAATATTAAAGAGGCATCCATCATGTCTTCAACTTAATCTCAAACTATTCAGGAAAAAAATGTAACAGAAAAACTGATAATGCAAATATGGTAAAATGCTACCATTTGAGGAATCTGGGATAAGAGTAGACAGTAATTTTTATACTATATTTTGACTTTTATGGAAGTGTGAAATTATTTCAAAATAAGAAGTTTTTTTTAAACAAAAGAAGCATTTACTGATGCTATACTAAGCACTCTACTTAGAAAGAAAATTAATAATAGCTCTCTAGGGATTATAAAAATGTGGCAGAAAAGATAGTTAAGCTAAAAAGTACAATACAGAGAGACAATAGAATGATAAGCCAGACAAATACAGTCCTTTGGGAGCACAGAGAAAAGATATTTCTCCCTACCATGGGGGAATGTGGATGGTAAAATAAACCTAGAAGGGAGAGCATAAATTCGAGAAGGCTCCTCAAAGAGATAATAGTTAAAATGAATTTTAAAGATGATGTTAAACAAATGGGATGGGGTGATGCATTCTAGGTAAATGAAAAGGCCCAGCATGCTGCATTCAGAAAATTATATTTAGGGCTTTAATACATCAGAGGAAGAGGCTGGTGGTAATCAAGCCCCAGATCTTAAAAGGCTTGGTATACCATATTGAGGAACCTGGCTTTTAACCCATAGACAATGGATGTGAATACACATTTAAGGATGGAGTGATATTAATCAATTTCACACTTGAAAAACTCACGTTTTCAAGTATTTGAGAGATGGGTTATAGGAAGGCACAGCAAAAACAAAGAAATCCAACAGACGGCCATTTGTAGTAAACTAAGAGGAAGGGCTGATGGGGACAGAGAAGGGTGAAAATTAAATTAAGGTGATATTAAGAAAGTCAAATCCATAGGAATTGGTGACCAATTAGAAGTGGGAGAAAGTGAGGGGGCGCCTGGGTGGCTCAGTCAGTAAAGCATCTGACTTTGGCTCAGGTCATGATCTCACAGCTTGTGGGTTCGAGCCCCACGTTGGGCTCTGTGCTGACAGCTCAGAGCCTGGAGCCTGCTTCAGATTCAGTGTCTCCCTCTCTCCCTGCCCCTCCCGTACTCACACCTGTCTCTGTCTCTGTCTCTCTCTCTCAAGAATAAATAAAACATTAAAAAAAAATTTTTTTTAATAAGATGGAAAAAGTGAGAAATAGGGAGAAGGATATGATAAGTCCTAGCTTTCTTGCTTCCATAACTACACTAGCCTCAACAGAGGTTCAAGTTGTTCCGCTTGTGAAAATCATATGCAGACAAACTTCAAGTTCTACTGAACACAAACAAGGTGGAGTGCTAACAGCAGAGTTAGAACAAGACTCCTAAAATGTGTTTTAATAAAATAATTTTGAGGTACCACATGTGTAATTTTCCCAGACTACCTCAGGAAGGCAGCCTGTCCATGCCTTCTTGTAACTGCTCAGCACTGGAGGCTTACCATTCAACATTCCTCCCTTTGAAATTCAAATGTATGGAGGCTATAGAAGGAAACAAGAAAAATATATCTAAGAATAGAAAGTACTGAAGTCTACAGTGTTTTTCCAAGCTTCATACTTAATCCTCTAATAATGAAGGAGTATGGCTGTAATTGGGGAAGTAGCTGTATTTTCCGCTCTGGGTTAGTCACCAGCGAGACTCCATCTCTTAAAATGTAGTCACTTAAAGTATTGCCCACCCCTGGCCCCCAGAAGAGTACAATGAACATTTTCAATGTGAAAATAACAGCTCCTACAAAGATTACACTGTTAAAGGTAGAATTGGCCAAAACATTACCACACAAATTGCTGAATCTGGTGCTCTGAAGGCTTTTGACTTAAAATCCTTGTTTGTTTGTTTGTTTGTTTTAACAGCAGTTTTAGTAACAGAACTTGAGAAAAAAATATGACTGCAGTAAATGAAGTAGATTTTACTCTATGGATTGATTCTCAGAGGACACTAGGGTGACCTAATTAAGGCTAGACCATATGCAGAGATGAAAGAATTAAAATTTCAGGAGAGAAATGGGGTGCCTGACTGGCTCAGTCAGTAGAGTGTGTGACTCCTGATCTTAGGGTCATGAATTCAAGCCCCACATTGGGTGTGGTACCTACTTAAAATAAGCTTTAAAAAAAAAATTTTTTTTCAGGAGACATGTATCTTTAGTTTGCCATTGTGACCTTAGGCAAGTCTCCTATCCTGTCTGTGCTTCTGTTTTCTCTTCAATATCAGGATGCCTAGTCATGGCATTACAAAAAATATTAATTTTTACAGCTAATTTAAGAATAATTGGTTAATATGTATTCTTATGGTGAAGGGGATCAGAATAATGTCACTCTGAAATATGCCATTTGACATAGGATTACTTTGAGCTGAGGGCAATCAAGAAACAGCAGACACCAGAGGAGCTCCTACCCTCCCTCCATCTGCTTAAAAGCAGGGCATAATTTCTCCCTTGCCTCTGTGAGGTTGTCTCTCCTCCCCTCTCCCACACCAAGAGAGGACTCATTACTGAAGACCTCACTGACTGGGGTGTACATGAACAAAACTTACTATAATAACCCTTACCTTAGTAAGGTTTCCCCCATAGAGTCCCACAACTCACCACCCCTAAAAGCCCAAACCGCTTTCCTTTGTCTAGTCACTTCTCACAATCTATCATCCTTTGTTAAAATGGTTATATAAGCTCCTAGAACCAACAACTTCTTAGGGTTTCACTTTTTTTCTTAAATTTATTTATTTTGAGAGAGAGAGAGAGCACCAGAAGGGCAGGAGTAGAGAGAGAGAGGGAAAGAGAGGATCCCAAGCCGACTCCACACTAAAGTGGGGCTCAAATTCATGAATCATGAGATCATGACTTAAACCGAGATTAAGAGTTGGATGCTTGACAGATGAGCCACCAGCTGCCCCAGGATTTCACTTCTTTTCTGTGAAGCCCCCCTGTGTGTGTGAAATAAACCTTTTCTCCTGTTAATCTATTTCTTGTCAGTTTAACCCTCAGGGCCCAAGCTACTAAACCTAAGAGGGTAGAGAAAAAGTCTTTCCTCCCTTATAATGGTAATTTATGTGAGCTCTATGCCTCACTTTCCTCAAATACAAACTGAGGATAATAACAGAACTCACAGCAAAGGTTTGTTTTGAGGGTTTTAGAAGCATGAAATAATTATTAGTTATTATTATAACTGTTATTTTGAAAATTTAATAAACATTAAAAATGGCATTTCAAAGTATAGATAATTGTTATTAAGGGGGGAGGGGGTTAATCCTACTTCAATCCTTCCACCACAATAAATTCCTCCTGATCAGAAATTCAAATGTAAAAATGAAACAATAATTATATTAGAGATCTTGGAAAATAAAATCATGATGGTGACAATAAAAATAGTAGATGGTGGAGTGCCTGGGTGACACAGTGGGTTAAGCCTCTGACTTTGGCTCAGGCCACGATTTCATGGTTGGTGAGTTCGAGCCCAGCGTTGGGCTCTCTGCTGTCAGCACAGAACTCTCTTCAGACCTTCTGTCTCTGTCTCTCTCTGCCCCTCCCCAGCTTGTGTGCATGTACACACTCTTTCTCTCTCTCTCTCTCTCTCAAATAAAAAATAAAAACATAAAGAAGGAAAAATTGTTTTAAATTGTAGATGAGCTGAATAGTAGAATGAAGAGCTGATGAACAAATTAGTGAGCAAGATAAAGCTGAGGAAAGTAGATATTAAAACCAAGTTTACAATTATTTAGAATATAACAAAAATTAGGGATTTATATACCAAAACTTGTAAGATGCAACCATAATGGTACTGGCCTTCAGTGAATATAAGAAAATAAGAAATAATGAGAATAAATGAAGTATGCATATAGCACAAGAAACTAGCAATACAGAAATGAAAAGAAATGACTTAAAAGATAAACGTAGAATTTACTGAACTAGGGGGAAGATAGCAGACATGATAAAAAAATTACAAACTGGTTCTGTGATAAAAACAATAATGTAGAAAAAAGTTTTGAGTCTCACTATATAAAATCAATATGGGACACCTGGGTGGCTCAGTCAGTTGGGCGTCTGACTTCAGCTCAGGTCATGATCTCACAGCTCGTGAGTTCGAGCCCCGCGTCAGGCTCTGTGCCAACAACTCAGAGCCTGGAGCCTACTTCAGATTCTGTGTCTCCCTCTCTCTCTGCCCCTCCCCTGCTCATGCTCTGTCTCTCTGTCTCAAAAATAAATTAAAAAAAAAAAAATCAAAAAAAAATTTCTTTTTAATAAAATCAATATGAGAAATAAGAGACAACTATAGATTCAAAAGAGATTTAAAAAATTTTTAATCTAGACAAAGGGGTGATTTTTTTCTTCTTAGTACAAATTTCTAAAAATTGACAGAAGAGAAACAGAAAAAGTAGTCAGAAACAATCCCCTTAATAAGGCCCAGAAAATGTTATGAGTTAGTTCAGCCAGACCTTAAAAGAAAGACAATTCTTTGTTGTTATAAATGGTTCTAACAGTAGAAGCTGTGGAAAGCCACCTCATTTTAGGAGGCCAGAATAACCCACTTGCCAAAACAACCCCCAAAATCAAAATATAGGCTACTATCACTTGTGGAAACAGAGAAAAAGTAAATAAAATATTGGTAATGTTAATCCAACACACATTATTTTATAATATTTGTAACCAAACAGGAGTTTTTTCCAGGAATATAAAGATAGCACCAGGAAATCTATTGATGAAATACACTATTCTAACAGCATAAAAGGGAAAAACTATAATTCCATGATCCTCTCAAAAATATGCAAAAAAAAAAATTCAATAATCATTACTAATAATTTTTAAATAAAATTTAAAATAAGAAAAAAGGCCATGGACATGTTAGAAAAGAAAAAAAAATGTCCTAAATTTAATAAAGGCTATTTACCAGAAATAGTAAACATTTTATTTGATGACAAAATATTAGAAGCTTCCCCTCTGAAATCAGAATCAGGACAAAAGTGCTATCATTCAACACTGTACTAGAATACATAAAGTACAAAAAGTCTACACAACAAAAGACATCATCAAGATAAAGGAAGAGTGCTAGACTGGGAACAATATATATATTACATACAAAACAACAAATGGTTTATATCCAAAACTACATACATTCATTAAAAAAAATACTCACATACATAAAGAGTTCCTTAAAACCAACAAGAAATAGATAATCTAAAAGCATCTCTTTCTTGCAGGGCCATTTGGCAGGAACTATCAAAATTTTAAATATTTATTAACTTTGACCCTGATTCCATTTCCATAAATGAGCTTCAAGAAGTATCCACAAAAATGTTCAAAGATGTTTACTGCAGCATTGTTTATAAGAGTGAAAAATTTGAAACTTTAATGTACATTCTAATAGTTGAGTGGTTAAATAAATAATGATATTCATAGTATGAAATCTTCTCAGCTGTAAAAACAGTGAAATAAGTCTGTATGGACTGATGTGCCAAGATCTCTGAGAAATATTGTTAAGTGGAGAAAAGTAACAGGAAAAACAAATACGATTTGACTTTTATGAATATAATGATACCACTTTTTTTAATTTTTTAATCTTTATTTTTGAGAGACAGAGAGAGACAGAGTGCAAGAACAGAAAGAGAGGGAGACACAGAATCTGAAACAGGCTCCAGGCAACAAGCTGTCAGCACATAGCCTGACACAGGGCTCAAACTCACAGATCATGAGATATAATGTTACCATTTTTGTAAAAAATGGTAATAATGATATAAATAATGATATAATAATGATATAAAGATACAGTGATACTATAAGGATAAAATGATATTACAAGAATATAAACCAAATGGATAACTTCTAAGAAGAGAGTAAGAATTGGCAGCACAGGATAGGAATCAGAGACTATATTGAAGAAAGGAACTGTAGGATTTTCAAGCTTTAATGAATATATATATATACATATATATATATATATATATACATATATATATATATATATATGTATATATATATATACCCGAGAGAGGCGGGCAGAGGGAGAGAGAAAGAGAGAGAATCCGCACTCAGAGCAAAGCCCGGCGGGGGGCTCAATCCCATGACCCTGGATGCTCAGCTGACTGAGCCACCCAGGTGCCCCAAGCTTTAATGAATATATTTTTAAATAATACAAATCTTTCATATTAAGAATGCATTCATGCAGCATCATTATTCATGGAGCCAAAAAGTACAAACAACTGAAATGTCCATCAACCGATGAATAAACAAAATATGGTGCATCATACAATGGAATACTATTCAATCATAAAAAGGATTAACATACTGATAACATGTTACAACATGGATGAACCTTGAAAACATTATGTTAAGTGAAAGAAGCCAGTTCACAAAACCCCACATATTACATGATTCCATTTATTTGAGATGTCCAGAATAAGCAAATCTATAGAGACAGAAATTATATTAGTGGTTGCTTAGGGCAGGGAGCTGGGGGTGATAGTTTAAAGGATACAGAGTTCTTTGGGGGATGATGAAAACATTCTAACTTTGATTATGGAAAGGGCTGTACAATCCTGTGAATATACTAGAAACCATTTAATTATAAACTTTAAATAGGTGAACTGTATGGTATGTGAATTATATATCAATATATATCAAAGCTGTTACAAAAAAAAAGAATAATCCAAGAAATCAAAAATTAATTTTAAAAAGAAGAAAAAGAGAAGACACACCACTGCTAAAAATGCAAAGCTAGAATGTGAAGCAGTCTTATGGTACAGGGAACATGCAAGATTAGAAGGTAGAAAAAAAGAGCTTCTATTTCTATTTGATATTTATATAAAAAGAATAAAAAAGAAATTAAGATTCCTGAAGTGTTTAATGTGGTTGACTAGTGCCTTTACTCAAATGGTCATGTGCCCTGTGAAACTGAAGAGTCATTCTAAAGAAACAGCAGGAATTCCCAAGAAGACAGTCTGGCCTTGGGGGCCTTATGCATTTTTTCCCCTTTAGCATATTGCAATATATGACCAGTTAGGCAGGTTTATAGATATACTATCTAGATTTAACTGAACTCATCCTGCTAAAATGAGTAAGTGGCTGAAACACTGCTTGAAGCTTATAACTGTATTTTATGCACAAGTGAAAAGAAAGTGGCAGAGCACAATTATCTGACTGTTACTATGATCTCTTCAGCAGCTTGCACAGAATGATAAATATTAATATATACCTGTTGCATGAATGAGTATTATGGAAGTCATAAAAAGGCAAGAAACAACTCTAAGGAAACCTAGGAAACAATTCTTCACTTTTAGTGAAGTACGTGTTACAACCATTCCCCTTACCCCACAGGGTAACTATGGAAATATCAAGCATTATGATTAAATCATATCAAATGGAAACACAGAAGAAATTTATACATGGATATGTTTTATGTAAAAAACTAAACTTGACAAGGGTCAAAATTGTTTCCATATGACAAATTCCTTATGAATCTTATTTCACAACGTGTCCTAATTCATTCAAGTATGTAAGGGCAATAGTACCTCGCAAGGCCAGAGACATACGCAGTCTAAAGCCCTGCTGGTCTCCATAACCAAAAATTATGTTTCTTTTAGCTAACTAAAGACCCAATGTTTGCTTTCTTAAGGGTGAAAAAAGCATCTACAAGTTTTAGGAAGTTACAATATTATCAACTGTCACAGGACAGTGAGAAACCAGGAAGTAGGGAGAGCTAAAGGACTTAACGTCAGAGAAAAAAGTTAACAGGGAAAAACGTAAAAATTATAAACAGCAAAGGGAGACAGAAACCAAACTTAGAAAAGCCTACAGGCTAATATGTAGCAGGTTAGAGACTTCACTCTGAGATTTCTGTCCTAGGTTGGAAGTAGTATTTCTACAAAGTATCTGCAAGATGCCCTCAAATGAAACGATCCTCCATTAGGTATCATTAAGCAAAGTTATGCTGTAGCTAGGTAGTGGCAGCAGATTAAGTCCTTAAGTGACAATTCATAGATTTTATGGTTTATTTAAAAGGATGCAGAAACCAAGGTATGGGAGGGTTGTTTGGAGGGTTTGGTTTGGGGCTTTTTGCATGTTTGCTTTCAATGAGTATTTTAGAAAGGAGACTTTAAAAAGCACTATCCACCGGCAGGCAAGAAAAAGAAAAAAGGGGTTCAAAGTTAATTTGGGCACGTCTGCTAAAGCCCAGCACAAAGAGTGTACCACCTTCAGCAAGAAAGAGAAAAGAAGGATCTGCATGGATGAAGAAAAACGTTCAACCTTTGGTAGGAATCAGGGTGGAAAGTGTTTGCGGCGTGGTCTTTCTCTCAAGCCCAGCCGCGCGGCCTCAGAAAACCCCAGGGATTCTGTCCACTCCCGGGAGCAAAAGAAGCCCCCAGCGAAGAGCCAGAAGTCCTGGACACTGTCTGCACCTCGCCTACCCGGGCGATCCCAAAACGCGTCATCTCCTCTCCCCCACCTGGGATGTTCTGCCACTCGGACTCGACGCGTGGCAGGGCCCTCCGTAGCCATGTTTCGCTAGATCCTTCTTTCTTCCAGTGTCAACTGGCGAAACCGAGCTCCCGAGGTAATCACGAGACATCTGCCGCAGGCGTCTTTTCTTCCGGGCGACAGCAGCCCTCACCCTGCGGAAATCCTGCAGCTCTGCTGAGGTGGCCGCTTCCAGTCGGCCCCGCCTACGGCTCCTCCTCCCTGGGCTCCAGGGCTTGGTGCCCGCGCAGCAGCTGTCAGGTACGGCCGCCGTGCTGCTCAGCTCCGGGGGACCCGGGACTCGCGGGGGCCCCGGGACTCGCGGGGGCCCCTGTGCCCAGCGCTTAGGAAGAAGCTAAGGAGGTTTATTTTCTGCGCCCTGGGGCTTAAGTCTGAGAATACAATCATAACCTATTGCCCCAGGTTGGTTTTTCCGTTCCTTTTTTTTTCTCTTCTTTTTAAGGGTTTTTTCTTTCATGACCAGCAGCTACACCCCTAAATAACACTAAATTGTTCAGTTATTACCTTTTGTGTGGATTATTTCAAAATCGGGCGGTATAAAATTGATGCAGCATTTGATTGAAACACTTTTGCTTATTGAGGCAATAAGAACGGAGGCATCAGTGGAACTTCCCAGAACACAATAGTGAAAAGAAGAAAATGCATGTCTTTTGGGGTGTCTGGGTGGCTCAGTAGGCTAAGCGTCTGTCTCTTGACTTTGGGCTCAGATCAGTATCTCACCGTGGGTGAAATGGAGCCCCGGGTCCTCTGTTCTTTCATTGCAGAGCCTGCTTGGGATTCTCTCTTTCCCTCTCTCTCTCTGCCCCTCCCCCCACTTGCATGGGCGCTCTCTCTCTCTCTCTCTCTCTCTCAAAAAAAAAAAAAACTTTTTAAAAAAGAAAGAAAATACATGTCTTTTAAACTGCAAGAGCCTTTGCATCTGGTTCAACCCCTTCATTTTTTCAGTTACCTAGAGAAATCCCAAATGCCCTACTCAAAAAGCATATCATTCCCACCCCATCATTCTACTGTATTTTTCTTTCCTTCAGATCTCTCACAAGTTCCGTATATTTATTTTCTTTTGTACTATTATCTGTATCACCATCTCCACCATCACTACCACTACGACAAAGTAAGCAAGTTGAGGGTAGGAACTGTATATCTAGGTAGCACCTGTCAAGATGAACTGAATGAACAACTGAAGCGTGAAGTGACTTCCTAAGGCCACACTCTTAACTGGTAGCAAAGCTTGAATTGTCAATTGAGCACTGTCATTGCTGCTTTAGTTCACAGGGGAATCATGCCAGGGTTGATGCAAAACATAAAGAACTTACAGATTTCTGAAAGGAAAGAAACAAAGACAAATTTGGAATTACAGTATAATTGTGCCTGCTCCCTGCTTTGCCTCCACACCACACACCATTCTGAAAAGTAGGTGGTTCATTTCATAAACCTAGGATGTATGGTCACCATTTTGGGTGGGAATAAAAACAAATGGGCATTAGAGATGCCAAAATGGCAAACAACAATAACATTGCTAAAAGTGTGTAATTGTATTTTTACAAGAGACATTTTTTACAAGGTCAATGTCAGTGTAAGGAATGAAAACTAACATGCCTCACATCCTCTTTCTGCACATTCCTCCCATGGCAATTTTAGAGATAAAAGATGCAACTGCAGTATAAAGCATTCTGAAGGGTTAATATGAGTAGTTGATTGAGTTAAAGATAAAACATTTATTAAGTTCTCTGTAAGCACCATGCATTTACAACACATCATTTTTTTCCAACTGAAGAGACTGATGTAGATTAAAAGGGGCACTAACTAAGCAAGGCCATCAGTCTACTGGATGGGAATGTAATGAGATCATGCAAACTATTTATCAGAACTCCTCTCAGGAAAGAGTGGGTATTAAATGTAGATAGAATTAACATTTTGATAAGCCACTTAGGTTGATTGGTAAGATCAAGGGAGGGGCACCTGGGTGGCTCAGTTGTTTAAACATCAGAGTCTTGATCTCAGGGTCCTGAATTCAAGCCCACATTGGGCACTATGCTGGGTATGAAGCCTACTTAAAAAAAAAAAAAAAAATCAAGGGATATGCTCCAACAACAACAGATAGTCACCAATTTAAATGCCTTTGAAAGAGAGAAAATTCCTTCCTAAGTGAAGTATATAATTCATGCTACAGCCAAAGTTAAGGTATTTATCACCACCCTCCTACACCCATGCCCAAAACCACACCTTTGCTATAGCTATGGCAGTAGCTGTGTTTCTCTACAACCACAGCTGCTGTTGGAAGGCCAATTTTACAGGGTTCCTGCTCTTGCTGAGCTCTAGTAGAACCATTTCTTCCCTCTGCCCCTTCAAGCCTTCAAGAGGTGGTAAAGAGCCTGATGCTTGCTATTCCCTGGGTGTTTCACCATCATTGTTGGTTCCCTCAACCCTGGCCTCATCTCTGTCCCCATCTCTGTAAATAGTCCCTTCATTAATTTTTTTTTAGAAATAACATCAATTTTTTTTAAGTTTTATTAAATCCAGTTGATTTTTTTAAGGTTTATGCCCAACATGGGGCTTGAACTCATGACCCTGAGATCAAGAGTCTGATGCTCTATCAACTGAGCCAGGCAAGTGCCCCAGTGCCTTCATTAAAATTTTAATTAACCCCCCTGAGTATATTATGAGTTTCCTGTCCAGATCTTAATTAATACAAAAGGAGTTCTCTTTTTTTTTGCCTTCTAGCATATGGTGTTCAGCCTCTCTAAATAAGTGCATCAAAAAAAAAATTTAAGATGATCAGTCTGGGGGCGCCTGCGTGGCTCAGTTGGTAAACCTCTGACTTTGGGTCAGGTTATGATCTCATAGTTTGTGGGTTTGAGCCCCACATCAGGCTCTGTGCTGACAGCTCAGAGCCTGGAGTCTACTTCAAATTCTGTGACTCCCTCTCTCTCTGGCCCTCCCCTGCTCATGCTCTCTTTTTCTCTGTCTCTCAAAAATAAATAAACATTTTTTTTAAAGTATCAGTCTGAAAGGATGCCAAATTATGAGCCTATTTGGGGCAACCATATGTCTCAACCTAAAGAGGTGAGGGATCATGAATGCTAGGGTTTACTTAAACATATCACATTTTTATTGAGCATTTTCTTTTTTTTAATGTTTTTTTTTTATTTTGAAAGAGAAAGAGAGAGAGCACAAGTTGGGGGAGGCACAGTGAGAGAAGGCAAGAAAGAGAATCCCAAGCAGGCTCCATGCTGTCAGCACAGAGCCCAACAGGGCTTGATCTCAAGACCATGAGATCCTGACCTGAGACAAAATCAAGAGTGGGACGCTTAACTGACTCAGGCATCCATGCACCCCTGTTGAGCACTTTCTATAGGCAAGGCACATGCTTAGTTTCAGGGGATTCAGAGGTAAGATAGTTGTGTCCTCAAAGAGTTTTCAGCTTAATAAAGAATATAAAATAATCATAATACAGAGTAACATAAAGTTATCAAAAATATACTTTAAAGGGCTCAAATTATGTTGGGAATTAAATGTCAATTATTTTCAACAAAGGTGCCAAGACAATTCAACACAGAACAAAGCATCTTTTCAACAAATAATGCTGGAACAATTTGATATCCATTTATAGAAAAAAAAACAAGCCTCCACATTTACCTCATAGTATATACAAAAATTAAACTTGACATGGGGTCATAGTCCTAATGTAAGAGTTGACACTATATAAAATTTCCATAAGAAAACATAAAAAAAAATCCTGGTGCACTTAGTTTTGGCAAATATTCCTTAATATATCATAAAAAGCATAAAAAGCTCTTACAACTCAATGGTAATAACAAATAATCCAATTTAAAAATGGGCAACAGAACTGAAGACATACTTCACCAAAGAAGATACATGGATGACAAATAAGCACATGGAGAGATGTTCAAAATTAGTCAGTAAGGGTACGCAAATTAAAACCACAATAATACACCACTACACTCCTGCCAGAGTGGCTAAAATTAAAACAACTGACCATACCATGTGTTGACTAGGATGTGGTGCAAGTAGAACTCTTATATACCGCTGGTAGATATGCAAAATGGCAAAATCACTTAAACAATTTAAGAGTTCTACAGTTAAGCATACACTTACCATATAATCCAACCATTCCATTGCTAGGTACTTATCCATATTCATTATCTATTACTACAGAAGATTACCACAAACCTAGCAGTATAATTACCTCATAATGTCTATGGCTCAGGATTCAGGGTATGGCTTAGCTGCGTATGGCTTAGCATCTCACAAAGTCTTATCTGAGGTTCAACTGGGGACAGATTCATTTGTAAGATCACCTGTTAGCAATACAGTAAAACCTTGGATTGCAAGTAACTTGTTTTCTGAGTGTTCCGCAAGACAAGCGAACATTTCTAATAAATTTTAACTTGATAAACAAGCAATGTCTTGCAATACGAGTAGTACATGATGCTGAATGTCACATGATCACAACTGAGCCAATGGTTTTCTCTCTCTCTCTCTCTCTCTCTCTCTCTCTCTCTCTCTCTCTCTCACTGTCTCTGAGGGATTGTGGGTGACTGTGTCCCATGCTCAGATGCTCAGTCTCAGGCCACAGTGTTTGGCAGAAATCAGTGATTTTTCAGAATGTTGGAAGGTGCCCACAACTGGCACTAGTATATTTTTGTCACTTCAAGGCACCTTTTGGACAGTCCTTTGCTTTTCCATACAACAGTAAGCTTAGGAATGCTTTGCTTCATTCTAGGTCAGGCTGCCTGCAGATATAGACCCTTTCCTCAGCTGCCTTATTGCCAGTTACATTAAATACAGTATATGACAAGAGATTATTAATACTGTACTATAGTCAACATCCATGCGAGCAATGGCCCCCGTACAGAAAGAGGTTGAAAAGAACGGCAGTAAGAAGGAGATGATTACTGTGAAAGTTAAGAAAACCATAGAGAAATACGAATGATGTATGTGAGTGGCCGAAATTGCAAGATTTTACAAGAAGTCTACATCTGCATCTCGTCTGTAGAGGAGGAGGGGAAAAAGGCAGAGGAATCCCTCACTTCAAATGAAATTAGGGAGATGTGTAAAATGTGGGAAACAGTGCAAAATTTTGTAGAAAAGCACCACCCAAAAAGCAAGGCCGAATAAGGCTGTAGCAGTGCTAACAATGAATCTGTTTAATGACAATGCAATGTCACATTTCTATGAAATCCTCAAAAGGAGGCAAAAGCAAGTGCTATTGGATAGGTTCCTTGTTAAAGTTGTATGAAAAGAAAAAGATTCCATTGAGCCAATAGATAGCAGTGATTCTGTTAGCGTGCTAGTGATAGTGAAAGTCGTCCTACATAATAACCCTCCTTTCTTGTCTCCCTCACAACCAGCCACAAAGGTTTTCAAAGGTAAGTGCAGGTTAATTTATTTTTCTTCATATTTTGTGTTTTCTTTATTATTTTACATTACAGAATCGTAATCATTTTTATATGAATATTTTTCAGCTGTGGAATGAATCATCTATGTTTCCATTATTTTTTATGGGGAAATTTGCTTTGATACAAGTGCTTTGGGTCACAAGCATTATGGAACGAATTATGTTCACAAACCAAGGTTTTACTGTATTTAGTTCTTGTGCATTGCCAGAGTGAAGTCCACAGCTTCTTGCTGGCTGTTGGTCAGGTGGTGCCTTCAGCTCATTGACACATGATCCTTCATAACATCGCCTCTTACTTTCTCAAAGCAACAAGGGGGATAGAGTCTCTCCAGCAAGATGAGTTTACAATCTTGTATAACATAATTATATACACATAATCACATACATCACCTTTGCTGTATCTTGTTGGTTAGAAGCAAGTCACAGATCCCACCCACATTCAATGGGAAAGGATTATCCAAGAGCATGGGTAATAAGACCACCTTCAGTCTGTCCACCCCATTACTCGTAAGAAATGAAACATATGTCCACACAAAAACTTGTACACATATGTTCCTAGCTGCTTTATTTGTATAAGCTAAATACTGAAAAAACTCAAATATCCATCAACAAGTTAACAAAGAACTTGTAAGATATCCATACAATGGAACACTCAGCAATAAAAAGAAACAATCAATTGAAACCAATTGAAACAATATGGATGAATCTCAAAGTAATTATACTGAGTGAAAGAAGCCAGGCAAAAGAGAGTACATAATGTATGATTCATTTATATAAAATTTCACAAAATGAAAAATAATCTATATGACAAAAAGTAGATCAGTGGTTGCCTGAGAAAAGTGAAGAGGGTTGAAAAAGGATTACCAAGAAGTAATGAGGAAACTTCTGCAGTAATAAATATCCTCACTACCTTGGTTGTGGTAATGGTTCCACAGGTGTATACATATGTCAAAATTCATCAAAGTGTACACTTTAAGGATGTGCAGCTGTTGTATCTCAATGAAGCTGATAAGATTATACCTTAATAAAGTGTTTAATATATATCTTTATATTATTTTATTTTTATTCAAGAGAGAGAGAGAGTGAGAGCAGGGGAGAGGGGCAGAGGGAGAGAGAGAGAATCTTAAGCAGCCTCCATGCCCAGCATGGAGTCTAAAGCGGGGCTCAATCCCACAACCCTGGGATTATGAAATCAAAAGTTGGATGCTCAATCAACTGAGCTACCCAGGCGCCCTTAATATATATTTTTAAAACTTAGGATCCACTTTCTACAAAGGCATTACATCACATCAATGCTCCCTGTTAACATTTTTAAAAAATGTATTATTTACCACTGAATAAAATTGATGTCAAGAAAAAAAGACTATCATAATTGCACAAAGTATTCAGGATAGGTTGAGTGAGGTGACACTTAAATGGATCTTTAAGGACAGAAAATATTTTGATGCATAGAGATAGCTATAAGGGCACTCCCTGCACAGAAAAAATTAACATTTAGGGGCATTCAGTCAGTTGAGCGTCTGACTTTAGCTCAGGTCATGATCTCATTGTTTGTGGGTTTGCATCTGGCTCTGTATGGGTAGTTCAGACCCTGAAGTCTATTTCGGATTCTGTGTCTTCCTCTCTCTCTGCCCTCCCCTGCTCATGCTCTCTCTCTCTCTCTCTCTCAAAAAATAAATAAACATGGGGCACGTGGGTGACTCAGTTGGTAAAGCATCTGACTTCAGCTCATGTCATGATCTCAAGGTTTGCGGGTTCAAGCCCCATGTTCACCTCTGTGTTAACAGCTCAGAGCCTGGACCCTGCTTCAGATCTGTGTCTCCTTCTCTCTCTGCCCTGCCCCTTGCTCGTGTTCTGTCTCTCAAAAATAAATAAATGTTAAAATAAATAAATATATAAAGATTTAAAACTTTTTAAAGAAAAATTAACATTTATTCATTCAACAAACATTTTTTTTTAGGACTTGTGTCCCCAAGCACTGTGAAAACCTTTTTCTCTGTCTTAGAAAATTTCCAGACTGGGTTGGTTAAATTTGTAAATGACTAGGAATATTATGCTCAAAATTTAGCTGCAGTTTTTCTAGTGCTCCTAGTCACTAACGTAAGTTGAATAATTATTTTCCATTGTAAAAGTAAAGAATTACATTAAAAAGCAGAAAATTATATCAATAAATTCAATATAAATCAACATGCAGTTTTATTCATGTGATCACTATGTACATGGTTAACAGATAATTGCAAAATTGCTATACAAATAGAAAGCACAACTATGTAGTTCTGATTACTCTGAGCAAATAAACCTCTTAGCCACCTTGGAATTCTATTTTCTCTTTTGAAGAATTATGGATTTCAGGTAAAGTAACCATGTGACTTACGGTTCAAACTTCTGAGAGTGATGGATGACAATTATTATTCTGGGACAGCAGTACTAAATCAGGGCTGTCTCAGAAAACTAGGATGTAAAGTCACCTCAGTTATAGGGAGATTTTTTTTTTTTGGTTTGTTTTAAGGTTTACAAGTATAGATCCTAAACTCTACCCCAGACCTACTGAATCAGAATCTCTGGTATGGGATTTGGGAAGTTATAATCTAATGAACTGCCATGATTAGAAAGCCTTAGACCCCAAAGTGATATCATTAAAGGCTCTTCCAATTCAAAAATCCTATGTCTTACAGGGAAATTTTGAATATGGACTTGGTATTAGAAGACATTGGGGATTGCTTCTCGGCCTTTTGGCTAAGATCAAGTGTAGAAGACATTGGGGAATTATTAACTTTCTTGATGTAATAATCTGAAAACATAAGAAAATGTCCTTGGTTTTAGGACACATACATAGCTGCACTTAAGAGTGATGTATCATGATATCTGCATTTTACTTTCCATTGATTCAGGGTATATATACACAAACACAAAGCTGATAGTGGGTACACACATATTCACTGGACTATTCTTTCAGTTTTTCTGTATGTTTGAAATTCTCACAATAAAACGGTGCGAGGAAAAGACTATTAGGGAAAAACTTTGTTTATAGGTAGGCAGTATCATTGTTATAAATATAACTTTTAAGAACTATAACCAAAAAGATCACAATTCAATGGATTACTAAAAAATCCAGACTGTAATTCCTCCTCTTGGGCTTTTTCCTAAGAAAAAAATAAACTGACAAATATATTAGCTGCAAAATTGTTTAAAATAATACTGGTTTTGCAATATTCTAAATGTGTAACAATAATGGCATGCTTAAGTAAATCATTATGAGTTGGTACATTCAACGAAGGGATTATTACCCAACTATTAAAATAATCATTGCCAAGAATATACGGTCCCATGTAATGGGACCCCCAATATATTGTCCCATGTTGTTACATAACTTGGTGTAAAAATAATCCGAAATTATATCTGTGCTATAACTATATAAAATTTGTGGATTCAAGTGAACAGAACTGGAAGTTTATATTGAAAGTACTGTTTGAAACGCAGTTTTCCCCTTGTATTTCGTGTTTCCTTTTTCATTCTGAATTCTGCTAATGATTTTGTGCAACAATAATGCATATTTTAAAGACCAGTCGTTTACTGTTACCTTAATTTCGGGTAAGGGCAGTAAAGGTCAGTTTATAACCTGTTGAACAACTGAGTAAGACTTTAGGCGCCTTAATTGATTGATGCTTAACGGTGTGGGACAGCCACAGTATCGTTTTGCCGACTACAAACACGCATTAGGTGTAAACCGTGCCGCTAAAAAGGTCTCCAAACATCACAGGAATACCCACCACAATATGTGGGCAAAATGGCAAATAGATGAAGTAGAAATACTACTACCTGTCAAATAGGACGGGCATGTCAGCCTTTTCTCCGCGAAAGGCTTCTGGTCCTACGGTGCCTTTTACTTTCACCAGAATGAAATGGTTCCAGAGTCCCAGGCAAGGGAAGAGACTGTTCCCTTGCCCAGGAGGCTGGAAACTGCTCAGTGTGAGCTCAAGGTTTCCAAGGCCCTTCAGCGGAGATCCTCAGCACTAGACGATTCCCCAGTTGCTAGGTTTAGTTGCTAAGGCACGAACCGCCTCGCAGGAAGAAGGGGCAGTGCACTCCCTTTTGGCGTCGTAGTGAATCCTCCCGATACCGAGCGCATTTGTTCCGGGAGGAAACATTCTGCACCTCTAAGAGCGACGGGAAGGCGAGGAGAAGCTGCGAGTGACGCCTCTGAGCCGTGGAGCATTGTGGGAGGAGGTTGTCTCCAATTTCTCCTCCCTCTCCCCCCCTCCCGGCCAAGATGTCTGACATGGAGGATGATTTCATGTGCGATGATGAGGAGGACTACGACCTGGTGAGGCGGAGGGGACGGAACTATGGGGTTAGAGGTGGTGTCTGGCTTTAGAGGTTGGGGCAGGGGCCACCGCGGCCTCTCCCCGTAAAACATGTGCTTCTTCCCGTCTCTCGGTGCAGTGACAGGACGAGTTTACCTCCTCCCCCTTCCCGCACCGGGCCTGGGCCCTGCTTCTCCAGCATGGGGGAGGGGAGGGTAAAGGAGGCAGCAAAGGGGGTCCCGAGCTTTGCGCTCCAAGTCCGAGTGCCTCCTCGTTTACGTGGACACTCCTGGCCTCCAGGGTCCGGTTTTCGGTGCCTCCTACCTCCTCCCCACCTCCGGAGCCGCCTCGGGGATCGTGCAGCGGTCTAGGCCCTGGCTCTGCCCTCTCAGGCCCAGCTTTCTGGGCTCCTCTTCTTAACCCTAGAACTGAGACAGTGCGAAATGCTGAGACAAGGGTCTGAAAACTGGGGGGCCTTACTGCTCCCAGTCCTGACCGCGAAACGCCACTTGTGAGTCTCCTGGAAACAGAGCTTAATAATAAGTCTTGTATGGGGTCCGTTTTGGTTTAAGGTAAAGGTGCAGCGGAGAATTCAGAGCAAGGATAGCTGAAAAAGAAGTAGTTAAATTACTTGTTTAAAGAAAAAAGCTGGGGAGGAGGTTTTGGGGGTTTTTCTGTTTGTTTTGGTGTGTGGGGGAGGTAGGGATAAGGGGATTGATCCAATGGATTTTTTTCTTGACTGAGAGGTTTCCTAGTAATCAAAGTTAAAAAAATCAACCGTATAACAATGAACGAATTTATGTAGCTGAACGGTGGTCTGTGAAGATTCAAGGTTTAACTTATCAACGGATTTACAGGTTTTCAAAAATAATTCACTACCATTACAGGTTGCTGTTCAGAAACAGTATCTGTGTGAACTAAGGAAAATTATCCGGATCAAGAATTAGCACCAATTTTTTTGTTGTTGTTGCATGGTTCCTGCATATGATACTGATGCTGCATTATCCTAAAGTTATGAAGTAGATGTTTAGGGAAATCTGACTTACTTTATATTTTAAGTGCCAGATATTCGTGAGTAGACATTAATATATTGTTTTGAATTCGTGTAAAACTTCTTTGTATAGTAATTTACAATTAATTTTTATATTTTAAATGAAAGCACCTTTGCAAAAGGTAGAGGGAGATGCTTGCTGTTACCTGAAAATCATAGTAGAGGTTTTAATCATTCTTAAACTTGAATGGAGAGTTTTGCTAATAGTTTTGATTTCTGCTTTACGTTTCAGTTTGTGTAAACCAAGTCAGTTGTAGGCAGCACATTAAGTGCATTAAGAATGTATTAGTTGTGATATCATGTGCATTTTTACTTGTACATTTATTTATATTACAGGTATTTTAATAACTGTAGAAGTGTCTCTTTTAAATATGTCTGTTTTTTATTTTTGTTTTTAAACGTTTCTGCTTATCTTTCCTAAACAATAGTTTATTGAGTACATGACTTATTAGGACTGTGATAAACTTGAAGATCATCATTGAAAATGCGGTGTAGGAATGGCCTACACTGAGGCATAAAATGAGAATTTTACTGTCCCATGTAGTGCTCAGTTTTCACAAGAATTCTATTGTTAAACATATATTGTTTAACTTGGCTAGGTTTTCCCAGCTTTTTAGAGCCTACAGTATAATGCAGTACAATACAAAGCCAAATACATAGTTGTTTTGACTTATATTTTCTTAACCAAAAAAAGTAAGATTTTACACTGGTACATAATTAAGTGAATTCTTCCCCCACAGCATTCTGTTAAATAGTCCTCCCTCCCCCCCATATCTCTTACATAGGTATCATTCTGCCTTCTCAATCCTGTATCAAGTAGTGAAAGCTTTTATGCTTTGTTTACTATGAGTTAAAGTCATTTGATGGCGTAAAATTTATTTAGTAATTTATTTTATGCTTTCTTAGTTAATTTCCTTAAACCACTGTATGTTAAAAAAAAAAAAAAAAATTAGGAGTGCCTATGTGGCTCGGTCGGTTAAGCATGAACTCTTGATCTCGGCTCAGGTTTTGATCTCAGGGTTGTGAGTTCAAGCCCCGAGTGTGTTAGGGTGTTGGGCTCCACGCTGGGCATAGTGCCTACTTAAAAGAAAGATAAAGGTGGTTGGGGGGAGCACATAGCTGGCTCAGTTAGTAGGGCATGGGACTGTTGATTTCAGGATTGTAAACTGAAGCTGCACATTGGGTATAGAGATTACTTAAAAATAAAATATAAAAAAAGATTGAGGGAAGCTGGTTGCCATTTCATGCTTACATGTTGTCAGAAGAGAAGTTATTGGGGGTTTTTTCGTAGTTATTTGCCTGGGTCTTGTTGTTTCTTGCAATTTAAAGAGTCCAAAGAATTGACTTGCTCTTTTAGGGAAATTTCTTTTTTATTAAAAGAAATGTATGATTTGTGGGAAAATTTGCCATCACTTCATTTTAGTCAAAATGTTAACTAAAGCCATGAGTATTTCTGACCACAGATATATTCAGCATATCTTTTGTAGGTTGTTTATTGATAAATTTTAATACCCTAAATCATTTTTTGTACTTGTCCCATCTAGTGGAAGTAGGTAGTTAGGATACCACCAGGCAAAGTAAAAATCTGTTTCTAAAACTATACTGTTTTTATCTAAGAAAGTAAATAATGGTTTATGCTCAAGATCTAGAAGAAAAGAGAACCAACTTAGTTTAAAAAAAAGAAGCAAGCGTGAAAGAAATTAATTTGCTTGAGCTCTTATTTCTAAGACCTATTTTATTTTTTTATTAGAGGGAGACGCAGGCATTATCTAAGCATAGGAATTTATGTAGCATTAAATGGAGAAGTAGGAGATGATACTGGTAAATGTCTTGATTATTTGCTGGTCTAATAATACTAAATAATAACTCTACTGCCATTCATTAAGTAAATAAGGTTATTGGTAAGTTAACTATTGCAATTCCACCGTCCAGCCATTCTAGCATGAAGTTGCTTTGTATTTCTAGTAATCTTTTTAGAAAGGAGTTAGGACAGACTGACTTCATTCCAACAATCTATCCTTGAGTAGATCCTGTGATAGGGCACGGTATATTTGAGTTTAGTGTATTGCAAGCAAAAAAAATTGTCAAAAGGTAGAGTAATTCCACTTGGTTAAATGTATTACCAATCTGTGAGTCTTATATTACCCTAGTCAAGCTCATAGCTGTGATCAGTGAATGAATGTTTAATAGTGTTGTGGTTTTTTTTTTTTAGTCTTAGTATATATAGTATACTTATACTATATACTAATACTTAGTATATTTTAATGCCATGAATATTTACTTTGTTCTTTGCTTTTTGAGAAGGAGAGGTGTGAGTCTTAACTATAGGATATCTTTATGGAATCTCTTACTTCGTTACCATTTTAACAAGATCAGCAAATGATGGCTTGAACTTTATTTTCTCATGTTATAAAAAAACCCTAGAACGTAGTTTAACAAATTAAAAACTAACACTACTATTTTTTAAAAAATATTTTTGAATTACTACAAAAAATATGTAATCTCCTTTGAAAAAGAAGTGGCAATATAAGAACAAAGGCAAAAGAATGATTCTAGGAATTTGTATATTTGGTATAAGGACTATCACTTATCATTGTGCAATATGAGGAGCTTTGATGTTAAAGGTTATTTCACTCTGAGACTCTTGTCCCAGTAAGTTAATATTTGACAAAATGTTGTACAGATTTCAAACAATATACTGTTTATGGTCTAGGCCAGTGTTTTCTATGTTGCACACACATTTGGAGTTGCATGTAGACTTCATGAAGATGAAATTTGATTGTACAGCTGAGGCTTTTAAAAGAAACTTAACATGTTTAATTGTAAATAATTGGAAACAACTCCAAGTTATCAATAGGAGGGGAATACTATTGATATTAATAAGGTTATAGATGAATTATATATCCATGGTGTGGAATGCTATGTTGGCACTTCAAACCATGCTACTAAACAATGTTCCATGATACGAAAAACTTTTGATCAGTTGTATTTGTCAGGACTCTTGGGCATAAGAGGAATATATGTCAAACAAGCTTAAACTAAAAAGAGCATGTGTTGGTTTACATCACCAGGAAGTAGAAATATGGTTGGGTTCATGGCTCAGATGATGGTAGTGGGTCTTTTTTCTGTTTCTGTATCTCTTCCTGGTCTGCTTTCCTCACTGTGTTGGCATAATTGCCTTCACAAGATGTAATGCAGCATCTTCCTAGCATTATAACCCAAAGCCAAAAAGGTGTTCCTTGCTAGAGCTAACAGCAAAGCCCTAGGAAGGACTTTTAGTGACCCAGCTGATGTCTGTGTAGCCTTCTGTGAACCACTGGCTCACTGTAGAGAGGGAGATGGGTTGCTTGCCCTCCTCTGTGGATGGCGCACTGTAATTGAGAGCCCTCACCTGGGAGAGAAAGGGTTGATCACCAATGCTCTGAACATAGTGAACATATATCCACTATAAATATGTAATCTGTATTACAATTTTATTGGGTAGGAATAAAATTTATTTTATTGAGTGGGAAAATATAGAAAAAAATTCTACAAGATCTGAAGTGTCAGAAAAACTAAAATTTATTACTTACAAACCTTTCACAGTGAACCTGTATTGCTTTTATTGCTGAAGTGAGAGGGGGACAGGTTCCAGGGTACAAATTATGAACAAAAAATCTTAACTTTGATCATGAGAGGTCACACAGTAATTATGTCATTGCTCAAAATTTTTTAGAGTTCTTAAAAATTGTCTTCAGAACCTGAACCATGTAGCTTTTTATAATGGGTAATATATGCACATGGTTAAAAAAATATAAAAAGATTCCTTTCTATTTTTGTTCCCAATTTGTCTAGTTCCCATTCCTCACCATAGGTAACCAAATACAAATTTTTCCCCCTCTCTTTGTTTTTTAATTTATCTTAGAGATTATTCCATGTAAAGTATACAAAAGTTTACTTATTCTTTTTACAGCTGCTTTAATTGTGTGGATGTGCCATACTCTATGTAACCAGTTCTCTCTTATTAAGCATTTGGCCTGTTTTCTTTTGCTGTTATAAACAATGTGCAGCTTTTTTTCTTTTTTAAACTTCAGTGATAATCAGGCTTTATCCTTTTTTATAGATGTCGAAAACTGTATTCTGAGTCATATTTGATAAATAAGTTGGGCCATCAAACCGGGTGATAGTGTTTTAGGTCAGAAATATTTAGTGTTTTTGAACTGTTTCAAAAGTGTTGAACAAAACTGTTCAAAAGTGTTTCTGAAGTGTTTCTTCAGAATTTCAGAAGCATTACTTCATAATATGCATTAGTATCATGATTGGAATAATTTTACTACCTCTTAAAATTACTACTTCAGGACGCCTGGGTGGCTCAGTCAAGCAACTGACTCTTGATTTCAGCTCAGGTCATGGGGTCGAGCCCCACATAGGGCTCCATCAGGCTCCATGCTCAGCATGTATTCTCTCTCTCCCTCTGTTGCTCTCCCCCACTCACACGCTTTCTCTAAAATAAAATGAAACACTTTTTTAAAAAATTACTGCTTCAAGGATAAGTATTGGTTTGGAATATAAGTTTTGATGCATTTCCAAAAAGTCCTGTTGCATTACCTCATAGGTATACTTTGTATAATGAGATTGGAGAGGTTCAAACAAGAATAGCTAAAATGATAAGTTAACAGGAGACAGCTCTTACATGCTAAGAATAAGATAAATTTAAGGCTTTTTACCCCTAACTGAAATCTGTTAACTGTGAATATTCAACAGCGTGAATTTGTACTTGTATATTATATCTCAAAATAAACACATGGACCTCAGTGGGAATTAGAAAGCTAGAAAGCTCCGAGGGTTCGACCTACCCCCCCCCCCCATTTGATAAGAGAAACTAAAGCAGCATGTCTGAGTGACTTACTTAAATTTACAGGACAAATTAGTGGGAGAGTCAAAACTGTAGCCCAGGTCTAATGACATTTATGACTTTCTTTGGAAAATTTAATTTGAAGCCTAACAGTTTGGAATAAATAAAATAATGTTCTGATTTACACTGTAGATAAATTAGGACCCATTAACTTAAGTGAAATTTTAAAAACTTTGAGCGACTTTATGAATGTCTAAACCACAAATGGCTACTTAGGACTTCTATCATATCTAGTCCTTAAGGATAGTGAGACCTTGCCCTTTGCTTCTCTGTGCCTGGCATCTAGTATAGCCGTCACGACATGGTCAGGGCTTGAGGAACATTGTTAATAGTGAGTGTTGTTTTCCTAGAACACATTTCACAGACTTTTATTGACAAGGTACCGGAGAATAAGTAGGAACTGTGGAACTGACCCTGTTCAGCAGTAGGTCCATTCCAGCAGAGTGAAAATTGCCCCTGGCTATATAGTTTTGTATGTTACTTTCGAACATTCATCCATTTTTCATTTCAATTAAACAAACACTTACTGAGCATTTTGTATTATACCAGACTCAGGGGACACCAAGATGAGGAAGAGAAAGTTCTGCTTTTTGAGAAGCTCATGGTAGTGAGATGAGGGGAGGTGGGAACAAAACACACTCACAAGGCTCCATGTTAGAGAGATTCGTGTCATTTAGAAGCTGACTAAGGAGAAAATTTATTTTCCTAAGTAGGGTTGAAGAAAGTATCACAAGGCAAACCTTGATGAATATGTTTTCCAGCAGTGTTAGGGCTAGGAACCATCATAGGAGAAAAGTGGGAAGTGTGCTAATAGGGGAGGTAGTTTAGAATTCCTAGCAGAGAGAACAGTTTATGTCAAAGCAGAGATTTTGAATTGTGTGGCACATTTGGGGAAGGAAGAATAGGTTTGGGTGTTGTGCATGGATCACATATTGCTTTGGGGAGATGGCAGGACATGAGGTATTATGTAAGTAGGTGGTACTTAATGAAATTTAGTGAGTTTTTCAATCCCTTTAACAACGTTCAAGTGTTTTCATATATTAAATTTTTTGTTTCTTAAAAAATTTTGTTTTTTGTTTGAATTATCAGATTCTCTTTTAAAAAGTATTTTCTTTAAACTTTTACAGATTATAGTTAATACCCTTCTCATCTGACAGGGGAATTGTGTTTAGCAGTATTTGTTTAATACTTTTCCTATAGTCTCTATTCTGATCAGTAACACTGTGTGTGACCAAGTCATTGATAGGCACTAAAGATAACTTTATTTCCCTTTATCCCGTACCCATGTGGTGGGTCCTTTTTATTTTACATCCTTAATATCATTTGACATCTTCTATACTTACACTTGTTTCCTCCCTTTTCTCCTATTTGAAATCAGACCTCCATCATCTTTTAACCAGACTGTTGTTTATTAGAGTATCCAGTGGGCTACTTCGTTACTACCAGAGTACCTTCCTAAAACACAAGCGATTATTTCCCTGTAAAATCTTTTAGTGAGTGGCTCCACTTGATGTAAACTCCTTGCTAGACTTCTGTTGTCCTGTTCCTCTGTCTGATACCAGTTTATCTTTCATCAGTTCTTTATACACATCCTGTGCTTCAGCCCAGTCTGACTATTCATGCTTCTTTCAAATATGCGATACCATTTCAAGCTTCCATACCTTTACACATATTAACTGCTTTGTTTCAGATGCCCTTCCTTATCCCCAGGCAACTCCTATTCATACTTTTAGACCTGGTTCAGGTCATTTTTCCTTCCTGTAACTTTTTTTTTTTTTTAGCTGCTACTGTACCTAGTATGTGTCTCTTAATTGCTTTTATCATGTTATAGCATTGCTATTTGCATATCTGTCTCTGACCATGAATCGCTTGAGGGGAAAGATTTGGTTTGCATTTGTGTGAGCAACACTTAACTACTGGTCTATGCTAAAGATCATTATCAAGTATCTAAATAGATATCTAACAAAAGATATCCAAAAACGGAATTATTCTAGACTTCTCAAAATATCAGTGTAATAACTAAGGAATGGATTACTATATGTGGTACATAGCTTGTACTGATTCATTAAACTGCCTATGACAGGTTAGTGATATCACAGAGATCGGTTCAAACCCATTTGAACATGCTATTGCAGATCATAACAAGGGACTGCCTGATTATAAGAATGCCAGTCAGGGACATCTATGTGGCTTAGTCAGTTGATTAAGGATCCAACTTTGACTCAGGTCATGATCTCATGGTTTAGTTTGTGAGGTCAAGCCCCACACTGGGCTCTCTACTGTCAGCGTGGAGACCGCTTCGGATCCTCTGTTCCCCTCTCTCTGCCCCTCCTTCACACACACACTTTCTCTCTCTCAAAAATAAATAAACATTAAAAAAAAAAAAAAAAAAAAGAATGCCAGTCAGTAACATATCAGTTGTACCAATTCTTGTGTATTTATACATTTTGCCAGTAACTCTTAGAATTGAATTGCAGTTATGCAAAAGATATTATATGTTCCACTTCATCCATACACAGTTGACCCTTGAAAATCCATGTATAGCTTTTTATTCTCCCCAAACTTCATAGCCTACTGTAGTTGATCAGAAGACTTACTGATACCAAAACAATTAACACATAATTTATATGTTACATGTATTATGTTCTGTATTCTTACAATAACATAAGCAAAGAAAAGAATATTATTAAGAAAATCATAATAAGAAAATACATTTACAGTACTATAGCATGTTTATCAGGAAAAAAGTCCCCATGTAAGTGGACCCATGCATTTCAAACTCATGTTGTTCAAGGGTCAGCTGTAATATGAAAAACCAAAAGAATATATATATTTACAAAATGTTGAGGGCTAGATTAAGTCTTATCTTAATCATTGTGATTTGGGAGTGTTTTAACACCTAAAGTTTAGAAATATTAGTCGGGAGTCAATCAGATATCAGAAGTTGTATATAGCCAGGCTTGTACTATAAGAAATATTCAGTGACTGAATGATAAGGCATTGTGTTAGACATGGTACGAAATGTAAAGGTTCTTGTCTTCAACAATGTTATAATCAGGTCAGTAATTTCCAGGTAATTGAAGTTCTAAAATGTTATTATTTTAAAATAGTATTTTCTCCTCCCTTTTCTCACTCATATCCTGGCATAGTTGTTTTATTCTAACCTGTTGTGGGCTAAGAAACCAAAAACAAATGGACTTTGAGTGAGATTCCAATTCTTAGACTTTATGATAGATACAAATAAAAACAAATTATTTCCAAGTTGAAGGATGTATTCTAAAGATTTGGATTGCAGAAAAATCATTTTCTGGTTTAGCTGGCTATTTATGTTATTGAACAGTTATCTAGAGAACTGATTTCCAAAGGTGTAGAGTAGGTTTTATAGCTATGATTTTTACTCCCACATCTTCCCTGAGTAGGTGACACTATGCAGTAGTTAACCAGAGGAAGAGTGGGGGAACGAATTTTGGCCATTTATGTGGTGGCCACAGTGGCTGCAGTAAAATGAATCAGGGAGAGCTTAATTAATAGATATGATTGGATGCGTAGTCAGGAGTAAGATTTTGATAATTTTTGAAATTAATTTTAAGAGCAATATGAAACCATTTGGAGAAGAGGAATGTACGTGCTAATTTACATTTTATGAAGGTTATTCTGGCTGCTTACCATGAGAAGGTTGGAATTTGAAGGTGTAAAAGGAGGGGTGCAGAGAGATGAAAGTGACTTAGTAGGCTAGGCTGGTAGCAAGGGAGATAGAGGAAAGTGCATGAATTTGAATTGGAGACATATGTTGAAAGTAGAATCAATAAAGACTTTTTTATGTTCCAACAATCTGACTGCCTTTGGTTCTTTAGTTACCTTCCATAATGCTGTTTTGTGTCTACTGTTTTCTTTCCCCTCTCCTCTTATGTCTAGCATGCAGACTCCCATTTATCTTTCAAGACCTATCTCAGAATCCTTCACTATCATAGCATTATTTAGGCTTATTTATTTAAGTTTTTATTAATTGCTTTTCTAGTTTAATCAGTTGTAATCAACCTTAGATTACAGGGTTAAGAAGTGAATGATTGATTATGAAATTGAAGTGTTGCAAAGGATTTTCATGTTAAACATAACTGAACTCCCAATCAAATCTGTGAGACTGCGTCCCTGCCTCATGTCCTTACACAAGAAAATAATTGTCCTCTAGAGGGTGCACATTACAAAGCCTCTGTGGTCAGATAAAACTGGTTTTGTACTAACATCAGACATACCCCTCCATCTGCTGGTCACAGGAAAAATTCATCTTGTGTTCATATATTTTTGATCTTTCTAGCACTATGCTCACTATAACTTTTTTCATTCTTTGGCCTTTATGAAATATTACAGATTTTTTGTGAGTATCTTTAAAAAAATTTACTCAGTATTTGGATTTAGAAACGACTCTGTTAATACTGTGTGTCTTTTTGTGTTTACTTTCATGTACTATTCTTAATATAACAGTCAACTTGCCTTTTGGAATAACTTGAAACTGATGGAAATACTTTTGTGTCTTAAAACAATGATTTTCATTATACTAATCTTTATGTTTTATAATCCTCATCATTAAATTGAATATCTTGGGACTATTTTAAACTCTTTGTTGACACAACTCCACAAAATAGCTGCTTTATTCCAATTTTCCTTTCTACTTTATTGTTTCAGTACTTAGAAGTGAATTTATGTGATAAAAGTCATATGAAGTTACATAAATTCATTTTCTTCTGATTTGTTATAAAGCTAAAGTATATTAATATAACTAAATAGCTATTGAGTAAGTGGAGTGCACAAAAAGCAAATATTCTTATTAATATACAATTATATTTAACTATGTATATATGTAGCTATATATATATATATTTAGCAATGTATATATGCTATATGCATATTATCACCCCAGGTAGTTAGGCCATATTAGAATAATGAAATTTAGACTTAAGGAGTAGAGAAAATTACATTACAGAACTTAAGATGAATAATTAGCATTTATGTAATAATTAGCATTTACAGTGATTTTTCTTGGGTTCCATGACCAACAAAAGGTTAACCACAACAGAATTGGGGCTCATTAACCCATTATTTCTTTGCATTTTGCTTTTCTGTTAATTCTGTGGAAAGTGTAGTTTTGATCTGAAAGTAAGTGATTCTGTTCTCCCCACTTGATTTTGACTTTTTTACTTTTTTTTTTAAATAAGGGTTAAGTATCAGTTACATTTTACCTATGTTTGCAAGGTTGTTTTGTGCAAATGTATGGTTTTCCATCTTAACAGTATTCACTTTTTACAGGGCAGTGTGTGGGTTTCTTTTTCATTGTAGTATCTCTTTCTAACAAACAGGAATACTCTGAAGATAGTAACTCCGAGCCAAATGTGGATTTGGAAAATCAGTACTATAATTCCAAAGCATTAAAAGAAGATGACCCAAAAGCAGCATTAAGCAGTTTTCAAAAGGTTCATATTTTTTCTGATTGATTCTGTGTCTTAAAGTTTATTTTTTTTAAATGATGTCTTAGATCAAATAAGTTCCAAGTGATTTTATCTCAGAAATGTGTTTTGGATACTGAGTGGTAATCCTATAAATAAGTTTGCATTATGCAGCACAAGCAAATATTTCAAAATGGATATCCTGTTTTTTCTAATCAAGCTGTCTATAGAGCAGGGCCATTGTCCTGAAAAGCTAGTGTGGTTCTGGACAAAGGAAATCAACATGAATGATCAATAGGTATTACCCCTGCAATTTTATTCCTTCTTCGGGGACAGATCACACAGGTGTGGTTTCAGTGTTAAGTAAGGTGATTTCTTGACTATTGATACACTTTTGGATTATTCTTATCAATGGATTATTCAGATGGGGAAAAAAAGGATTTAAGGGACTATATAATAGTCAAATAGTAGTTCTTAATATTTGATGAAGTAACTTAAAAATTAGCTCACTTATCCTTAAGCGTTTTAAGACTCGTTTCCTTTTTAAAGCCTTTAAAAAATGGCATTGAGAAATGGAATTCTTGGGGAAACCTTCTTAATTCGTATGATGGAAAACTAATTCAAAACAGACATTGTCATTAGAAAATAACATTAACATTTTTGTTAGGCTAAAAGTGTCTTCTATTTTTTAGGTTTTGGAACTTGAAGGTGAAAAAGGAGAATGGGGATTTAAAGCACTGAAGCAAATGATTAAGATTAACTTCAAGTTGGTAAGATTTGTTTTGAGGGGAATTAAACTAATAATGAAATGAATTCTGTAAGTAAAAACCACATGGCAACAAAATGGCATTATATCTACCTCTTTAAAATAATTCTGTTGATACATTTCCGTATTTAGCCTAGCTTTCATTTGTGACTACCACAATACTAAGTAAAAAACATTCTGCAAAGAAATCAAACTTTTTTGAAAGCTTATCCTTTAGATACTCAGACAGTGTTTGGCTTCCTTATTAACAGGACTTTTCCAAAAACTATTGTTTATTTTGGAATTTTAAAATTTTACTTTGTATTACAAGGAGTTCCTCTTCCACTGATAAGGACAAAAACCTTAGCATTATTCTTGACTCCTGTCTTTGTCTCTCACCCCTCAAATAATCCATTGGTAATTCCAGGTGTCTTTATATCTTTTAAAAATATATCCAGTATCTGACTGCTGCTTAACCATTTTTATCTCTATTACTCTGGTTCAAACCAACATCATCTCTCACCTGGATTATTTCAGTAGCTTCTTCTATGCTTGCCTTATTAACAGTCTATTCTTCACAAGCAGCAGGGTGATCCTTTTTGGTTTTGATTTTGTTTTTAGAGTGATCCTTTTAAAATGTAAGTGAGGCTGTGTCATTCCTTTGCTCTAAATCTTCTAATGGTTCCCACTCTCCTTAATAAAATCCAAATCCTGGGGTATCTGGCTGGCTCAGTCAGTTAAGTGTATGACTCCTGATTTTGGCTCAGGTCCTGATCTCACAGTTGGTGAGATCGGTTTGTGAGTTCAAGCCCTGCATCAGGTTCTGCATAGAGTGTTGAGCCTGCTTCATATTCTCTCTCTCCCTGTCTGCCCCTCCCCTATTCATGCACCCTCTCTCAAAATAAATAAATAAAACTTTAAAAAATAATAATAATAAAATAAAATCCAAATCCTTACCATGACCTATAACACCCTACATCATCTTACCCTTTCTGATCTTATTTTCTCTGTATGGCTTCCTTGCTGTTCCTCCTGTCATCCTAAGGATGCGCCTACTCATAAACACTTGTATTTGCTATTTCCTCTGCCCCAAATGCTCCTCTGTAATAGTCGTATGGCTCTTTTCTTCATTTGATCAGATCTCTATTCGGTGTCACCATATATCAGGATGGCCTCCCTCTGGACCACCTTATGTAAAATAGCATCCTTCTCATCATCACTTACATTCATCTTACCCTGCTGTTTTTTTTCTTTGAATATATCACCACTTAATTGCCTTTCTGCTGCCCTCATCCCCATGGGTGGTAAGGTCCATGAGAGCAGGACTTTGTTTTATTCACTGTTATATTCCTACCACCTGTAGTAGTGGCTGGCATTCAGTAGGTACTCATATATGTTGTAGAAGTTGTAAATAATCTGGAACTGTCATGACATTGTACCCTCATAGAATGGTAGTCTTCAGGAGTGCAGGGTAGAGGTGGAGGGGAAAAAAATGGTTAGACAAGAGGACTAGTGACAGGTGTAAACCTTAAAATCACTAAGGGTAGAGGAACTTTTGAGAAGCTTAGAGAGCAGAGGTAAACACTTGCTTCTGTGGCAGATGAAAGGATAGCTGGTAATCTGTTACCACTTTCTTTTTCTCCTGTCTCTAATTTCTCATATGTCTCCTCCCTGTCACCGTTAACTTCTCTGTCCCTTCTGTTTGAAATTGAACTCCCTGAATTGACTGTTACTTTTGTCCAGGTAACTTCTGCTAATCTTGCATCCTGTTCTTCTTGCCATATTCTCACTTTGGCATCCTCAGCTACCTTTAGTAGTAGAAGCCCTCCATGACATTTACAAAAACTATCCACAAAATATTTTAGCTCATTCTTCACCCCCCAAAATATCAAGACTATTCAAAACATTTTAAACAGTAATAAGTATGTTGTCGATTGCTTTTCAATATCATTAAAAAAGGAAAATGTCTGTCTTGCGTTTACCCAAAGAATATGTTGCACAAAGCCCTTGTGCTTTCTTTCCATTTATTATTTGTGAAAATATTAAACACAAATACATACTATATTTAAATCAATAGCTTAGATATGGGAGAATCATCAGGTGTCTCAAGGGATAGAGATTTTGATTAAGTAATTTTAGTGACATTAGAACCTCATTGTTCAACTCTTAAGATTCTACGATTTGAGGAGCCCCTGGGTGGTTCAGTTGGATAAGTGTCTGACTTTGGCTCAGGTCATGATCTCACAGCTCGTGAGGTTGAGCTCCGCGTTGGGCTCTCTACTGACAGCTCAGAGCCTGGAGCCTGCTTCAGATTTTGTGTCTCCCTCTCTCTCTCTGCCCCTTCCCTGCTTTCACTCACTCTCTCTCTCTCAATCAAAAATAAACATTAAAAACATTTTTTTTTAAGATTCTATGATTTGAAATAATACAATAGACCCTATAGAAATCAACTTTCTTAACATACTAGCAGTAGTTTAGTGTTTGAGCCCATTTAAATATATGCTACCCATAAAACTTGATCTTACCATTTTACCTTGAGCCAAGATGGTAAGCAAGTAAGGGAAAGGATTATTTGTATTTTGTGTTATTTTTGCCTGCCTTCCTTTTCTATCTTTTATTTGCTCAAACAACATCTGTGAATAAGTTGTGTTTTATAAGAGTAGTTTGAGCTTCCACCCCTCAGTTTCTAGTTGGATTCAGAATAGGACCCATGTTGCCATGTGAAGGTTTTGAGCAATAAAAAGTTAGAAGGGTTTTGTTATCAACTGCTCTGTGTTAACTGCTGCAATTTACCTGATCTTCCTGTAGTCTTTAATTACAGTAACAGAATTATTGAAAAATGAGCTTTAAAGTTATTAGAGTATAAAGGAATGAATTAAAAACGAACTTTCTGCTAAAATCCTATTTCTAATTTGCCTTTCGCCATAAGATATGTTCTGTAATTTGGGTTTTAACAGTACTAGGATATTACCTATTATTTACCCTCACATAGTACTGACATATTTGGAAATACAAGTGGTTTGATTTATATATATATATAACTACATGTATATATAACTAAAGTTTTTCCCTTGTTCTGTCCATTTTTTCCCCCCACCCCAACTACTGTTTTCTTTTTTTGTAATTCCATTCTTGCTTAGGTTTCAGGGAGTCTTCTCATGTTTTTTTGTCCCTCATGCTGTATCCCAGGGCAGGACATAGTCATAAGCAGGAAAATTACATTATCATTTTTCATCCTAATAAACACATGTGGTCGTTAATCAAGAAAAACACTGTATCTGCCAGTGTCCTACCTCCCTGATTAAAAGTGGAGTAGAACCCAGTAAAAAGAGGGATTAATAGCAGTAGGAGATTGTCAGGACTGTGGATTCAGGCTATCAGATTAGACTCATAAATGGACTTCTATGGTATACTTTTTTTTTTTAATGTTTATTTATTTTTGAGAGAGAGAGAGTGAGCAGGGGAGGTGCAGAGAGAGGGAGACACAGAATCCAAAGCAGGCTCCAGGGTCCGAGCTGTCAGCACAGAGCCTGATGCGGGGCTCGAACTCACCGAGTGTGAGATCATTACCTGAGCCAAAGTCAGACGCCCAACCGACTGAGCCACCCAGGCGCCCCTTCCACGGTATACTTTGAGGGATGATAGGCCATTCGCCAAAATACTTAAGTGATTGAAATTTCAGGGGTAGTTCCTTATTTCCTCTGATCTCTCATGTTTTCTTGGAATAACCACAGTAGTGCAAATAGTCCTGCAAGGAATAGCAACATTAGCTATATCTGCTATTGAGTAGAGCCTTGGGTGGGAGGACTTTTCTCAATAGTGGGATGAGTACCTGGGCTTGAAAAGTTTCCTTCACCTCACATTTTACCGTTGAGCCAACCAATAATGAATGGAGAAAAGAAACATACCACTATTGTTGGAGAACTTTCTCATCAAGGGGTAAATCTTCAGAAGAGGATATAGCTGATATCTGTGTAGTTGAGACCCAAGGCATTTGAAAAGTTGGATTTATTTATATTTTTTGGTTTGTGAATATTGTAGTAGTTCTTATGATTTCAATAAATGTACAATGAGAACATATCTGAAATTTTGAAAATTTGTAAATTGTAGTCTTTCATAGGCTAACTTCATAAATTTGGTTCATGTGTCCCAGTGATTTAGAAATTTCAAATTTAAGCTAAAATGTTTATAGCGTTTCTGTCATACATACTTTCTCTATCGTAAAACCTTATTTTTCAATTATGTAGTAATATGTACTATAATCTTAATTGTATAGAAATTTTCGTGCATAAATACATATCTAATAATGCATTTTTCTTCCCTCATAGACAAACTTTCCAGAAATGATGAACAGATATAAACAACTATTGACCTATATTCGGAGTGCAGTCACAAGAAATTATTCTGAAAAATCCATTAATTCTATTCTTGATTATATCTCTACTTCTAAACAGGTTAGATTCTGGTTGTTCCTTTTAGTACTTATCAATGTGTTGTTATTTATACTAAAGTCTTTGTTCTTTTTTTTTTTAAATAAGATCTAGAGGTTCTAGTTAAGCAATTATGCCAGTCAGTAAAGTGCTTTAGAAATAATGTACTCTATATTGTTTTCTTATAGTACTAATTATGCAATATTAAAATGTAATAAGTAGCTTAATCTCTTCAAATAATATCTTGAGATACCAACATAATCTGCACACAACTTTTGTAGACTTAAACTCCCGTACAGTTACTATTATAGTTTGTTTCAACAAACTCCATCACCACCTCAGTTAGATTTGTGTAGATTTGATTAACTACAGATCCTTGAAGGGATACCCTGTACTCATATTAGTACTTGGCATTGCCATTAGGTGTTTAGTAAATTCTTTTGTAAAGAATGGGTGGATGATGGATGACGAAAGGAACAGTTAATGATGAGGAAACTACAGTGGACCTTGGGAATGATAGTGCTTTTGCTATTCCAGATTCTGGTTATTAAGAAAAGCAATGATGATGTTATTATATTGCTAAGGGAATTTTTAATTGGATTGTTTGTTCGTATTCTTTTAAGCAACATAGTCCTAAGTTTCAGCTTTCTTAAACCATGGTATTTTAGCACAAGAAGTATTCTCTGTCATTTAGGATTTCTTAAAACATTTGATATTTTTTGTGTTCATAATAAAAAATGTTCATCTCAGAATCTCTTTGATTCTTTTCTACTCGATGTCATTTTTATTTCTTGAGGTAGTTTATTACTTTTATGCTTTATATCTAAAATGTATGTAATGGAAATAGAGAAAAATAAACTTAAAATTGACCCTTGAACAACATGGGGGCTAGGATGCCAACCCCTGTCCCTCCTACCTCACAGTTCAAAATCTGCGTATAACTTACTCCTCAAAAACTTAACTACTGGGGTGGCTCAGTTGGTTGGGCATCTGACTTCATCTCGGGTCCTGATCCCATGCTTCGTGGGTTCGAGCCCCGTGTCAGGCTCTGTGCTCGTAGCTCTGAGCCTGGAGTCTGCTTCAGATTCTGTGTCTCCTTCTCTCTCTGCCCCTTCCCTGCTTGCACTCTGTCTCCCCAAAATAAATAAATACTAAAAAACAAAAACAAAAACAAAAACAAACTTCTAATAGCCTGCTGTTGACCAGAAGCTTTACCTGTAATATAAACAGTTGATTAACATACTTTGTATGTTATGTATATAGTATATTCTTTTTAAAAAAAAATTTTTTTTTTAACATTTATTTATTTTTGAGACAGAGACAGAGCATGAACGGGGGAGGGGCAGAGAGAGAGGGAGACACAGAATCGGAAGTAGGTTCCAGGCTCTGAGCCGTCAGCCCAGAGCCCGACGCAGGGCTCGATCTCACGGACCGCAAGATTGTGACCTGAGCCGAAGTCGGATGTCAACCGACTGAGCCACCCAGGCGCCCCTGTGTATAGTATATTCTTACAATAAAGTAAACTAGAGGAAAAAAATGTTATGGAGAAAATTATAAGGAAGAGAAGATACATTTATGGTACTGTACATTTATGGGTACTGTATCCAAAAAATCCACATATAAGTGGACTCGTGCAGTTCAAACCCATGTTGTTCAAGGGTCAACTGTATATGTTTTATTAAAACATTAGCACTTAATGGCACTAATTCTAGAGTTGTTACATATCAAAGGGATTTTCTTAAGTGAGAAAATATTTTCTGGGTTTTAAAACCAAGTCTCCTCAAAACATTTTTGGTACACTGTAAATGTTATGCCAGATGTTAGTGGGGGGGATTAATTTTAAAACTTTAAGATTGTGTGTTGCCTCATGCTACTATATGTAAGCTTTTTGTCTTTTGAAAGTAAGAATAGGTATTGGGTGGGGGATACTCAGCTTATTCAGTATGCCATCAGCAGTCGTGAATAAATAGGCAGCCTTTTCTGAAAGTATTAAATTTTCCTGTCCTCATGGCCCTCTTACCTCTTGATCCTATTAAGTAGAGATCTAGAGAATCAGATATTCAAACAAAGGCAGAGCCCAGTGTGGGGAGAGGAGGGTGGGTAGGGGAGCTTATTGTAATGCAAAACAAAGGGTAAGTTCCATCAAAAAATGTCACACTCAGACTTGTGAATTGATGGTGTTTAGACATAGCTCAAATTGTGCTAGATTTTTCCCTCTACCCAACCCTAGCACTTTACCAGTAACCTAAGAGTTGTGTAGTTGAGTTACTTGATAGGTTACATTTATAGAAGAAGTTTTGAAGGGATCTTACTTTTCTTTGTTTCTTTAGCTATTTGCCTAGTGTTTGCCATGTGGTAGGTACCAAATGAGAGTTTAGTGAATAAGATACACACTATTAACAATAGTACAAGTAGTTCAGTGTGCATGTCATTCACTTCCATCAATATAAAATGAGTTATTAGATTGGAAAGGACAAACCTACACTAAGAGCATTAGATATTTTCTGGGTTTTATTTTTCAAAAACATTAAAAACAGATCTTGGCACTTTTTACAAATTTGGTCTCTATTTTGCTAAGGTTTTGTTAAATAGTAGGATGTCACAGACATTCGGAAACAGATAGTGTATCTTATGTATTATTAAAGTTCAAAGATGCACTTTTAGTTTGCTCAAATTAACTTTATTAACAGGTACAAATTTGCTGTTTACAATTATAGAATTCTGATTTTTTATGTCAGATGGATTTACTGCAGGAATTCTATGAAACAACACTGGAAGCTTTGAAAGATGCTAAGAATGATAGACTGTGGTTTAAGACAAACACAAAGGTAACAATTACAGTTACTTACTTTTTTTTTTTTTTTGAAGAGTGGGAGGGTATCCTTAATAAACTCTCCTAAAGATTCATACCTTTTTCTTTTGAAATCTTTTAATTTCAATAAGTATGTTCTTTTACAGCTTGGGAAATTATATTTAGAACGAGAAGAATATGGAAAGCTTCAAAAAATTTTACGCCAGTTACATCAGTCCTGCCAGGTAGGATTCTCTTACTTTTTCTTAATATTTCTTCATAATAAAAAAGCATTAAAAAATTGTATTTGAAACTTTGGTTTAGGGGCGCCTGGGTGGCACAGTCGGTTAAGCGTCCGACTTCAGCCAGGTCACGATCTCGCGGTCTGCGAGTTCGAGCCCCGCGTCAGGCTCTGGGCTGATGGCTCAGAGCCTGGAGCCTGTTTCCGATTCTGTGTCTCCCTCTCTCTCTGCCCCTCCCCCGTTCATGCTCTGTCTCTCTCTGTCCCAAAAATAAATAAACGTTGAAAAAAAAAAAAGAAAAGAAACATTGGTTTAGGGATGTTTTTGTTCAAACATCATCCCAAAAATAAAATTTGGTACATAAGATATGAAAAGGCTCATTCAAAAAAGAATTTCTTATTTATTTTGAGAGAGAGAGAGAGAGCGTGTGTGCATGAGCTGGGGAGGGGCAGAAGAAGGGGGAGAAAGAGAAAGAGAGAGAGAGAGAGAGAGAGAGAGAGAGAGAGAGAGAGAATCCCAAGCTGGCTCCACACTCAGCATGGAGCCCAACGAGGGACTCAGTCTCATAGCCATGAGATCATGACCTGAGCCAAAATAAAGAATTGGATGCTCAACTGACCAAGCTAGCCAGGTGCCCCTAAAAAGCTCATTTTTTTCTGAATATTAAGTTTCTTCCTGTTTTGATCCTAATTTCAGCCATTATTTTTGTGGACTGAGACAACAGATATCAATAAAAAAATACTCTAGTCATTAATATTTACTAAGAATAAGATAGACCCTGTGAAAATTAGAAAAGAATATTAAAGGCATATATAATAAAGATATTTTATATTCAAGTTTATAATATATGAATCTTTTGTGACAACTGTCCTTTAGAACTTCCTATGATGCTAGAAACATTCTTTTTCTGTACTCTCCAATATAATAGTGTCAGCTACATGTCATCAGGCAGTTAAATGTGGCTGAGTTTTTGATTTTGCTCAATTTAAATTTGAATAGCCACATGATCTGAACAGGGCACTTCTATAACTTTTTAACTATAGCTATAATTTGTGTTTTCTTTTTTGTCTTGATCAAAAGCTATTTGATAATTAAAGTTTGTGTGAAAATACTGTTTTAAATATTTTTAAGCTCCTCCAGTGCCTTGTACTATTATTTTAATTATATACGTTATTTCTGTGCATGGGAGCAAAGTTGGTCAGGAAAGTGTTCTAAATTAATCACCTGCATGTATTTTCATTAATATTTTTAGGTTATTTTAAAAAAAGAAAGTGTTTTTGTTTCATAGTAGTTTTGCTTCATAAAACAGATAAGTTATTTATGATCGGTTTCTTATGTACACATTCTTGAGAAAGTTTAGTCTGATGCGTAAACAACTGTGAGTTCAATTCCATGTGAAGTGGAAATGATAGAGAAGCCGTTTCTGAATGGAAGAGGATCTTCTATCTGATTGTAAATAGCATTATAATATAGCAGAGATGTATGCTAATCTGTGGGGTTTTTTTTTTTCCCACTTATTTTGAGAGAGCATGCAAGCAGGGGAGGGGCAGAGAGACATGGAGAGAGAGAATCCCATGCAGGCTCTATGCTGACAGCACAATGTGGGGTTCGATCCCACAGACTGTGAGACCTGAGCCAAAATCAGGAGTGTACACTTGACTGACTAACTTAGCCATGCAGGTGCCCCTATGATAACCTAGATGTACAAATCGTGTCTTACATATCATGTATTTTACTGTGGCTGTGATTCATTAGTGAATAAACAGAATTAAGTTGGAAGACCAAATAAATAATAAATTTTGGCTTTGTGTATGTCAGTACTTGATATTTATGATTATCTGACTATTGCCCATATGCTATTTTTCATGGCCTGCATTTTGTGGGCTTTTGGTCATTTTTCAAAGTTGAACCTTTGTATTCCTCTGACATCCCTCAGCAGAGTTAGTGCTTTTCTCTTCCATTCTTCTGGGCACTTGGCTCATGCTTCAACTAGAGTCATTTATATTGTAATTTATCTGTTGACAGAGTAATCTTCTAGCCTGTGAACTTTGGGGGGCTAGGAACTCTGGCTTATGTAACTTTACATTTCTCCAAGGCAGACCCAGTGCCTGATACCAGGAAGGCACTTGAAAGCGCTTTGTGATAAAATCAGTGAATATAAAATTGTGACGATTTGGGGAAGACCATAAAGAACCTCCTAGATAGAAACAAACATTATAACATTTTATACATTAAAAAATTACTTCTGGTTACTTACTCCTTATTGAATGACTAGAAAATCCAAAAGATGTGTGCTTTCCTTTTTGGCTCTTCAAGTTAGTGTTCTTGGTGTTCTAGATCTCAAACGTTATAGTGCATTTTCACACAAAATTCATATTATAAATGTAAGGATCCCAGGCTAACTCAAATAAAAATGTCTAGATTGTGAATTCTATTTTGACTAAAGTTCATTATTTGCTTTCCTAGACTGATGACGGAGAAGATGACCTGAAAAAAGGTACACAGTTATTAGAAATATACGCTTTGGAAATTCAAATGTACACGGCACAGAAGAATAACAAAAAACTGAAAGCACTCTATGAACAGTCACTTCACATCAAGTCTGCCATCCCTCATCCACTGATCATGGGAGTCATCAGAGGCAAGTTTTGTTTGGAGAAGGGTGGGCAGCGTCCCAGGAAGTTGTCATTGTATATGACTGAATGACTAGGAAGGTTGTTCGTGTTATAGTGAAAATAAATGGCGAAGTAGTAAAATCATTGAAATGATCTAGTCTTAGAAAGAAATTAGGATGAAATTTTGTCTTTTAAGATTTTACATTAGTGAAATATTACTAACAGAAAATTTACCATTAGAAGTCCTACTCTTGATGGGCACCTAGCTGGCTCAGTCAGTTGGGCATCTGACTTTGGCTCAGGTCATGATCTCACAGTTTGTGAGTTCGAGCCCCGTGTCGGGCTCTGTGCTGTCGGTTCAGAGCCTGGAGCCTGCTTCAGATTCTGTGTCTCCTCTCTCCGCCCCTCCCCCGCACATGCTCTGTCTTTCTCTGTCTCTCAAAAAAATGAATAAATATTAAAAAAAAAAAAAAAATTTAAAGAAGTCCTATTCTTGAATTGTAATGATGTATATAAAATTACTTTCTGCCTCAACTGAGAATAAAGATTTGCAAATGCTTGTTTGATGTTTAATGAAGAGCTTGCTTTTTAGAAAGCATCCTGGGGCCAGTATAGAATTAAAAGACTGGAAAGCCACTATCACAGTTTTCCTGTGATTTTTATCAAGTATTCAGTCTTACTACAGAACTGAAAATGCCCTCTTTTATCCTATTTTATTTGCAGAATGTGGTGGTAAAATGCACTTGAGAGAAGGTGAATTTGAAAAGGCACACACTGATTTTTTTGAAGCCTTTAAGAATTATGATGAATCGGGAAGTCCAAGACGAACCACTTGCTTAAAATATTTGGTGTTAGCAAATATGCTAATGAAGTCAGGAATAAATCCATTTGACTCACAGGAGGTATGTGTGTGCTCTAAATATTCATTTCTGTCAGCTATCTTTTGTAGAAATAAATGTTAATCTTTCTTTGTGTTAACAGTTTTTTGTTTTGTTTTTTTTAACTGCTTAGGCCAAACCGTACAAAAATGATCCAGAAATTCTAGCAATGACAAATTTAGTAAGGTAAGATTCTATCTCTCAGTTAAGGTAAATTTCCTTAAATCGGTGAATAGAGGGGAAAGTGGAAGAGATATTTTTTTTTTTTAATTTTTTTTTTTTTCAACGTTTATTTATTTTTGGGACAGAGAGAGACAGAGCATGAACGGGGGAGGGGCAGAGAGAGAGGGAGACACAGAATCGGAAACAGGCTCCAGGCTCCGAGCCATCAGCCCAGAGCCCGACGCAGGGCTCGAACTCCCGGACCGCGAGATCGTGACCTGGCCGAAGTCGGACGCTCAACCGACTGCGCCACCCAGGCGCCCCGAGATATTTTGAGAATTCAGTTAATATTCCAAAGTTTGTGAAATTTTTCTCTCTTAAAGTCATTTATTCAGTTTCTGTTAGTCATAAGATTTTATGAAGTATAGTATTGGCTTCTTTTTCCCCCCTGTTATCTACATGCTTTGTGTGTATGCTGTTTTCAGTACAAAACTGATTATAGCTATTTTAAAACAATTTCAGTGTTTGCTGTTTCAGCCTGCCTTAATCCAAAATGAAATTATGAATTGGTCCACATAAGTCATAAATATTCAGCAAGACCGTGTCTTTACTCACATATTTTCTCAATTGACAAGGTAAAAAAAAATCATCTAAAAAGTTTACCTCAGGTAATTTTCAAAGATGAGGAGCAGAGGGTTATATTGATAAGAAATCCAAGGATTTTTTGATGACTTCTATGGTGGGTAGCAACTGAAAAACCTGCTATGATCAATTAATATTAAATAAAATTATAAAAGATGAAACAAAGCAAAAAGCCTAGAAAAGAAGGCCTACTTTTGCAAAAGAAATCAGTGAACAAGAAAAATTTTCCTCTGGGCTGGGAATACATGGAGCCTAGGTTTCATCAAGTCTTTTGTTTAGATTGTGCAACTGAGTTTACCAAAGCAGGAAGATTATGATTAGGATGTAGGGTAGGGTGGGCTTTTTTGCATATGTATGTGGATAACTTAAGTGATCAGATACTCTTTCAATAGTCTTTTTTGATTTAAAAGTACTGTTAGACTATAAATTATGAGTCACCCATATATAAATTTTATATACTTGGAGAAAATAGCTTATTACATGATATTGTCTAAGTTCCTATGTAAAATGTCCTCATTTACTTTGTTTGGCTATGAGTTTTATAAATTACCAGGTTTATTTAAAGAAACTTTAATTTTAACGATAAAAAATAAGAATGATTTTATTTTTCTTTTAAGGGGACTAGGAATAGTTAGGAGATAAGAACTCTAAATTGCAACATCAAAAAATCAATTTCTTTTTTATTGTTTATTTAGTCTATTTTAATACATATTTGTTGAATTTGATTTTAGTTATGAAAGGAGATTTCTCCATCTTTATTTCAGATGGTTTATTCCATCAACATGATTTGGTTAGAGATTCACTTCATAATACTTCAGAAAAATGTTTTTAAGTTAAGTTGCTAAACAACAGTTTAAGCTTTTAAAACCCTTAAAGAAATATTGAGGAAGAGTTTTGCCCTAGACGTTAATATTTCATCTAAATTAAATTGATTAAATACATTAAAATGGATTAAAGGACTTAATTATCAGACCTTTAAAAAATAAGCAATATTTATGTTTACTATATCATACAACATATTCCTCTGTATTAATATAACCTCTATATTGGAACTCAAAAACTTATTTTAATGGAAAATTTTGACCCAAACAAGTGGCCTGTGGTGTGTCCCACACTTTGTATAAGATTTTTTTTTAAGTCACTTAAACAATGGAACAGTGTCTCTTGGTTAAAATATGCACATGTGCAAGTGTTTCACAACTTGAATATATCCTCCTACAGCATATTACAATAATGTATTTGGGGTAGGTGAGAAAGTAATGCTTCCTAATTTTATCTTCCTAGTCAGTTGCCAGCAGACTAGAGGAAAATAATTCCTGTTGAAGCACTTGAGTCACCTGCCCCTTACATGAAGTTACATTGTGACCCACCAGATGGAAGCACAGCAGAGGGCGTGCAGAATGGCTGATGATATGTCTTACATATAAAGCAGACAGTGGTGCCATATCCAGAAGGTTGGCTTCTTCCTTCTCAGCACCTTTAGCAATCCCCGTAGTGCCCTACAGAATTAATTTAAGAGTAGATGCTAGACACCTCAGAGAATTATGAACATAAATCAGCCTTTGGCCTTCTGCAGCAGGGTCCATCACTCTTCTTTAGTGTGCGTGTCCCATTTGGTGCTAATTACCTGCCACTGACGTTTCTGTTGTATAACTCAGTGGAACTTTAAGGCTAGAGAAAATTAAGAATTAGATGTTCCCTTTGCGAAGTTTTAGCAGTTGCTGGTAGCTTTCTAGAAGATAAAAATTAGGAAGCTGCATTTCTGAATAATCTTCAGGGAGGATATACTGTCTTATTTCAAAGACAAGATCCATACTGTTGCATGCTGACCTGGTTTCTTAGGGATTAAATGTTAAATGCACAATTTAATTTGAAAGTATCAAGCATTAAACAGTTATTAAACTTGTCGGTTTTTAACAGTGCTAAGATTTTGGGAAGACTTTAATGAACTATATATAAATATAGTATATGACCCTAAAAGGTTTATTTAATCTTTCTTTTATAAAACCAAAAGCATTAAAAAAGAAATTCATTTTGTTTGCAGAAGGATGTGTGTGTGTTTAACTCTGATTTCTATGGCAGAAACTGTAACGTAATTTAGATTTTTGCATATAAAAATCAAGAAGCAGTCTCTTAAGGTAATATGATTTAATACATGACTTCCTCATGTTTGACAAGATTTATACCTTTCTTTTTCTGTTAGTGCCTATCAGAATAATGACATCACTGAATTTGAGAAGATTCTGAAAACAAATCACAGCAACATTATGGATGATCCTTTCATTAGGGAACACATTGAAGGTAAATTCTTTCTGCTAAGTGAATTCAGTTACCTTCTGTGCCACTGTCAAACAGGACTTCTTAATGGAAAGGCATGGAATCAAACCAGTTTTCTTCTATGTATTGTCAAGTATAGAAACGCTTCTAAATGCTGTCATAGAATAGGATATTATTTAAAATTATAAAGCTATTTAAAAGAAATCATTCACCAGTTTCATGCTATTGAATAACATAATCAAGTTCTCATGTGATGTCCATTTCACTTAAGGTGGCTGTCCCTTTTATCTTTTTATTCTAATTTAGATATTATTGCATGTTTATTACTGATACTTAGTATCAGTATCAAAGTTAATTCTTAGGATTTGTTTTCAACAAGTAACAAAAGCTTTTAAACATAGTCCTCTATGGTTGATGGCCTTGATGCATTTACTTTGAAGGGTAGGCTAATATTGTACAAGTAAGTGTATGAGATTTTTTTTTCTGTTGGATTAACAAAGACAAAAATCATTCCTTGTTCTGGGGCCTCTTTTGTACCTCCAGTGTTCCCACCTGTTTTGGAGCTATTTGAGGGTTTTTAAATGACCATTTGGAACAACTCATTCAAATACTTAAATTCCAGATGCATCAGGAAAATCCGAAGAATACTTTGGAAGTAATGTTCTCTTTTCCCCACCTTCCTTTCTCTTTCATTCGGACAGAATTTTAAAAGTTCTTGTATGAAGCTAGAATGATACTACACTCGGTGGATATAGAAAAGTTTAGAAGCCTTGTGCATGAACTCCAGTCTGTTTATTTGTTTTTTAAAGACACTTGTCTGTGAAGAAACTGGAGAAGATCATTTTATAAAATATAATACTGTAGATTTTAAGAGAGCATAAAATAAAGGACTTGGCTGGCATGAATCAGAGCTTCTTGAAAAATATGTTAACTATAGAGGAAATGATGAGCAGTGTGGAGTATTAGAAGGCAAGAGAATATTTTAGATAGCATCACAACATAAACAAAATCGGGGAGGTGGGAATGAGAAAAAACGTGGAAAGTAGTCTCTAATCTTATTGTGCATTTATTGGATCCAAATATTTTTAGATCCAAATACCTTATGTCTGGTGTGCCTGGCTGGCTCATTCGGTAGAGCATGTTGCTCTTGATCTCAGGGTGATGAGTTTGAGCCCGGTATTGGGCATAGAACTTACTTAAAAGAAAACAAAAAAACCCAAATACCTTATGTTCTTGTCAGGCAGAAAGATGTATTTTGAGAAGATAAATGATATAGTTAATTAATGTGATTTAGAAGTGCATAATGTTTCATGAAGATATACATACAGACTATTAAATACAAGTTTATTATTTTCATTTTTGTCTTTTCTTTCAGAGCTTTTGCGAAACATCAGAACACAAGTGCTCATAAAATTAATTAAGCCTTACACAAGAATACATATTCCTTTTATTTCTAAGGTACTTATATTCATGAATCTTAATATTTATAATTTTTAGTTTATAAATGCAGTGTACCTATCTTCCATTTAAAAAATGATTCTTAGGGGGCGCCTGGGTGGTGCAGTCGGTTGAGCGTCCGACTTCAGCCAGGTCACGATCTCGCGGTCCGGGAGTTCGAGCCCCGCGTCGGGCTCTGGGCTGATGGCTCAGAGCCTGGAGCCTGTTTCCGATTCTGTGTCTCCCTCTCTCTCTGCCCCTCCCCCGTTCATGCTCTGTCTCTCTCTGTCCCAGGAATGGATAAACGTTGAAAAAAAATTTTTTTAAATAATAAAAAAAAAATGATTCTTAGTAACATTTTGTAATAGTACATTCTTAAAATACAGCATAACTTAAGGGCTTTCCTTTTAATATAAATTTTTCTGTATTGGCATAAATTGAGTTAATAGTAAAGAGAAATAAGGAATCATTACAGTTCTTTTTAAAGATTTCTTCAGCCTCAGAGAACATTGTAGAAGACAGAGTAGTGGCTGAAGTATATGACTGATGTAGTGTTAACCCAACCACAATAAAATTGTGGTAGGAATATACTTGAAAAATTACAGAGTTAAATTTTATCAGACTATTTTCTCAGAAATATTTTGAAGTGATAATGGAATTTGTTTTACATTTTCTTTTCACTAAATCTCCTTTTTAAGTGGTGGGAGTTAATTTAAAATCAAAATAATTATTATCATGAAGTCTTTAAAGAAGTTAATTAGTAGAATTATAATGAGTCTTTTTTCTTAGGAGTTAAACATAGATGTAGCTGATGTGGAGAGCTTGCTGGTGCAGTGCATACTGGATAAGTAAGTACTTGGCTATTTCTTGTCACAAAATGTTTAGGACCATAACATTTGAATAATGGGAGCAAAGGTAGCAATGAAATTCTTGAGTTTTCATGAAAAGCACCCTCTGGCTATTATTTTCTGTTAAAACAGATACGTAGGTATGCATGGTGGTTTTTTGTAAATGAATGAGCATATTAAGCCCTTGATCTCTGAAAAAGCTATAAATGTTTTCAGAAAGATTTCTCAGGTGCGCCTGGGTGGCTCAGTTAGTTGAGCATCTGACTTTTGATTTCGGCCACACTCATGCTCACAGTTTGTGAGTTCAAGCCCTGCATTGGGCTCTGCACTGACAGCACCAAGCCTGCTTAGGTTTCTTTCTCCCTCTCTCCCTGCCCCTCTCCTGCACATGTGCACGCACTCGTGCGCGCGCACGCTCTCTCGCTCTCTCTCTCTCTCTCTCAAAATAAACATCTAAAAGAAAAGAAAAAGATTTCTTATTCAGCACATGATCCATATACAGCTAGAGCGTTTTTTAATGAATAGTATTTTTTTATGTTTTTAAAGTAGAAGGTGTGGTATGTAATTGTTTTGAAATTATATTTTTCTTAAAAGGAGTATGGTAATTTAAAGCTTTACAAGTTACATTTGCTACTGATTAATCAGTAAGTCTCTGCCTATTCATTTTTTTAATGTAACTGATGAAAAGTAGCTGAAATCTACTTTCTGTCTAGAATTTTAATAAGGTAACAAATAGTATAGCTAATCCTGAATTCAATCATTTAATGTAGGCAGCAGTTTTTTCTTTTACGTTTATTGATATTATAAATACTTTATGAAACAGTCCTAAAGATACACTTAGTGAAAACGGTTTGTAGACATGTCTTCTTTTATGTATTTATTTCTAGCACTATTCATGGCCGAATTGATCAAGTCAACCAACTCCTTGAATTGGATCATCAGAAGAGGGGCGGTGCCCGGTATACTGCACTAGATAAATGGACCAACCAGCTAAATTCTCTCAACCAGGCTGTAGTCAGTAAACTGGCTTAACAGAGAACAAGCTTTTAACAGACGTACTTAATGCAACAGTGCAGAGATGTAATCCTTAAAAGAACTGGGAATGGCAAAACTACTGTCGGTTGATGTGTCCTGAAAATTATTGGAGTTATGGCAGAAGTGCTTTTTTTGATCAACTGGTTTGTGTTTTGCTGCTGCATTTATCCCAAGAAAAACAGCTTTAATCTCCAGAAGAAAACCAAAATGCCATGGGATTTATGCTGTATTGACATCTTGCCCTAAACATACAACATCATAGTAATTTGTCATGGGCAACATGACCAGAGAGAAGATTTTTGTCATGATTTTAAATACACTGACATGTTACTGTTGGTTAAATTTAAACATGTTTTACCTGCAGAAATTCTCTCACAAATAACCTGCAATAACTTGAAATGCATACCCTTTTGAACACTTCCTTTTCTCATGTATAAATTAAAATGTTTGCTGCATTTTGCAAAATGTCAATTCTCCAAAAATGTGTCCGTATATTTCTGTACCTGCAGTGTAGTAAAGGTTTAGATGAAACCCCATAATTATGGTGGCATACTGTCACTTAGGTTTCAAGCAGCAAAATAAACAGTGCAGCTCAGAAATTGTAGTTTGGTTCTTGACGTGTTTTTATTACATTTGGGGTTTTTGTTTTGCTTTTTAGTACCTTAGAAATTTCAAATTATTTAATCTTCAGTTAATGATTTTTAAAAGCCTGGGAGCAAGTAAGTCGGTTATTTGCTTTCAAGCTTTTTAAAGTAGTCTTTATTGATAAAGTAAGGAGAACTAGTTTCTAACAAAACACTTGCATAGTACTTACTTTGACAGTGATGCTTTAAAGAAATAAAATTCTTTTTTTTTCTAAGAATGATATTCCTTTTTAAAAATAAATTCTAACTCTCAGAATGTTCACTTTAAACAAATATGCCAGAACATAGACAGCTAAATGAATGTTACCCTGTATAGTGATCATGCTGGAAAATTATTTCCTAATTCCAGCAGTCTACCATTGCTCAAAACCTCATGGGTTTTGCTCTTTTAGAATTGTATTCAGAGCTAATTTAAGTCATACACACTGTTAACTTTGTGATGCACAGTGTTTAAGAAAACAAAAAGTATTAAGCTTGATTTTTTTTTTTTAATTTTGTTTTTTTTATAGTTACCATCATTTGGCACCAAATGACTTTGGACAGTTTCCAAAAATTAATCTTTGAGGAAATAGTAGAAAGTATGTAACTGGCTTTGAAGGCGATCCCAAAAGAGTTTTAAAGGTATTTTGAGCAGTGGTAGCATAGTTAGGATAATGAACTGTGGCCTTCCAAGGTGACCACCTTAAAGGAGACACAGCTCATTTGAATGTATTGAGTTTTGGATGTATTTGTTTCATTTAAAAAAAAAAAAATCACATTATTTTATAGTGTCAAAAGGAAGAACTAAGATTAAGATAATTTCTTTGGTTTTTCTATTGCTTGTTATTATGTAAAAAGAAGTGAGTGGCAGTTCAGAAGGAAGACTGTTGTAACTGAGGAATGACAACCAAGAATTTTTGATCATTAAATCAGATTTTATAAACAGTGGAAAGAGCATGGACTTAAAACAAGGCATGCTTATTCGGTTTTGTCAAAATTTTACGAAAATATGTGATATATATTTATACTAAAACTATATAATCCTTAGATATAGGAAAGCAATCAGTTAATGTCTTTAGCAGATAAAAGCAGTATTAAATACAGGTGCAACTTGGAAATTGTAGAAAATTGAAAGAAAACGAAAGACAAATGTCTCTGGTAGGGAATAAAAAAGTTTAAGATATTATAAAATTATGTGTATTTTCTTCTCTTTTACATAAATCATTTGTGAAAAATGTGCTACATTTTTTTTACAGGAGTGATAATAATTAGGACTTATTTTTCAATATAATTTGGAGACCCTTTGTTACCCAAATAAAAATGACAAGTTTCTGTGCCTGTATTCAAATATGTATGCATGTGATAACTGTGGGAAAAGGCCCTGCTTAACTCTGAGTTGATGGAATTAGAATTTAAAGGATTTGAATGATACGATTTAACCTTTATGCCAACTTTCACAATGCCCAGTTTTCCTGTGATATCTTTGCCCCATGGCAGTAGTGCATCTTCCAGTTTGTAGAGAGAAAGCATGCACTTATTTTTTGGGGGGAAACTGGGCTAAGCTATAAAACAAATTATATAATGTAATTGTATGTATCACATAGGCTTTGTTTAATATTCCTGAAATACTAGTTCTTTTTTTAAAGTTATTTGCCACATTTGTTTCAGAACACAGGTTTTTGATACCCCTTAACAGTCTGACTAACTTAAAACGTTTTATTTTTTCCCATTAAACATGTTCTGTGTTCTTGTGCATCTTAAAGAGTTGAAATCTTTTTTTGAGATTGCTTATCAAAATATAACTAAATTTAAGGGAGCTAACAAATAAATTGGCATATTTTTAGCATTTTTAAATTACTGGTTAAATCTGTCCCTCTGTGAAAATTATAGTAACAAATAGTTTACATCATATTGTAATGTGTTTATCTCCTTTTTCTTTTACCCCTAAATCTGGGAAAACTCACTCCACAGCAAACTTTTGACTGCTATTTGAGGGGAATAGATAACTGCTATAAGAACTGGATTTCCACTGCTATAGCTCTTAATTTTTTTTAAGTAATCTCTATGCCTAACGTGAGGTTCAAACTCATGACCCTTAAGATCAAGATTTGCATGGTCTACCAACTGAGTCAGCCAGGCACCCCTAACACAACTTTTTTTTTTTTTTTAAGGTGAGATGAGTTTGTATGTACTAAGTATTTCATTTTCTTAATCACTAATCTTTATAATTCCTCAATAAACACAGGTAAGTAAACTTTTCTTTTGGAATGGGGATGGGGGTGAGGGTATCTAATCAGCATACAAAGCAGATTTTGTTGCTAAGAACCACTTGTTAGTTTAGTGCATAGGATAAAACATATTTGCCCAGTAGATTCCTTCTTAACTTTTTTAAGGGACTCAGAGACACTCAAAAACCATTTATTTACCAAGGCTGCTTTTTAAAAATAATTTGTTTTAAAATATTTTAGTTATTATTGTTTTAAATAAATCCAAAGTTTTCATTTGATTCCATCTTTAAAGTGAAACTTGCGCTTAAAAAACTAGTAAAGCTAAGAGTTTCATTCTTTATATGGGATTGATTCTTTATATAGGATTTATAAAATATGATTTTGAACTGAGATATTTTAACAAAATACAGAAGGAATTGACTTTTAGCTGTTTAGTTTCATAGTGTTAAAGAATACTATCTAGGTACATAGAATAAGATTCTGGGTGTTAGGTTTCAGAACTTGAAGCTCAAGGACTTTGGTCTTCATTTGTGTGACCAAAATCAAAAACTTTTTATGGAGGTTCTAATTGTGTCTGTATTAGGTTCTTCCGCACCCCCCCAAGAGCATTCTCTATTTTGATAGAATTATAAATGCGGTTCATTTGTAAGAACTTCTTTAATGTGGACATTAGAGATTCTTAACTTTTTCAATGCAAATATATCAAGTTCTGTTGATTCAAGATTATTAAATTTTACTGTGTATCTTTTAGCAAGTGTGTGCCCTTAATAGCATGGATTAGTCAATGAGATTTCAAAAGGTTTCACTTTTGGAATTTTGAGGCAAGTTAGAATAATAATGTCATTTGGAGAATTTTAAGTTTCATGATGATAACACAAAACAACTATAAATGACTAAATCACTGATTCTGAATATTTCTCAAAAATTCAGTATCAATTTGCTTTTGAATCTTGAAAAGATTTAACTTAGATAATGTCCCAAAGGAAACCAGTGTGTGGTTCTCTAAAAAACCAATGTGTGTTTTGCTTCTTTAGTGTCATGTTGTTTTAAAACCTGCGGGAATAATTAAAAATCTTGTGTCCTCAAACCATATGGCATCAGAGGTAGATGCCAGCTGTACTTTAAAACCCTGTAATAGGCAAAAAAGTAATTTATTAGATATTTATCCTACTATATAGAGCTAACTTTGTTTCCTCTTGGCTAGGATATTTAAACCTTGGTCAGGATTTCCACCTTAACGGCTGGCCAGTACTAGTGTGTGTGTTTACACTTATACATGTGAGAGTACATACAGGTGGAAATACAATATCTCATTCCCCAATCCATCACAGTAAAAATTTTTTTCTGCAGTTTCCATTACCTTATCACTTATTTCTGACTCATATATGCCATGAAAAGAATTTCCAGTGTACCGGGAACTTCTTTGTCATGACAAAGTTTCTCAGGGAAGTCAGTGTCCAAAGTTACAAAATGATCTAGAGGAATTAGGTTTTGCTTTTTAACTTTTGAAATAGGGTATTTTAAAATAAATTGATAAAAGTTGTTTTATTGGACATTATTCATCTTATGTGAATTTAGAGATTATAAAAGTAATCTAGAAGTTTTAATCGTCCCATGAAGTCAGAAGTTTTTGCGTGCTTAATTATAGTATTAATGGCATATTAATGCTGCTGAATAATTTTTGTTAAAGTGTTTGCCAATCTGTTTACTACAGTACTAAGTTTTTATGCATCTATTATAAATAACACTTTGAGCATAATTAATTTTCAATTAGATGTCAACTAAGAAATAGAGCAATGATAGGGAAAGTGCAAAATCATTTGGTTTTGCCACATGTTACATAGTTGGTTGTATTAGGAGTCTTCTCAGTGTTCTTTTTAAAACTAGCATTAAAAATGACATAAATTCCTTGAGCTTGTACTAACTGGTGGTAGAAAACAGGTTACTAGAAGCATGGCAGAAGATGTCTGTCTACCTGTAATTAGGAGTCCCACAAGTTAACACTGAGAATCGACTATTATGTGCAGGATGAGTCAAGATGCTTTATGACTTATGTATCAAGGAGTTTTGACTGGAAGTACACATTCTTTATTGGTAATACAAGTTACATACTCTACCTCTTAATATTTACTGTGTAAATATTAGTCTTGCCATCAGACCACAGTGGTTTCAAACAGTACACTTTATATTTGGTTGAGTAATTCAATACTGTAAACTTCTGTGAAATAGCTTTTAAATGTTTTAAGAATATTTCTCAGAAAATAGTGTTGAAAATCTTGTCCATTTGGCTTGAAATTCAGGGTTTAAATATTTTCCACTTTTAAGATTACCTTCTTGTTCTGCTTTGAAGCATTCATGGAGGAGTTGGCCTCTCCTGAACCCTGTTTAATGATCTATCCTGGAACAATTCATGTTGCAAACAAATGTCTCAGGAATTACTCCTTCAGTATAAAATTAAACATTTCTAAGCAGGAATTATGCCAAGAAGGGAAGTGGAGGATGAAATGTACTCTTCCAAATCCTTGTTATGGTGCTTTAAAATGAACCCTTTAAGAACTGCAGCGTCTAAGAAAGCACTTGTGAATTTATTATGTATCCAAAAATAATGGTCTCCAGTATAACTTTCAATCTAGTGGAATGGGCCAACCCTAATCTCAAAGTATGAAAATGCAATCAGACAGCTTTTGAAAGTCAAAAGAACTTCTAGGCTAAGCCTGCGGACAAGGTACCAAAGTAAAGGTAAAAAACCAATGTCCCTTTGCACACTGCAGATCCTTTGGTCCTCCAAGTTGTGGGAGTAGGAGGAAAGGAGTGAGGCAAATCAACTACTTCCTATTTCAGCTACATTTAAAACAGCAGTGGTAATTGGTATGTTGATAGAATTGGCCCAGGAAGGAACTACATAAGCAATATATGCATTGATTATCTTGAGTTGTGTTTTTGTTCTACTTAATAGCTTTATGGTCCCAACTCAATGTTTATAGTAATGGATGGAAGCTGATAGTTTTCTTTCTAGAACCCTATTTTAAGTTTTATTGTATTATGAATGATCCTCTATAGGTTAGTGGCTTTCAACCAAAGAAGAGTTACCTATCTTGGACCTGTCAAAAGTGAGTTGTATTGTAAACAAATGTAGACTGCAAATAGATGTACCTTATTGGGAGAGTAGGATCGATATTTAAAACTTGGGTTTTTTTCCCCTTCTTATTGTCTTTATCACTAAGAAGCAGGAAAGAAATCTGAAAGTGCTAGAATACTAAAAGGAACATACACTTTCTCTAACCCCTTCACCATCACTTAACAGATATTTATTGTGTGCCTAATAAGTGCTAGGGACTATTTGCTATGTCCTAAAGTTGAAGAATACCATAAAGAACAAATTACCCCTGTGCTAAGCTTAGTGCTACAGGGAGAGGCAGAGAAACAAGACAACTTTAGATAGAGAAAAATTCTATCAGACAATAAATGAAGGTAGGGGAGGCATCTCTGCATATGTGAAAGTTGACTTCACATATGAATGAGGCAAAGGAGCTGGCCAGATCTAGGGAAAGAGTAATCTGGGCAGAGGTTAAGCCCATCAGAGGTGAAATGGGTATATCAATTTCAAATTCACACAAGGTAGAGTATGATGTTCCCAAGGGACAGGTGGTCAGGGACCAGTTTATGGGTAGTTTTATGTTTTGCAATAATGCATTGAGATTTTATTCTGAAGACAATGAGAAACCATTGGAAATTTAAATACCGATATAGCATTTTAAATGATTATTCTGGTGGGGCGCATGGGTGGCTCACTCAGTTGAGCATTCAATTCTTGATTTCAGCTCAGGTTATGATCTTATGGTTCTTGGGTTCGAGCCTTGCGTCAGATTCCGTGCTAACAGTGGTGCGGAACCTGCTTGGGATTCTCTCCCTCTCTTGCCCCTCCTCGACTGTGTATGGATGTGTGTGTGTGTGTGCGTGTGTGTGTGTGCATGCACATGTGCACACAATCTCTCTGCTCTCTCTAAATAAACTTAAAAAAAAAAAAAGATAATTCTGGCTATTGTGTGGAGAAATGATTGTATGAGGCATTAGTGTGGCCAGGGAGACCAGGAAGAGCCATTGAAGATAGGTAATAGAGGCTTTTAGATTAGGATTTGGAAAGAAGTGCACAGAATCAGGACAGACCAACAAGACTTGCTTATGATTTGGAATTGAGGGTTGTAAAGGAAAGAGAACAAAGTTCCCAGGTTTCTTACCAAGCAACTGGTAGATAGTTATATCATTAAATAAAATGGGAAGACTGGGAAAGCCTAATTTGGCAAAAGAGACCTAATTTGGCAAAAGAGACAGAGTGCCAAAGAAACGAGAGTAGACTAGGAATTTGGAAATAAACAGTAGTATCACAGAAGCTAGATTTTTTTTTTTTTAATTTTAATTTTATTTGAGAGAGAGAGAGAGAGAGAGAATCCCACGCAGGCTCCATGCTCAGCATGTAGCCCAACTCAGGGCTCAACCCCACCACCCTTGGACCATGACCTGAGCCGAAATCAAGAGTCAGAAGGTCAACCCGTGTTTCTCAGAAGCTAGGTATTTTAAAACTGATCCACTGTGAATGTTGCTGAGAGATTAAATAAGGGCTGAGAGGGCCTTAGGATTTAGCAGGACAGTCTTTGGAGATGTTAATGAGTGAGGGGTTTGTTCCAGCTCTTCTGTGGAATAGTGAGGAACTTCTTTAAACAGTCACTGTCCTTTATTTGTTAGGAATTGAAGGTAAAAAAAAAAAAATCTATTCTTTTTTATATCTGAATGTTAAGCAGGGTAACAGGAAATTTTGAAAAGAAAAAGCAGACTTCTTACAAAATGTCTCTTCCTTGTAAAATATTTAAAACCCACTTTCGCCTTTCCCACACTGTGTATAAGCACTTAATTTAAATTTTCTCCTTCACACCTATCAACTATGAAATTGTATGAAGTCCATGGCTTTATTTAACATTTTAAGTCCCTCCAAAAGCTGTCAAAACCTTTCTAGTGTTTATGAAGAATGGATTCATTATATATGTAAACAAAGCTCTTTCAGCATATCAACTTTCATTATATCTTGGGATATCAGTATAGCTGCATGTTAATGTCACCCAAATCATGAATTCTTAAAATGTTAGGATTTGTCTCCAAGGAACTTGTTCAAATATAAACAACACTGTGACAATTAAGGATTGGTATTTTGAGTAATCTCAAATTGACTGTGGAACAAAAATATGCATTATCCAGAAATTATTGTTTTATCTGAAAGTACACATTTGCTTATATACTTGAATATTCATAAAGCAAAGTAGAATAATTAAATTTACAGATTATCATACCTCAGAATTATAGTAGCCTTTTTCTACAATTAAAAATCAGTCGGGCACCTGATTGGCTCAGTTGGTAGAATATGTGACTCTTGATCTCAGGACCCTGAGTTCAAGCCCCATGTTGGGCATGGAGCCTACTTAAAAAAATAAAAATAAGCTTTTTTGCAGTAAAACAAATTTTAACAAAATTAAACAAAAATCAGGAAACAATTGACAAGTGGGATTGTACTTCTGAGGACAAAATACCTGAACCCTAGGACAGGTTGCCATCTTAAAGATAGCTTTTGCAGCTTCCTAGGAGAGAGGAGTATGGTAAAGTAGAAAGATCTGAAGAACAGGAGACCTGCATTCTTCATTTGGCCTTGAACTGAGACCTTCTCACTTAACCTCTTTGAACTCCCGATTATTTAGTTCAGTGATTCTTTTCAACCTTAAGTATTCAGAATTGAGAAAATCCTAATCTTTGACATATGGTATACTATCATGTCTTTTCAGTTTACTTTCCATGTGTTTATTTAGATCTGTATATTTAAAAAAATAATTTGTGTGTCTATTTTTAATTTCCATAAATAGTATAAATTTCATTCTCTTTTATCCATGTTATTTTCAAATCTAGTTCATTAGTCCTGTTTTGTTTCTTCAATCTCTTACACATACCATAATTTACGTATTCATTTCTCCAGTGATAGATCTCTGTATTTCTTCCAAATCCTTACTACATAAATAATTCTATGATGAACATTTATACCTATATTGTATGGGCTTGTGCAAAAATTACTCTGGGTCATATTTCTGGAAATATTGGGTCTTCGGGCTTAATACACTTAATTTTGCCAAGTACTGCTGGATTATTCATCAAAATGGCTCCACCATTTATCTTCCACCTCCGTAGTGCATGAGAGTTCTGGTTTTCTTCTCTCCTTGACAGCCTTTAATAATACCTGACTTTCTAAAATGACATTTTACTCTTGATTTTAAATTACATTTTTGTAATTGCTATAAGATTGAACATTTCTTCATATACTATGGACTACACTCATCATAGTCTTGTTATTGGCTTCCTATTTTTTACTGATTTGTGGAAGTCATTCTATATTCTTAGATATTAACTCCTTATCTTTTATTTTAGGTTTGCAGATATACTCTGAAGCATTGTCACTGGTTTCCTTCATTGACTTTCATTTTGATGTTACATCTATACATTTCCCCCCCTCATTGACCATACTTTTTTGGATCTTAAGTCCTTTCTTATACTAGTATCACAAAAATGTTCTTTTATAAAGTTTTACAGTTTCCTCCTTTACATCTAGGTTCTTTTTTTGGAATTTATTTTGGTATATGATTTAAGATAGTCATCAAGGTTTATTTTTTTCTGTATAATGAGCTAATTTTCCCAGTACCATCTACTAAATCATTCGTAATTGATTTGTGATGCCATCTTTTTCAACTACCAGGTTTCTACATATGCAAGGGTATATTTCTGAATTTCCCAGTCCGCTAACTGTTCTGCTAACCAGTGTCACCTTGTATATTTATCACTGAGCTGAGTAATGTCTTAAGTACGGGAGAATCCCTACCCTATTTGCTGCTCATTTTGAAATTAGTCTTTGTAGACCTTCATTTTTCTATATCAATTTTGGAATAACCTTGTCAAGTCCCCCAAAGTCCTGTAGAGTTTTAATTGGAATGGCTTGAATTGAATAGGTCCCTTTTTATGTCATTTAAGAGTGTCTTTAGTTTTTCTCTATAAAGATCTTGAGCATTCTTTGCTATGTCAACTTCTGAATCTTTATAGTTTACGCTACTTTAGTTCCTAAAATATTTTCTAGTTGGTTATTGTTGGGGTAGAAGAATGATATTGATATTTGCATACAGATTTTCTTTAATCTATGAGCCTTGATGAACCTTATTCTATCAATAGTTGGTCTGTTGATTCATCTGTGTTTTTTATGTAATTATACTATCAAGAAAATAATTATATTTTAATGCATTTCCTTACATCCCTAGATCTCTTATTTCTTTATCTTATCTTACTGCATTGCTCAGGATCTCCCAAAACATATTGAACAGAAGGGATGACAGCTAGCATTCTCGTCTCAAAGAAAAAGCATCTTGAGTTTCTCCATCAGGTATGAGATTTATGATCACCTTTGGGGAGTCAGCTTTCATTAACTAAAGTTTCCTTCTATTTCTAGTGTCCTAAGAGGTATGTGTATTTTTTTATCATAAATAAGTTTTGAGATTTATTAAATGTTTTTGTACCTAGTAAGATGAACATGTGATTTTTCTCTTTTAGTCCATTCACATAGAGAATTACACTCATTGGTTTTCTAACATTAACTTATCCCTACGTTCTAGGATAGATGCAAACTGTACATTGTATATTCTTTTTCAATACAATGTTAGATTTACTAGCCAACATATTATTTAGAAGTTTTCCATCTATATTCTTAAGTGAAATTAGCCTATAATTTTCTCTTCTTAGATGATCTTTAATCAGTTTAGTTCTCAAGGTTACTTTGCATCATAAAATGAATAGGCACCTTTCATTCTATTTCTGTTTTTTAGAACAATATGATATGAGGACAATCTGTTCTTTGGAAGAACTCACTTCTAATGCTGTTTGGACTGAGACTCTAGAACTAGTAAAATGTTTAAATTACTTTTTCAGTTGCTTTAATGATTATTCATCCTTTCAAAAAGGATTATTTATTCAAGTGTTCTGCTTCTTCTTATACTATTTTAGCTTTTTATTTGTTTTCAGAAATATATCTATTTTGTCTGCATCTTCACATTTATTAGTATATACAGTTGACCCTTTGAACAATGTGGGTTTGAACTGCATGGGTCCACCTATGTGCAGATTTTTTATTTATAAATCCAGTGTAATACTGTAAATATATCTTTTCTTCCTTATGATTTTCCTAATAACATTGTTTTCTCTAGCTTATTTTATTGCAAGAATATAGTATATAATACATATAACAAACGGGATATGTGTTAATAGACTGTTTATGTTATTAATAAGGCTTCCAGTTGAGAGTAGGCTTTTAGTAATTAAGTTTTTAGGAAGTCAAAAGATATATGCAGATTTTTTTACTGCGTTGGGACGGACTTGTTGAAAGGTCAACTATAGTTTGTAATTTTCTTTTTAAATATTCATTATATTTAGCTCATTTCCTCCTTTTTAATTCTATATGTGTTTGTCTATCTTATTAGCCTTTCCAGCTTTTGGTTCATCTTTATTATTGTTTTTATTGTTCTCACTTTGATTTCTGCCCCAGGTATGTATTATTTCCTTTATTTTCATTTCTTTGAATATCTATTAGGATTCTCTTTCTAGCTCTTGAGTTAAATCATTTTCAAAGTTTGTTAAAATTTGCTCAAAACTATTAATTTAACATATAAAGTTTTAGTCAATATTCATTTCCTTTTTAAACCAAGAAATTTTAAGCCACACGCCATTCATCAGTGTGGGATTTGCTTGTTTTTAGTTTCCAAATATGCAATATTTCCAACTACCCTTTTACTGATTTGTCATTTGGACACATCCTGTTTAGAGGTGCCTAGATGGCTCAGTCAACTGAGCATCCAACTCTTGATTTCAGCTCAGGTAGTGATCCCAGGATTGTGGGATCAATCCCGTGTCAGGCTCTGTGCTAAGTATTCTGCTTAAGATTCTCTATCCCTCTATCCCTCTCCCTCTCTCTCTCTCTCTCTCTCTCTCTCTGTCTCTCTCCTTCTGCCCCTCCCACCCTAATAAATAAGTAAATAAATAAATGAGTAAATCTATTTAGAGAATATAATCTGTGTGACATTGTTTTTCTGAACATAATGAAATTTGCTTTGTAGCTTAGTAAAGACAATATTTGTGATTTTTCCATTTATGATTTAAAATAATGTATATTCAGGGGCGCCTGGGTGGCGCAGTCGGTTAAGCGTCCGACTTCAGCCAGGTCACGATCTTGCGGTCCGTGAGTTTGAGCCCCGCGTCAGGCTCTGGGCTGATGGCTCGGAGCCTGGAGCCTGTTTCCGATTCTGTGTTTCCCTCTCTCTCTGCCCCTCCCCTGTTCATGCTCTGTCTCTCTCTCTGTCCCAAAAATAAACGTTGAAAAAAAAAATTTTTTTTTTAAATTAAAAAATAAAAAATAATGTATATTCTAGGAATGTTCTTCTCCAAACTATTTGGTCAAGTGTGTTGTTATTTAATTTATATGTATATAAAATTAAATATATATATATACAGATAATATATATTAAATATATGTATATTTCTTGTTTGATGTATCCATTTCATAGAGGAATTTATTAAAATCTTCAATAATAACTGTTGCTTTATTTGTTTCTCCCTGTAATACTGTCACTTGTTGCTTTATATATTTTAAGGCATAATTGTCAGCTGTATATATGTTCATATAGTTCTATCTTGTTGCTTTTATCAGTAAATATTTTTCTCTTCATCACTTATGATTTTTTTCCTTATGGTCTGTTTTGTCTCATATTAAAATCATTCCTTTAGCGTTTGCTATTGTTGCTTATATTTGCCTGGTATATTTTTCTCTCTCTTTTTTTTTTTTTTTTTAAATTTTTTTTTTCAACGTTTATTTATTTTTGGGACAGAGAGAGACAGAGCATGAACGGGCGAGGGGCAGAGAGAGAGGGAGACACAGAATCGGAAACAGGCTCCAGGCTCTGAGCCATCAGCCCAGAGCCCGACGCGGGGCTCGAACTCACGGACCGCGAGATCGTGACCTGGCTGAAGTCGGACGCTTAACCGACTGTGCCACCCAGGCGCCCCTATTTTTTCTCTCTCTTATCTTCAACCTTCTCATATTCTTTCCCCGTTTGCACAGATGTGTTTGTAGACAACATATTAACATATGACTGGATTTTAATATTTTAAAATTCAATTTGAGAGTCTCTGTCTTTTGATGTTTATTTAAAAGTTTTTAAATTATAGCTATTTTAGGCTTGTTTCTATCATCTATTGTTTTGTATTTTTTCTTCAGTAGTCTTATTTTGAAATGATTTTAGATTTATAGAAGAGTTAAAAATGTAATATAGGAGTTCCTATGTACTCTTCACCCAACTTCTAAAATATTTTTTGTTAATGTTTATTGATTTTTGAGAGAGCATAAGCGAGGTAGGGGCAGAGAGAGAAGGGAGCACAGAGGGTCTGAAGCAGGCTCTGTTCTGACAGCAGAGAGCCCAATGTGGGACTTAAGCCCACAAACTATGAGATTGTGACCTGAGCTAAAGTCAGATGCTCAACTGACTGAGCCACCCAGATGCCCCCAACTTCTTCTTGTATTAACACCTTATATTATCATGGTACATTTATCAATTTTTAAAACTTATCTCAATGTCTGTTTCTTTAATGTCTTTTCATCAACAAAACAAAGTACCCTCACATTTTCTCCCACCTTCCTCTGGCTTATCCCCTTACCCCCAACCATCATGTTGGAATCCTTTAGAATTTTAATTTCAGAATACATTTGAACACATTGATCATTGCTTATTTAGACAACAACAACAACAACAAAAAGTCTTTTATTCATTTCTCTTCTTGATAAGTGCATTCATAGAGAATCTTGTGTGGTAATTATTCTGCATCCTTGATACCTTGACCTGATATATATCATTTTTATATATAAATGATGATTTCACTTTAATATTTTTTATGAGGGGTTTTTGTCTGGTGTTTTTATTATCCATTTTGTTTGGAATTCTTTCAATATAAAGACATATCTATATTAAATTCTAGAAAATTATGTTACTCTTGAAAGATTTCTTCTCTTATATTGATTCTTTTCTTTCATTCCTGGAAACCTATTAAATGCATGTTGACACTTATACTCTTGTCTTTCGTGTATTTAACTTTTTTCTCATTCTTTCCAACTTTTTTTCCCTTTCTGATCTATCTACCTTTATGACCTAATATTCTAGTTCTCTAACTTGTTCTTCAGGTATGTTTATTCTATGATTCAACCCATTCACTTAATGTTTTTATATTTATTATCTCTACTTTTTTTTCCATATAACTGCTTCTTCCAGATATAGGAATATTTGACCTGAAATATGAGAATATTTATCATGCTCTTTTGAAATTCTTACTTTGGTCCAGTGGGGCACTTGGGTGGCTCAGTCAGCATACAACTCTTGATTTCTGCTTAGTCATGAGACTTTCTGCATAGTCATGAGATCAAGCCCCACATCAGGCTCAACGCTGGGCAGGGAGCCTGCTTGAGATTCCCTCCCTCTCCTTCTGTCCTTCCCCCACTTGCATGTGCTCGCACACGCTCTCAAAAAATCTTATGTTTGTCTAATCCATTGATTTTCCTTATCCTGGTGTAGGTTTTTAACTCTTTGTTTCATTTTTGCCTTATTTATTTTAAGGCTATGCTTTTAGATACATACAACCTTTGAATATTGATCTTCCTGATGAATTAAATCTTTTATCATAATAAAGTATCCCTCTTTACCTTTGGTAGTTCCTTAAAGTCTGTACATCTATCTTATTTTATTAGTGTTTGCAGAGTATATGGTTTTTCATTCTTTTACTTTCAACCTTTCACATTTCCATGTTTTAGATGTGTCTCTTATAAACAGCATATAATGGGTTTGGTTGTTTTTAACTGGTCTGACAATTTTGTTTAATTGGAGTATTTAGTCCATTTATATTTAACGTAATTACTAATATATTTGAATTGCAGTCTACCATTTTACAATATACTTTCTATTTCTTCCACTTGATCTGTAGTCCTTTTCATGTGTTGCCTACTTTTGGACTTATTATTTCTGATTAATGTATTATTTTCCTTTTATCACTTTGGAAGTTATACACACTTTTACCATTCTTCTAGTGGTTACTCTAGAAATTAAAACATGGATTCTTGATCTCTCAAGTTATAATGCTTCTACACATTATGAAGAATTTTATTACCCCTTCCCATAACTTATTTCCTATGGTCATGTTTTTATAGCCTCTCCTTCCCTTCTCTAATTTACATGTAAGTGTGTATATTTATATTACATATTTGTGTGTACATATGTAGCCCCATTGGACATTATTGTTGTCATTTTACAGTGTCAGTATTTATTTTGATTTACCTACATATTTACCAATAGTCTTGGTCTTTATTCCTTTTTGCATTTCTGAATTTTCATTTAGGATAATTTTTCCTTCAGCCTGCACAGCACTCTTTGATATTTTCTTTAGCATAGACCTGCTGATGATGAATTCTCCTGGGTTTTGTTTCTCTGAAAATATCTTTTTTTCATGTTCCGTTTTGAAGGATATTTTCACTGGGTGTAGAAATCTAAATTTGCTGTTATTTTCGTATTTTCCTTTCAGCAATTGAGCATACTTCAGTATTCTCGTGCTTTTTTTAATTTCTTTTCCAAGTTTTATGAGATAAAATTGACATATAACATTGTATTATTTTAAGGTATACAACATAATTATTTGACAGACAAATATACATTGCAAAATGATTACCACCATAAGTTTAGTTAACATCCATCACCTCACTTAGTTACAATTTTTTTTTTGTGATGAGAACTATTAAGATCCGCTCTCTTAGCAACTTTCAAAATACAATGTAGTGTAATTAACTATAGTCACTATGCTGTACATTAATCCCCAGAATTTAGTCATCTTATAATTGGAAGTCTGACCACCTTCACCCATTTTTAGTGTTTCTATTGAGAAGCCAACTGTCAATTTAATTGTTTTTTTTTTTTTTTTAATTAATTTATTTATTTATTTATTTTTGGGACAGAGAGAGACAGAGCATGAACGGGCGAGGGGCAGAGAGAGAGGGAGACACAGAATCGGAAACAGGCTCCAGGCTCCGAGCCATCAGCCCAGAGCCTGACGCGGGGCTCGAACTCACGGACCGCGAGATCGTGACCTGGCTGAAGTCGGACGCTTAACCGACTGCGCCACCCAGGCGCCCCTAATTGTTTTACCTTTGAAGATTATCAGTCATTTTTCCTTTGGCTGCTTTTATAATGTTCTCTTTGTCTTTGATTTTCTACAGTTTAATTATGATGTTTCTAAATGTAGACTTCTAAAAATTTATTGTGCTTGGCTTTTATCAATTCTCTTGTATCTGCACAGTGACATCTTTCACCAGTTTTAGCAGAATATCAACCAGTGATTTTTCAGGTATTTCTTTTGCCCTGTTTTCCCTCTCCTTTCCTTCTCAGACTCAGACAAAAACAAAAACAAAACGAAACCCCCATATGTTAGATCTTCTCATATATATCTCTTACCCTAATTTTGATTTTTTTCCTTTTTTTTTTTTTTGCCTTCCTACACTTTATTTTGGATATTCTTTTGCCCATTCTCCAAGGTTTTTATTCTCTCTTCAACTGTATATAATCTATTATTAAACCTAATGTAGTGAGCTGAATAGTATTCTAAAACTGATATAAACTGATATACACACAGGCTGCAATATGTGACCTATTTGGAAGCAGTGTGTGTACAGATGTAATTAGCTAAAGATCTTAACATGAAAATATCCTGGGTTTAGGATGGGCCCTAAATCCAATAACTGGGTCTTTTTTTTTTTTTTTTTTAATGTTTTTATTTATTTTTGAGAGAGAGCATGCGTAAGTGGGGAAGGGGCAGAGAGAGAAGGAGACACAAAATCTGAAGCAGGCTCCGTGCTCCAAGCTGTCAGCACAGAGCCTGATGTGGGGCTTAAATTCACAAACCACGAGATCGTGACCTGAGCCAAAGTCGGATGCTCAGCCAACTGAGCCACCCAGGCGCCCCTATAACTGGGGTCTTTATAAGAGAAAGGAGAGGGTTATTTGGACACAGACACACAAAGAAGAAGGTAATGTGAAGGCAGAGGCAGACATTGGAATTATGCTGCCACATACCAAGGAATGCCAAGAGCCACCAAAAGCTAGGAGAAAGGCAAGTAAGAGTTTTCCCGTAAAGACTTTGGAAAAAGTATAGCCCGCCAATATTTTGATTTTGGACTTCTGGCTCCAGAACTGTTGTTGTAAGCCTCCAAGTTTGTGATAATTTGTTATAGCAGTCCTAGGAAACTAATAAACCCATCCATTAAGTTATTCTCTAAGAATAACTTGAAAGAAATATAGGGCTAGGTTCCTGTGAGCCAATTAATTAACTAATCAATATATACTGTTGTTTTATGTGTGTTTTGCCTAAAGTCAACTTATTTAATTCATATTATTGCTTTGTTAGCATGGCACTCATGACCAACAACACTAATTCATGCCTGAACAAAGCTTATTTAGCAGATATATCTCTTTGCAAGGCACGTCACTGCCTTCTTGCACTTTGGAACACAAGAGAGTACTTCAGCACAGTGCTTGGGGACCATTTTAAATGGGGAAGTCACCAATCAAAAGCACAAAAATATGAAAAACATGGGACTTAGTAGACCTCAAAAAAGGCACTTGTGATCAGTATGAGAGCTGAAACAAGAAGGCAGAGTATCACTTTGTTCAACCTCAGCTGGAAATGTGTATCTCATGACTCAAAATTTTCACCTCTCTGTGCACATGCATGTCCACAAATGACCGTGAAGGCACCAGGAGTACTGATTTTCAAGCTAAATTTTAGCAAGTGGGTGAATTCACAAATATGAACTCTGCAAACAATGAGAATCAACTTTAGAACTAAATCCATGCATGCTTAACCTTCCATTAGGGAACTCAAGGTGAGGAGGGATTTTATATAACTTCAAACATTATGCTATAGTGTTATACAGGGTTTGAATACTAGTCATTGCAGATAATGGTCTAACATTTTCATCAAATTGACTAAACCTTCTGTGCTTCCTCATAGCCAGCTGGTCCCAGCTGCCTAGAGATCCCACCGTAATGCACCTTACACCTTATGCTGTCCAGACCCTAAGTAAAAGGACATGTCATTTTTCCTCTGTTTCTCTCCTTTCCCCAGTAGGTTATTCCCTTACTTCACTCCCTCTTCTTTAGCAGGGTCACCCGCTCTTCCTAGCGTGCTGACTATCCAGTGGCATACACTTGGGGCCTGCCATGCCCACTACCAGTTTTGCTTGTCTGCTTATAATATGGGGAAAAAGGAAAAAAGCTGAGTGGATAAGCTGGCTTGGACTAAAGCTGAAACACCTATTATCAGAATGGTCAAAAATGGAAACAAAGCCAAACAGTTCAACAACTTTACTGTGAGTCTTCTCTCTTGTTTTTTTCTCCAGGTACTTATTGATAATGTATACTTTGTACTTGTGCCATGGACAAAATCCAGCCAGTTTCCTCTGTTTTGTTGACTTTGAATTAATATATTTAAGGGTTTGGTTTTTATAGTGCTCTTATTCTGGGAAATCAGGCATAAAGGAATAGACTATCAGATGGTTCTGTAAAATACAGAGAGGGTCAGATGAATACCTATAGGTTCACAATGACAGAAGAGAGGCTTTTTTGCTATTTCTTTTGAATCTCTTTTACAGAAAGCCTTGCCCTCATTCATCCCAAACCATCCTTATAGGAGAGGGTTTAACAGACTTTGCCCTGTTAAGTGAAAGCAGGGATTGGCCATGTGGTATTTTTCTGTTAATCTGAACAAAGTGAGGCTTTCTGCTCCATAAACTCTTCTCATGCTACCCATATATAGGCTCACTATCCATAGAGCAGTTAAAAATGATTACTGTGTGGGTAGAGGAGCTACAAGTTTCTGCATCATTGTATTTTGTATATTTACTGAAGATGTTTACAGGAAGATCATATATATCTGCCTACTTTAGAAGGACTCTATCAAAAACTAGCATTTTGTCATGTTTTCCCTAAGAATTCTGTTTTTTGCAAGTTTTTTTCCTGAGCTTTAGAATGCTTATTGTGATTTTAATTTGGACTTTGTTTGCCATACAGTTAGGGAACTTTCAGGAGGATGCTTATGACTTCATTCTCTGGTTTAGGTTACAGATTACTATACCCCTCTCCCCCATATGAAGAAATTTCTTACCAAGAAATTTAAATTTTTTATCAGTTTAACTAAATGTCCATCTTTGTATAAGAATGCAGGGAAATTTGGTTATAAGAAGTTGTTTGGCTTTTCTCATGATGTCTAAGAGATTGGGTGTGGGTGCAGGATAAAAAGCAAAATACCTAGGCAATGTAGGGACAGGAATCCATTCCCCTTATGATACAGCTACAGCTCATAGAATCATTATTCTTACTCAATGAAGGAAAAGTGCTGAGCAGAACTGAGTGAGGCAGCCAAGATATATCCAGATGGACAGTTAGGTTGACGTAACCAGATGGTGATCTCTGTCACCAGGAAGTGTGGCTGGAACCTGTGTCAGGAGAGTCTCTTCTGAGTTGAACTCCATTGGGTTGTCTCATTTTAGTGAAAATACTGCTGGCCAACCTCCCACATTTACAAGTAATCATGGGAGTGCTTGCAGTAATTCTTAATGGGAACTGCTTGTTCCCAGCATAAATTACACTGTAAGCAATTGCCATGATATAATAGTTATGTGTTTGCACTTGCACATACATACATACACACACACACACACACACACACACACACACACACACACACGTTTATTTATCTTTATGTTTGTCTTTTATCTTGGAAGACAATTTCAGATGACAATATTTTATCCCTTCTCTCTAAACTATACGTAGAACATTGAAATTTACTCTTAATCTGGAAGTGTAAAGTTTTTTTCTATATGCATTTTCATATGGCTTAGAAAATTACTCTGCAAGTGCTATTATGTTCATTTAAAAATTAAACTCAGGGGACGCCTGGGTGGCTCAGTTGGTTGAGCCACCAACTCTTAATCTCAGCTCAGGTCTTGATCTCAGTTCTGAGTTCTCTACCCAGTGTGGAGCCTACTTAAAAATAAATTAATTAATTAATTAATTAAAATTAAACTCAGAAGTACATAGGGGTATATGGTGAAAAATAAGAGAATCCTGATCTTAGATATAATTGCTATCAACACATTATGTTCTGTCCTTCCAGAAATTATCTATGCATATAAAGGCATACAATTTTTGCATATGTGGGGTCCAAATAATGTTCTTTCACTTGTTTTGTTCCTAATATGTATATTTTAAGCCAATATATAAAAGGCACAGTTGGGGTGCCTGGGTCACTCAGTTGGTTAAGCTCCCAACTCTTGTTTTTGGCTCAGGTTTGTGAGTTTGAGCCCCACATCGGGCTCTCTGTGTCAGCACAGAGCCTGCTTTGGATCCTCTGTCCCTTTCTCTCTCTGCCCCTCCCCTGCTCTCTCTCACACAAATAAATAAACTTTAAAAAGAAAAAAGAAAAAAAAAAGCACAGCAAGGAGCCCCTGGCTGGCTCAGTTGGCTCTTGATCTCAGGGTTGTGAGTTTGAGCCCTACGATGGGTGTAGAGGTTACTTAAAAAAATAAAAATCTTTAAAAAAACAAAAAAAGGCACAGCAAGACAGCATCCAACATGCTACAGTATGACATTTCACAGCATTATATTATTTTCTTTTGTTCTTGACTATAACATAAAGTGCCTGTAAAGTGACCTTTTGTTTTGGTATGTGTGGCAGGAGCACAGGAGTTTTACAATAAACAATATCTCACAATAATAACTCATTATTTGCAGGAAAAAAACAGCAAATAAATATCTTGGGAAAATGTCATCATGCATCTGGTGGTCAGCAAACTTGGAGCAGGATTCCTGTCTAGTTCTACTGCATTCCATATTCAGTCTCACAAAGAATGGAATTGTGAGAAAACTCATTTTACCAGTGGGATGTTTGATGAAAAATTTTTTGACCAAGATACTCCCACCATTCTAAAGACCTGTAAGCTGGTTAGATTTTTTAAAAATATGCTCTACAGAAAGCTTAAGGCTTATTATTCTTAGCACTGTGGTGGTTTTCTATCTTGAATATTAAGGAAAAACTTGCACCACTTAATTATGTTAATGCCTATTATGTGCCAAGCTATACTGAATGCTTTATATACATTATTATATTTAATCTTCCCAGCAACCTATAAGATAAGTACTATCTTGGGCGCCTGGGTGGCGCAGTCGGTTAAGCATCCGACTTCAGCCAGGTCACGATCCCGCGGTCCGTGGGTTCGAGCCCCACTTCGGGCTCTGGGCTGATGGCTCAGAGCCTGGAGCCTGTTTCCGATTCTGTGTCTCCCTCTCTCTCTGCCCCTCGCCCGTTCATGTTCTGTCTCTCTCTGTCCCAAAAATAAATAAAAAACGTTGAAAAAAAATTTTTTTTAAAAAAAGATAAGTACTATTCTTTTCCATTATTAATTCCACTTAACAAAACATGGCACACAAAGGCTAAATAACGTGTTCAAAGTCACTGGCAACTGGAGATTAAAACCTACGTCAATCTGACTCCAGAGGCCATAATCTAACCTTTATACTTACCTAACTTCTACTCCTATGTAAGACCTGTCATTTCTCTTCCCACACATTGCCCTTGAACTATTGGGCCACCCCAGTCGGCATATCTGTGGAACAGTGTATTGCCTGTTTTACCTTTTATTTGTTTCTTTTGAATCTCCCTTCTAGAGAGGACTGTCCCCATTCAACCCAGACTATTCTAGTGGCACAGGGACCGGCAGACATTGTCCACCGAAGTAAAAGCGAGGAGTTCCCCTTGGCCAGGTGGCTTCTTCATGTAAGACTGAACAAAGATGATACCTCAATTCTGTATGCCACATACGCCTGTTTATGAAACACTGGTTTTTAGTATGATACATGTCCACTGAGTAGTGGAAAATGCATGTAACTTGGTTCCCACAATGGTTAAAGAGAAATTCATCGCATATAGTTTGTGAACCTTCTTCAGGCTTCAGAAATCTCAGTGTTAACCTATCTCTTAATTGTCACACTCTTGATTCTCCCTCCTACCCCCTCAGTCTTTTCTCTCACAAACTGGTATCGTGAACCCATTCTTTCTTTTCTTCGTTTGTATCCTTGAATTACTGTTTCATAGATGAGTTCAGATATGTACAAGTGGGTGTGAGTGAGTGAAAGTACATTCAGTTGAGTGTCTGGCTGTGTGTGTATGGATGGGTAAAGGGACTACCTATACGCCTAGTATATTTTCTGATACGTGTTCTGGTATGTATGTTCAATAATATAACAAATGGGCATAAAGATGCAAAATTCCTTTTCTTATACAAATGTGGTGGGAGAGCTAGCCAATTTCACTCAGCCTCTCTCCTGCTGGCTAGCTAACCTTAGTCCTTAACTAACCTTACTAACTTTACTCCTTAGTCAAGTCTTGCAACATTCATTTTCTTGATCCTCACAATATAGCTTCTAGATTAGTCCCCTAGACCTTTCTCTTGCAATTCATCCTAGTAGTCCATATCAGATTCGTCTCCCTAAAACTCTCTACTTGAGAACCACATTGCTAAGAGACCCTTAAAAACTGAGAACAAACTGAGGGTTGATGGGAGGTGGGAGGGAGGGGAGGGTGGGTGATGGGTATTGAAGAGGGCATCTTTTGGGATGAGCACTGGGTGTTGTATGGAAACCAATTTGACAATAAGTTTCATATATTAAAAAATAAAAATAAAATAAAATAAATTAATTAATTAATTAAAAAGTGAGGAAAAAAAAAAAAAAGAGAACCACATTGCTATAGACTGAAAGGTGTCCCTTGCAAATTCACATGTTCAAGTCCTAATCCCTGATGGGATTGAATTTGGAGATAGGGTCTTTAAGGAGGTAATTAAAGGATAATGAGATTATAAGGGTAGGACTCCAATCCAATAGTATTGGTGCTCTAATAAAAAGACAAAGAGAGACCTGAGCTTCTTCCTTCCAGCCAGCACAGAGCAAAGGCCATGTGAGGCCTTAGTCAGAAGGTGACTTTGTACAAGCCAGGGAGGGTCACTAGGAACCCAACTGGCCAGCACCTTGATACTGCACTTCTATTCTCCAGAACTATGAGAACATAAATTTCTGTTGTTTAAGCCACCTGGTCTATGGTATTTAGTTATGGCAGCCTGAGAAGACTATCACACTAAGGTCAGTCCCTATTTTTCTGACTCCAGTCTCCCTTACACACCCTACCGAATTAAAGCCTACCATAATTACTCAGCCTCATCTCCAACCCCTCCCCATTTAGTATTTGCTGAACTGGTCAAATAAGGTTCTTCAATGTTCCCTGAACACCTCTGTCTTCTGTTCATGGTAGTTCCCTGCTTCAAAATACCACCATGCCAGGGGCATCTGGCAGTTGGCAGTTCAGTTGGCAGAGCATGTGACTCTTGATCTCAGAGTCATGAGTTTAAACCCCATGTTGGGCACAGAACTTACTTTAAACAAAAACTTTTTTTAACTAAAATAAAACTAGAGAATATCCACTTATGGTCCAATAAGATATATTTCTTTAAAAGTACTGCCATACCAACCACAGCTCAACCACCTCTACTCCAACCATCCTGGTTCAAACCCCCATTGTCTCCTAAGAGACTATCTTACCAGCCTCCTAACTGGTCTCCATGCTTTCACCCTTCAATTTATCCTCAGTCTACTCCTAGCACACTGCCGCAGTGATTCTGTTAAAGCATGTCCATTATCTCATTCCTCTGCTTAAGACCATCCATTGGATTCCCAGCTCACTCAGGACAGAAGACACGTTCTTAAAATGGTCCACCAGGCCCTGTCTCCATTGCCTTTCTGACCTGATCACCTATCATTCACCTCCTTGTTCACTTCACCGACACTGGTCTCTTTGCAGTTTCTCAAACTTACCAGGCACTTTCCTCCTCAGGCCACTATGCTTGCTGTTTCTGGTGCCTGAAACACTATTTCCCCTGGATAGTCACATGACTTGATGCCTTCATTTCCTCACCTGTTTTCTCATATAGACAGGTTTCTCCTGCCATCAGAATGTAGAGTGTTCCTATGAAACTTTCCACACATGAAATGGCATAATGTGAAAAGCATCCTCACTTTCCAAAACTTTGTGTTATGCCACTTTACTTTCATGAAAGACCATTAGTACAGTAATGGCTTTTTTTTTTTTTTTGTAAAAGCAAAAATTCTCTTCAGATTTCTTTTGGTTAGTGAAAATGGGTACTAACATAGGTCTTTTGTAAAAGCAAAGTGGTGTGATGCAAACTTTTAGAAAGTGGAAGTACTTGTATATATCACCTTCTAAACTTTTGGTCCCCGAGCACCCTATTTTAATTTCTGCACATATACCCAGCTCCGTATCCAATTTTTTGTCATGTCCTCCCAGAATGTAAGCTCTCTACAGTGTAGGAATTTTGTCTACTTTATTCATTGCTACATATCCAGGAACTAGAAGAGTGCCTGACACATAGTAAGTCCCCAAAAAAAGAATAAATCCCAGAGTCTCTGCCTTCCTTTTCTTGTATGATTTACTTTTTCTGGTTCATTATCCCAAACCACACCACTCTCATCCCCAATCTGTTGAGTCCTCAATTGTTCTCTCACATGTGTTTAGTTTTTTTTTTTTCAGTTTCTATTTAAATTCCAGTTAGTTAACATACAGTGTAATATTAATTTCAAATATACAATATGGTGATTCAATACTTCTTCTATACATCACCGGTGCTCATCATGACAAGTGTACTACTTAATCCCCATCACTTGTTTCACCCATTCCCCCCTTCCATCTTCCCTCTGGTAACCATCAGATTGTTCTCTATAAGTAAGAGTCTGTTTCTTGGATTCTCTTTCTCTCTTTCTGTCTCTCTCTCCCTTTCCCTTTGCTCATTTGTTTTGTTTCTTAAATTCCATGTATGAGTGAAATCATATGTTATTTGTCTTTCTCTGATTTATTTCACTTGGCATAATACTCTGTAACTCCATCCATATCATTGCAAATGGCAAGATTTCATTCTTTTTTATGGCTGAGTAATATTTCAGTGTGTGTGTGTGTGTGTGTGTGTGTGTATACCACATCATCTTTATCTATTCATCAGTCGATGGACTCGGGCTGTTTCCATAACTTGGCTTTTGTTGATAGTGCTGCTATAAATATTGGGGTGCATGTATACCTTTAAATTACTATTTTTGTTTCTTTGGGTAAATGCCTAATAATATGATTGCTGGGTCATATGGTAGTCCTATTTTTAACTCCGTATTGCTTTCCAGAAAGGCTGTACCAGTTTGCATTCCCCAAAACAGTGTGAGAGGATTCCCCTTTCTCCAATATGTGTTTAGTTTTGTCCTCACAGCCAAGTTGTAAGCTTTTTGAAGGGAAAGACAACCTAGGGTTTCTTTTTTATAATCCAGGGAACCTATCAGAGTATTGGGTATATGTCAACATTTACTACATTCTTTTTTTTTTAATTTTTTTTTTTACATTTATTTATTTTTGAGAGAGAGAAAGAGACACAGAGTGTGAGCAGGGGAGGGGCAGAGAGAGAGGGAGACACAGAATCAGAAGCAGGCTCCAGGCTCCTAGCTGTCAGCACAGAACCTGACACAGGGCTTGAACCCACAAACCGTGAGATCATGACCTGAGCTGAAGTCAGACACTTAACCGACTGAGCCACCGAGGTGCCCTAACATTTGCTACATTCTTGATGATTGGATTGTATCTAGAGTGAGCCAGAGTCTTCAAGGTAAGGCTGCCTATTGGGTAACCATAAAAAAATTTCCAAAGTGGCCATGCAACCAGGCAAAAGGTATATTTCCATCTTGAATACACAAATTCTTTATGCTAGAAATTTCCACAGTTCAGAAAAGCCAAGTAGAGAGTTCATTGTTTATTGCAAGCTTAAGGAAATATGGAGGCTACAAGGGAATCTTTAATAATTTCTAAAATGATGTCATGGGGCAATACAAATATGGTTATAACTTTTATAATACTATTCCCTGAAGTCACCAACTAGATCTGCTGAGGAGAGGATATAAGAACCAGATTCAGGTACACATCTCAGTACTGAGATGTGGACTTTAAATCCTGGGGTGGAGTTTATAAAAGTTAATGTAGCCACTTGGGAAAATGCTTTGGTAGTTTCTCAAAAAATTAAGCATAAAGCTACCATGAGATGCAACACTTCACTTGTAGGTATCTTGGAGAAATGAAAACATATGCCCACATAAAGACTTGTACATGAATACTTATAGCAGCATTGTTCATAATAGCCTCAAACTGGAAACAAACAAATGTCCATTAGTTGATGAATAGACAAAGTATAGTATATTTAATAATAAAATACTGAATAATAAAAGGGAACAAACTGATACATGCTACAATGATGAGCCTCTGAAACATTCTGCTAAGTGAAAGAAGCCAGATGTGAGAAATAGCATATTATATGATTCTATTTACATGAAAAGTCCAGGAAAGGCAAATTTATAGAGACAAAAGGTAGATTAGTGGTTGCTTGGGGCAGAGGGTGGAAATGAGTGTTAACTTTAATGGGCATGAAGGATCTTATTGGATCTAAAACTGATTTATGGTGATGATTGCATCACTTGGTAAAGTCAGTAAAAATCATTGAATCATACACTTGCAATGAGTAAATTTTATGTTACGTAAAATACACTTCAGTAAAATTGTTTAAAAAGTTAATGTACCCTTTTTCTGATTATAAAAGGAAGGCATACTCATTTTACAAAGTACGGAAAAGCATACCAAATTATCAGTATCTATCAAGAGATAACATTTCGCTTATTTCCTTATGTGCGTTTTACATAATTGCGATTGTTCTTTATATGTAATTTTAAATCCTGATTTTCAACCAAATATAAGCATTAACCTCATCGTTAAAGGCTTTTTAATAACTATCAATATCAATAGGTGAATAATATTTCATCATGGAGATATTTCTTAATTGATTCAACTACCCACCATTGCCGGATATTTCAATTTTATAAATAACACACGCTAAACATCTCTGTATCAAAAATAAAAAAAAAAATCACTAAGGCTTATTTTTCAATCTGGTTTATCCCTGGTTCTTAGTATATTTTACAAGTCTTGAATTTAGAAGCATGACCTTTGAAATATGGACTTCTTTATCTTCAGTTGAAGAGAGAGCCCTGCTGAAGTACAGATAATCACTCATGATTTCAAAACAGGGTGTGGGTGGCAACAGATGAGACTGATCAGCTGGGTCTGTGGCACTGGGCAGAGGGCCAAGAGGTGTCAGAGGCTGGGATCTGCACCTGGAGGGTGAGGACTCCAGTGCAGCTAGAGGTCAGGAGCAAGTCCAAGAACCCCGACTGGGAGGCCAAGGCAGTGAGCAGACACCTGAGTGCCAGTGGGTTACCTAGAGTCAGGAGTAAACGGAGGTCTGGAAGCCAACAGAGACCCAAATAGAAAGAAGTCATCAGTTCTCCTGATTCCTGACAGAATTGAAGGTAGATCAAAACAACACCAGCAGTGGGAGCCCAGAAGTAGGCCTGGCCCTAGGGCAAAGACTATTTGCTATCTGCTCTCTCACACTGGCCAAAAGGGAGTTGTGTGTGCCAGCACAGTGGAAGCTGTTAACCCTCCTACCTGTCCAGAGGTAGAGGCACTAGACTTTCAGGGTATTACTAACCTACTGTCTTGGTTTAAGAAACATCATTTTACTTTATATATTTTTTAAATGTTTATTTATTTATTTAGAGAGAGAGAGGGCCAGTGGGGAAGGAGCAGAGAGAGAGGGAGGGAGAGAGAATCCAAAGCAGGCTCCTCACTGCCAGTGCTGAGCCCAATGCAGGGCTCGATCCCATGAACCACGAATCCTGATCTGAGCTGAAAAAAAGAGTCTGACACTCAACCAACTGAGCCACCCAGGCGCCCCACATCATTTTAAATAAGTAACTATAAAACTAATAACAAATGGAAACTGATTTCAAATGCCATGTGAAATAAAGGTATTCACTTTCTCATCCTTCATAAAAATTGACCATAAATGTTCTCAAATTCTCTGTGGTATGGTTACACAAACTCTGAATATCCTAAAAACTACCAAATTAGACATTTTAAATAGGTAAATTTGATGGCATGTAAATTACATCAATGTGTGAAATTAAAAAAAGAAAAAGAAATTCATTATGATGGCCTCCCCTTTAACATCTAGAAGATGGGGCCCATGAACTTCTACCCATATTCAAAATTTCTACCTCATGTGCTTCCTAGTGCATGTAAGGTCTTGCCACTGAGCATTCATCCCTTTGTGACGCATTGCTATATCTAGTTCTCAAAGTACCTGGGAGACTCAACTTGGAAGAATGGGTATTAAGGAAACTGGGTCACTAGCTCCTGGCAGATTAGCACACCACCGTTAAAGGCTATGGCAAAACAGTATGTGGAATCCATATACAACCACATAGGAAATCATTACAACCACATAGGAAAGACCTATGCAAAGAAAAAAAACATTGAGAAGAAATTAAAATGCTAACAGCAGTATGAAAGGAAGGTGAGAATAAAAGTGATTTTTCTCTGGTGATTTGCTGTTTCCTTGCCTGTCAAGAGATAACATTCTATGCCTTTTAATAATGAATTGCTCTGGGAAAGACAACACCACCTCTAGTTCCATTCAAAGAACTTGCTCTATGAGTCCTGCTCTTTTTTTTTCTGTGACAAAAGGAGTCCAGGGAAATATGAAAACTCAGAGTTTTGGGTTAAGGCTAAAAGAGGAGAAAAGATGTAACAGAGGGAAGGGGAGGGAAAGGGAGAATGCAAGGGTACCCTTTTTTTGTTCTTATTTGGAGTTTTTGTTTGTTTTAACCATGTGCCAAAAAAAAAATCAATTTGAGACTATAAACTACACAGGACAACATGATTTATCTTTTCTCATCTTGGCCTCTTCTACTTCAAAATATTTTCTTTGTGAAGATACCAAATACAGACTGCATCTCTTTCCTCTTAAAGAGACATTTTAGGGGCGCCTGGGTGGCGCAGTCGGTTGAGCGTCCGACTTCAGCCAGGTCACGATCTCGCGGTCCGTGAGTTCGAGCCCCACGTCGGGCTCTGGGCTGATGGCTCGGAGCCTGGAGCCTGTTTCCGATTCTGTGTCTCCCTCTCTCTCTGCCCCTCCTCCATTCATGCTCTGTCTCTCTCTGTCCCAAAAATAAATAAACGTTTGAAAAAGAAAAAAAAAAATTTTAAAAAGAGACATTTTATACAAGGTGAGCTGGTATGAATTCAGCTGTGACTTAACTGTAATGAGAATAGCAAAATAATGCAAATACAAATAATATAATGGCGATTGGGTGGCTCAGTCGGTTAAGCATCCGACTTTTGATTTTGGCTCAGATCAGGATCTCACACAGTTTGTGAGAGCGAGCCCTGCATTGGGCTCCACACAGAACATGGAGCCTGCTTAAGATTCATATTTTCTTTCTCTGTCTCTTCCTCTGCCTCTGCCCAAGTTGTGCTCTCTCTCACAAAAATAATAATAATAATTAGAAATTAAAAAAAAAATACATATATATATATATATAAAATATAAACAAAAGCAAAAGCCTTTCTTCTGGCACCATAACTAATTTGATGTGAAGACTAGTGTCACCTTATGCTCCAGTTTGTCAGCCATCTGATCCACATTGGGAAAAGTATGGTATGGTGCAAGGTAGTTTATTTGGTTCTCAGGCTGACAGGTGATTTCAGGTCTACTTAAAATGAGAGGTGGTTCAATGGAAGGAGTCTAGAAAATTATCTAGTTGACCTGTTATTTCACAAATGAGAAAACTAATGCCCAGAGAAACAATAACCTATCCAAGGGCAGGTGAGTAGAGATCTGGAATTAGATGCCACATCTCCTACCTTGTGACCCAGTGTCAGGCCTTTCTAGACAAGGCCTAGAAGTGCCCTGTCTTCATCTCCCCTTCATGATTCCTTTGAAAAGAACCTGATCCAAATCTGGATTTCTCTTCCCAGGGCTGCCTGGATTCAGAGGAGAGATAGATCTAGGCCTGCTCTTCTGGAACCAGGTCAGATCTGAGCAGTTGGGGTTGGAGGCCCTGGTGGATTCAGTGCTCAGGTAGATCTGGCTAGGTAAGTTATCACTGGTTCACTCTTCATGATTTCAAACTTCAGGGGACAGCAACACCAATTCTCCCCAAAAGTAGCAAGCGTGAGGGGCACCTGGGTGGCTCAGCTGGTTAAGCGTCTGACTTTGCCTCGGGTCATGATCTCTCGGTTCTGTGCTGACAGCTTAGACCCTGAAGCCTGCTTTGGATTCTCTCTGCCCTTCACCCACTCACACACTGTCTCTCTCTTCTCTCTCTCTCAAAAATAAATAAACATTAAAAAAAAATATTAAAAAAAAAAAAGTAGCAAACATGAAACGCTAGGTGGTAAGCATAACACTAGATGTCCCAAGGATCGTTGTCAGGTTTAGTAATACAAACAGACTATCCATTTCTTTCTTTTTTTTTTTTTTTTTAATTTTTTTTTTCAACGTTTATTTATTTTGGGGACAGAGAGAGACAGAGCATGAACGAGGGAGGGGCAGAGAGAGAGGGAGACACAGAATCGGAAACAGGCTCCAGGCTCTGAGCCATCAGCCCAGAGCCCGACGTGGGGCTCGAACTCACGGACCGTGAGATCGTGACCTGGCTGAAGTCGGACGTTTAACCGACTGCGCCACCCAGGCGCCCCCAGACTATCCATTTCAAAGGCAAGGCTGGGGAAGACCCTGGCCCACTCACTGTCTGACAGCTTTGTGTCAGGGTGTGATCCAAAGAAGGAAGCATTAGTTCAGGGAAGTGTGGAAGTAGTTGGAAGTAAGGTGGCCATAGGCCTGAGGAAGGCCTCGCTGGCTTCTCCTGAGAGCCAGGCTGGAAGGTGTGGCCCCGGGGTATATAGTAGTGGAAGAACCTTCAAAAGAGAAGGTGGCTGGTGCCTTAGGATTCTCCTTGCTCTACTGCCTGTATTCATCAAGCTCACAGCTGCCAAGTGTTGCACAGCTTCAGCAGTATTTTTCCCAGCACATTTGAGTTGTGTCTTACAGGACAAAGTCAAAATCAAAATCAAACAATAGCAACAACATAAAAGCAGTTTTCATTCTGAGACTCAGAAAGTTTGTATTACTCCACTGAAGAGCTCTAGCAGATTCTTCTGATCTTTTGATAAAGTTTAAATATTCATAGATAAATGCTGAATTATCCGAGTCTAAACAGAAACTGAAAATTGAAGAGTAATCATTTAGAAGTATTTTTTAAATGGGGTACACTAAATCTCTACTGAACGTATAGTCCAAGGGATAAGAGAATCTTTTTCTAGTGGACTAAAAAATAAACAAACTAGAAGTAACCTTAGAGTTTACTTAACCTAATCCCTTTATTTTATTTTTTAGTGATCTCTACATCCAACATGGGGCTCAACTACCACCCTGAGATCACATGCCCCACCAATAGCCAGGTGCCCCTAAATCTTCCTATTTTAAAAAAAGCATTTTTTTAATATTTATTTTTATTTTTGAGAGAGAGAGGAGACAGAGCACCAGTGGGGGAAGGGCAGAGAGAGAGAGAGAGAGAGAGAGAATCTGAAACAGACTCCAGGCTCTGAGCTGCCGGCACAGAGCCCAACACAGGGCTCGAACTCAGGAACAGAGAGATCACGACCTAGGCCAAAGTTGGACACTCAACTGACTGAGCCACCCAGGCAGCCCAAAAGCATTTTTAAATAAAGGGGTTAGTGTAACTGGCTAGCTGAGTTGGTGGAGCATGTGACTCTTGATCTAAGGGTGGTGAATTTGAGTCCCACATTTGATGCAGACATTACTTAAAAACAAAATCTTAAAAAAATAAAAATAAAATAGGAAGATTTAGCCTGAACTATTTCTGCAAAAAGCATATTAGTATTGTTTGCTAAAACCCTAAAGCATACTCTTCATAACTTAAAAGTAGAGGAAGTTCTTATTTTAAAGCCAAAATATAGCCTGACTATTTAAAATTGAATTTGTATCACTGGAAAATTGAATTTCATTATTCCAACCAACCAGAGTAGTGTTTATAAAATTTCAAGAAAAGAAATCATCTCTAATTCATGAGCTTAATCTGATTATTCAAAAATATTTTTGCACAGTGTAACATCTGTCACTGTTTAAATTATCTTATTAGAATGAAAAAATGTGTCTCAGGTATTTTGAAAACATGTATATGCGAATATATATGACTATTTTATGTAACATTTAAAAATGAAAGTTAAATACCTTTTCTAGGTCCACAAGAGAAATTTTAAAGATGGATTCAATAATTTCATCTTTACCATCCTCTTTTGATTATTCGTAAACTGGAAAATAAAGATGAGTTCTGCCTGTATAATTCTTAAATGCATTCTCAGTGTAATTCAAAGGCGAGAAGACATAAACTTGGGAGAGGTATCTCATGTACAAGATCCGAGAATAAATATTTGGATATCCTCACAGAATAAACCAACTGATGAAAGTAATAGAGTGAAATTAAGCAGGGATTGACATAAAAACCTTACGTTTGAATTAAAAAAAAGTTACATCACTTGGAATTCTTAGCTTAGAAAAGAGGAGACTTAGGGAGGAAGAAATAGCTATTTTCAAATAATTTAACACGTATTCAGAGAAAGAGGAATTGGCCTTGTTCCAAAAGTTAGAGTAGACCAGTGGGAGGTAGACATGGGGCTATAATGAGAAATAATTTCTTTTTTTTTTTTAATTTTTTTTTTTTAATGTTTATTTTATTTTTGAGACAGAGAGAGACAGAGTATGAACGGGGGAGGGTCAGAGATAGAGGGAGACACAGAATCGGAAACAGGCTCCAGGCTCTGAGCCATCAGCCCAGACCCTGACGCGGGGCTCGAACTCACGGACCGCGAGATCATGACCTGAGCCGAAGTCGGACACTTAACCGACTGAGCCACCCAGGTGCCCCGAGAAATAATTTCTTTCAATTGCAACTGAAGGCTGAGTAATGGCCGCCTCAAAATATTTTTGAGTAAGTAAACTGCATATGGGCCTAAGGCCTATTGCAAACATATCACTAAAATATAACAAACTAAAATCAAAGTATATAGTTAATCTTATAAAAGTATAGCAAGAAACTGGTCAAGCATTTATAATCCTTTCTAACGTTTTAAGCGTTTCTTTTAATACTGAAAAAAATTGACTTCTGTTTATCCACACTGCTTTGAACTTTAGGCTGTGTGGATTCTAAAATAAAAGCCTACATACAGGGAGTGCCTGTGGGACCGCAAGAGATTATTTGTTTCACAACAAAGCCATATTCAGTTTTATGAATCCAAGAAACCCATGTATGAAACCACTCAACTCAGAGCAGCACATGACATAGTTTAAAATATTTTGTACTAGGGATGGTATTTTTACTACTGGAAAAGCATAACCATGGACATTATCTGTGTGAAATCGTTAAAAACAATGCTCTTCCTTGCAAACATACAGGAGGAAAAAAGTAGTACAGTCTTCCTAATACATCCATCCATCATGTATATAGGTGTACATAATTAATTAATTAATTAATTAAAATAAGAAAAAATTATGAAAAGTGAAGTTCTGGAATCTTTCCATCTAGAGCATTCAGAGGTCAGGTCATCACCATAAATTTATATATTCAAAAGCAAAAAGTAAGGAAATTCTGTTGTATACTCAATTATGTTATGTAAATATATATATATAATGATTATACATAATTTTTATACATACATAATGTTATATTCTGGTTAGTTCTTTGACATTTTGTAAAAAAAAAAAATTCTTTCCTGTTCCTTTGGTTCTTTACCCCATGATATTAGGGTGTTTCTGACTAAATTCCCATAAGCCACCACTTTAAACGAAAAACCTTAATAGCATGCGTCCATCCTACTTGAAGGGATTGTTTAAAATTACAGATTGAGGATTTTGCAAATTCCTTAAAGTGGAATTTAAGATAATCTTCAACATTTCATAAGTCATATCCTATTCAATGTCCTATTTTCAGCCTTTTTTCCCAGAGCAGACAAATTCCCCAGAGTTATGCTGCGTTCCAGAGCATCCTCCTTTTTATTTAATTATTTTGGAGGAAGAAAAGCTTTTTCATAGCACCCCCACAAAATCTGTTACACCAAGCACCGCGCAGTCACAGAGCATTGAGTCCAACACAATGCCTATGATTGTAACTCTCCTCAGTTTCTTGTCTCTCCATTCTTCAGGCCTGCAATTTGTACATGTTATCTCTTCCGAAGGCAGGTTTAACACTAACATACCCAGTACCCACACATCATCCTATACCCATTTCAGAGTGTTGGAGAGTTGTTCCTTCAGTACCCAACTATGGAAAACACAAGATTAAGTCTTCCCTAATCCCATATGAACTGATTCTGTCGTGACATGAACTAGGAGGGGCCATGGAGCAGATAACTGCCAACTATTTTGAGGCCAAAGCCATCCATGTTGGTAACTAACTCTCAAGACGTAACTGACTTGACTACATTCAGCGAGTGATTTCACTCAGATACCTACCCAGGTGTATCTTTGGTAAAAAACTTAAAACTGAAGGGACTGCTCAAAGTTAGTCTTTCTATGGGTATTTATGGAGAGATGTTTTTTTGTGTGTTTGCTTGTGTGGTTTTGCTGAAACATGCTTTCAAAATGTTCCCCATGTGAGGCACCTGGGTGGCTCAATAGGTTAAGCCTCTGACTTCAGCTCAGGTCATCATCTTGCGGTTCGTGAGTTCAAGCCCCGTGTCATGCTCTGTGCTGACAGCTCAGAGCCTGGAGCCTGATTCGGATTCTGTGTCTCCCTCTCTCTCTGCCCCTCCCCCATTTGTGTTCTCTTTACAACCCCCCCTCAAAAATAAATAAACATTAAAAAAAAAATTTCCCTGGGTGTGCTACCATGGCATCATGTACCACAGCATGTTTAACTGTGCTGCCATGGTCTAGAATGTTAGGCCTTGGACCATCAATTTGTTCCACTGTTGTCTGAGTGTGATCCCCTCAGTCAACCTCTCACATCTGTCTGAAGTGAGGCAGGTCATAGTGGCTGTGCTTCACCTAAATGAAAGACCAGTTTCTCACTCACAGATTCCGTGAATCATTTTACTGACCTGACCATGCCTGTTCACTGCCAGAAAGATCAGACCCATGTTTGGGGCCCCCCTCTAGCAAGTCTGTAGAACTTCAAGGCATGTGGACTAATCTCATGGATAGCCTCATCTTATTTATTTATTTTTTTTTTACTCTATGTCTTTGTTATAGTGCTGTCATGAGTATTTTATATGTCTTTGTAAATTGCCTAAAATTCTTTCTGGAGGTATAAGTCAATAAATAATTTTAAATCAATTTGTCATTATATACAAAATAGAAAGAGTTCTGACTGATCTCTCAAAGAAGCATTCCTATTCATGGGTATTCATTCATTCATTCATTTAAAATTTTTTTTTATTTATTTCAAGTTGGCTCTGTGGTACTTAAATGGGATGTCTCTTGATCAGATGGGGGCCCCCAAATGTGGGCAATGATGCACAGGAGGTGAAAGAATTCATGTGAGGCAGAACAAAGAAGATAGTTTATTGAATGTACCACAAAGGAGCAGGGGGAAGGACAGCAGAGGAGAGACTGTTTGCCATTAAATAGTGGGAAGGGGCTGCTTTTAAGGTATGACAATGTATGGAATTCCCCCCCCCCTTTTTTTTATGTTTATTTTTGAGAAAGAGAGAGAGAGAGAGAGAGAGTGAGAGAGAGAGAGAACGAGCAGGGGAGGGACAGAGAGAGAGGGAGACGCAGAATCTGAAGCAGACTCCAGGCTCTGAGCTGTCAGCACAGAACCGCGAGATCATGACCTGAGCCAAAGTCAGACACTCAACTGACTGAGCCACCCAGGTGCTCCAGAATTTTTTGGTACCCCTTTTTTGGTACCCTTTTTTGGTAACTGTGCCTAGTTGTAAGTGGCCCATTAGTCAGTTAAGGCCTATTGATATTTGGGGGTGGGTTACCTGATGGGCCTGTCTGTATTCATCCTGATGGTCACTGTGGCCCTTTCTGCATCCCATTGCTCAAGCCTGTTTGCCTAAAAGCAGTCTCCACAGGCTCCATGCCCAACATGGGGCTTGAACTTATGATCCCAAGATCAAGAGTTGCATGCTTTACCAACTAAGCCAGCCAGACACCCCATTAATTTTTTAAAAATGTATAGATTGCTGCTTTCTGGGAGCTGACAATCTTTATGGTCCATCATGAATGATCTCCCCCTGCTACTCCTTCTGTGTTTTTTTGAGAAGTAGAATTGTCCATAGAAAAGGCAATTGGGAGAGGCTGCATTAAAGGAAAGAAAAGAGAACCTTAGACATACAAACTTAAATTCATTTAATTTATTGATAAGTATAAGCCATGTATATTTAAAAGAATATATACATTGTTTTATTAAACTAGGATTCTATTATTCTGGCTGAATTGCTAGAATTCTTAAGTTGATGGGAACTAGAGGCTAAACAGACTTGACCCACGATCTAGTAAATAAATTAAAAGTATTAAAATATCTTAAATGCACAGAGGAAAGTAGGCTATGTCCTATGTACAAATTAATCTCAAGCAATTTTCTTTTAATTGTCTGGACTTCCTTTAATTGTTGGGACTTTTAGAATATTATTTAGTTTGGTGAGTGGTTTAAGCGTTTAGATTTCCTTTTTGTTAGGAGGTGACTGAGATATTTAGTGGACAAAAGGGAAGAGTAACCAGGCATTGCTATCTTAATGGTGAAGAATTCATCAAAATCAGACATTTTTATTACAGAAAAAGAATGCTTTTTTAAGATAATTTACTACCAAAAATATCATTGAAGAGAATGTTTTGTAACCAACCAGATCAACAGAATAACATTATTAAATATCATCTATAATATTATTTATAATATATATAATATTTCTATGCACACAAATATATCCTTAGCCTGTCCTTTCTTACATTGAAAAGTGGGTGGCAAATTAAATAACTAAGATGATAGTTTGGTGGAGAATAAAAACTCAAGGTGAATCTCAATCTCTCCCCACCTCAGACCCTAGCTCTCTGCTCGCACCTTCCAACTTTCTTGCTAGTCACCTTGCATGAGGAGGCGTGATGGGTTTGAATTTAGAATGAGTTAAATGTTGATTCTAACCAGCTGCTTTAGGTCTTATTAAAATCTTCTAATTCTTCTGAGTAGCTGGCATCTGGACCTCATTGGGCAGACATAGCAGAGCCCAGACTAGAGTTTTACTAATCTAGGAGGTTTGATTGCTTTCTGTTATTATAACGGATTATTCTTCTGAAGAAAGCAAATCTTGATTTCGCACATTACTGTTTGTTGACAGATCTTAGCTCTGGTTTTCTATGATTTGTCCAATCCAATTACGTTAGCTCTTTCCTTCATTTCTTGCTTAAAATCGAAAGGCTTAAATCATTGTGTAAACTAACGTTGTGCAATTTTTTTCTATTTCACAAAATAAATTCTCTACAGTCTTACCTTGTTATCTATTACAAACCTTGTTAAAGGTAAAACAAACATCTCAACAAAGTGCTTGAAATGCAATGCTTCGTCTCCTTCATGCATTTGGTACAATCTAATTTTATTACCAACTGTATTTCACACAAAATCTCAACTGCTATTTCTTTCTCAAGAACCTCCAGTTTTTCTTTCATCTACAGACCCAGAGTTTACTTTTGATAAAAAGGCAGTATTTTGTTGGCTCTAATTACTTTGGCTCAGCCCATTAGCTGCACTAACAATAGCCTGATTGTCAGTGAAATTAGCCTTTTATCTGTCACCCTTTCCCCTCCTCCACTTTATAGCTAAGTGCAGTGGCAGGGACAGGGTCTGCTGACTTGAAACAAATTATTTCATCTCTCTGAGCCTCAGTTTTCTCCTTTGCAAAAAAGAGCACAACGACACACACGTTTTTTGGGTCATTGGGCAAAATGGGTCCAATTCCTCCTACGGAGTCAGCGCTCAATAAATTTGAATTTCCTTGCTCTCAGAGAAGGAGCGTGTCGAAAACTACAAACGTGTATTGGCACGCAACATATGTTTTAGGTCACTCTTCCAAACAACTCTCAAAATTTTCAAGCAAAGAAGGAAGTCCAAGTGGAAGCTTGGGAAAAAAAAAGGTTTAAATTTGTCCCCTCCTTTAAGATTAACCTCAATTTAACATTCATGTTATGATAAATTTATTCTCAAAGCTTTTTGCATTTCTCCTTTGTGGTATCCATCTCGATTGTAATTAAATGCCTTGGGCCCCAGTTGCTTTGGAACTCTGTCCTGAAGTGAGGAATTGTACCTGTCTTGGCTACCTCTTTAACCCCAGGTGTCACATTGTAGGTGATCTCAATAAATATTTTAGGAGCCAGTGAGGGAGCATCAGAGTCTGAGTTACTTTTAAACCAGTGCTTCTGAAAGGCTTTGGTGAATCCATTTTGAATACACTTTTTTCTTTTTGTGAAGATTTAATGATGGAATTATCATTAATGCTTTCTCCCCATTAAAATCTTCTAACTCTTCTGAGTAGCTGGCATCTGGACCTCATTGGGCAGACATAGCAGAGCCCAGACTAGAATTTTACTAATCTAGGAGGTTTGATTGCTTTCTGTTATTATAACGGATTATTCTTCTGAAGAAAGCAAATCTTGCTACTCAGCACTTGGCACTATCTCATTAAAAGAATCCATTTTTCATTGTTATTCCTTCTGCTCTATAAACACATGCTTTAATAGTTGGAAGAAATGAGCTAAAAGGCAAAGGCTTCTATTTGAAGAAATGCTATTGTAGAATCGTTTTATTAGAGTAAGGATTTTTTGACATGTGAAAAATTGGCCCTTATATTGTTGTGTAGTAATGTTAGATTTTCACCTGTTACAATTCCATAAAAAATGTGCACTGATACTTCCTCAGGATGCTCAGTGTTCTTAAAACATTTTCCTGAAAGAGCAAAAACCATATTTTAGATAGACTCTATTTTAGTTTCTGTCTTATTCTAAGAATAAAATCTACATTTGCTACAACTGTACTTGACACTTTCCGTTCATTATTTAACTAAAAATTCATTGGAAAACCTATCAGTCGAAAAAAGGAAAGAACTTAATATTTCAGTAAAGCTGGGGACAGAGAATGGAAAGAATGTATAATGGGTCTCAATTCTTCAACTGCTTTTTTCCTGGAGGTGGGGGGTTGAGGAGTGGGAGGCCTTTCTCTAAGAGTTATTGTGATGGGATCTTTTGACAAAGGCAGCTCTTTTTATTGTTTTTCAGGCCCTTTACAGGCTTGGGATGAGGACCTGAGGGGATGGAACTGCACAGACTAAACACAGGAGCTGGGACTTTTTAGATTTCAAAGAAATTTCTAGATATCTGTGAAACAGTTTGGAAAACATTCTTCTAAATCTGCCTATGAGCAGTTCCTATTTTACCCCAGTCCTTAAAGTAAGATTCTCCGTGTACTTAAGAATTACCTTGGAGTTTGTGAAGGAAACACACTCGGTAGGGGCAGGGCTGAGCTCGGGCACTGCATATTCACTAGCAGGCTTTGGGATTCTTACAAAGATGATCGATAAAGTATGCTTCGAGAAACAGTGTTTTAAGATAGAAGTGGGCACCTGGGTTTCAACTGAGCTCTCCACTATCCCTGTGTTTCCTTCCCCATTTCCAATCAGTGTCTCTGATTACCTTCCCAGACATTCTCCATCTGCTTTGCATCAGGATCAGCCTGTCCAAGGAAGGACCTTGCAAGGATGTTGTCCCCCAATCCCATCCATATCCTCATCTCTCAGTCCCATCCTGCATTTCCTTTTGAGACCCACTTGCTTCTGACGTTTTTCAGAATGGTTTTCTATCCCATTCCTTTCTGTCCACAGGCTCACCATGAGTATTTCTCCAGCCATCTTGTCCTGGATCTCTATGAACTCCAATCACTATCTAAGAGTGAGGTCACCATTGAAAACATATCCATGAAGAACAATGATAGGAAATAAGATGTTGAGATCAGAGAGGATTTAGATGTGATGTGATCGTTATCACTAAGGGGACGGATGTTATAGGGAAGTTAGCTTAGACTCATTGTGAGGAGTTCTGTGAGTCTAAATGAGAACCATTGAGTAAAAGTTACACAAAAGTAGACGTGGGCTAACGATAAAGAAAAATTTCCTAATAAAGCTGTAGCCTTGCAAAGCTATAAAAATCCAGTTGCTAGGAGGGTTTAAACAGGGAATGGATAGTTTCCTGCCAGGATTTGGTAAAGAAAAATATTTTATTAGTGAGGATCAGAATTCATTCATTTGTTCATTTTTCAATAAACTTTTATGGAGCACCCACCATACGGATGACACCCCAAAAATGAGTGATGTAAAGATAAGTAGACATGTTTTGTGTTTTGGAGGGGTCAAAGTCTAGCAGAGAATCTGACATGTGAGAGAAGACACTGCAATATAGCACGTCAGGTGCAACCACAGAAGAGTAGACACGGAATGTGTGTACACAGCTGGCAGCCACCACGGGCATGGGAGTGAGCAAGCTTCCGGAGATTCTGGCGCTCAGGCTGAGCTGTCCCAGTAGACACCAAGTAGTGTCACAACATGCTTCCCCTAACCCCCAAGCCTTGCCCAATCTGCAGATTTGGGAGAAAATATATGTTGCAGTTGCTTTAAGCACTATGTTTTAGGGTGATTTGTTATGAAGTAACAGATAACTAGAAAAAAGATGAAATGAATACATTAATTAATGTATTATTGAATGTATTATTAATTAATGCATTAATGAATAATAATAATTAATGAATAATTAATTCTGTGGAAAGCACAGAACAGTTGCCTAGCACATAGTAATTACTCAATAAGTACTAGCCCCTGGTCATTATTTTGGTATTATCATTGTTATGAAAGCAATATTATTTAAAAGCATTATATTTTATGATCTATGTTGATTTATTCAGCTTTATCATTCCATGAACTGTCTGTTTATATTTCCTTCCTTTTCCACATGCTGTCTTCCCCTACTGTCCATGTTACTCATGGCCACATGGAGCAGATCTATAAGGAGCTAAGAATATCACATTTGCTATAGGCTCATCCTCACCAGGACTCTGACAGGACTCTCCTTTCTGGTCTAGTCATGTTTAGGTTGTACTTTCTGACCCATTCTCTTACACAGAAGCTAGAGAGATTTTTTATTTTTTTTAATTCAAATCTGACCATATCACTCTCCTACTTAAAATCTTTGATGGCTTCCCATTGTTCTTAGGACACAGTTCCTAATAATATAATATAATTATCCTAATAATTATTATTATCCTAATAATATTTTAAATATTATTTATTTATTTATTTGTAATTTAACTTTATTTTTTATTTTATAAAATGTACATCCAAATTAGTTAGTATATAGTGAAGTAATGATTTCAGTAGATTCCTTCATGCCCCTTACCCATTTAGCCCATCCCCCCTCCCACAACCCCTCCCAGCAACCCTCAGTTTGTTCTCCATATTTAAGAGTCTCTTTTGTTTTGTCCCCCTCCCTGTTTTTATATTATTTTTGTTTCCCTTCCTTTATGTTCATCTGTTTTGTCTCTTAAAGTCCTCATGTGAGTGAAGTCATATGATTTTTTGTCATTCTCTGACTAATTTCACTTAGCATAATACCCTCCAGTTCCATCCATGTAGTTGCAAATGGCAAGATTTCATTCTTTTTGATTGCCGAGTAATACTCCATTGTATATATATACCATATATTCTTTATCAGTTCATCTGTCGATGCACATTTGGGCTCTTTCCATACTTTGGCTATTGTCGATAGCACTGCTATAAACATTGGGGTGCATGTGCCCTTCGAAACAGCACACCTGTATCCCTTGGGTAAATGCCTAGTAGTGCAATTGCTGGGTTCTAGGGTAGTTCTGTTTTTAGTTTTTTGAGATACCTCCATACCGTTTTCCAGAGTGGCTGCTCCAGCTTGCATTCCCACCAGTAATGCAAAAGAAATCCTCTTTCTCTGCATCCTTGCCAACATCTGTTGTTGCCTGAGTTGTTAATGTTAGCCATTCTGAGAGGTGTGAGGTGGTATCTCATTGTGGTTTTGATTTGTATTTCCCTGATGATGAGTGATGTTGAGCATTTTTTCATGTGTCGGTTGGCCATCTGGATGTCTTCTTTGGAGAAGTGTCCATTCATGTCTTTTGCCCATTTCTTCACTGGATTATTTGTTTTTTGGGTGTTGAGTTTGATAAGTTCTTTGTAGATTTTGGATACTAACCCTTTATCTGATATATCATTTACAAATATCTTCTCTCATTCTGTCGGTTGCCTTTTAGTTTTGCTGATTGTTTCCTTTGCTGTGCAGAGCTTTTAATTTTGATGAGGTCCCAATAGTTCATTTTTGCTTTTGTTTCCCTTGCCTCCAGAGAAGTGTTGAGTAGAAATTGCTGCGGGCAAGATCAAAGAGGTTTTGCCTGCTTTCTCCTCGAGGATTTTGATGGCTTCCTGTCTTACATTGAAGTCTTTCATCCACTTTGAGTTTATTTTTGTGTATGGTGTAAGAAAGTGGTCCAGGTTCATTCTTCTGGAATGTCGCTGTCCAGTTTTCCCAGCACCACTTGCTGAAGAGACTGTCTTTATTTCATTGGATATTCTTTCCTGCTTTGTCAAAGATTAGTTTCCCATATGTTTGTGGGTCCATTTCTGGGTTCTCTATCCTGTTCCATTGATCTGAGTGTCTGTTCTTGTGCCAGTACCATACTGCCTTGATGATTACAGCTTTGTAGTATAGCTTGAAGTCTGAGATTGTGATGCCTCCTGCTTTGGTTTTCTTTTTCAAGATTGCTTTGGCTATTCGGGGTCTTTTTTGGTTCCATACAAATTTTAGGATTATTTGTTCTAGCTCTGTGAAGAATGCTGGTGTTACTTTGATAGGGATCACATTGAATATGTAGATTGCTTTGGATAGTATTGACATTTTAACAATATTTGTTCTTCCTATCGAGGAGCATGGAATCTTTTTCCATTTCTTTGTGTCTTCTTCAATTTCTTTCATAAGCTTTCTATAGTTTTCAGTGTGTAGATTATTCACCTCTTTGTTTAGATTCATTCCTAGGTATTTTATGGTTTTTGGTGCAACTGTAAATGGGATCAATTCCTTGATTTCTCTTTCTGTCGCTTCATTGTTGGTGTATAGGAATGCAACCAATTTCTGTGCGATTGTATATCCTGCAACTTTGCTGAATTCATGAATCAGTTCTAACAGTTTTTTGGAGGAATATTTTGGGTTTTCCATATAGAGTATTGTGTCATCTGTGAAGAGTGAAAGTTTAACCTCCTCTTGGCCGATTTGGATGCCTTTTATTTCTTTGTGTTGACTGACTGCAGACTTCCAATACTATGTTGAATAACAGTAGTGAGAGTGGACATCCCTGTCTTTTTCCTGACCTTAGGGGTAAAGTTTTTCCCTATTGAGGATGATATTAGCGTTGGGTTGCTCGTATATGGCTTTTATCATCTCGAGGTATGGTCCTTCTATCCCTACTTTCTTGAGGGTTTTTATCAAGAAAGGATGCTGTATTTTGTCAAATGCTTTCTCTGCATCTATTGAGAGGGTCATATGGTTCTTGTCCTTTCTTTTATTGATGTGATGAATCATGTTAATTGTTTTGCAGATATTGAACCAGCCCTGCATCCCAGGTATAAATCCCACTTGGTCATGGTGAATAATTTTTTTAATGTATTGTTGGCTCCAGTTGGCTAATATCTTGTTGAGGATTTTTGCATCCGTGTTCATCAGGGAAATTGGTCCATAGTTCTTCTTTTTAGTGGGGTCTCTGTCTGGTTTTGGAATCAGGGTAATGCTGGCTTCATAGAAAGATTTTGGAAGTTTTCCTTCCATTTCTATTTTTTGGAACAGCTTCAAGAGAATAGGTGTTAACTCTTCCTTAAATGTTTGGTAGAATTCCCCTGGAAAGCCATCTGGCCCTGGACTCTTGTTTTTTGGCAGATTTTTGATTACTAATTCGATTCCCTTACTGGTTATGGGTCTGTTCAAATTTTCTATTTCTTCCTGTTTCAGTTTTGGTAGTGTATATGTTTCTAGGAATTTGTCCATTTCTTCCAGATTGCCCATTTTATTGGCATATAATTGCTCATAATACTCTCTTATTATTATTTTTATTTCTGCTGGGTTGGTTGTGATTTCTCCTCTTTCATTCTTGATTTTACTTATTTGGGTCCTTTCCTTTTTCTTCTTGATCAAACTGGCCAGTGGTTTATCAATTTTGTTAATTCTTTCAAAGAACCAGCTTCTGGTTTCATTGATCTGTTCTACTGTTTTTTGTTTGTTTGCTTGTTTTTTGGTTTTGAGAGCATTAATTTCTGCTCTAATCTTTATTATTTCCTGTCTTCTGCTGGTTTGGGGTTTTATTTGCTGTTCTTTTTCCAGCTCCTTAAGGCATAAGGTTAGGTTGTGAAAGATCTGAGATCTTTCTTCCTTCTTTAGGAAGGCCTGGATTGCTATATACTTTCCTCTTATGACTGCCTTTGCTGCGTCTCAGAGGTTTTTGGGTTGTGGTGCTATCATTTTCATTGACTTCCATATACTTTTTAATTTCTACTTTAACTGCTTGGTTAGTCCATTCATTCTTTAGTAAGATGTTCTTCAGTCCCCAAGTATTTGTTACCTTTCCAAGTTTTTTCTTGTGGTTGATTTCGAGTTTCATAGCATTGTGGTCTGAAAATATGCACGGTATATGTACTTTTTTTTAAACAGCAATTTTAGATTCAGCAAAATTGAGTAGTAAGTACAGAGAGTTCCCATGTAATCTTCTGCTTACACACATGATATCCTCTCCAACTATCAACATCCTGTACCAGAGTGGTACATTTGTTTATAACCTACATTGATACATCATTATCACCCAAAGTCCATAGTTTGCATTAATGTCATTCTTGATGTTGTACATTCTATGGTTTTTCACAAATGTATAATGACATGCATCCATCATACGCTATGCCCTAGGGTAGTTTCACTGCCCTAAAAATCCCCTGCCTCCTCATCCCTTCATCCTCTCAAACCACTGGCAACAACTGATCATTTTCCTGTTTCCATGGTTTTGTCTTTTCCAGAATGTCATTGTCATTGGAAGCATACAGTATGTCAAGCTCCTAGTTTTAACTAATGCTTATCTCCTCCTGGTACTTCATAGCCACAAACTTTTGTTTTAAATATTGGGCCACTTTTCTTTTCTCTCTCTCTCTCTTTTTTTAAGTTTATTTATTTTTGAGAGAGAGAGACAGAGAGATCGCAAGCAGGGGAGGGGCAGAGAGAAAGGGAGAGAGGATCCCAAGCAGGGTCCGCACTATCAATGCAGAGCCTGTTGCAGGCATTGAACTCGTGAATCATGAGATCATGACCTGAGCTGAAATCAAGAGTGGGACACTTATCTGACTGAGCCATCCAGGTGACCCAGCAAACCTTTTTCAATGCTAAAGATATCATCCCTCCCTTCAAAGAGTTCATTGTTAACTAGCATGGATTCAGAAGCATAGTAATAATAATACTAATATTATAGCCATAAATGTGATAAACACCACGTTAGAGTACTTCAGCAAGGTAAAGGAGCTGTTCTCTATCAGGGAAAATTAAAAGAGTAGGTGAATCGGGGCGACTGGGTGGCTCAGTCATTTGAGCGGTCTGACTCTTGATTTCAGCGCAGGACATGATCTCACAATTCATGATATCAAGCCCCATGTCAGACTCTGCACTGAGCATGGAGCCTGCTTGGGACTCTCTCTCTTTCTCTCTCTCTCCTTCTCCCTCTGCCCCTCCTTTCCTCACATGTGTGTGCGCACAAGTGCACATTCTCTCTCTCTCTCCCAAAAATAAAAGTTTATTTATTTATTTATTTTTTTTTTAAATATGAAATTTATTGTCAAATTGGTTTCCATACAACACCCAGTGCTCATCCCAAAAGGTGCCCTCCTCAATACCCATCACCCACCCTCTCCTCCCTCCCACCCATCAACCCTCAGTTTGTTCTCAGTTTTTAACAGTCTCTTATGCTTTGGCTGTCTCCCACTCTAACCTCTTTTTTTTTTTTTCCTTCCCCTCCCCCATGGGTTCCTGTTAAGTTTCTCAGGATCCACATAAGAGTGAAACCATATGGTATCTCTCTTTCTCTATATGGCTTGTTTCGCTTAGCATCACACTCTCCAGTTCCATCCACGTTGCTACAAAAGGCCGTATTTCATTTTTTCTCATTGCCACGTAGTACTCCATTGTGTATATAAACCACAATTTCTTTATCCATTCATCAGTTGATGGACATTTAGGCTCTTTCCATAATGTGGCTATTGTTGAGAGTGCTGCTATGAACATTGGGGTACAAGTGGCCCTATACATCAGTACTCCTGTATCCTTGGATAAATTCCTAGCAGTGCTATTGCTGGGTCATAGGGTAGGTCTATTTTTAATTTTCTGAGGAACCTCCACACTGCTTTCCAGAGTGGCTGCACCAGTTTGCATTCCCACCAACAGTGCAAGAGGGTTCCCGTTTCTCCACATCCTCACCAGCATCTATAGTCTCCTGATTTGTTCATTTTGGCCACTCTGACTGGCGTGAGGTGATACCTGAGTGTGGTTTTGATTTGTATTTCCCTGATAAGGAGCGACGCTGAACATCTTCCAAAAATAAAAGTTTAAAAAAGAATGTAAGAAGGACCAAGATTCAGAGTGTGCTCTGATGTACCAAAGGGAACAAGATACATGTATCCAGGACTCAGTGTCTAGATGAGACAACCAGGATGTAGTCATTGGGACAGTACCTGCTGATTACTTGAAGAACTTCTTTAAAAAGAGAGAATGATATAATCATTACACTATTCTTTATAAATATATGTTTTCAATATATTCATTATGAGTCCCAATGTACTTATCATCCGTCTTCAACAATTATCAGCTGATGGCCCATCCTCTGTACCCCTACTCTTCAACTCTCTCATCCTGACAATTCTGATATATATTTATTTGACATATATAAATTTGATACATGTTTTTAAGAATATATATACAGTTTACCCTTGAACAACATGGGTTTGAATTACATGGGTCCACTATGTGGATTTTTTCTGATACAGTACTGTAAATGTATTTTCTTCTCCTTATGATTTTCTTAATAACATTTTCATTTTTCCAGCTTACTTCATTGTAAGAACATAATAAATATAACACACAATAAACATAATAACATAACACACAAAATATGTGTTAATTAACTTTATGTTATTGGTAAGGCTTTTTTTGGTCAACAGTAGGCTATTAATAAGGACTATTTAAGAGACTCAAAACTTATACACAGAAATTTGACTGTGCTGGGGGTTGGCCCCCCTAACTCCCCATATTCTTCAAGGGTCACCTGTAATTACTATACCATTACATAAAATTAAAAAAAATAATAAGTCAAAATAATTCTTTAATATCTTCCAGTATTCAATTGGTATAGAACCAGCCTGCTGAGTCTGCCTACTGATGGGTCACAGGTAAGGTCTTTTAGAAGAAAGGAACTAACAAAGATTTGTGATGAAATGCACACTTGGCTTCTCACTACAGTACTGTCATGAGCATCTCCCTGAAGTAGATAAGCCCTGGGGCACAAAGTAGGGCCTCAGTTATAGTCCTGCATGGTCCAAAAGTTCAAGTCCCAGAGTTTGACGTGTGGCAAGTCCAGACTCAGCAGCACTTACTTGATCCTTTCATTCAGTAACTACTAACTAAGCACCTACTCTGTGTCAGACCCTGTTCAAGGCACTGGGAGTATGAAAGGAAGCAAATCAGACATAGTCGCTAGCCTCATGGAGCTTCTCGCCTGCTGCAGTATGCTCCTTGTGTTCTCCCTTCTTGGAGAACATTGTTCTCTCTCTCAATTTGTATCTCTTGTTAAACAATATTCTAACTTGAAGGAATTTAAAAAAATTTCCATCTAAAATAGCTAGGTCTTCTCATAATTGTTTTAATTTTTTCATGTATTCTTCTAGTGCATGTTCATGTATTAAAATTGGAAGCAGCCTAAATGTCAATTAGTATGGAATCATTAAATGCATACGACCATTAAATATGAAGATTTGTTTATGTGTGCATATTATAAATACATAGTCAAAGTTTGCTTAAGCCAAGGCTTCTCAAAGTTTAGCATGCATCAGAATGAACTGGGGAGCTCTGCCTAATAATAGACAATCTGAATGCTGAGGGAAATTAGGGGAGAGGAAAAAAAGGTGGGGGAAAAATAGCTACAAAGAAATAGTCAAAGTGTCTTTGGAATCAACTGACATATTCAATTTTAAGTTATTTGCTCTCCCATCCTGTATTAGGACCTTTTCAGTTGTCTCTAAATATTTGGATATTGCTTTGAGGAGTAGCATTGTGGGGAATGGAGAGACCAGATGTGTCCAATATGGGATGCGGGGGTGCAGAAAAGGTTCAGTACATACAGAGGGTGAGACCCAGGACAAGGATTGAGAATTCAGCAGAAGGTGGACATCAGAATCAGAAGTGACTAGGAAAAATGGAAGGTTAATGTTTCTGGGGAGAAGGAGAGATGAGGATGGTATGCAAGAGCTATTTTTATTTGAATACTATGAAAATGGGTGTTCCCAAAATTCTACAGACTTGGTGATACCATTAGCTGATATCCAGCCTGAGATTGCTATTGAGCAAAGACAACAAGGCCATGTGTGATAACACATAGGTTGCAAATAATGGGGGTAGAGTTTAGATTGTAGCAGAGGGCTGGAACAGAATGTAATTAAGAGAATACACTTATTCTTAGAACAGAGTCCCCCCAAAACCTGTGATGAGTTTAAACTGCTAAATAGTTTGAGAGGACAATAATTCCCTCAATACCAGAGAGGATTTCCTAGGCAATAAACGTCTGGTTCCATACAATAAGGAATGGTATCCTTCGGTTACAATCTGTACCTTAATGCCACATGGCGTCAATGGCTAAACAGAACACCAGTAATAATGTAAGGAGAAACACCAATGGTAACAGCGTTCTTTATGATAATAAATTAACACAGTCTCCAAAGCCAGCAAGCACTTAACATTCTGAAAAGTATTACAATGACTCAGCCTTTTGTGGAAGAAAGATGGAGTATGAGGAGTACTCTCACACCTCTTATGGGGGTAGTTACTTTCACATGGGATCCCATGGTACGCTGTGCTTAATTCAGTCAGAGCACTTACTATATTGTATTTTAATGTCTGATCATTTGTCTTTTTTTTTTTTTTCCTCTACTGGGCAATGAGATGCTTGAAGTCAGGAAATGTGCCTTTCATTAGGCCCTTGCACATTATACACCCTCCTTAGAGGAATTGTTTTTTTAGTAAGTGCATCAAGGATTGTATGTATCTTATAGTAGCCAAAGAAAACAACAGTCCTTCTCTATAAAATGACAGGGTTGAACTGCATCATTTTGCCAAAGTCTCCAGATGTTGAGGGCATCATTTGTCTCAGATACTTGATATGTTAAAATGATTTGGAACTTCCCGAAGTTTTCCCAAGAATCCATCCACTGCTAATTCAAGATTTTTTTTTTTTTTTTTTTAGCAGAGGACAGACTCTGTCCTAAAAGGGTCTCCATTGAGCATCGGAAAATTCCAAAGATATCAGAGACGCTGGGATGATGGGATGGTGATTCTTTGGGGATTTGCAGTTTCATCTTCAATAATAACTCACTCCACGTGAAAGAAGCCAGACACAAAAGGTCACATATTATACGATCCCATTTATATGAAAGATTCAGAATAGGGAAATCCACAGAGACTGAAAGCAGTTTAGAGTTTGCCAGGGGCTGGGGGGAAGGCGGGTTATGGGGAATGACTGCTTCACGGGGGTGTCTCCTTTAGAGGTGATGAAAATGTTTGAAACTAAATAGGGGCGATTGTTGTACCGTATTGTGAATGTACTAAATGCCACTGAACTGTACACTTTAATATGGTTAATTTTATGTTATGTACATTTACCTTCAAATTAAAAAATACAAATCACTGGCAACCTTGAGCTAGGTCAAGTATATCAAACTTCATTCTCTGAAGTTACAAACAAGATGGTGTTAACTAGCTGCAGAAAACTTAGGGTCTACCTAAATGTCTTATTTGTACTGGATCTATATTTCCAAAAAGAAAAAAAAATCTCTTTGCAAATAGGCTTTAAAGATAATGAGGCTAATAGTAATGATATTGTGTGCTTACTATGTTCTAGGTACTCTTCTAATCTCTTAAAGGGCTTTAACTCATCTGATCCTCACAGTTACCCTATGAAGTGAGTACTGTCATTATCTTGATCTGACACTTGTGCAAGTTCGCCCACCTGAGCAGTAAAAGGAAAATCTGCATTCAAAACTCTGACCTTGAGGTTCCTGGGTGGCTCAGTCGGTTGAGAGTCCGACTTCAGCTCAGGTCATGATCTCACAGCTTGTGAATTCAAGCCCTGTGTCAGGCTCTGTGCTGGCAGCTCGGAGCCTGGAGCCTGCTTCTGCTTCTGTGTCTCCCTCTCTCTCTGCCCCTCACCCACTTGCATTCTGTCTCTGTCTCTCTCAAAAATAAAGAAACATTAAAAAACAAACAACTCTGACCTTGCCCATTCAAAGGTTAGGCCCATTTAATGACTCTGGCTCTACAACTGATATTGCCCATGGTGGTACGTGCAACTGATTTGAAGAGACCTTGTTTGATAAGATAACCAAGCTCTTTACATGTTTTTCTAAGAGCAAAAATACACCTGCCTAGCTTTCATGGGAATGAGTGTAATAATGGGATCTAGTTGGTTAGCAACTCCTTTGAAGGAGGAGATGCCAAACAGACTTGACCCAATTAAAGGGGACAAAGCCAGAATGAACTTTGTAAGCTCCTAGTCTCTTGTGAAGTACTTTGGGAATTCTGCTGATACCTTTAAAATCAGACTCTCTAAGGACACAGATGCTTTGCGCCCAGGTCTCTATGTTCCTTCCCAGGAGGCTTTAACTCTAGAAAGGACAAGTGATACTTTCTCCACAAAGAAGTCCTTGGCAAGATCAGCTGTGTGAACATTGTATCATTAAAGAAGTCCGGGCTTATTTGGTAATTCTGGCAAAACACATCATAAGAAAATATTGTGGCAAAGGTCTTTATTGATTCTCAAAATGTCATGGCTGAGATAAATCTTCCAGTTTTGTGTGCATGGCTCTGTACTAATCCTGTTAAATACTCTGAAGTATCCTGAGGCATTATTCTCAACCTTGTCAATATGACACAATCCTTGGCCCCTAGTGTTCTGTGAATAATCCAGATCATCTGATGCCAGGTAATGTGACTCTATGGCATAAGTTTTGGGCTTCCATCCAGCATCATTTGAATAGTATGCTCTTTCAAGGTGCCGTTTCCTCATCCAGAATCCATGCTCCATAGCTTTAAATCCATTTCTCACCACATCTTCCAAAAGTGGTTACTATGCCTGAAAATGATCTGCAGATATTACGGAACATGCATTCATTGTGCTCAGTGGCCAGAGTTTCTGCCCAGGTTATGGACAATATTTAAAGGAGCTCATGATCTCTATAGTTGAGGCTCTTTTGAAATGTCAAATATTCATTGCTCAAGAGGCAATCTTGGAGATTTGATTGTGAACTACATAAGCCAGGTGATTCCTTAATATCTCATTTAATATTTGCCCACATGCAGCATTGCAACAGAGAGAAGGCCTCTGCAAGATGGACTGCAGTGGTCTCGATAGGAGGTGACTTCCTTTTTGGAAACTCAAATCTGTATTGTCTGATAGTGGTGGTAAGAAGTGTGTCTTAGTCAACATCACAGCAAACATTACCTCTCAGTTTCCTCCAGACTTGCCTTACAACTGCCTATTTGGCACCTCCACTTGGGTGTCTTAGGCAATCTCAAACTTCATCTCAAACTTAATAAAACTGAACACTGGATTTTACTACCTTCCTTTCAAACTTTCCCATCTCAGGAAATGGTTCTGTCGTTTACCCATTGCCCAGGCTAAACACCTAGAGGCCATCTTGAATCTTCTCTTTCTCTCGCAACCCACTTCCAAATCATCAAGTCCATGTCTCTCTACAAAATATATCCCAAACCTGAAAGCCCCATCCTCTCTTACTTGGGCTACCCTGATAGCCTTCTAACTTGCTTTCCTGATTCCATCTGTGTTCTCTGATACTGTTCAACCAGAAGCCAGAGTGATCTTTCTGAAGCAAATTCCTCTTCACATTTAGAATCTAGTTGAGATGATTTTTTTATAGCCTAGCAAGCTCTTTGTACTGCTGTGACCATGCTGCTTTCCCTGTAAGTCTTATTTGGCCGGCCTTCTAGCTGTTCTTTAAGCTCGTCAAGCTCATTTCCATCTCAGGCCCCTTGCACTTGCTGTCCTTTCTATCTGAAACATTGTTTCCCCGATGTTTGCATGGTTCACTCCCCTCCTTCTTTCAGTGAGCTGCTTAAATGTCACTTTTTCAGTGAGGTCTTCACTGACCAACCTATCTCACATAACCCTCCTATAGATATTATCCCTTTACCAAGCTTTTATTTTATTTATAGCAGACATCACCACTGACATATTTAAATATGTGTTGAATGAATGAATGAATGGTCTAACACTCTTACCAGCAGCACTAGAAAATGAATTTTACCACTTTATGTCTAACTTTCTGTATAGTAGCATTGCATCTTTTCCCTCTCAATATAGCATATTTCCCTCAGAACATACTTTCTGCTGGCAGGAAAACAAATATTTTAAAGCTCTGAAACTAAGTCCAAACCTAACCACACTAACATACAATTTCAAGAATACAAAGGGACAATCGCATCAAACTAGATCTCAGAAGGAATAAGACTTACTAGCACAGGGTCACAGATTCCCATAGCAAGCACGTATCTTTTCTCTGCCGCAGTGGAATTGTTAAGATGTTACACAATACTTACTTCAAAGGTGCCACGGGCTCCTGGGTGGAATAGGCAGACTCAGAACTGAGTGACAGCTTTGAAAGTGTTCTCAACTGCTAACCTCCGGACCTGACCTCAGTGAGCACAGGGACACTGAATGCCTTGGACTTAAATGCCCCACTCCCCTCATTTCCCAGTATAACAACACAGTAATGAGTCATGCTCCACAGCCAGGGCTAGGAGCTCTTTTAGCACTGCATGCTTCTGAGTAGAGCATTTGCAGAATGAGAAAATAGGCAGAGGGAAAGAAAATAAAGGATGGAGAGATAGAAAAGGGGAAGGAACATCAGGATGGGGGAGGAAGAACAGCAGAGAAAGAAAGGGAGACTTTGAGGAGGTGGGCTGGAGATGGGGGCGGGGCGGGTGTGTGTGGGATTCAGTCAGAACTCCTTTCCACCTCCTACTCCCCCACCTGCCTCAAGGCCTGTTGACAGCCTCAGGCTGGCTCTGCAGTCAGGCTTTGGTAATGGGCATGTTGAGAAACAGGAAGACTGCATACCATGCCCATCGTGCATCTTGAGACCTCTTCTGTCCCTGCTTTAGTTATTGCTCTGATTTCTCCTCTCCTTTCCTTTTCCCTCACTGCACATGTCTCGCCCCCCTCCTTTCCTTCTCACAAACACACTGTTTCCCCATCTTTTGGAAGGGATACATTTCCTGCCTGCAAAGGACACAATAGATTTTCTTGTGCCCTGGGAAAATGTATTAACAGACATATGGACATGTGAGTCTCCGGAGCAGTTTGCTGCAACACCTGTTGCTCTTCTTTGATCCTGGTTGATTGGGTCATCCAAAACCACTTCCGTGTGATTGATGCATGAATCTGCCAGAAGGACCTTTCCCCTGAAGCCTTCATTCCTCTTTCTGTCCCAGTATGATTGCTCAGTAGGTTTGAGGTTGTTTTCTATTCCAGGACATTTTCAGGCCAGAATCAGGAGCAAACAGTATGACTCAAGTCATGGTCAGGGTCAGAGCACACGTGATGAGACGCAGCATTAGCAAGCCTGGCCCAGCTCAGCACCTAGCAGGCCTGAGTTTCAAGGCCAACTGTTAGTGTCCCCTATATTCACCTTATCAGAAGGATAGAGTGGTCTCTTTAGTGGTCTCTTGCTTGCTGTATTCAAGTTCCAGTTTTGCCACTTCCTTTTCTTTTTTCTTTTTCTTTTCTTTCTTTTTTTTTTTTTTTTTTGGTTTATTTATTTTTGAGAAAGAAAGAGAGAGAGCACAGGAGGGGCAGAGAGAGAGGGAGAGAGAGAATCCCAAGCCAGCTCTGTGCTGCCAGTGTAGAGCCAGATGGGGGCTCAAACCCACAAAACCGTGAGATCGTGACCTGAGCCGAAAACAAGAGTCAGATGCTTAACCAACTGAGTCACCCAGGCACCCCCAGTTCTGCCACTTTCTAACAATACTGGATCTTATGTAACTAAGATATATAAATCTCGGGGCACCTGGGTGGTTCAGTCAGCCCTGCATTGGGCTTTGAGCTTCTGGTGCAGAGCCTGTTTGGGATTCTCTCTCTCTCTCCCTCTCTCTGCCCCTCCCCCACTCTTGCTGTCTCAGTCTCTCTCAAAATAACTAAACTTTATTTTTTTTAATATGAAATTTATTGTCAAATTGGTTTCCATATAACACCCAGTGTTCATCCCAACAGGTGCCCTCCTCAATACCCATCACCCACACTTCCCTCCCTCCCACCCCCCATCAGCCCTCAGTTTGTTCTCAGTTTTTAAGAGTCTCTTATGGTTTGGCTCCCTCCCTCTCTCTCTCTTTTTTTTTTCTCCTTCCCCTACCCCATGGTCTTCTGTTAAGTTTCTCAGGATCCACGTAAGAGTGAAAACATATGGTATCTGTCTTTCTCTGTATGACTTATTTCACTTAGCATAACACTCTCCAGTTCCATCCACGTTGCTACAAAAGGCCATATTTCATTCTTTCTCATTGCCAAGTAGTATTCCATAGTATATATAAACCACAACTTCTTTATCCATTCATCAGTTGATGGACATTTAGGCTCTTTCCATAATTTGGCTATTGTTGAGAGTGCTGCTATAAACATTGGGGTACAAGTGCCCCTATGCATCAGTACTCCTGTATCCCTTGGGTAAATTCCTAGCAGTGCTATTGCTGGGTCATAGGGGAGATCTATTTTTAATTTTTTGAGAAACCTCCACACCGTTTTCCAGAGTGGCTGCAACAATTTGCATTCCCACCAACAGTGCAAGAGGGTTCCCGTTTCTCCACATCCTCACCAGCATCTATAGTCTCCTGATTTGTTCATTTTAGCCACTCTGACTGGCATAAGGTGATATCTCAGTGTGGTAAATAAACTTAAAAAAAAAAATATATATATAAATCTCAGTTTCTCTTTCTGGAAAAGAAAAGAAAATTCCTACCTCATGTATTATTGTAAAGATTGAATGAGATACTTTCTGTAAAGGACTCAGCACTGTTGCTGGCACAAACAATGTTAAGTGTATAGTTACTATTATTACCCTGTAAGGGGTCATGTGGACAACGTTAATGGATCACCATTATTTTTGACTCCTGGGGGCTATAGTTCCTATCATTTCTCCTTCAGAGACCTCGACCAGTTCAAAGCCTGTGAAATGTAACCTGTTAGGGCTCAGCACAGCTGGGAAGCTAGAGACTCCAAGGTCTACTGGCAGGTGAAGTGTTGGTTGGTTACAAGTACAGGTGAAGAAACAGCAGATCACCCAAAAGCAACAAACAGAGGATTGCTAGTTTTCTTCCTTATGAGTTCTGCCAGTTTGGATAGTGGAAGGACTAGAGAAGGGGCTAGGGTTTTATAAGTAAGACATTAAAAACATTTTGTCTGTGTAGGTTCTTTTTTTTTTTAAATTTATTTATTTTGAGAGAGAGGGTGAGCAGAGGAGAGGCAGAGGGAGAGGAAGAGAGAGAGTCCCAAGCAGGCCCTGCACTCTCAGTGCAGAGCCCAATTTGGGGTTCAATCTCACAAACCATGAGGTCATGACCTGAACCGAAATCAAGAGTTGGATGCTCAACTGACTGAGCCATCCAGGAGCCCCATCTGTGTAGTTTCTTGTTGACTTTGATGTTGATGGGTCTGGGGATGACATCACTACAGAGATATACTGATGCCTTCTCTGTATCTCCAATACAATTTTAGGATTTTATATTATTACCTTTATTTATATGAATATTTATCTCATACTACTTTCTATATACAGGCTGAGATAATGCAGGGCCTATATAGTTTAGCAAGAGAGTGTGGATTTCATATAATCACTAACATGAAGATTCCAGCTATTGTTGAAAGGGATGGAAATGATATTTGAGGTCTTATGGAGAAACCCTGTTGTGTTTTAGGGTCAGTGATGGGTCTCTGGACCTCCTGGGTCATGCATCAGGATGAGTGAAACATACCTGGGGATCTGTCATGGGCCTTATTTCTCAGATTCCCCCAGTCTACTTCAGGGTCCTCCCGAGCTCCAACATCTCATTTATTCAGGCCCAGAGTGGGGGGGCAGTGATTTCTTCCTACCTCATTTCTGGAGAGTGGGCTGATACTTGAATGTGCAATAGGTTTGAGAGTCTCTAGGTTATGTAAATTTTAAAACCTGTCATATAGATATTTAGGCACATAGATAAGTAGCAACTAGAAAAAACCGTTCGTTTGTTAGAAAGATGAGTTGGTGGGTGATTTTCTTTGTTTTTTATTCTGCTCTTATTTCTATGATGTAATTTATGTAAAAATATTTAAAACTCAAGTAAAGGAAAGAAAAATAAAATTCTTTCATCTACAACAAATGCTTTTTTTGATAGTATTCTTCAGAACAGGGATTTTTTTCAGAGGCTTCATCTCTACCAGCTTTAGTTCTTAACTATCACTTCTTATTTTCCCTTCTGAGGCTGATGATACATGTCTTGCTCAGTCACACTGGTTGGATGCCTTAAGGAAAATTGGTAACATATCAAGGTGAAAAAGAGTTATACATTCATGGGTTTAGCTTCATAAACTCCTGGCCCCCAAAAGCAGGCCATGCTGATGAAGTAAGTTCTTGTTGGTTCAGAAAGGACATTCCAGAAAGAACCTAGGTTTGGGGAACTGAGGATACAAGTCACTCGCCTGAAAAATCTAGGTAGTTTGTTAACAGAAGTTTTTAATTTTTTTTTTAAGTTTTATTTATTTTGAGAGAGAGAGAGAGAGAGAGAGAGAGAGAGAGATCATGAGCAGGGGAAGGGCAGAGAGAACCTGAATAAGGCTCTGCACTGTCAGAGCTGAAATCAAGATTGGATGCCCAACCAACTGAGCCACCCAGGTGCCCCGTTAACAGAAGTTTTTAAAGGCAAGGCAAAATAACAACAACAACAACAGCATTGAGTTGAAAGAGATTTTTCAACTTCAGATAACATAGTACTTCCAAGTGAAGGGCAAGCATCAGATTTATTGTTTTCACTATCATAAGATAGTATCCTCCAATAAAGATTGAGATTTGGAATAGTTCATGAAAATAATTAGAAGGACATCATAATAAATCTGGGAAGTTATTTCCTGTTTTAACTGGCTGAGTCTGAAGACTTGACTGCCATAAAAATGAATGTCATGTCTAACTTTTTATCTAGCTCTCAGAGTCCATTTATGCAATAAAATCATTCCTCTCTAAATCACTCTTACCTAAACTTGATTATCCATAAAGCAATTGATAGTTGTTGATCTTTGGTGTTATTAGTCTCATCATCCATGAATTAATTTTGGATATTTTCATCTATTTTTATCTTATATGCAACCTGTATTCTCATTGGAGCTAGGGGATTTGCCATTTAAATCTACCATTTAATTGCCTCTCTTCTCTGATAAATGTCTGAGTCAGCTACAAAAGCAAGCCTAGTCATTCATTCAACAAACATTGTTGAGTAAAACTATTCTCAAGGAATCTATGCTCCGAGAAAGGAAATAATTATATAAATAATTATACATAGTACGTAAATAATTTAAGGCCGGGTGTGGCACAATAAGTAGAGGAATTTTGAGGAGGATCATTTTCATCCAGGAAATGGAGGAAATGAGTTTCAAGATGAGAAGGGCATACTAAATAGGAAGAACCACATGAGCAAAGTCTGAGAGGTATGAAGGCACAGAATATATTTGGAGTAGGTGGTGAGCTATCATTGAAGTTTTTAGACTATGTAAGATGCATGCTCAGAGCATCCATTTGGGATAGCAACAATAATTATCTGTTGTGGGCTTGTTATGTGTTAGGCAGTGTTCTAAGCACTGGGACTACCCAGCAGTGGAAAAAAACAATCAAACAGAATCCCTGCCCTCATGGAGCTTACATTCTAGTGGAAAACAATAGTCAATAAACAAATAAAACAAATAAAGTATATAATGTTTCAGATGGTGATAAGTACCACGGACAAAAAAGTTGAAGGGATTACACGCATGCATGACATGTTAAAGTGGGTGGTCAGGGAAGGCTTCACTCAGAGGTTATATATTTCAGCAAAAGCCTGAAGAGGGGGCTTGAGCAGTATGGGATAACTTGGAGAAGAATTATCCAGGCAGTGGCAGCAGCAAGGACAAAGGCTCCCAGATAGGAACACATTTTAATGTTAGGAGAAAGGAGGCCATTATGGCTAGAACAGAATGAGTAAGGGTGAAGAGTAGGAAATGAGGTCAGAAGTGGGGGCCTGATCATGGGGTCTCCTTTGCTATTCTAAGGATTTTAGCTTTTACTCTAAGATGGGAAGCTCCACTGGAGGGGTTGAAGAGAAGGGACACGATCTGACTTCAATTTTATGACTACTCCAGCTGAGATTTCTCGTTCCAGAGACTCTAAGAAGGGGCCTGAGCATCTTAGTTTAAAAGGTGCCCTAGAATGAGAACCACTAATCTAGATCCTGCAATGTGTTCACACATGCATCACCTTAATTTGAATCTCTCAACAACCCTATGCAACGTGTAGCTGAGGAAACGGAGGCTCAGAGAGGCTTAAGTGACTTTCGAGGACACATGGCTTCTAAGGTGTAGAGTTAAGGTTTATTTTTTTTTATTTATTAAAAATTTTTTTTTGTTAAGTTTATGTATTTATTTGGAGAGAAAGAGAGCACAAGTAGGGAGGGGCAGAGAGAGGGAGAGACAATCCCAAGCTGGCTCTCCACCATCAGTGCAGAACCTGATGTGAGGCTCAAACTCAGAAGCCGTAAGGTCATAACCTGGGCCTAGGTCAAGAGTCAGACACTTAACCGACTGCACCACCCAGGCACCTGTATAGAGTTAAGGCTTAAACTCAAGGTGTTGATTCTTAGTCCAGTAGTGATCATTCCATCACACCACTGATATTATCAATGAGACCTTTTCTTCCTATCATTTGGCCACTATTATATAAGAATTTGGGTGGATTTATCTTCCATGCTGAAAACATACAGGTATTACCTTTAGTAATTTTGGCTAATACTATCTTTATGCAACTTTCATCTTATGATCTGTCACCTTAATCACCCTCTTGCCATTAAATCATATTACTTTCCTGCAAAAAAAGTGAGATGTGTACTCAATTTCAGCTGTGTTCTGACCTTGCTATTTGGCCAAAGTCTGCTTTTCAGCTCCAGTGTCAGCCTTGGTTTGGAAGGCTGAATGTCACGTTGCCATTGGTGTAGCCACTATGGAACACAGTATGGAGATTCGTCAAAAAATAAAAATAGAACTACCATATGATCCAGCAATTTCAATTCTGGATATTTATCCAAAAGAAATGAAATCACTGGGATGCCTGGGTGGCTCAGTCGGTTTGAGTGTCTGACTTCAGCTCAGGTCATGATCTCGCATCTTGTGAGTTTGAGCCCCACATCAGGCTCTGCGCTGACAATCTGGAGCCTGTTTCAGATTCTGTCTCCCTCTTTCTTTGCCTCTCCCCCACTCACACTCTGTGTGTGTGTTAAAATAAATGTTAACAACAACATAAAAAGAAATGAAATCATTATCGAGCTTCCTGGGGTGGCTTAGTCAGTTAAGCATCCAACTTTGGCTGAGGCATGATCTCACAGTTCATGAGTTTGAGGCCTGTGTCAGGCTCTCACAATAAATATTGTGGTAATTATTTCACAATATATATCATATCATTATGCTGTACACCTGAAACTACTACAATGTTATATATCAATGATCAATTATATCTCAATTTTTAAAAATTATCAAATTCCTATTTCACTTTCTGGCAACCCTAAAGTTGATGTGGCTGCCCTTCAAGCGATCTCATAGGTAAGTATCCTCTCTAATCAGAATAACATATAAGTTATAAGAACAAGGTAATGCATACAAATAGGGGAGAGGCAAAGAGAGAGGGCGACAGAAGCTTAAGCAGGCTCCACATCCAGAGTAGAGCCCCACTCAGGGCTCAGTCGCATGATTGTCAGCTGAAATCAAGAGACAGACGCTTAAACTGACTGACTGAGCCACCCAGGCGCCCCTTGACTGTAACATTTTTAATAATAAAATTGTAATAATTCAATTCTTCTTTTTTTTTAATTTTTTTTTTCAACGTTTATTTATTTTTGGGACAGAGAGAGACAGAGCATGAACGGGGGAGGGGCAGAGAGAGAGGGAGACACAGAATCGGAAACAGGCTCCAGGCTCTGAGCCATCAGCCCAGAGCCCGAAGCGGGGCTCGAACTCGCGGACCACGAGATCGTGACCTGGCTGAAGTCGGACGCTTAACCGACTGCGCCACCCAGGCGCCCCTGTAATAATTCAATTCTTAAATAAACATTCAGAGTTGTTCTTATGTCCCAGAAATAAAGTATTGATTTTAACATTTGACTCTTTAGCATCCAGCCAAAATATGAATTGTGTGTGCCTCTTCAAAATCTTCCAAGCTGCTTTTGAAATTAAAATTACCTTAGCCTTTGTGTTCCTACATGATCTGGCTTGGCTCTAGTCTCCTGCTCAGTCCATTGTTCATACTACTCTTCTCCTCCCACGATTCTCTACTCACACCTGTCTCCTCCATTCTTTTATTCTAGTGACAAGATTTTCCCCTCCAAGTTCCTTTGTTTTCCTTACCTTTTTGTATTCTTCAAATCTCAGGTCAGATATCTCCATCTCAGAGGGCAGCCTATGAAAGTACTCTACCTCCCTCTCCTTCTGCACTAATCACATTAGTACATTTTATTGCCCTCATATCATTCATTTCTACACAAAATTATCTTTTTTATAGGCTTATTGTCTATCACCCAGACTAAATTGTAAATTCCATGAGAGCAGTGACCTTGTTCACTGTTGCATTCTCACTACCCAGACCAGTGCTTTGCCTAGAACAGGTGCTCAAAAAATATTTGTTACATAAATGAACATGTAACATGACATTTAATAAGGATGCTATCTGTTTTGACAGGTCCCCAAAGGACAATAGATTAGGTGCCAAGTACCCCTACATCCTAAAGCCAGATGTTAGTCTGCCACGCAAAATATGTTAAGAAATTGTGGCCCAGTATTATTCTTCACTCATCCCCAGACCAGAGAGCATGGGGGTGGGCTGGGGGCCTGATGGCTCAGGAAGAGTGTTGCTTTGGAGACACTTGATACTTCCCCACTCCTCCCACAGGGAAAAAAAGAGACGCTCCCCCTAACCTCAAGCTATGTGAGAGGAGCTTTCAGGGAAACATTTGGAGAACTTGATACACATTGCCTGGAGTCTGGGGAAATACAGGGACCTGGGATCTGATACTTTCCTAAGAAAACCAGAGGCAGACTAGAGACAGACATACTGGAAACAAGCTGCACTTTCACCAACTGCGGAAACATGAATTTTCCCAAGGGAATGTATACTGATGTCAGCAATTTACTTTGTCACATACCAAAAATAAGATGAATTAATGGGCTTATAGAGGGATGGCTGAGTAGATAGGTAAGTGATAAAGCAAGTGTAGCTGGGACACCTGGGTGGCTCAGTCGGTAAGCGTCCGACTTGGATTCAGGTCATGATTTCTCAGTTCGTGGGTTCGAGCCCTGCATCCTTGAGCCTGCTTCAGATTCTGTGTCTGCCTCTCTCTTTGCCCCTCCCCTGCTTGTACTCTGTTTCTCTCTCTCTCTCTCTGAAAAATAAATAAACATTAAAAAACAAAACAATGGTAGCAACACGGTTCCCAGGGATGGTAGTTTAAAAGGGAGTCCAGCTAAGAAGACTGCTTTGCTGAGCACCAAAGAGATCAAGCAGAGGGCTGAACCCTAAGAAGTCCCAAGGGCTAAGGATAGGCTTATAAGTGGTTGCCCAGAAGTGATTCTGTGCATGTCATATATCTGAGGCATCTGAGAAGCTCTTCACGATACAAACCTGGAGGAATTTGAAAGCTTAAACAGTGAGTAGTTAAAATAGGGAAAGTGGAGATATAAAAGGTGAAAAACCAAAGTGGCCCATGCCACATAACCCCCTGAAGGCTTCTAGCATGAGCTTGGGAAAAGGAAAAGCTTTAACTTGGAATAAAGTTTGTATGACCTTCATGACATATCATCCAAGGCAGAAGGAAGAACAGCCCTCAGAGAATTTGAAGACTTAGTGGAACAAAAAATAAAAAGAAATCTGTGTTTGTATCCTTCAGAATCATACTCCTTCAACAAAAGGCACATGCCTGACAAAACCCAACCCCAAATGAAAAAATCCTGGTTTAATATATCACATATTCATTTATCCTACAAATGTCTGTTGAACGCCTGCTATGTGGCAGGCATTGGTATAGGTGCTGAGGATGCAACAGTGAATAAGACAAACATATGATAGAAATAGAGAAGTTTTAAAAGCCACTGGGGTTCATGGTAACATTCCATATCTTGATAGAGATTTGGGTTCCATTGATACATGAATTTGTTCAAGCTGGAGTTCAATATTTATAGTTTTTTCTCTTGATGTAAAATTTATATGTGATGACACGTACAAATCTTAGATACATGTTTGCTGAGTTTTGACAAGGGCATGATCATCACAACTCTGCTTCCCTCCATGGTCAGCGGATAGTCTTGCTCCCTACTTCCCTGAGGAAATAGAAGCCATAGGCAGGAATTCCTTGAACTTATATATGTATAGACAGTCATATCTATCCTTTTTTCTCTTCTTTCCATTATCATGGACAACATGTGCCTACCCCCATCTAAGGCCAATTTCATCCCTTGGTTTTACTGTCTCAGAAGCCTTGCTCTATTGGATTATCCCTCTTATTCTCAACTTTCATTTCAAGGAATGAGCTTGTTTAAGTACTAATGCTCGATTCTTTTACCCCAGCGTCCTCACGTTTGCCATTTCCTTTCCTTAGCACACTTTCTTATTCCTTTTCTTTCACTTATCATAACTCCTACTCACCCTTCAGGTCTTTGCTTAGATTCTTAGATAGATAGGACTTAGATATTTACTTAGATATGACTCCCTTGACCTTCCGTCACTATAGAAGACACTATGGTAGAATCTGTTGAAGTTCCTTTTTCATGACACTAAGCTTACCTGTAATTATTTATTCTATGTAGATCTTGCCCACAAGACAAACATGGTTTCTGCTCTCACAGTTTGTTGTTAAGTGCTACACCTCCAGTACTTTACATAGCACCTGGCAATTAAATATATGTTGCTTAATGAAATAATTTAAATTCAATCATATCATCATACAAAGTACTATTTTTATTTAAAAAAAATTAATGTTTATTTACTTTTACTTTTAATGTTTGCTTAATGTTTATTTTACTTTATTTAATGTTTATTTACTTGAGAGAAAGACAAAGTGTGATCAGGGGAGGGGCGAAGAGAGAGGCAGACACAGAATCTGAAGCAGGCTCCAGGCTCTGAGCTGTCAGCACAGAGCCTAACGGGGGTCGAACTCACAAACCACGAGATCATGACCTGAGCTGAAGTTGGATGCTCAACCAACTGAGCCACCCAGGCACCCCAAAAGTAGTATTTTTAAGTGTCTTTTTTTCTTCATATATATATTTTTTATTCTATTAAAATAAATACAATAAGCTATTGTAATCTTTTCTCGGATTGTATTAAATGAGAATGGCATAGTGACATTTTTGTTCATATAATGTTTTGTAATTCTGTTCTTAAAATTTCAATGAATGTCTTCCACATAGAAGATTCTCAACAAAAAAATCCTATAATGTGGAAAGATCCTTAGCCTCTATTTCAATTTTCTCAGCTTACTTCTTAGAAGCAGGAAGGAAACCAAGTACTGTGGTATTTTTATGACTACATTAGTATTGCATTATTATCTTTTTACTTAGATCCCGGTGTCTTATGGCTAGAGACCACCAGTGGAGAGACATGCTGAAAATTCAGAATTCTTATCTTTAAATTGTGAAGGAGGATGATCATCTGTTAGTTTACATAACTACATTGTATAAATAGCTTAGCTTTTCTATGCAAACCTAAATTTATTCTGCATTCATTGATGGATACTAGGGGCTATATTACATGAGTTCTTCATGTATGTAACATTCATACATACATGTATAATTTAAACAAAAGAATACACACAAACATAAAATTTGAGAATAAAAATATTTTTAGTTAATAAAATTAAAGATCTCTGTGTACAAATATAAATATTTCTTCTTATAAGCAGGTTTTACTGCCAGCCTTAAGTCATGTTGACCCAACATAGCTCCTGTATCAATGTAAGTACAGCTAGAGGCTTCACAGCCCAGCCTCTTCTTGGAATCCTATTCAGATAAAACCAGAATAACAAACTAAACTAACTGAAAAGGCAATTCAAGTCTTTACTTATGTCTCCTGAAGCATGACAAAACAAACTTCTTAAAATTCTCTTTCCCAGGGGTGCCTGGGTGGCTCAGTGGGTTGACCACCTGACTTCAGCTCAGGTCATGATCTCATGGTTGGTGGGTTCAAACTACACATCAGGCTTTGAGCCGACATCCCAGAGCCTCCTTCCAATTCTCTGTCTCCCTCTTCTGCCCCTCCCCCTCCCCTCCCTCTCCCCAAAATAAACATTAAAAGAAAAAATTGGGGGGCGCCTGGGTGGCTCAGTCAGTTAAGTTTCCCACTCTTCATTTTGGCTTGTCATGATTGCATGGTTTGTGGGTTCGAGTCTGCATCAGGCTTTGGGCTGACAATGGGGAGCCTGATTTGGATGCTCTCTCTCCCTCTTTTTCTGACCCTCCCGCATTCTCTCTCTCTATTGGATAAACAAACTTTAGGAAAAAAAAAAAAATCTCTTTCCCAGCTGTATTTCACCACTCCAGTCCCTCAAACAGGAGCCACCTCCACTCTCTTCCTTCTTGCAAGTATAATTTAGCTTGTATGACTTTTTATTTTTCTTCTTCACCCTGGAGTTGAGGTATGTGTTAGAGGGTATGTCTGAGATGCCCAGAGGGGATCGGCCATGCTTAGCAAGTATCCGAATAGTCTCTTTTTTAAGGAGCTAATGGACTGGAAATAAAAGGAACAATCAATAAGCACAGGGAGGAAAGAAACATAGCAGGTTACATAGTTACCTGCTGGCTGGTGTGGTACAGACGGACTAAAATTAGGGATTCCGAGATAGGCACGATCAGCATGGAGGGGAGTATAGAGGTGAGCCTGGACTGGACAATGAATTACCTAATCAATAAGCATTTGTGGAGCCTCCTGACTAGGTTTCTTTATGGTGGCCCTTCTATGGTGTTTTCCTTTATAGTCGTGATTCCCTTTGGCTGGATAACATAGGGAAGGATCATAAAGTACAGTGGGCAGCTAAAAGCTTTTACAACGTTATTAAGAGGTGGTTTGGGATAGTGAAGTAGTCTTTGAGGTTCCTTTAGACTGGAACCCGGGTGGCCTAGGTCCCAAGTGGCCCGACACTCCTCCAGTTTAACAGTCCAGAGGTGAAGTCTGGCTCAAAGCGCCGAGTAGTCTGGGGCACCTGCTCTCAGGAATCTCCACCTGGCCTCAGCCTGCGGGTCAGTCAGCCCAGGCTCCGGCCATCACCAGCTCAGGCCTTTGGCAGTCGCTCCGCCCACGCCCCGTCGCGGCCCCTCCCCCTCCTTGCCCTTCCGCGTGCCGCCATTTTCAACTACTCCTCCGCCTATTTAGGCCCTCCTCGGCTTCCGTCCCAGATGATCCCTCCCCGAAGCTGCCACCGCCTCCTCCATCTCCTGGAGCTGGAGCCACCTCCTCGGCCAGTGGCGTAGCCGGACTCTGCGTCGGGGCCAGCCAGATAGGGGCGGAGGTCCTGAACCCGGTCTCGAGTCGAGCGGGGGGCCATGGAGAAAGCGGCCCGAGGCGCTCTCCACACCGACTAACGCGGGCCCGTTGCGGCTGCAGGCGCCATGGACCGAGCCCCCGCTGACCAGGTACGAGGGCTCGGGCGGCAGGCCCGGCCGGGTGCTGGGGGTCGCCGCTTCCTCCCCGGCGGGCCCTGGTCTCTGAGCCTGGGCCCGGACGGCTGGAGCCCTCGAGTTCCTGCGGGTGCAGACTCCCCTCGCCTGAGAGCCTGGCGGCGCCCCACTCCAGCATTGTTCCAGATGCTGCCTCGGGCTCGGGGGCTTTTTCAGCCCTGGTTACCCCCTTCCGTCAGGGCTGGGGATTCGTTTTTGCCCCTCCTCCGTGGTTTGGTGGAAAGGGCCTGAAGACTCCCAACTTGTCAGGGCTCTCCTGAGAGGAGGGTTTATAACTTCCAAGGAGTAATTCTCCCCCCACCCTTCAGTTCTGGAATGTATTTTCAAGGTGGAAAAGCTTTCGAAGGCTTCTCACCCGGAAAGACTTGTCAGAGAATGTGTGATAACTACAAATGCAGGGGAGTTACGGGCTTTTTAGAGCTACGTTCCATTGAGCAAAACATTGTTTCTCGTCGTGGTCTTAGGGAGGTGTTTCCTTTAAGATATGAAATATTATGGTTTTTCCCTGCCTTTCTGTCCATTTATCTTGCAGACATTACTATTTTTTAAAAATCGAGCTTATATTTTAAGAATGTTTGATCCGAAGTGTGAATTCATTTCCGAGCCCGTTTTCATGTTCACGGAGTTGTTCAATTAGTATTCTGTTTTGTTTTTAAATGCGTTAAATTCTTGATTGTCCGTGCGAGTAGTTGCTGGAAGGCAGGGATGATGACAGTGTAAATAATCCAAAATAATAATTTCCCCCCCAAGGATGCTAGTATTTTCCATCCTTGAGACCTTTATGGAACGACTTAATTTGATGAAATCGAAGTTTATTCACTATACATTCTCATCAGTTGAGGGCTTTGCCCAGTGATGAGCTAGGCAAATAGATGAAGGAAAAAGAGATTAGTGATTTGCATAATTATTTTACAAATAGATAATTAGTATCTGGATAAATGAGACAAGATTTCACAAATTGCTGTATATGTATATCTGTAGCTAGTCAAAGGCAATTTTGATTTTGAAATCGGCCTCTTTTTGCAGGCAGATTCCTAGTTGTGTATATTTGTTTTTACAAAAGCTTAAATTAAAGCTTTATGAAAATATGACTTTGAAAACACAAATGATTTTTATGAAATAATACCTGGACTTACCAAAGCAAAATTGATGGGAACTTCTTGGCTTTGCTGTGACCCAGAGTATTCTATGTATAGCCTGTATCCAATTTAATGAAAAATATTTTTTTAAGGCATCTATCAGAAATGCCTTTGATTTCAAAGCCTGACAATTGAATAGGAAATTTTCTTGAATGCTTTTCTTGTATGTGTGTCACTAATGAAAAGGTTAAACTCTTGGTCCTTCATCATGATGCCAGAACTGTAACCAGTAATGCTGCCATATGTATACTTATGGTTCCTTTCATCTTAGAGGAAATGTAATTAACTATTTAGCAAAGCTGTTTGTGTGTGATTATCTTAACAGCAAGTGCTATGAGCAAATTATTTAAACTAGAGAACCTATTCCTCTTTCATCCTACATCTTTTCCAAAGTCCACAACCTATTAAAACCTTGTAGAAATCTAAGGAGTATAAAGAAATCGTGAACGTAGGTTTTCCGTTGAAGAATTCCTTTTTTACCTCTGGTGCCTCCTGCCTCGTCCCCAGCCTAAACTTGAAGTAAGAGAATAATTCTAACCACTCTGTATTCCCGCGTGCTACGTACTCACAGGAAACAGACACAGAAAAGTGATGCTACTTTGCTTTGTTCAGGCTGTAAGCAGTTAATTCAGGGGTCCATGGATGACCTGGAAGGAGTGTGCTTCATTTTATATTAGCATTTTTCTGGGGCAAGTCTCCATTATTTTCATCATATTCTCAAAGGAATCAATCACTGAAAAAAGGCTAACAACCATTAACTTAATGGTAGATTAGGGGCTAGAACTGAGACTTCTCAGCTTTGTGAAGTTTTCTTTTTTTTTTTTTTTTCCAAGTTTCAGATATTTATTTTATTTTACTTTGTTCAGGTTTCAGATATTTATTTCCCCAAGTTTCAGTTAGTTATTTATAGCTTTGTGGAGTTCTTGATTGTTTTCACTATACCATGAAGTAATGTAATGACTTTTTCAGGTTATGTGGAATATACTTTTATATTTTTACTAAAGAAGTGAATTTAGATAGGTAAAAGTCACTAAAAATATATGTGATGGGTGAATTTACATTTTCCCCTCACAAAATGTTTGTTTGCTTTTTCATTTGAAACCAGTGTTAGTTTATATTTTGAATTTTTGGGAATGCCTACAGCGTTAAGACTTATTATAATACTGTAGAAGTTAGCGATTCATAGAAATTTGGCTTTTAAAAAACAGTACTTTGTGTAAACTGAGCATTTCATGTTAACCTAATTGAGGTCCTTGGAGTATTGCACAAGTATAGTTTTAATTTTTTTTTTTAATGTTTATTTTTGAGAGAGACAGCCTGCCTGTGCAAGAACCTGTGTGTGTGTGAGCAGGGGAGGGGCAGAAAGCGAAGGAGACACAGAATCCAAAGCAGGCTTTAGGCTCTGAGTGGTCAGCCCAGAGCCCGACGTGGGGCTCAAACTCACAAACTGTGAGATCATGACCTGAGCTGAAGTTGGATGCTTAACCCACTGAGCTACCCAGGCACCCCTACAAGTGTAACTTAAAGAAAAAAAAAAAAAAAAGTATGTTTTGCCTGAAGCCATTCACGTTGCTGTACTTGAATTACCGTTTTTAAAAATTTATTTTTATTTATTTATTTTTTTAATGTTTATTTATTTTGAGAGAGAGAGCATGAGCAAGGGAGAGGCAGAGACAGAGGGAGAGAGAAAGAATCCCAGGCAGGCTCCATGTTGTCAGCACAGAGCCCAACACAGGGCTCTATCTCATGAGCAGTGATATCATGACCTGAGCCAAAATCAAGAGGTGGACGCTTAACCAACTGAGCCACCCAGGCATCTTAAGTTACCTCTTTAAAAAAAAAATAAAATAAAATCTTGATATAAAAGAACAAATTGTATCTATATTGATCAAGATTATAATAAGTTACTGGGAATGCATGCTAGATAATAGTCTTAATTGCAAAAGTGACTATTTGAAAGAATGTTATAATCAGAAGAGGATATTAGAAGTACTGTTTTATAAAAAGACTGTGTTAAATCAAAACTAGTAGCTTAATTTTAACTGCCAGAGTTAGGTGTTCTAAGAACAGATACTAGTTGGTATAATGCATTATTATGGTTGGTATAATAATATTATGGTTGGCATAATGCATTATTAGTTGGCATAATGCATTATATGTTATAATATGCACATATGATACCAAAAAATAATTTTTTTGGTCCTTAAAAAAAAGTTGGTGTAAAGGGATGTGAGGAATAAATGATGGAGTTCATTTGTTTATAAAGGCTTAATGTTTCTGTTTTTAGGAAACATTTAGGAAACATTCTTCTGGGCTTAGAAGAGACAGAACATTTGAAGTTTGCAGTTTCTTTTGTATTATCAAATAATTCAAACATTGGCTTAATTTTTAGTACATTAACATTAGATGAGTTCTTTTATAAGAATTTACAAAACTATTGATCACCAATGTCTTTAACTCTTAGAAAAGCAAACATGTAGCAAATATATATGACTTCATGCAAAATGCTGTTCATGGATAAAGATACAAAATCCCCTGGCTTGTAATTCTTTCCTTTAAATAATAAACTTCAAATAGTATCTGCATTGTAAACTAGATGTATTCTAAATAAGTTACTATAAAACATTATTCAGTAATACTTGTAGTTGGCCTTTATGAGTATCAGTAAATGATATGTCTTAACAGATTTTAAAAATAATACTTTTGTAGTCAGAAAGAAAGTTAATAATGTTCATTTAGTGAAAATGACCTTTAGAAATTTAAAGACATTTTTCCTTAAGCCCTTAAATCAAAGAGGAAATAAAAAAGTAGAATTATGGATTATTGAAAAAGTAGTAAAATACTACATATAAAAACCTATGGGATATGGCTGAAGCTATACTCTGAGGCAAATGCATAGTCATAAATGCTTTCATTATTAAACATTTTAAAAGGTAAATAAAAATTAAGCATTCAGGACTAGATGTAGCGAGAAAACCCTATCAAAGCAAGAGAGAAGAAGAAATATAAAACCAGAAATTAATAAGTTAGATAATCAAAAACCAGTATTAAATTTGGAAAGCTGGTTTTTCGGAAAGTACTGTCATGTTTTAATAGGATTAGGTGTGGTCTATTTTAAGAAAAGATGAAAAGGTATGAATAGTAAATCAAGTGAGCCATCTAAATTAAATATTTTGATTTTTTTTCTCAATATTTTCTTGAGTCTTGCAAAACTTTTGTTTATAACTACTGCAATTAATTTGGCAAGTGTTTACTTTCCATATAAGCCATTCCAATCAGAAACAATACAGCCAGCAGGTATCTCTTAAGCATTAGTCATTTTTTCCTTTAGAAGATGTTTTTCTTTAGCCATGAGATGTAAAATATCTTAATGTTTGCTAGGTCATGTTTTTACCTTAACATAGAAAGGATGCAGAGGGTTTCCATGATCATATTTTTTCTGTAGGTGTAAAATTCTGAAAGTTCACTGTGGGAGAGTGCCTTATTGTGTTCTACTTCAGTTTTGATTCTAAGTGGGTGTTTTTTTCTATTGCTTAATCTTGGAAAAATATATGCTCTCTTCTGGAGGTTCTCAGAGGAGTTTAGTGTGCATTTCCTGCTGTTGTGTGCTTCGTAGTAATGTTTGCCCCTTTCCCCTAAAGCAGTCTACTACAGTGCTCTTTCCAGAACATGTACCCCATGCATATTTGTTGAATTTATATAGGCTGTCAGTGATTTGAATGTGTTTGCTTAATATACTCTTTAAAGAAGGTTTTTATAGTTTCATGTTCTGATAAATTCTTGAGTTTTCTAGATTATTCACATCAAAGAAGTTTTATTATTGACATTTGTTTTAATATATGCTAAATTTAAAAGGAATGTGAAACTGCCTAAGTTTCCCCTCCCCCCCTCCCCGTACAGTTTTCTGGGATTATTATGATTTTTCATTAATTTGGAAAATTCTGAAATAACTTCTGAAAGATAAAGATAATTTTACTTATGTAGATATTTTTTTAAAGCAAATAGTAGTACAGGAATAGACTTTGTGTGGTTTAAACTTATTTTATATTTATATTTACTTTAAGGAGACAACTCCCTGTTATAAAACTTCTGATTTCTAAAAGATCTTTGAAAAATAAAGACTAAAAAACAAATTCAAACTGAGGAATATCATTATATGAAGTAGTTTCGTTTTTTTTTCATTTTTTCATAATGTTTTGTTATCCACCATGTAGGACATTTTTCTTTGATTTCTATACTAACATAATTGAAATACTGCCAGAATTTGTTGCTTACTTAACATATTGCCTATATGGACGTTATTATGTGGAATTTAAGAGTAGTTCGGGATCATAACATTACTTTTTAGGACTGAGAATAGCAGATGCTTCATTTTAGTGTATGATACTGAAGTCCCCAAAGTCACAACAAACAATTTTTAAGACCATACAGAGTTGTAACTATAGGAAAAAGTTTGCCAGTCTGTTCCTACTAGTGACATCTTCTGTTTGTGCAGCTGTTGACTACAGCAGCTTTTCTTTTTTTGCTAAAAACAAAGGATCACTTCAGTGTTTGTGAGTTTTATTGTTGAACTCTGATATTAGAATTGGACTGAGAATAGAAATCATTGCAAACTTTAATATTTAAGGGTATATGCGGTGTATATGTACAGATACCAGTTATAAGTTATACATGCCACATTTTGGAAAGCGGGTTGATAAGTTGATAAAACTCTTATAGAGTAAAATGACACTAAATATAAAAACTTGTTGCAACTTTTGACAAGCAAGAATTTGAATTTGTTATTACCAGTGTACTTTATGAGTTGGTCTTTGGCAGGAGGTGTCAGGAAACTTGGCGATCTTTAAATTATCTTACTTCTTTCTATTAGTATTTTGTCTTTTTCATATAGAAATTTTATGTAATCATGTTCCTTGTTTTTAAAAAGAGTCTTAATGCCTTCTAATACAGATTTATAAAATTGTTCAGAGAGTTATATGTTCAAAGGACTTTTTGATTTTTCAAAGAAATCCTAAAAATTACATTTTTAGTGTCCTTAAATGTGATTTAAGTTTTCCCTCTCGTTATGCCTATGCATGAACTATATAAAGCAGGTTTCCATTATCTTTGCCTTATTGTTGAAAATCAGCTTTCCCCCCCATTTTCGGCCCATTTATTACATTGATATTTTATACCTTACATGAATAATTTTTGAATTCTGATGATTATCACAGTGAAAATTAGTGACTTAGGCTATTTAAGCATTTGAAGGAGTTTTTGCTTCCAATATTGAAATTCAAGAAACCAGCTTCAGGTCATAGATACTGTATTTGTAGTGCAAGTTCTGTCTCTATTTTGGATTTGGTTAATACTATAAAAGTAGATTTTAAAGTTAAATCAGGTAGGAAGGTTATTGAGTTAATACTGCTGTAAATAGTTCAGATTGCTTCTTCCTCTCCGCCTTTTTTTACAAGCATTCTGAATATTTCTAGGGGATTCTTTTTAGAGAATATTTTTTTGAAGAAAAGTTGCCTATTCTATGGAGCATATCAAGTCTTCAGATTTTGTCTTCAGATTTTCTTGGATTTGTTACTGATTTCTTTTGTGAGAAACATGCCTGAAATTTATTCTAGGAGCTCTGCCTTGCTCAGAGCTTCCAATAAATTCCACCCTAGTGGGTTTGTTGGGAAAAAGTTCTAGTTAGGACTGTTGCTTTGTAATTGATTTCAGTGCTTGAAACATTGGATTGCATTTCACTTACTGGTTTCTTAAAGATTTAGTATCTTTTTAGATTGTAATATTTATGTGGTTTTTAACATTCTACTTTTGCAGAATGTGCTTATAGATTTTTTCTTTTTATAATTAAAAAATTGTTAAATACAGAAGGAAAACTGCATAAAAACAATGTACAGCTTAATGAATTATATATAAAGTGAATGCCTGGTAATTATCACCCAAGTGAGGATATAGAGCTTTGCCAGGCACTCAGAAGCTCTCTAGTGCCTCCTGTGATCACAACTCCCTTTCATAGGAGTAATTTCATATGAGTAATTCCTAACTTCACCTTAGTGGATCTTATTTATTTGTCTTTATAGTTTTGTCACCCACATATTCCTCCTAAAATACTTGAGTTTTTAAAATATATCTTATAAGTTTCTGTAGATTTTTTTATAAGAAACGTTACATGGGAATGCAAGCTGGTGCAGCCACTCTGGAAAACAGTATGGAGGTTCTCAAAAAATTAAAATTAGAACTACCCTACGGCCCAGCAATTGCACTACTAGGTATTTATCCGAGGGATACAGGTGTGTTCTTTCGAAGGGACATATGTATCCCAATGTTTATAGCAGCACCATCAACAATAGCCAAAGTATGGAAAGAGCCCAGATGTCCACCAGTGGATGAATGGATAAAGAAGATGTGTGTATATATATATACAGTGGAGTATTACTTGGCAATCAAAAAGAATGAAATCTGGCCATTTGCAACTATGTGGATAGAACTGGAGGGTATTATGCTAAGTGAGATTAGTCAGAGAAGGACCTGTATCATATGACTTCACTCATATGAGGACTTTAAGAGACAAAACAGATGAATATAAGGGAAGGAAAACAAAAATAATGTAAAAACAGGGAGGGGGACAAAACAGAAGAGACTTTTAAATATGGAGAACAGACAGAGGGTTACTGGAGGGGTTGTGGGAGGGGGGATGGGCTAAATGGGTAAGGGGCATTAAGGAATCTAGTCCTGAAATCATTGTTGCACTATATGTGAACTAAGTTGGATATAAATTAAAAAAAATTAAAAAAAAAGATATAAAATAAGCTAAAATGGGAGTTCTGGATTCCTTCAGTTTACTCAAGTTATCTACTGGAAAACTGATATACTCATTCTTTTTCTCTCAGTTTAACTGTGAAAAGTTTTTTGCACTTATGTTAAGTATTTTTTTCATTAATTGTAGACACTTTCCTTCTTTTTTAATTAAACCATACTAATCTAGTTTCCTAAAATGGACAGAAATAGTCTATTTTTTAGACTATTCAAACAAGTATAAGGTGATTATCTTCAGAACTCTGTTTAATGATTTTTCCCCTCAACAAAATTAGTTAAAAGCATGTTGTTTTGTCTGAAGAGCTAGTTTTCTTACTGTCAGCCTTATTTTTGGACTCAAGTCTGACTGCCTTACACTCTTTATTGTTTTAACAGCTTTGGTTATGTAAGAAATGATTTCATTAAAATGCAGCAACTTTTGATATGTTTTCTCCTGTTTTATTTGATATCTTTGCCTACCATATTTGGTTATTTTAATTTGACATTGCTGTTCCTTTGGATGTTTTGTAAATACTGAGGAGATCTAATTACTGTTTGTAAACACTGAGTCTTCTATTGTTAAATCGTGAATTAATATTAAGTTTTTTGCTCATGTATTAATAGTGTGTTTTACTTTCTTTTTGAAGAATGTCAAGCTGTCAGCTGAGGTAGAGCCATTTATTCCTCAGAAGAAAAATCCTGATACATTTATGATCCCTATGGCACTTCCAAATGATAATGGAAATGTTTCTGGTGTAGAACCAACTCCAATTCCAAGCTACCTGATTACTTGTTATCCATTTGTGCAGGAAAACCAGTCCAATAGGTAATTTGTTTATTATTATTTTCTTTTTCATGGGGGTGGGTAGGGAAATACAGCAGTTGGAGAGGCATACTTTCTAATTTTTCCCTTTTCTATTTTTTTTTTTTTTTTAGGTTTAGTATTATTATTTTTTAGTAATCTTTACACCCATCCTGGGCTCAAATTTACAAGGCCAAGGTTAAGACTTCCATGCCTCACCAACTGGAGCCAGCCAGGCACCCCACCTTTGGTGCCTTTTAAACATTAGCCGTTTCTCTTTTTTAAGAGAAGTAAATAAAACCAAATGATGTAGAAATTTGAAAATTATTAACATAGATTGTTTTCTCAGTCTTTCTAAGAGGGAATGGAGTTTTTTGGGCATATCTTCAATAATAAGTCATTAAAGTTAGTTTGAAATAAATTGGTACAAAGGGAGGAAGAATTTTTCAGAAAGAGATGAGCAGAAACCCTTTTTTTAAGATTAGGTATCTAATCACAATTTCCAGGACAGTCTGGCATGAGAAGAAAATACCAAGGGATAGTCCTTAACATTGAAGCTTTTATGGTTAACATATATTTCTAGGCTCTGATTCTAGTTTAAATTTAGCTTCTGTGCTATAGTCACAGGGTGATTTAGCAGAATGCTTGCAATTCAGATAATGTGTGACCTAGTGGTTAGGGTGTAACTTGTTATAGTCATGATAGCCTTTTTAACCTTGTTTAGACTGAGTGATTAGTACTTCATTGGTGTAGTTCATTTTGTTGCTGTCTAAAAGTACTTTCAGCCTCTTTCGAGTAATATCACACATAGAAAATTAGGCATCTCTAGCATTCTGGGATCAATGGATGATGGGGTAGCTGGGCTCTAGCCTCTGTCCCACCACCCTGAAGGCAAAGGCAATCTAGACCTCTTTAAGCCATCATGTGGCACACTAGTGTGTCAGGGCACATTCTTTCAGATATTCCGAATGTGAGAGATATGAGACCAAGAACTATTGTATCAGATATTATTAAATATTCCAGTTAATAATCTCTAAAATTATAGTATTGTGGATTGAACAAAGAGTAGGGTATCCTTTTCAATTGAAGTTAGCATTATATCACAAAATTTTGACCTATATTGGGCTGTGTTCGAAGTGACTTATAAGCCAAATGTAATAGTGCTATTTTTGCATTTGATAAAATGGCCAAATGTAAAGTATGATTAATTTTTCTTACTGTACCAAATAATCTCTGAGAATTCATGAGTAAATAAGGCAGCAGATTATTTAAAAATATTTTTTAAATTATGGCAGTGAACATTTATCCATTGCACTTTGTTGTGGGAGTAGTGAGGAAAAGCTCAATGCTCCACCTCCCCCATGACCCCTCATTCTTCAGCAATCTTCTGTAAGAACTGCTGAGAAATGAAGAATCTTGCTGATGCTTTGTAGGAATTGCACTAGAGAAAGCTCTAATGTTAGGGATAAGATGGCAGTGGACAGGCTTGCCTCTTCTTTTCTTTCCCTTGGACCTGAAACCTGCTTCCATTGCCACTGGGGGAAGCCTGGAGAAGAGCTTGACTTGGCCAAATGGTTGGGGCAGTATGGAAGAAGAGTAGGAGGCCAGGGACTGAGCTGAAGAATGAGAGGTGGAAGAATCAGATCACTCACTGTCATGATCACCTTACACACAGTGATCACCTTACTCTGCTTTTTGCAGAAGGCTGTCATAGTTAGCATCGGATGGGAAATTTGGACCGCCTTTGTTGGCAGATACAGTGGCTAGGTATTTAACCTCTAGGCAGAAATACCTTGAGGGGGTTGACTTATAAATAAGAACGGTATGTAGTTTTAAAATTTTGGAATGCAATAACACTATCAGGTTGAATTCCTTTATACTGTCATTTAAGTTGTTATTACACATACTTAAAAATCTGTAATTACAGCAAAGAAATTTATAAGATGATAATTTTATCTTTTTTATTATGAGGCCACTGTTCTATACCTTTTTTTTTTTAAGCAAATTAAATAGATTGTGCTTTAGTATTACTTTTAGACTTGTCAATAGATATGTTCTGTTTTCATTTGATTTTAACAGACAGTTTCCATTGTATAACAATGATATGCGATGGCAACAGCCCAATCCAAATCCTGCTGGACCATACCTTGCCTACCCCATTATATCTGCTCAGCCACCTGTTTCTACAGAGTATACATATTATCAGCTGATGCCAGCACCATGTGCCCAAGTTATGGGATTCTATCATCCTTTTCCTACACCTTACTCCAACACCTTTCAGGCTGCAAATACTGTAAATACCATAACCACAGAATGCCCTGAGCGTCCAAATCAGCTTGGACAAGTCTTCCCATTGTCCAGTCATCGAAGCAGAAATGGTAACAGAGGACCAGTTGTACCAAAAGTAAGTGACTTCTTTTGATTGGCTTTTATGTTTGATATTTCTGTTGTTAATAATAATGTAAGTAATTGCTACTTGTATTGATTAACCTTTAATGGCGAATTTACTCTAAAACATTTCATTCACTAATATAAAATAGTCAAGGGTAGAGCATTTATGATTTTTCCCGTTTTTTATTGTGCCTTATTCTTAATTGATGATATGATTTACAGTTATCTTCAGGTTCCTTCAGAGAGTTGTAAATAATTATAATACACAAATATTTCCAAATTATTTTAATTTAGTGATAAAATTGCATAGTGCCACCGGTGTTTCTAAGTGGTTAGTTTGGATCCTATGCTAGTGGTATTGAATGACTAATGCACTTCATATATTTCAGTCTTCAGAAATCAGATGATACTGTCTGGTTATCAGATACTATTAAATCCCTTCAACTTCATTGTTTCTATTCTGTGAATTTTTAGTAGCAATAGCACTTTGTTATTCAAGTGTTGCTTTGCTATGTTATTGAACACAGGGTCTCCTAGGGCTGAAGAAAATGATAGATAAATGTGTGAAGCCACTCTTAGTCAAGATCATCCTTTTGACTAAATTAAAAACCAAAAAATGAGGGAGACATGAAGATCTTGAAAACACAGGAGATTTAAGTTTTATTGTAGGTAACTGTTTCTTAACTAAAAGGTTACCTTTATATTGAGGCCTTAATATCAAAGCAAATAAGAAAAACCATGTTTCTTCTCAGCACTTTTTAGCTAATTGAAGGCAGAGTGATTTCTTAGATGCATCTTACGACTGTTTCATTAAGGAGTTGATGCTTTCCTAGATTCCATTAGACCAGCTTCTTCAGTGAAAAGTCTTTGCTGTCCTCTGCCATACTTTTCACATTAAAATACAAACATGCAGCAGAGGTTGCTTTAAAAAGCTTTTAGTCTTTGTTCATGGAAATACTGGGTCAAGGGAAATACTTTTGGGACTTCTGAAGAATGTAAAATAAAATAGTAGTATATAACTTTTAGATGTTGAAGAAACATAATTTCTCAAATTACATTTCTAGCACTTGAATTTAGGAAGTTAAATTCAGAGTTCTATTATATAAATCACACCTAAGTGATGAATAGTCAGATTAAAAAAGTGAAGGAAAGGATCAGCCTTTTTATATTTTCTTTTTAAGCTCTAAAGCAGAAATTATTTTTGTACTTTTTTGCTATCATGAAAGTAAAATTTATCCCTTGGATAAGCTACTACCCTTTCTGTTACCCTTCTAAATAAAAACTTACAGCCCCTTATATGATATTATATTCCTATTATTTATTACTGATTGAGAAAATATAAAGTGCAAGTAACAGTTAAAAATGAATTAATAATTTATTAGTCATAGTGTTAACGATTATTTGAAAAACAGTATTAAATTGTGTGTACAATACCTTATTTAATATATTATGATTAGCTACAGATAATTTCATGAATTCCTAACACGGTAACCCTCTTTTTCCCCATGGGTTGGGAGCCACTAATTTAGAACATACATTTAGGTGTGTTATATAGTGGGTATGTATTTTATACTGTTTATTTAGTACATTGAGTAGGATTTTAAATTATTATTTTTATTTTTTTGGTGCTTAAATCAGCAACAGCTTTTACAACAGCACATAAAAAGCAAAAGGCCACTGGTGAAAAACGTAGCTACTCAGAAAGAGACAAATGCAGCAGGTCCTGATAATCGATCAAAAATTGTGCTTCTGGTAGATGCTTCACAGCAAACTGGTAAGGCAAGGGTTCTTACATATACATCACTGATTTTTATCTGTTGTCATGTATTGACTTTATAATTATGGACTGTACCACTTCTCAGGATTCTAGACTTTCATCCATTTATCCTGCCACTTTGTGAAATTCTCTAGCAAGGATAAAAGCAGTCCATCTTTGTAATGTTCTGTCAACTTGCTTCCTGGCTAATGTGCAATTTTGACTAGGGTTTGAGGTGTCCTTATTCCCTTAGAGTAGTGGAGCATTTCAGAAATCAGAGATAGAATTTTGCAGACATTGTAGGAATTTGAGGACTCATTTTGGCAGAGGTCAAAATTGTATGTTTTTTTTTTTTTTATAACTAGGTTAAAACCCTTTATAAAATATTCTAATATTGTATAGTATCTTTATAGGAAGAACTTGGCAAGTTTTCTATGCCGTATTTTAGCATAGATCTGAACCAAACCTGTGAGTGGCACCTGTATCCTGTCAAGCAAATAAAAATTTTGAGCTAGTTGGAAATCATTTTGTCCAGGGTTTTTTAGAGGACTAAATAAACATTAAGAAAGCTTTATCCTGGTAAGAGATAAAAGTAATAGTCTTATAATATTGTAGCTATTTTCTAGTTTATATCATTAAATTCCAATTTGTATCTTTGATCTTAGCTTAATAGCTATAGAGTAGATAACTATCTCTTCTCACCCATTGTCTTTGACACTAGTAAAAATTCTTGTTAATGATCCAAGACCAAGAATTAGATCTATTCAAAGGCACATTTACTTTTTACGCCTCTATAATCTCCACATCTGTGCAATTTGGTCTGGCTGAAAATAAATTTATATGCAAATTTATGTATGTTTGTATGCAGGGAAAGGGCAGAGAGAGAGGGGGAGAGAGAGAGAGAGAGAGAGAGAGAGAAAGAATCCCAAGCAGGTTCTGCTCTGTCAGCACAGAGCCCAACTCGGGGCTCAAACTCATGAACTAACTGTGGGATTATGACCTGAGCCATAATCAAGAGTTGGTCGCTTAACTGTCTGAGCCACCCAGGCACCCTGTGCATACTTTCTTTCATTTGGGCTGTACCTTTTCTTTAGACATGAGTTCAGTTATTTTTTTACAATTGCTTAGATCTCTTAGGAGTCAGAAAGGATCTGGGAATCCGTTAAAAAGCAATCTTATTGGCAGTACGGTCATTGTATGTAGTTTGTAGCTCATAAAGCAGTGAGATTAACAGACTAACAAATGCTTGGAGTGGCTTTAGAAAAGGAACACAATGTAACATATTACACAGCTTTCTATGTTGCAGTTGTTCCTAGTCAGAAGGACTTCTACCTGCTTTTAACACTGGGACTGCTTTAAAAGTCCTTACTCCTTTAGTTTGCTCATTAAGTGACCACAAAGACAGTATTCTGAAGCATAAGAATTAGAAAATGAAAAGATGACCCATTAGCAAAACAAAAAGCAATCTACTGAATGGGAGAAGATATTCGCAAATGATATATCCAGTAGGGACTAATATCCCAAATATTTGCTCAATACCAAAACAAAATAAAACAAAACCCCAGATAATTGACTTAAGTGGACCAGAAGACCTGAATGGACATTTTTCCAAAGAAGATATAGGGGTGCCTGGTGTCTTAGTTGAGCATGCGATCCTTGATTTTGGCTGAGGTCACGATCTCAGGGTTATGGGATCAAGCCCCACATTGGGCTCCTTGCTGAATGTGGAGCCTGCTTAAGATTCTCTCTCCTCTCTCCTCTGTCTCCCTCCCTCCCTCCCTCCCTCCCTCCCTCCCTCCTTTTCCCCTCTCCCCTGCTTGCCCCTCTCTCTCTAAAATAAAAAAACAAAACAAAAAACCTCATAACCCCCCAAAACCACAAAACAACCCCCCCAAAAAACCCAAACCAAAATAAAGAACAAAGCAAAAAGCAAAAACAAAGATATACAAATGGCCCATAGACACATGAAAAGATGCTCAGCATCACTAATCCTCAGGGAAATGCAAATCAAAACCACAGCAAGATATCACCTTACACCTGTCAGAGTGGCTAGAATCAAAAAGACAAATAACTAGTGCACCTGAAGATGTGAAGAAAAAAGAATTCTTATATACTGTTAGTGGGAATGTAAATTTATGCAGAAAATTATAACTTTATAATAGGACATTTAAAAAAAGCAACCTGTTCATATAGGATGATTTGACACTGCAAATGTCATTTTTGCTTAAGTCAGTCTGTAGATTCTGTGTAGTTCTTTTTTTTTTTTTTAATTTTCTTTTTTCATCCTGTTTATTATTTGTGTCCCATTGCCAGATCACTCTAGAGTACTGATAGAATATAAACTCCAAGAAAGCAATAATTTTAGTTTGTGTTATTCACTTAAATCCCAGGACAGTGGTCAACACATAATTGCTAAGTGAGTGAAAGAATTAATAAGTATAAAAGAATAAATGAATGAATGACAACTCATGAGCTGAGGCTGGAGAGTTAGAGAGAGGCCAGATGATTTAGGGCTCATAAGTCAGGTTATGTGATTTCGATCTTGTTGTGAATGCAATAAGAAGTCGTCAAAGGTTTTCAACTGGGGAATGATATGGAGACAATAACCCGACTTTCTCCATGGCTCCAGTCAGGATGATGGTTGTGAAGCTAGCAGTATAGTTCTAATCAAAATCTCAATAGGAAATTTTGGGAAATTTGACAGACTAATTCTAAAAGGATCATCTGAGAAGAAAAGAACTTTTCTTCTAAATATCAAGACCTATTACATTATCTTAAATCGTTATACAAAAAATACAGTATGCAAAATGCAGCACGTGAAAATTAGAACAGGAGACCCAGAAACAGAGTCATATGTATGTGGAAACACATATGGAAAATGACAGAGATAGCATTACAGATAACGTACAGCCCATGCAAATCTACTTCAGGTGGATTAATGACAAATGGGAAACCACAGTAGAAGAAAATACAGGCAGATATCTTTATGACAGCAGGAAGGGAACTAATTCTGAAATAAATTCTGTCAAAAGTGAGTGAAAGAATTAGCCACAAAACTGGAAAAGATTCTTACCATGCCTGTAAGTGACAGAGTATTAGTATGAAGACATAAAAAATTCGTATGAACAATAAGAAAATGATCCCACATTACTCTCAGGACCCTTGGGACACAGTACCAGGGGGATGAAACAATTTGGCAGGACTGTAGGAATTTTTCCTTTGACTCAATTGTTCCTCTCCTGTGAATGTATCCAAAATGGATGTATTTCCCTAAAAAGAAAAGGGACTGTTTGATGAAAGATCCAAATTGCAGTAGCACACTGAAAGCTTCCTAATGTTTAGTAACAGGCAACAAGTCAAGAGAAGTGCAGGACATCCACTGTGGAATAATATGGAGCCTTCTTACATTATAATTATGAAGAACGTATGTGTAATATTAAATAGCACAACTCATATAATTATATTAATGCTTTGTAAAAATTATAGGCAGAAATGTGGAAAAAGGAAAATTGTTATTTGTTGGGTTGGGAGGAAATTGTAGAAGGTTTTTTTTAATAATGTCTTTTGATTACAATTTGTGAAATACAAAATAAGAGACAACTCACTAGAAAAATTGGTAGAAGTCAAACAGTTCAAAAGTAAAATTAGGTATTTCACAGAAGGGAAAATATTAGTGGCTAAAAGCATGAGAAAAGATATCAAACCTCATTATTAGGCAAAAAAATATGAATGAAAAACCCACAGTGAGCTGTCTCTCTATATCTAACAGCAAAAATTATGGCCTAGAAGATAGTATCAAGTATTTGTGAATATGTTAATCATTGTGGATATTTATATCCTGCTGTTGGGCTGTAAACTGTTTCAACAGTGTGACTGAAAATGATTTGGCATTACAAAGTAAAGTTGAATATGTGTATCCCATAAGGCCTGGCAGTATTTACTGTAAAAAAACTTCCATATTCACACAAACACATTCAAATATATGTATAAAAATGGTTACAGCACAGGGCACCTGGGTGGCTCAGTAGGTTGAGCATCTTGATTTTGGCTCAGGTCATCATCTCACAGGTTCGTGAGTTGGAATTCCACATCAGGCTCTGCACTGACAGTGTGGAGCCTCTCTAACCACCCCACCCCTAAAAAATAAACATTAAAAAAAAAGAATGGTTACAGCAGTATTACTCAATAATGCAAAACCCCAGAACAGCCCAAGTATCCCATCACTGGTACAAAGAATAAGTAATATATGGTATGGTATATTCATACACGGGCATCCTAGATTTTAATGATATTAATGAATTACAGCCACATGCATCGGAATGTCTAAACTAATGTTGGGGAATGGGGCAGGACTGGGAAGCAAATCGCAAAAGAAAATGGACAGTATAATTTCATTTTTATAAAGCTGAAAGTGCAAAATCACATGATTTATGTTGTAGGAGTGTAAAAATCCATGAAAAAGCTATATTAAAAAGTGAGGAAGTGGTAAATCCAGAATTCCAAATAAATGTAACCCTGGGGGAGGAAGAAGATGCAGTGTTGGTGGGGGCATGCAGTGGACTTCAAAACGATTGGTGATGTTTTTCTTAAGTGGTTTTAATATTTCTGCAACTACTTTATTCTCTTTTCATAATATACGCATGTCGTAAACCAACTTGTCTGGAACATCGTATCTTTTGAGCTTTTCAAAAAAGGTTTTGCTTTTTTCCTCCATTTACCAAGTTAGATACCTTCATTTTCTTATGACCTTAATGATAATTTAACAAGAATTTATCAACTTGATCCTCACAAAGAGATGTCACACCTTCCTTGCTTTATAGATTTCCCGTCAGATATTGCTAACAAATCTCTCTCGGAGAGCTCTGCCACAATGCTCTGGAAGTCCAAAGGCAGGAGGAGAAGAGCATCCCATCCCACTGCCGAATCCTCTAGTGAGCAGGGGGCTAGTGAAGCCGACATTGACAGTGATAGTGGCTACTGCAGTCCCAAACACAGTAACAACCAGCCTGCTGCAGGGGCTTTGAGAAATCCGGATTCTAGCACCGTGAATGTATGTAACACTGCTTTGATTTCTTTATCAGTCATCTATGTCAATATCTTTTTATCCTTGCTAAAGATTAAGTATCTATTTTCATTAACAATTCCTATAGTAATAGAATGGATCAAAATGTATTCTGTATATTAATGTGAATAATATTTATGGATAAATATTTTTTCTAAGATTATGATAAGCATGCTTTACACTAGACTAAGTTATGAAACATTTTGCAAGGCATATGGTGTTGACTCTTAAGCAGAAAATAATTGTCTTTTTTGTTTTTATTTTTAGCATGCGGAATCATCTATATGTACAGGTACTTATTTTTTACATAGTGTTTTTGCTATACTTTCTTCTTTTTCCATGTCAAAGTTTTGCTTTTAAGCATGAAGCTTGCTGATGCTACAAAAATATTAGAAATCTTCCAGAGAGATTCACATAACTTTGAAAGTACAGATGTTGCAAAAAAAAAAAAAAAAAAAAAAATTTAGTAATCTTCCAGAGAGATTCACATAACTTTGAAAGTACAGATGAAAATTGAGAAAATGTCAGCCGGAGGTATTCTGCGAGATGGCAATTGTATTACTAAGAACTGGAATACCACTTAAAGTTTGTAGAGAAATTTCCAGTATTAGTTTATAGTGACTGAATTTCAATACATGAAGTTAAGGGATAATTTACGTTTTGGCATTTTTCATAAATAAATACTTTTTTTAAATCTTATTGGTTACAGGTGGTGTAAATTGGTCCAATGTAACTTGCCAGGCAACTCAGAAAAAACCTTGGATGGAAAAAAATCAGACATTTTCTAGAGGTGGAAGGCAGACTGAACAAAGAAATAATTCACAGGTAATTTCAGTTAGGTTGGAGAAATTTGATTAGTGTGAGATGAATTATTGTAAATGGTATAGTGGTCTTGAAGAGCAGTGTCCTTAATTTTTGGAGTTGTGTGTTGAATTATAGTAATAGTAAAATATCATGATATCTAACTTTAAAATGGCTTAGCTAATAAAATTAATACTTAAGTAATGAAACAAAATGACAAAATGTTGACTCTAAGTGGCACGTATATAGTTATATGTTCCGTTTTGTACTTAACTCTATTTAAGAAATATATTTGTATATTTCATATTTTTAAAGGAGAATGAATATCTTCTAGGCATGCTTCATCTGCCATGACTTTTTTACCCATATAAAAAATTTAAAAGCATTTAATGCCATAAATATTGATTATTTGAACTTTAGAACTGTGGTCTTGTTCATATGGCTTTACTTGACCATGAACACCACAAGCTACATGCTCTCTGCTTGTTCTAGTGCCATAGAGATAGCCGCCTCATGCTGTGATGTGGGAGAACAATATCTACCTGGAGTACAGCAGAGCATGTTACATACTGCCACAGATTTTCAGGAACTGTCTTCCTGCGTTGGTTGTATGTGAAATCAGGGAGTTGTTTGTTGGTCAGCATTTTTCTTTTTCAATTTGTAGATAGACTTCCTGGATTCCTTAAATCTAGTTAAGGCACTATGAGTATCCTATGAATAGATCTGTGGATGAACTGAAATAAGAGTAAGTTACTAACGGATTAAGTAGACCAAATACTTGCCTGCTCATTTGCTGAAATGAAGTGCTTCATATGCACCCTAATGTCAGGAAAACAAGCAGAATAATACCCTTTTCTCTGTGGTTAGGAGTCACTGTTGTTTGTGGCAGGCATGTGAAGCAGTCTAGCTTTATTTGATTAGAAACAAAAGAGCTAAAACAAGAATTGTTTATGTAGATGAGATAAAATCTATAAAATGGTAGTTAAGTGCTGACATTTTATGTTCAAATTGTAACTTACTAGACTATTACTTTTGGTATCCATAGCCCACTGGAGGGGAGGTAATAATACCAGTGTGGTGAAGAATAGTAAAAGAACAATAAAAAAAATAATGCAAATACATATATGCAGTCTGTTAGGTTTTGTTTATTTTGCATTTCTCTTCATTCCAGAAGAACTGAAGCCAGATGTTGAGCAATGTGTTTCCTACTTCTGATAGGTTATTAGACCTATTCTTAAGTATGTATCTGTGGGGCACTTGTGTGGGTCAGCCAGTTAAGTGTCCGACTTTGACTCAGGTCGTGATCTTGCAGTTCGTGAGTTCCAGCCCCACATTGGGCTCTGTGCTGGAGCCTGGAGCCTGCTATGGATTTCGTGTCTGCCTCTCTCTGCCCCTCCCTTGCTCCTGCTCTGTCTCTTTTTCTCTCAAAAATAGATAACCATTAAAAAAAAAATTTTTTTTAAGTTTGTGTTTGTTTTGTAATATTCAGAATAATTTTTTTCTGTTAAAATATATTCCCCTTTTGTGGTTTCTGATTGTTTACAGGCTTAAAAAGTCGCTTAGAAGTGAAATAAATAATTCACTTATATTTTCTATTTTTTTTGTAGCATAAGGTTGCAAGACCTTTTTATCTGAGATTTATTTGGATGCATGATATAATAATGGTGTCAATTTTCAGAGTAGTTAACCAGTTGTAAAATTTTAATCTATTCTTTTATCTGATTTGTTCTACGCTTTTACTCATTTGCTAATTTCTTATGTTTTAGGTGCTGTTTCTGGGCTGTTTGTTACATTTATCAGATTTTGGTACCTGTACCATGCTGTTTTAACTCTTTTAATATTTTTACCAGTGTTTTAACATTTGAACAGATTCTTTCTGTATTCTGATGTAACCTTACTTTAATAATTTGATTTAAAAATTGTTTTTAATATTTATTTTTGAGAGAGAGAGAGAGAGAGCATGTGCGCCTGCACAGGAATAGGGGAGGGGCAGGGAGAGAGGGAGACACAGAACTCATAGCAGGCTCCAGGCTCTGAGCTGTCAGCACAGAGCCCGACGTGGGGTTTGAACTCACGAACCGCGAGATCATGACCTGAGCTGAAGTCGGACGCTTAACTGACTGAGTCGCTCAAGGACCTCAGTGTAATCTTAATTTTAAACAATGGATAGAATCTAAAAATTAAAAAAAAAAAAAAAAAAGTTTTATTTTGTGAGTTGGTTGAAAAATAGAAGACATGAAAAAGATTATACAATGAAAAAAAACTCCTTTTCACCCTGTCTTCCCTTGTCCTCTCTTCCCTATAATTTCCTTTCATTTAGGTTTTTTTTTGTATATTTTCATGTCATTCTATGTAAATATAATTATGTATCTCATGTTTTTCCCACTCTGTTCTGTGCTGTTTTTATCACTTAACAATGTATCTTGGAGACATTTCCATATTATTACATAGAGGACTTCCACACTTCTAAAAAAACTCCTGTTTGAAGTATGGATATATCCTTGTTAGTTTCTGTAGTCTTCCTATTAATGGACACTTGAGTTGTTTGTAAATTATTGCTGGTATAGACATGCTGCAGTATCATTTAGAAATGTGTGTGTATAGCAGCAAAATAAATTCCTGGATAAGGGACTGATGGGTGAAAAGGTTAAATCACTTCTGTTATTTGATACCATTTAAGCCTTGACAATAATGTAGAGAGTGCCTTTTTCCATATAGCTTTAGAGAGTGTATGTTTTCAGGATTTTGGATTTATGCCAGTTAGTTGAGAATGGTATATTAATATTGAGCATCTTTCCATATGTTTATCAGCTCTTTGTATTTTTTTTGTGAACTTGTTTGGTCATATCTTTTGTTCCCCCCCCCCCCCCTCCTTTTTTCTTTTTTGTATCTTGATCTATTTTTTTCCCTTTTGGTACATTTTTAAAATCAATTTGATCAGGGGCACCTGGGTGGCTCAGTCGGTTGAGCGACCTACTTTGGCTCAGGTCATGATCTCATGGTTTGTGAATTCAAGCCCCACGTCAGGCTGTCCTGAGAGCTCAGAGCCTGGAGCCTGCTTCAGATTCTGTGTCTCCTTCTCTCTCTGCCCCTCCCCCACTCATGCTCTGTCTCTCTCTGCCTTGGAAATAAATAAACATTAAAAATTTTTTTTTTAAATCTATTTGATCAAGCTCTTACCAAATTTAAAAAATTTTAGGAGCCTTCAGTTCATAATGTGAGTTGCAAATATTTTGCTAGGTTTTCATTTTCATTGTTGACTTTGCTCATTATTATTGCCATACACAAGTTTATGTTTTATTTATTTATTTATTTTAACATTTATTCATTTTTGAGACAGAGAGAGACAGAGCATGAATGGGGGAAGGTCAGAGAGAGAGGGAGACACAGAATCTGAAACAGGCTCCAGGCTCTGAGTTGCCAGCACAGAACCCGATGCGGGGCTCGAACTTACGGACCGCAAGATCATGACCTGAGCCGAAGTCGGACGCCCAACCGACTGAGCCACCCAGGCGCCCCACAAGTTTATGTTTTAAATAGCATTAAGAAGTTCATCTTTAGGGCCTTCTGGGTGGCTCAGTCAGTTGAGTATCCAACTCTTGATTTTGGCTTAGGTCATGATCCCAGCATCATGGGATTGAGCCCCATGTCAGGCTCTGCACAGAGTGTGGAGCCTGCTTAAGATTCTCTTTCTCTCTCCCTCTCTCCCACTTGCATGTTCTCGCTCTCTCTCTAAAATTAAAAAAAAAAATTGTTTTAGTGTTTGCAGCAACATTAATGCATATATACTTAACTGCTTTACAATAGGGCTTGTTTCTGATACAATTTTAATGCCTTTGGAGGGCAGGTTTGCGTTTACTTTTTTGTGATAGTGACTGTCCAGAGAAAGAAAAGTTGTGCTCAAGAATTAATCTCTTGTGTTTTAGTCATCCCTGTTTTGGGGCTTGAGTCTTAGCACTTACTTACATGTTAATAACTTTTGAATTAAGTTGTTTCTTTTTTACCTAGACATTATAAATTGCATTTGTTTTACTAGTCTTGTATGAGCTGCTTTTCGTGAACCAATTTTTGAAATATTTTCTGAAAATTTCTAAATAGTAAAGTTGAAGTAATTTTACAGAAAACATTCATGTAGCAACCAGCTTATATGCTAGCTAAGATTTTACTGAGATTTGTTTCATTGCTTATGTATGCCTCTGTCCATTTCTCTGTCCAAGTTTATGAGCCTGTTTTAAAATGAGGTGAATATTTAAAATTGAGAAACTTTTGGGTATCTGGAAAATTATCCAGTTTCTTAAGAGATATTTATAGGATGTAGTTGAGTAGAAGAATTAAATTTGCAGTACGACTGTCTTCTGGCTTATTCTGTCATGCAGCCTACCTTGCAAAAGAGTATAAAAATTTCTTTCTTTCTTTCTTTCTTTCTTTCTTTCTTTCTTTCTTTCTTTCTTTCTTTCTTTCTTTCTTTCCTTCCTTCCTTCCTTCCTTCCTTCCTTCTTTCCTTCCTTCCTTCCTTCCTTCCTTCCTTCTTTCCTTCCTTCCTTCCTTCCTTCCTTCCTTCCTTCCTTCCTTCCTTCTTTTCTTTCTTTCTTTCCTTCTTTCTTTCTTTCCTTCTTTCTTTCTTTCCTTTTCTTTTTTTCTTTCTTTTATTCAGAGAGCATGCATGCATGCAAGAGAGAGAGTGGAAAGGGGCAGAGAGAGAGGGAGAGAGAGAATTCCATGGAGGCTCAGTTCTGTCAGCCTGGAGTCTGACATGGGCTCGATCTTATCAACCGTGAGATCATGACCTGAGCTGAAAGCAAGAGTTGGGCGCTTAACCGACTGAACCACCCAGCCGCCTTTAAAAATTCTGTTTCTTAAAAAAAAAAAAAAAAAAAAAAAATCCATTTATCAGCAAGTCTTTTTAGACCAGTTGCATAGCATGGGAATTGCTAGGTGGTTCTAGGTCTTTGTGTGCATACTTTGATTTCATCATCCAAAGCCTGTATATTAGTACCTTCTGGTCCAGATCTGCTTCATTTTCTGTTTATTGTTAGAATTTTTGGTAACTGGTAATGAAGATACTTCTCACATCTTCTAAGTGTTGTGGTTAAGAGATGCATTTCATGTTGGCTGCATTGGCATAAGGGGGGGGGGGCTTGAAATGTCTTAAGATTCTTAATCTTGCTTTTATGACAGTTGAACATTTCACAGATTTGTTAATGGGATGATGATTTATGCATTGAAGGAAAATTTTATTCTCCTAAATCTATTTTCTTGTAAATAAGGGTTTTAATTTTTAACCTTTCCTAGGAATTGTTTCTTTTTTAATAAAACCACAGATATTAGAAGACTTATCATAGTTTAATAAAAAGGTAATGTGCACTTTGTCCCCATGATAACATCTTGCAAAACTGTAGTCCATTCTCACAACCTGGATATTGATATTGATATAGTCAAGATACAGAACAGATCTGTTACTGCAAGGTTCCCTCATGTTTTTCCTTTTTGTAGCCACACTCCTGTTACCTTCCCTACCAGCCTCTCGTTAACTCCTAGAATCCACTGATCTGTTTCCCACTTCCTATAATTTGTCATTTCAAGAATGTTTATAAGTGAACTCATATAGTCCTTTTAGGATTGGATTTTTCACTTGTGTGATTCTCTGGAGATTCATCCAGATTATTGAGTATGTCAATCGTTTGTTCCTTTTGGTGGCTGAGTTTTGCTTTGTAGTGTGGATGTACCACAGTGAGTTTAACTGTTCTCCCAATCAAGGACATCTGGGTTTTTCCAGTGTTTAGCTGTTATAAATAAAGCTGATCAGCATTCATGTATGGGGGGGGGGGGGAATCTAACTTGCATTATCACATTTTAATATTTTGTCAAAATAAATTATGTAAATTTTATAATAAATCATGCACTTTGTGAAAATTCATTGAGTTACTTTTGTGTACTTTTCTGTGTGTTATATTTCAGGTAAATGTTCACTTAAAATAATAAGACATATTTTTTCCTTCTGGGGCTTACTTAGGTTGGATTCAGATGCCGAGGACATAGTACTTCCTCAGAAAGAAGACAGAATTTGCAAAAGAGACAAGATAATAAGCAGTTAAACACCAGTCAATCTCATAGAGGCGACTCAAATTCTGAGTCTTTATATTTTGAGGTATTTTTTTAGGCTCTATTTATAAACTGTCATAGCAAATGTTCCCATTAAGAAATTAATTTTCTTACATTATGATAAGTACTTTTTATATCTTAACACATGATTCTGATATTAGATTATAAATTAAGTAGAAGTACTGATTCATTTTTGTCTTGGATATATATATAGTATAATGTTAACTTAGTTAATGTTTATTTTTATAAATTTTGTTATGAGTATTTTGAGGTAACATGTAGAGGTAAAACTTGTTTTTATGTGGGTTAAACCTACTATGAAACTTTCTCCCTAATTTTTCTTATTATTGTTTAGTCTCTTTGTCAAGTTTTTTAGATTTGGATGGTTTAGTCTAGCTAATTTGTGCTGCTAGGTGGGAGAATCTTGGAGAAGAACAAAGCTATTTTAGTTGCTGTACTAGGCAGAAAGTCTGTGCCATATTTTTATTGTTTATTTGTCTATATGGCTGTTATTGGAGGCCTGTTATATGTGTAAAATAAGATGCTATGAGTGATACATTGAATAAACATAGTAGCCTTAGGGAGGTTGCTGTACAGCAGAGAAACATAGATGCCTGCATACCTAATGCTTGGGTGTGGTCGGAATTGAAGGGAAGGACAAATCCCTTTGAGTTTGTAATAGGGTGGAGATAACCGTTGGAACAGATTTTAAAGAATGGGTAGAATTTGGTTGTGTCAACATGGTGAACAGCATCCCCTATAACTCATTTGAATAAGTCATTTTTTTTGGATCATAGTTTCTATAAAATGGGTCAATAGATGGAAATTAAACTGGAAAATGTGCTTGAGGCCAGAGGCTCGAGATGAATAATATGTTAGATAAACTTAGTAATTGACCTAAAGGACTTGGGAGTTATGTTATTCAGTTATGAAGAACAGTACATGTGACAGATTTATTATTTGCACTTAACCATGTAATTGGTTCCATCCTTATATTTAGTTAATATTAGGTATAATTTTCACTGTAAAGGAGGAGATTGGTGAAGAAATTACTTTGAATAGGGTTTTAAAAAAAATTTCTTAGCTTTTTAACCTTATTGACAGGTGTGTGTAGTATTGCAGGACAGGGAATATATTTACGAAATTCATACTAAGCCATCTGTTGAAAATATTTTCCAAATTATCTGACATGTGATAAAATCCTTTTTGAATTTCTTTCCAATTACCTACCCATTTTAAGAGTAGAATTAAGGGGCGCCTGGGTGGCGCAGTCGGTTAAGCGTCCGACTTCAGCCAGGTCACAATCTCGCAGTCCGTGAGTTTGAGCCCCGCGTCAGGCTCTGGGCTGATGGCTCAGAGCCTGGAGCCTGTTTCCAATTCTGTGTCTCCCTCTCTCTCTGCCCCTCCCCCATTCATGCTCTGTCTCTCTCTGTCCCAAAAATAAATAAAAACGTTGAAAAAAAAATTAAAAAAAAAAAAGAGTAGAATTAATTAGAGGCACCTGGATGGCTCAGTCAGTTAAGTGCCCTACTCTTGATTTGGGATCAGGTCATGATCTCACAGTTTGTGAGATCGAGTCCGACGGTGCGGAGCCTGCTCGGGATTCTCTCTCTCGGCCTCTGCCCTTCCCTTGCTCACACACGCGTGTGCGCTCTCTCTCTCTCTCTCTCTCTCTCTCTTTCTCTCTTTCTTTCTCTCTCTTTCTCTCTCTCAAGACACATTAATAAACTTTTTGTTTTTTAAGTAGAACTAATAAAAATGGTATGGTAGATATAGAAATCCAAAGGGTGGACGTGTGCAGATATGCCCCCATTGTTGAATAATGAAATTAGCTGTATTATAACATGAGAGATGAGATTTCCTTTTTAAGACTGACTTTAAATAGTTTACTTTTAGAATTTAAAAAATTACTTGCCCATTTTTTATTACTCTTCAACATTGTAAAATGTTTTTCTTAAGAGTTTATTGCTTTGAACTGCTTTTACTTAACATGTGGAACTGTTTCAGGATGAAGATGGATTTCGAGAGCTAAACGAGAATGGAAATGCTAAAGATGATACTATTCAACAGAAACTTTCTTCAAAAGTAGTAAGTGGCCCTTTTTAAAAAGATAAGCAAAATACTTGAACATCTTTTGAACTACGGTTATGTTGAAAAGAAGTATTATAGTTTAGTATAAAGACATGGGGGGCAGCATGGTAGACAAGAAACCATGTATTTAGTACTTCATACTTATTTTCAGCATTGCCAGAACAAAGACACTTTCCTATAAAATCCATAGTTCTATTACAGACAAGACAATGCCATTAATTAAATGATCATACAGCGTACTTGTTGGAAAACTTGACTTACTTGGGAGTTATTTTGTTTTCAGGCCAGGATCCAGACAAGCATCACCAATTGCAGTAAGCTGTTTTATCTCTATTATTTTCCAGTCTGGAATGATCACATCATCTTACTCTGTTCTTTATGACATTGAATTCTCAAAGAGTCCTGTCCAGTTATACTGGAGGACACCCCATATTCTGGATTGTCTTTCCTTAACGTAGTCTTTTGTGGAATCAGTAACAGTGTTTTTGTCTGGTTATCTTAGTTGGATGATTTACCTGAAAACTCACCAATCAATATAGTGCAGACTCCAATTCCCATTACAACTTCCGTTCCTAAACGTGCAAAAAGTCAGAAGAAGAAAGCTTTAGCAGCAGCCCTTGCCACGGCTCAAGAATATTCAGAAATAAGTATGGAGCAAAAAAAACTACAGGTATTTATTCATTTTTGTGAACAAATATAATTGGTAGATTTGGGGACAGAAAGACAAATATAATCATCATAAATTGCCACACTTTCATACTATCACAAAAAATAAATGTTTTCGTATTACCTTGCAGGAAGCTTTATCAAAGGCAGCTGGAAAAAAGAATAAAACACCTGTGCAGCTAGATTTGGGGGACATGCTAGCAGCTCTGGAAAAACAACAACAAGCGATGAAAGCACGGCAGATTACTAATACCAGACCTCTGTCATATACAGGTGATGTCATTATTTGAGGAATTTGCTGTTTGCTTTTGGTAATATATTTTGAATATTGTTAATTTAAATTATATATATCTGAAAAATCCAGAGTCTTCTCACCAGCTCTTCTGTTACCCTCATCGCCCCATCATTGTACTGCATTGTAGTAACCTCCTGTTACTTACCTTTCCCTCCTGCTATAACTGCACTCTATCTTGAAAGGAGTGATCTTTTAAAAATATGAATAGGATTCTATCACTCCACTACTCAGAACCCTCCAGTAGCTCTTGATCTCACTTGGAGTACGGCTGGAGTCCTGACTAAAGCCACATCTTAGCTGATCCTGTAACCTTTTTGCCCCCATCACCATTCTCTCTGGCACACACTGCTGTAGCCAGTCAGCCCCCTTGCTGTTCCACAGACACACCCAACATGCTCCTAGCTCAGTATCTTTGTGCTTACTATTTCCTTTCCCCAGAATTCTCCTTCCTCATATATCAATGTGTGGTTTGTTCTTTCAGGTCCTTCGGGTCTCTGTACAAATGTCAGTTGGTGTAATTGTGAACCAGCTAATGTTTTTCTTCCTCAGAGATTGAAATAAGAATCACAACTAATTTGGCTTTATAACTTTTAAATTGGATAATGGGAAACATAGGAATTTTGATCAAGGTGTGTGTATGTGTGAGAGAGAGAGAGAGAGAGAATATGAATGATTTGGCTTTCTACTGAAACAGTAATGTATATTTTAGCAAACCTTATCAGATTTAAAATTCAGCAGTTATGTGTTCCCTTATTTCTTTTCATAGCCTTAGTTAGAGAGGAAGAGAAGTAAGATAAAGGAAGGGGAAAGGCACCAACAAAAAGCAGATGTTAAGACGCAGAATTGAATATTCTGTTTCTTCTGTTCCTATGTAAAGGGTCTGTCTTTAGACAGAAGATAATTAACAGAATATAACTTTAGTTCTACGTGCAGAATGTTTATACCTACAGCTAGTTACGTGTCCAGTATAAACCTTAGCTTTGAGTAACTGTTAGTAAAAATAGTATTGAATATGTACTGAGCTTTTGAGTTGCATGTTGTTGAGTTGGAGAGAGAGGCAATTACATCTCATTGAAAGAGTAAAGGACTATAGCAGTGGAACTGACAGTTAGCAGTATTCTGGAGGCAGTACGGCCTCATGGCAACAAGCAGGGGCTTTGGAATTGAGTTGCCTAGGTTTGAAATCTGTTCTTCTGTGTATTTCCTTGGCAAGTTATTTCCTGACATTAAGATGGAGGTAATGATAGTACCTACTTCAGGGTTGTTTGGAAGAGTAAATGAGATGGTACATGTAATGTGGTCAGAAGAGTATCTGGGTTATAATCACTCAATAAATGTTAACTAATTACTGTGGAGAAGAGATTGTTAACCTGTGATGGCTTTATTGTTATAACTTTGATTTATTTAGCAAATGTTAATTTATACAACTGTAAATATTTACATGGAAAGCATGTCAAGGACTGTGGAATTACAGATTAAAAAGTTAATAATCTAGTTGGGGAGAAAGACATACATAAATAACTAATAAAGAGCAGTGCCTTAGGAAGGATACCAGCAAAGTTTTATGAACTTTCAGAAGAGAAGAGTGATTTATAATAGTCAATGGAGAGGTATGGGGAGGATGTTACAAATCACTTCATATATCATAACATTTGGATTGGGCTTTGAAGGGAGAGTATAATTCTTGTCAGATGGAAATGAGATTAACCTCTAACCTGTCACCAGTGTTTAAATGAGAAAGTATTGATTGCAAAAAAATGGACTTTCTTGGGAAGTCCAAGAAAAGAGTGAGACTATTGTAGGTATGTCAAAAGATTATGAGGAATTGATAGGGTTTTGTTTGTTTGTTTTTTAACTGATGGAATGTGGAAACAGGTTAAAGAGGACTCCAAACTCTCCTCGTTGGAGGATTGTGGTGATTATAATGATATCAAACAGGGATCATGGAAGAAGAATTTTTGTTGGGAAGAATAGACTCCAGCCCTGTTGTGTTTGAAATGCTAGTTAGGGATATCCTGATGGTGCCTATTTAAATTGTAGTTATGTGCAGTTTAGGTTAGAAGTCAGTGAGTTTCAAAGACAGATAGAAGTGTAGCATAAGGTTGTTATGGCAACATAAGGTTGTTAGGGGAAAGAAAAGTTAGGAAAATATATTCAAGGCTAAAGTCTTGTGGTGTGCTTAGATTTAAAGGACAGCAAGAAGAATTAGATTTAGTGATTGCAAGCTTGTATGTGATCTTGACCATAGCATTTGTGAGCACATGGGTAGGACAGAGACCAGAAAGCAGACTCTTGAGGACCTCTGGGGAAAATGGCCACGTAGAAGGATCCTAAGCTTACCTTGTCAATCAGCTACAATTAGATAGCATCCACATCAGTGTAAATAACTGGTAAAGCAGACTATTGAGAAGTTTAGTAAGGGAGGAAAGGGGAGTGATAGTACTTTAGCGTGAGGGGAAGCCAGTCAGGGGAATGGTTTTGTTGGTTTGTCTGTTTTTTGTTTTTCTTTCTTCTATATACAGAAGATTTAGCTTCTTGTTGGGAGATAGGGAAAAGATTTGGGGGTCGAGGAAGACCTTGAAAGATGAAGGGGAAATGCGTAGAGCAAGATCCTTGGGAAATTAATCCTGAGATGGGATTTCTTTTTTAAAGATTTTTATTTATTATTTATTTTTGAGAAACAGTATGAGCAAGAGAGTGTCAGACAGAGAGGGAAAATCTCAAGCAGGCTCCACGCTGTCAGTGCAGAGCCTGGTGTGGGGCTTGAACTCATGAAACTGTGAGATCATGACCTGAGCTGAAATCAAGAGTCAGAAGCTTGACCAACTGAGCCACCCAAGCGCCCCCTGAGATGGGATTAAGAGGAGAGGTGGTGATACACAGTGGTGATACACAGTGAACAGGAATTAGGATGCCTTCTGCCTCCTCTCAGGTGGCATGTACATTTAACTTATATATATATATATATATACATATATATATATATATATGTATATATATATATATATATATAATTTTGGCTAACATACAGTGTGTAAAGTGTGCTCTTGGTTTTTGGGTAGATTCCTGTGGTTCATCGCTTACATACAACATCCAGTGCTCATCCCAACAAGTGCCTTCCTCAGTGCCCATCACCCATATTCCCCTCTTCCCCACCCCCATCAACTGTCAGATTGTTCTCTAGATTTAAGAGTCTCTTATGGTTTGCCTCTCTCCCTCTTTGTTTGTAACTATTTTTTCTCCTTTCCTTCCCCCATGGTCTTCTGTTAGGTTTCTCAAGATCCACATATGAGTGAAAACATATGATATCTGTCTTTCTCTGACAGACTTATTTCACTCAACATAACACCATCCAGTTCCATCTGTGTTGCTGCAAATGGCATGATTTCATTCTTTCTCATTGCCAAGTAGTATTCCATTGTATACATAAACCACATCTTCTTTATCTATTCAACAGTTGATGGACATTTAGGCTCTTTCTATAATTTGGCTATTGTTGAAAATGCTATTATAAACATTTTTGGAAAACCTCCAAATGCATGGAGGTTAAAGAACATACTACTAAAGAATGAAGGGGTGAACCAGGCAGTTAAAGAAGAAATTAAAAAATATATGGAAACAAATGAAAGTGAAAACACAACAATTCATACCCTTTGGGATGCAGCAAAGGCAGTCCTGAGAGGAAAATACATTGCAATCCAGGCCTGTTTCAAGAAACAAGAAAAATCCCAAATACAAAATCTAACAGTGCACTGAAAGAAACTAGAAGCAGAACAACAAAGAAACCCCAAGGCCAGCAGAAGGAGAGAAATAATAATGATCAGAGCAGAAATAAACAATATAGAATCCAAAAACAGAAAAACAAAAAAAACCCCAGTAGAACAGATCAATGAAACTAAGAGCTGTTGTTTTGAAAAAATAAACAAAATTAATAAACCCCTAGCCAGACTTCTCAAAAAGAAAAGAGAGAGGACCCCAATAGATAAAATCATGAATGAAAATGGATTTATCACAATCCCTCAGAAATACAAGCAATTATTGGAGAATTCTATGAAAAATTATATGCCAACAAACTGGACAACCTGGAAGAAGTGGACAAATTCCTAGACACTCACACTGTACCAAAACTCAAATGGGAAGAAATAGAAAGTTTGAACAGACCCATAAGCAGTGAAGAAATTGAATCAGCTATCAAAAATCTGCCAACAAATAAGAGTCCTGGACCAGATGGCTTCCCTAGGAATTCTACCAGACATTTAAAGCAGAGTTGATACCTGTCCTTCTCAGGCTGTTCCAAAAAATAGAAATGGAAGGAAAACTTCCAGACTCATTCTATGAAGCCAGCATTACTTTGATTCCCTAACCAGAGACCCCACAAAAAAAGGAGAATTATAGGCCAATATCCCTGATGAACATGGATGCAAAAATTCTCAACAAGATACTAGCAGATCGAATTCAATAGCATATAAAAAGAATTACTTACTATGATCAAGTGGGATTCATTCCTGGACTGCAGGGCTGGTTCAATATTTGCAAATCAGTCAGTGTGATACATCACATTAATAAAAGAAAGGATAAGAACCATATGATTGTGTCAATAGATGCAGAAAAACCATTTTTACAAATACAGCATCCTTTCTTAGTAAAAACCCTCAAGAAAGTCAGGATAGAAGGAACATACCTAAACATCATAAAAGCCCTATATTAAAAGCCCATAGCTAATATCATCCTCAATGGGGAAAAACTGAGAGCTTTCCCCCTGAGATCAGCAACACAACAGGGATGTCCACTCTCACCATTGTTGTTTAATATAGTGTTGGAAGTCCTAGCATCAGCAGTCAGACAACAAAATGAAATAAAAGGCATCAAAACTGGCAAAGAAGAAGTCAAACTTTCACTTTTCGCAGACAACATGATACTCTACATGGAAAACCCGAAAGACTTCACCAAAAGGCTGCTAGAATTGATACATGAATTCAGCAAAGTCGCTGGGTACAAAATCAGTGTACAGAAATCGGTTGCATTTGTATACACCAATAATGAAGCAACAGAGAAATCAAGAAATTGATCCCATTTACAATTGCACCAAGAACCATAAAATACCTAGGAATAAACCTAACCAAAGATGTAAAAGATCCGTATGCTGAAAACTCTAGAAAGCTTATGAAGGGAATTGAAGAAGACACAAAGAAATGGAAAAAATTCCATGCTCATGGATTGGAAGAATAAATATTGTTAAAAAGTCAATACTACCCAAAGCAATCTACACATTCAATGGAATCCCAATCAAAATTGCCCCAGCATTCTTCTCAAAGCTAGAACAAACAATCCTAAAATTTGTATAGAACCACAAAAGACCCCAAATATCCAAAATAATATTGAAAAAGGAAACCAGAGTGGGAAGCATGACAATCCCAGACTCTACTACAAAGTTGTAATCAGCAAGACAGTATGTGTGGTATTGGCACAAAAACAGACATATAGACCAATGGAATAGAATAGAGAACCCAGAATTGGACCCACAAATGTATGGCCAGCTAATCTTTGACAAAGCAGGAAAGAGTATCCAATGGAAAAAAAGACAGTCTCTAGACAGTGACATGCAGAAGAATGAAACTAGACCACTTTCTTACACCATACGCAAAAATAAACTCAAAATGGATGAAAGACCTAAATGTGAGACAAGACGCCATCAAAACCCTAGAGGAGAAAGCAGGCAACAACCTCTGACCTCAGCCACACCAATTTCTTGCTTGACACATCTCCAAAGGCAAGGGAATAAAAAGCAAAAATGAATTATTGGGACCTCCTCAGGGTAAAAAGCTTTTATACCGCAAAGGAAACAATCAACAGAACTAAAAGGCAACTGATGGAATGGGAGAAGATACTTGCAAATGACCTATCAGATAAAGGGTTAGTATCCAAAAATCTATAAAGAACTTACCATACTCAACACCTGAAAAACAAATAATCCAGTGAAGGAATGGGGAGAAGACGTGAATAGACACTTTTTCAAAAAAGACATCCAGATGGCCAACAAACACGTGAAAAGATGGTCAACATCACTCATCATCAGAGAAATACAGATCAAAACCACAATGAAATACCACCTCACACCGGTCATAGTGGCTAAAATTAACAACTCAGGAAACAGCAGATGCTGGTGAGGATGTGGAAAAAAGTGAACCCTCTTGCACTGTTGGTGGGAATGCAAACTGGTGCAGCCGCTGTGGAAAACCTTGTGGAGGTTCCTCAGAAAAATTAAAAATAGAACTATCCTACGACCCAGCAATAGCACTACTAGGAATTTATTCAAAGGATACAGGAGCGTTGATTCATTTAATGTTTTTTTATGTTTATTTTTGAGAGAGAGAGGGAGCGCAGGCAGGGGAGGGGCAGAGAGAGAGAGAGAGGGAGACATGGACTCTGAAGCAGGTTCCAGGCTCTAAGCTGTCAGCACAGTGCCTGACATGGGGCTCGAACTCACGGACTGTGAGATCATGACCTGAGCCAAAGTTGGATGCTAAACCGACTGAACAACCCAGGTGCCTGGCATATCCGTTTATGCCAGCTTCTCAGGGGAGTAATAGGAGAGCTTTGCTGCTAGAGCACTAGGATTGAGGATAAGGTCCTTGGACTGCTAAAGGACTGGGTCACCACTACTGGGTGAGGGTATCAATCAGGTGTAAAAGAACTGCTGAATAGTACTGAGAGTGCAGCCAAAGGGGAAGATCACTCTTCACTGGTGGATGGAAATGAGGAGTGATAGACTATTTCATATAAAAGGGTGATGGTTTTTTAATAATTTTTTTAATGTTTATTTGAGAGTGAGAGAGAGAGAGAGAGAAAACACCCGCATGGGGGAATGGCAGGGAGAGGGAGACAGAGGATCTGAAGTGGGCTCTGTGCTGACAGCAGAAAGCCTGATGCCAGGCTTGAACTCATGAACCATGAGATCGTGTCCTGAGCTTAAGTCAGCTTAACAGACTGAGCCACCTAGGTGCCCTATATAAGGGTGATTCTTATGTAAGATTCCGTAGGAATAAGGAGAGGTGCAAAGTTTTGAAATTGCAGAGGTAGAGTGGTTCTGCCTGGAGACCAGTTGCAAAGAATTGCCATGCTTGAGGCTTGCTGCTGTGGAGTAGAACTAATAATTTATTTGTCCCTGCTTTGGATTGCTAAATTAGTTACCTGCATTGGCTTTGTCATCTTTATCTTATGGAGGTTAAACAGATGCATAAAAGCTGTACCTGAGAGATACTGCATGGCCCTGTATTACTCCTACTATTATGATGTCTATTCTCCCACAAGAAGAGGATGTTCTTGTAGATTTATCATTAGAAATGTTCATTGTATGCGGCGCTGGCTGTAATAGTAAAGCTAATGTTCTTGTTTGTTTTTAGTGGTCACTGCAGCTTCTTTTCACACTAAAGACTCTACTAACAGAAAACCCTTAACCAAAAGTCAGCCATGTTTGACATCCTTTAATTCTTTGGACATTACTTCCTCTAAAGCAAAGAAAGGAAAAGAGAAGGAAATTGCTAAACTAAAACGACCCACAGCACTTAAAAAGGTAAACCGAAACCTGGAGATGTTTATTTTACAAGTTAAATTTAAGGATTTAAAATGTTTTGCAAAAGTAGTTGTGGCATTTTAGCCAACAGATTGTTATGAGATATTTATAGGTGTATATCTTTATGATGAATAGTTAATTGAAAGTTGGGGATATCATCAGCATCATGATTATCTTTCTATATTGAACAAAACCCTGGAGGATGAGTTCTTTCTGTAAGGTTAAAAAAAAGCAAAAGAAGTTAAACATTTAGCATCCAAAACATTGGACTGTAGGAATCAGAAGCCCTAGATTCTGGTACTAAATTATATAGTTTTAGGCAAACCTTTCTTACCCTTATCTTCTTCATCTATAAGTTGGGATAATATCGGCTCTGTTTAACTCAGTATTTTATTTTTGTGGGTGTAATCTCTGCACCCAGCATGGAGCTTGAACTCAATAACCCCAAGATCCAGAGTCGCATGCTGTACCAACTAAGCCTGCCAGGTGCCCCTAACTCAGTATTGTTAGGAGCAGAATGAGATAATCCAGGTTCAAATAATTGAAAACTGCAAAATGTAAATTTAATGTTAAACTGTATGACCTGGTTTCCACACTTGTTATTTTATCCATTTTTGTGGAAACTCTAGTTTGTCAATCAGGAGTTAAAGCGTGAAGCAGGTGTGGTTTGATAGCTGTAGCATTATACAGCATAATTGCCTTCCTTTATTTTGGATATGGTACCTTTTTCAACTACAGGGCCTAAAATTACATTTTTTTTTTTTTTTGCCAGTTTGTTTGTAGCCAACTAAACATGTAGCCAACCAAACTCCTCATGTCCATTTTTAAGTGAACTGTATCTGTGTAATAGTGAACATTTTAATCATTCTATACATTCTTAAAGAGTGATCAGTAATTAAAGATTGGTAATGACTTTTAGGTTATTTTGAAAGAAAGAGAGGAAAAGAAGGGCCGTTTAACTGTGGACCACAACCTTTTGGGATCTGAGGAACCAATAGAAATGCACTTAGATTTTATTGATGATTTGCCACAGGAGATTGTTTCCCAGGAAGGTAAGATTGTCCCTTTCTCCCTTCTCGTGGAATGGTTCAGAGTATTTTAATTAATAAGCCATCACTAGTTATTATCCTAATTGGAGGATATGCTCCATATTTTATGTAAATTTCTTTATTTTTGAGAGTGGTTTGTTTTGAAGATGCCTCTATAGGGAGATATTTAGCAGGGGGAAGGGGCAGGTGTTATATAGCAGAACTGTGGCATTTTTGAGGCTTGAGTCCTGAATTTGTTGTATACACTAATAATTATGATCTCACCAATGTATCTTATGTAACTCATAGTTCTTTCATTTTGTCTTCTTTCGTATCTAGAACACTACTGGCTATTTTCGTCACAGGACTATTTTTCATTGAATTGTTTTTGTTGATTTTCTTTCTTGCTTTTATGAATTAATACATATACCACAATGAGTAAAGAATTACAAAGCCTTTTGTAGTACAGAATTCAGTTGATCAATAAGATATAGTCCCATACAGTAGCCAGCACATATCATTTTGAATGGGACCTCAGCAAAACTGTACATTCTTTCTGGTATTTTTACTGCTGTGGAAGAAAGATTTAAAGAGATCCCTGGCTAGGTCCCCTTTTCTGCTGGTATATGTATATTCCTTTCTGCAACACATTCAAGTCTGATTTCCACATATTAACTGGTAGTGTTCCATTGTGTAGAAAAATGAGTGCTTCTAAAGATTGTTCAGCCAGGACATATTTGGCTAGCATTCCCCTTTTCTCTCAATTAAATATCCTTGCCTTTGTATTTAGGTTTATCCATTCATTCAAAAATGGATGAATTCAACATTCATTCAAGTGTTTATTGAACACTTACCATGTGTACTTCAGTAACTGGGTTGGGGGTAGAAGGTCAGGAAATGTAATAAAGAATGGATTGTCCTGCTCCAAAAAGCTTATCATTGGTAGGGAGATAAGATACATGTGTGACTTGCTAATTAGTGGACTGGAGTACAAAAAATAACTCATTTCTTGAATTTAACTGTTTAAGAAAGAAGCAGTAAATGAAGGGGGCAGTGAAATCAAGAGGTGGTATATCTAAAGAATGAGGCTGCCTGAGCACAGAAGCAAAGACCAAATGAGAGAGAAACTGGGGTGGTGTCTGAAGAAATGAGGAGTGGTGTGGAGAGAATGAGTGAGGTAGAATTCATCACTGCCAGCAGCAATGGGAATTTGTAGACAGTTAAAAAATGTATTTCTAAGAAATAGGTGAAAAAATTGAGACGAAGGAGATGGGTAATATGATCTGGAAAGAGGTTCAAAAGTTATTACCTTTGTTCTTCAATTTAAATCCTCTAAGAATACATGTTTTAGATCATTTGGCTTTCTCTCCTCTCTTCTGTAGAGACTTACAGGCTCGGCTGTACTTGGTTTTTTGTTTTTTTGTTTTTTTTTTTTTTTTAATTTTTTTTTTTTTTCAACGTTTATTTATTTTTTGGGGGACAGAGAGAGACAGCATGAACGGGGGAGGGGCAGAGAGAGAGGGAGACACAGAATCAGAAACAGGCTCCAGGCTCTGAGCCATCAGCCCAGAGCCCGACGCGGGGCTCGAACTCACGGACCGCGAGATCGTGACCTGGCTGAAGTCGGACGCTCAACCGACTGCGCCACCCAGGCGCCCCATGTACTTGGTTTTTAAGAGTATGTTTTAAGAGATAATAGGAAGACTTCATTTTTGTAGTATATGAGAAATGTTTGTGATATAAACAAGGTCCAACTCGTTAGCTTCTGGGGAATTTGGAAGTTATACGAAAGACAGCTGCCATTCTAAGCATTGATCAGTAGATAGCTTTTCAGCATTTAAAATTTCTAAATTCTTTCCCTTCACCCCACATCTCCACAGATACTGGACTGAGCATGCCCAGTGATACTTCGCTCTCTCCAGCAAGTCAGAATTCTCCATACTGTATGACACCTGTGTCACAAGGCTCTCCGGCTAGTTCTGGGATAGGCAGTCCGATGGCATCTTCTACAATAACCAAAATCCACAGCAAAAGATTTAGAGAGTAAGTTTTAGCCTCATTATTGAGGTTAATAGTTTAAGTATCTTGATTGTAGTTCTGAATACAGTATTGTCATTACTTGATGGGTGGAGCATGCAGCACTTCAAAGATATTTAAGTTCTTCCTTCAAATTATGTTTAGCAGCTAGTTTTATTGTATTTAAAGCATTTGACTTCTATCAGCTATCAGTGTTCATATGAAAGTGATTTCATAGTAAATATTCTTTTTATATCAAATAGTGTTTATAAATAAACCTGGAAATTTGACTTCTTATATCTTACATATACAGTGCCTTAGTAGGAAGTTTTTCCTCCTCAAATGCTTTTGCTTTTTTGTTTATACTATTGGCCTTTCAGAAAAAAACCCTGTGTAACGAATAAATTACAAGTTTCTAAGACCCCGTTCCATGAAGTAAACATATTACATGAAGCTGTTTGTTTTTAAGCAAATATTTCTGTTTTAAAATGCCCATCAGTGAGTAATCTTGAACTAGAAGTTACTCCTATGAAGGATTTTAGGATTTTAACATTTGTATAGATGGATTGATTTTACATTTAAAAATGACATATGAAAAAATCCCAGGGTGAATGAAAAATCAGTATGAATCCAAACCATATTGGTTTGTTCTGTTCCTTTGTTTTTTTTAATTGAAGTGTAGTTGATACACAATATGATAATTAGTTTTAGGTGTACTATATAGTGATTTGACATCATATACATTATGAAATGATCACCATGAGAAGTCTTAGTTACCATCTGTCACCCAAGTTATTACAATAATATTGACTATATTCTGTATGATGTGTTTTATATCCTCGTGATGTACTCACTTTATAACTGGAAGTTCGTGTTTCACCTATTTCAGCTGTATCTCCACTCCCTTCCCATCTGGCAACCACAATTTTATTCTCTATTTATGAATCTATTTCTGTTTTGGTCACTTGTTTTGTGTTTTAGATTCTATATATAAGTAAAATCATATGATATTTGTTTTTCTCTGATTTATTTCACTTAGCATAATATTCCCTGGGTCCATCCACGTTGTTGCAGATGGCAAGATTTCATTATTTTTTATGGCTAAATAATATGCCACACACAGTGTACAATATTCCACACATAGCCACACCCCCATTTTCTTTATTCATTCATTTATCAGTGGATGCTTAGGTTCCTTCCATGTCTTGGTTTATTGTGAGTAATGCTGCAGTGAACATAGGGGTGAATATATCTTTTTGAATTCATGTTTTTGTTTTCTTCAGGTAAATACCAGGAAATGGAATTGCTACATTGTATGGTAGTTCTGTTCCCCCCAGTAGTACATGAGCGTTCCCTTTCCTTCACATCCTCACCAATGCTTCTTGCCTTTATTTATTTATTTATTTAAATTGTTTTTAATTTACATCTAAGTTAGTTAGCATATAGTGAACAATGATTTCAGAAGTAGATTCCTTAGTGTCCCTTACCCGTTAGCCCATTCCCCCCTCCCACAACCCCTCCAGTAACCCTCTGTTTGTTCTCCATATTTAAGAGTCTCTTATGTTGTGTCCCCCCCGCCCCCGTTTTTATATTATTTTTGCTTCCTTTCCCTTATGTTCATCTGTTTTTTCATCTTAAATTCTTCATATGAGTAAAGTCATATGATATTTGTCTTTCTCTAATTTCGCTTAGCATAATACTCTCCAGTTCCATCCACATAGTTGCAAATGGCAAGATTTCATTCTTTTTGATTGCTGAGTAATGCTCCATTGTATATATATACCACATCTTCTTTATCCTTTCATCTGTCGATGGACATTTGGGCTCTTTCCTTACTTTGGCTATTGTCGATAACACTGCTATAAACACTGGGGTGCATGTGCCCCTTCGAAACAGCACACCTGTATCCTTTGGGTAAATACCTAGTACTGCAATTGCTGGGTATAGGGTAGTTCTATTTTTAGGTTTTTGAGGAACCTCCAAACTGTTTTCCAGAGTGACTGCACCAGTATGCATTCCCACCAGCAGTGCAAAAGAGATCCCCTTTCTCTGCATCCTTGCCAACATCTGTCATTGCCTGAGGTGTTAATGTTAGCCATTCTGAGAGGTGTGAGGTGGTATCTCATTGTGGTGTTGATTTGTATTTCCCTGATGATGAGTGATGTTGAGCATTTTTTCATGTGTCTGTTAGCCATCTGGATGTCTTCTTTGGAGAAGTGTCTATTCATGTCTTTTGCTCATTTCTTCACTGGATTATTTGTTTTTTGGGTGGCAAGTTTGATAAGCTCTTTATAGATTTTGGATACTAGCCCTTTATCTGATATGTGGTTTGCAGATATCTTCTCCCATTCCGTCAGTTGCCTTTTAGTTTTGCTGATTGTTTCCTTCACTGTGCAGAAGCTTTTAATTTTGATGAGGTCCCAATAGTTCATTTTTGCTTTTGTTTCCCTTGCCTCCAGAGATATATTGAGTAAGAAGTTGTTATGGCTGAGGTCAAAGAGGTTTTTGCCTGCTTTCTCCTTGAGGATTTTGATGGCTTCCTGTCTTACATTGAGGTCTTCATCCATTTTGAGTTTATTTTTGTGTATGGTGTAGAAAGTGGTCCAGGTTCATTCTTCTGTATGTCGCTGTCCAGTTTTCCCAGCACCACTTGCTGAAGAGACTGTCTTTATTCCGTTGAATAGTCTTTCCTACTTTGTCAAAGATGAGTTGGCCCTATGTTTGTGGGTCCATTTCTGGGTTCTCTATTCTGTTCCATTGATCTGAGTGTCTGTTCTTGTGCCAGTACCATACTGTCTTGATGATTACAGCTTTGTAATACAGCTTGAAGTCTGGGATTGTGATGTCTCCAGCTTTGGTTTTCTTTTTCAAGATTGCTTTGGCTATTTGGGGTCTTGTCTGGTTCCGTACAGATTTTAGGATTGTTTGTTCTGGCTCTGTGAAGAATGCTGGTATTATTTTGATAGGGATTGCCACTTCTTCTCTTTTTGATTCTAACTATTCTGATAGGCATGAGGTGATGCCTCATTGTGGTTTTGATTTGTATTTACCTGAAGATTAGCGATGTTGAGCATTTTTTCATGTGTCTGTTGGCCATCTGTATGTCTTTTCTGGAATGTCTATTCAGGTCTTCTGCCCATTTCTTATCAGATTATTTGGGTTTTTTTGATGTTGAGTTGTAGGAGTCCTTATATGTAATCTGGGTATTAATTTTTTTTTGGATATTAATCTCTTATATATCATTTGCAAATATCTTCTCCCATTCAATAGGTTGCTGTTTTGTTTTGTTGATGGTTTCCTATGTTGTGTAAAAGATTTTTAGTTTGATACAGTCTCATCAGAAAACAAAACAAAAAAATGCTTATTTTTGCTTTTGTTGCCCTTGCCTGAGGAGACAGATCCAAAAAACCCAAAAAACTGCTAAGACTGATGTTCAAGAATTTACTGATGTTGTTTTCCTGTAGGAGTTCCATGGTTTTAGGTCTTACATTTAGGTCTTTAATCCATTGTGAGATTATTTTTGTATATCGTGTATGAAAGCAGTTCTGGTTTCATTGTTTTGCGTGTAGCTGTCCATTTTTCTGCACACCATTTGTTGAAGAGACAGTCTTTTCCCCATTCGTTATATTCTTGGATTTTTTGGTCATGGAATAACCGTTTAAGTGTAGGTTTATTTCTGGACTCTTTGTTCTGTTGACCTGTTTTTATGCCAGTTCCATACTGTTTTGATTACTATAGCTTTGCAGTATAGTTTGAAATCTGGGAGCATACCTCCAGCTTTGTTCTTTCTCAAGATTTGCTTTGGCTTTTTGGGTCTTTTGTGATTCCATACAAATTTTAGGGTTATTTGTTCTAATTCTGTGAAAAATGCCATTTTGATAGGGATTGCATTGTATCTATAAATTGCTTTGGATAGTGTGGACATTTGACTGCATTGGTTCTTCCAGTCCGTGAGCACAGTTTGTCTTCAATTTATGTCATCTTCAGTTTCTTTCATCAATGTCTTACAGTTTTCAGAGTACAGGTTTTATACCTCTATGGTTAAGTTTATTCCTAGGTAATCCTAGGTATTTTTTTCTTTTTGATGCAGTTGTAAATGGGATTGTTTTCTTAATTTTTCTCTCTGCTAGTTTGTTTTTACTGTGTAGAGATGGAACAGATTTTTGTATATTACTTTTGTATCCTCCAGCTTTACTGAATTAATTTATTCTAATTGTTCTATGGTGTGGTCTTTAGTATTTTCTAACGAATAGAAATTTCTGACAAATTTCTAACTATTTGCACATCTGCAAATAGTGACAATTTCATGTCTTCCATGCCAATTGGGATGCCTTTTATTTACTTTTCTTCTCTGATTGCTGTGACTAAGATTCCCAGTACTGTGTTGAATGAAAGTGGCAAGCCTGGGCATCTTTGTCTTGTTTTCCTGATCTTAGAGGAAAAGCTTTCATTTTTTTCACTGTGGAGCGTGATATTAACTGGGGGTTTGTCATCTCTGGTCTTTATTGTGTTGTGGTATGTTCTCTCTGTACCCGCTTTGTTGAGAATTTTTATCATAAATGGATATTGAATTTTTGTCAAATGTTTTTTTCTGCATCTGTTGAGAAGATTGTATGATTTTTATCCTTCATTTTGTTAACGTGTATGACAGTTGATTTGTGGATATTGAATTATCTCTGCATCTCTGGAATAAATGCCATTTGATCATGGTGTGTGATTCTTTTAATATATTACTGAATTTGGTTTGCTAATATTTTGTTGAGGATTTTTGCATCTATATTCATCAGGTGTATTAACCTGTCATTTTCTTTTTTGTAATGTCTTTGGTTTTGGTATCGCATAGAATTAATTTGCAAGTGTTCCTACACTGTTGTTTTTGGAAGAGTTTCAGAAGGATAGGTATTAACTCTTCTTTAAGTGTGTGGTAGAATTTACCTGTGAAGCTGTCTGGTCCTGGACGTTTTGCTGGGATTTTTTTTTTTTTTTTTTTTTTTTATTATTGATGGTATTTCATTACTGGTAAACAGTGTTCAGATTTTCTTTTTCTTGATGATTCAGTTTTGGAAGATTTTATGTTTCTAGGAATTTATCCATTTCTTCTTGGTTGTCCAATTTATTGATGTATAATTTTTCATAATGATCTTTTGTAATTCTTTGTATTTGTGTGGTGTTAGTTGTAACTTCTCTTTTATTTCTGATTTTGTTTATTGGGCCCCCTCTTTTTTTCTTGAGGTGTCCTTCTAGGTAAAGGTTTATCATTGTCCTTGTTTTAAATCTTTTTCTTTTTTTTTTAATTGAAGTATAATTGACACACATTATTACATTAGTTTCAAGTGTACAACATAATGATTTGACAAGTTTACATTGTTACACCCACCACAGGTATAGCTACCACGTGTCATCATATAATGTTGACTATATTCCTTATGTTGTACCTTTTATCCCTATGACTTACCATTCCATTATACCTTAAAGCAGGTATCTCCCCTTCTCTTCACCCATTTTGCCCATCTTCCCACCTGCCACCCCTTGGCATCTGTCAGTTCATTCTCTGTATTTATGGTTCTGTTTCTGTTTTTTATTTGTTCACTGGTTTTTAGATTCTACATATAAATGAAATTATATGGTAGTTTTTCTCTGATTTATTTCACTTAACATAATCCCATGTAGGTCTATATAAATATTGTTTATCTTTTCAGAGTACTGGCTCTTGGTTTCATTGATCTTTTCTATTGTTTCTTTTTCAGTCTCTATTTCATTTAGTTCCTCTTTGATCTTTATTATTTACTTTCTTCTGCTAACTTTGGGCTTTGTTCTTATTTTTTTAGTTTCTTTATATGTAAGGTTAGATTGTTTATTGGAGATTTTTCTTGTTTCTTAGAATAGGCCTATATAACATTATAAACTTCCTTCTTAGAATTATTTTTGCTCTGTCCCCACAGATTTTGGAAGTTGTATTTCCATTTCCATTTGACTCAAGATATTTTTTTATTTCCTCTTTGATTTCTTTGACCTCTTGGTTATTTGTTTGCATGTTATTTGGTCTCCTCATATTTTCCTCACATTTGTGTTTTTTCTGGGTTTTTTTTTTTTTTCCTTGTAATTGATTTCTAATTCTATCCCATTGTAGTTGAAAAGATGCTTGATATGATTTCAGTCTTGTTAAATGTATTGAGACTAATTTTGTGGCCAAACAGGTGATCCATCCTGAAGAGGGTTCCATATGCACTTAAGAATGTATATTTTGCTGTTTTGGATAGAATGTTCTTTATGTATCTCTTAAGTCTGTCTGGTCTAATCTGTTGTTTAAGGCCATGGTTTCCTTATTGATTTTCTCTTTGGATGATCTCTCTGTTGATGTAAGTGGAGTGTTAAAGTTCCCTACTATTCTTGTGTTACTATCGATTTTTACCTTTGTGTCTGAAAATATCTGCTTTATGTATGTGGGTGCTTCTATGTTGGGTACATAGATATTTACAATGTTATATCCCCTTGTTAGATTGATCCATCTATTATTTAATGTCCTTCTTTGTTTCTTGTATAGTCTTTGTTTTAAAGTCTGTTTTGTCTGATGTAACTATTGCTAACCCAGCTTTCTTTTCATTTCTGTGTGCATACAATATCTTTTTCCATCTCTTCACTTCCAGTCCATATGTGTCTTTGGTCTGAATTGAGTCTGTTACAAGCAGCATATGGATGGGTCTTGCTTTTTTATCCATTCAACCACCTGAGTCTTTGATTGTAATATTTCTTCCATTTACACTTAAAGTAATTATCAGTAGGTATGTACTTACTGGTGATTTTTTTTGTTTTGTTTTCTGGTTGTCTTTATAATTCTTGTAGTTTTTTTGTTTGTTTTGATCTCTTCCCTTGTGATTTGACAACTTTTTTCGTGTTATGTTTAGATTCCTTTATTTCCTGTATATCTATTACAGGCTTTTGGTTTGTTTAACATGAAGTTCATATATAATATCTTATGTATGTAAATTTATTTAAGTTGATTGCTTAAGTTCAAACACATTCTGGGGCACCTGGATGGCTCAGTCAGCTGTGCGTCTGACTTTTTTTTTTTTAATGTTTATTAATTTTGAGAGAGAATGCAAGCAGGTGTGGGGCATAGAGAGAGATAATCCCAAGCAGGCTCTGTGCTTTCAGTGCAGAGCCCAGTGTGGGGTTTGATCTCATGATTCCTGAGATCACAACCTGAACCAAAATCAAGAGTTGGACTTGATTTCAGTTCAGGTAATGATTCCAGGGTCAGTCCCATGCTCAGCATGCAGGCTCCTGGAGATTCTGTTTCTCATCTCTCTCTCCCTCCCTCCCTCCCTCCCTCCCTCCCCCCCCCCCACTTGTGCATGTTCTCTCTCTCTAAAATTTAAAAAAAAAAAAAAAAAACAGTACGTTCTAAAAGTACTACATTTTTCCCCACCCTGCAGTATTTTGTTTTTGACATACTTTATTTACATGTTTAGTTTTGTATCCCTTAACTAAATATTGTAGATATCATTGATTCTACTACTTTTGGTTTTTAACCTTCACACTAACTTTATAAGTAATTGATTCACTACCTTTACAATAGATTTGCTTTTAATAGTGAGATTTTTTTTCTTTTAAAATTTTCTTATTTCTAGTTGTGGCTTTTTCTCTTCCACTTAAAGAAGTCCCTTTAACATTTCTTATAAGGGCAGTATAGTGTTGATGAGCTCCCTTAACTTTTGTCTTTAAATCTTCATTCCTTCTTCAATTCTGAATGGTAATCCTGCCAAGTAATTTCTTGGGTTGTAGGTTTTTCCTTTTGCCACTTTGAATATATGGTGCCATTCCCTTCTGCCTGCAAAGTTTCTGTTGAAAAATCAACTGATAATCTTATGTATGTTCTCTTGTATGTAACTAGTTGGTTTTTTTCTTGTGACTTCTAAGATTATCTCCTGATCTTTAATTTTTAACATCTTAGTTATTATGTGTCTTTAGTGTGGATCTCTTTGGATTCATATTATTTTTGGTTCTCTGTGCTTCCTGGACCTGGATGTCTGTTTTCTTTCCCAGGTTAGGCAAGTTTTCTGCCCTAATTTCCCTCAAATAAGCTTTCTACTCCTTTCTCTCCCTTTTCTTGTTATGGGACCCCTATAATGTAAATGTTAGTGTGCCTGATGTTGTCTCAGTCTCTTAAACTATCATTTAAAAAAAAAATAAAAGGTTTATTTTGGTGGGGGGGGGGAGCAGAGAGAGAGAGAGAGAGAATCACCAGCGGACTCTGTACTGTCAGCACAGAGTTCACTATGGGTGCTCGAACTCACAAACCATGAGATCATGACCCGAGCTGAAATCAAGGGTCGGACATTTAACCAACTGAGCCACTCAGATGCCCCTTTCCTCGTTTGTAAAAATTGTTTTGTCTTCTTGCTCTTCAGCGTGGGTGAATCTCACTACCCTGTCTTTCAGATCACTGATCATTCTTCTGCATCATCTAATGTGCTTTTGATTTCCTCTAGTGTATTTCTCATTTTATCTTCTGCTCTGATTAGTCCTTTTTTATATTTTGTATCTGTTGTTGAAATCCTCACTATGTTCATCCATTCTTCTTGAGTTCGGTGAACATCTTTATGACCATTACTTTGAATTCTTTCATTCTTTTCTGAGGTTTTATCTTGTTCTTTCATTGGAAACATATTTCTCTGTCTTCTCATTTTGCCTGGCTGTTTGTTTTGATGTATTAGGTATATTAGCTATGTTTCAGGGTTTGATGGAGTGGCCTAATGTAGGAGGCATCCTGTGGGGCCTTGAAGCACAGCGTCCCCTGGTCCCCAGAACCAGGTACTTCAAGGGCGTCCCTTATGTGGACTGCATGTACCCTCTTGTTATGGTTGGGCTGTGACTGCTGGGTTCGCACTGGTATGTGGGTTTGGCCTCAGATGCACCTGGCTGAAAGGCCCTGCTGTAATGGTTGCAGGCATTTTGCTGGTCGGGGCTGTAGCTGGTTTGGGAGGCACCATTCTGAAGATTCCTACTGTGTGGCAGGGCAGTAGCTGCTTTGTGGGGGTGCCCATCGCAGTCAAGGCCACTTGGCTGAGTGTTGTGGCATGAGAGTTGTTTTAGAGGGAGCCTTGAACCTGGCCTAGGCTGGCCACTGAGTCTGGTGGAATGGGATCTGATTGAGGCTACCTGCTAGATGTAGTGGGGTGGGAGCCACTTTGAGGGGGATGCCTATTGGGGCCAGTATGTTGGGTGAGGTGGGTCCACAGGGAAATGCTGAGGCAGGGCAAGCGGTGTTAGCAAAGTATCAGAAAAGTGACAGAAATAGCTCCTGCCGGTGCTTCTGTTCCAGGAAAAAGTTCCCACAGACCCCTGCTCCTCCTGCACATGCCCTAAAGTTAGCAAATCTTCATATGTGGCCCAGGCGCTTCTCAAACTGCTGCCTCTGTGCTAGGTCGCGTAGCCAGTGAGTTTGTGCCTGTGCCCTTTAAGAGAGGAATCTCCATTTCCTTTAGCCTTCTAGCTCTCTTGGAGTTAAGCCCCACTTATATTCAAAGCCAGATGTTATGGGGCCTCATCTTCCTGGTGCAGGAAGAGTGGGCATGCTTGATATATGATTTGAACCCTTTGCTCCTTAGGGAGGATAGCCTCTGTGTTGGTGATATCCCTCCTGCTTGGGGTCACTGAGCAGGGGATGTGGGTCCTGACTCGACCCCTTTTCTGCCTTTCCTACCTGCCTGGTGTGGCTTTTTCACTTTAGTTGTAGAAGAGCTATTCTGCTGTTCTTCAGTCATTCTCAGAGAGAGTTGTATATGATGTTGTAATTTAGTGTGTCTGTGGCAGGAGATGATTTGGGATCTTCTTGTTCTGCTATCTTGATCCTCCTATTCTGTTGCCATTCTTTATACTGTTGATTTTGAGTTAATACTTTTTGCCTGAATTTGGAAAGTTGATTAAATGTCAAATAATAGATGTGGAGTAAAGGAAACACTTGAGGATAAAATGTTACATGTGTATGAAATAGCTTGAAAGTTAAACAGAATGAAGAAAACCACATTTTTGATGAATTTTAAGTGCATTCTTTAATTTTGCAAATTTTGATAGTTATTCTTTCCTCAGTCTGTCCACCTGTATCTTCTCTTCCAAAGTAGTGTCACATTTATTTACTTATTTAAACATTTCTCACATAAAGAAAAAAAATGGAGAATTTTTCCCCCCACTAAAGAAGGGCAGGCCTAGATTTTTCTACTATGTAATATAATTCAGAAGTGGAAATTTACTTACATGGTTAGTCTTAGGTTATAAATTATACCAGTTCTCCTTGTTGTTAAGTACTGGCTTATAGTAGAGGTTAAGGATGAGAACTTGAAAAAAATAGGAGTAAGTAAGCTTGGATGACTTCCTTATCCCTGAAATTAAGTACTATAGTGGCCTCACTCACTGCCTGTCTGTTTCTCACATTATAGCCATACCTGATCTCACAAAGAGCCCTGTTCAGTTGCTTTGCTTACTATAAAGGCATGTGACTTTACCTCAAGACCTCTTTGGTTTTGGTTTCAATTTAATTACTGAGTTCATCTGCCACATCCATAGATTTTCAGAGTTAGAGGAATCATTGAGGCCAGCTTACCTAATTGCTTATTTTTATGGTCAAGGAAGCCAATTCCCAGAGATTGTGACTTATCTGAATGTGGAGGATGACTTCGTTGTATGAGGCCATTCAGTTAGCTTCTAGGAAATTATTCTTTCCTACTAAATGCATCATTAGTATTCCCTGGAATGAAATAACTTTACATCTTCTTACCAGCAACATTATGTCTCTTTTTATCAAATAACAGGTTAACATTGGATTTATACCCTTAATAATTGGCAGTTTGGGTAGTACTTATTTGAGGATAATCCACTCTTTCCTTAAAAGCTGATCTATTGTAATCCAGAGAAACTCTTCTTTTTTCTAATTTGCTATAGGAATTAAGATATATTTTTTTTAAATATGAAATTTATTGTCAAATCGGTTTCCATACAACACCCAGTGCTCATCCCAAAAGGTGTCCTCCTCAATACCCATCACCCACCCTCCCCTCCCTTCCACCCCCCATCAACCCTCAGTTTGTTCTCAGTTTTTAACAGTCTCTTATGGTTTGGCTCTCTCCCTCTCTAACCTCTTTTTTTTTTCTTTCTTCCCCTCCCCCACAGACTTCTGTTAAGTTTCTCAGGATCCACATAAGAGTGAAAACATGTGGTATCTGTCTTTCTCTGTATGACTTATTTCACTTAGCATAACACTCTCCAGTTCTATCCACTTTGCTACAAAAGGCCATATTTCATTCTTTCTCATTGCAGCGTAGTATTCCATTGTGTATATAAACCACAATTTCTTTGTTCATTTGTCAGTTGATGGACATTTAGGCTCTTTCCATAATTTGGCTATTGTTGGGAGTGCTGCTATGAACATTGGGGTACAAGTGGCCCTATGCATCAGTACTCCTGTATCCCTTGGATAAATTCCTAGCAGTGCTACTGCTGGGTCATAGGGTAGATCTATTTTTAATTTTTTGAGGAACCTCCACACTGTTTTCCAGAGCGGCTGCACCAGTTTGTATTCCCACCAACAGTGCAAGAGGGTTCCCGTTTCTCCACATTCTGTCCAGCATCTATAGTCTCCTGATTTGTTCATTTTAGCCACTCTGACTGGTATGAGGTGATATCTGAGTGTGGTTTTGATTTGTATTTCCCTGATGAGGAGCGATATTGAGCATCTTTTCATGTGCCTGTTGGCCATCTGGATGTCTTCTTTAGAGAAGTGTCTCTTCGTGTTTTCTGCCCATTTAATTAAGAGAGTTTAAGGAGTTGATTTTTTTAATGAAAACCTCTTATTGGATATTTTTTTTTTCCTAACATAATTTTATAATTTCAGAAAAATAAATTAGGATGGACTTACCTGTTTTTGGTTTCCTTTACAGGTACTGCAATCAGGTTCTTTGTAAAGAGATTGATGAATGTGTGACTCTTCTTCTTCAAGAGCTTGTCAGTTTTCAGGAACGCATCTACCAAAAAGATCCTGTAAGAGCAAAAGCAAGGAGACGGCTGGTTATGGGTCTAAGGGAGGTTACTAAGCATATGAAGTTAAATAAGATCAAGTGTGTTATAATTTCTCCAAACTGTGAAAAAATCCAGTCAAAAGGTATGAACATTTTACTTTTGAAGTGTTTTGATATTTATTTAGTATAACTGTAGGATATACAATGAATTGTAAAATGGAAGCCATATGTCTTTCTTTGCAGAGATTAGATATGAAACATAATGATGAACATGAAAGAAAGTGAAATCTTTCATTACCTAAATTAAGTAATAAAATTGAGATCAGACTATAAAGTCTTAATCTGTGAACACTAGTTAAGGATTTTATTCCCCAAGTGTCCCCTCTGTTGTAATCAGAGTGAGGACTTATTTATAAGAGTACCTTTCTTTATTTCTGCAAATGTATTCTGCTTTTAAAATTCTTGGATTATCTTCCTTTGATAAAAGTTAAAGTTCTCTGCTCTTGCTTATGGTGATTTGCCTCAGAAATGAGCAGTTGCATGTAAAGGCTCTTATGCGAACCCACACACAATACTTTTTTACTGTTTCATGCACCCTGATTTGTCTGTTTTCATGGAGGAGCCACTTTGGGTAATTGGAGAAGACAGATGCAGAAGTAACAGTAGTAGGAATGGTCTCCACAGGGGAAAAATGCCAATAAAAATAGTAGTATATGTCTGTCTCATTGCTACTTGAGCTGAGAGAATAAAGACATCAGTCACTATTAACAATTTTAATTTCTGTTTTAATAAATGTTTATTGTATTGAAGTTTGACTCCCTCTATACTAATCCCTATGGAGAGACAAAAATTGGCATTGAAGAATTGGAAAATTTATTGGAAAGAAAGAAAATATGGGGGCGCCTGGGTGGCTCGGTCGGTTGGGCGTCCGACTTCGGCTCAGGTCATGATCCCACGGTCCGTGGGTTCGAGCCCCGCGTCGGGCTCTGTGCTGACAGCTCAGAGCCTGGAGCCTGTTTCAGATTCTGTGTCTCCCTCTCTCTGTGACCCTCCCCCATTCATGCTCTGTCTCTCTCTGTCTCAAAAATGAATAAACATTAAAAAAAAAAATTTAAAAAAAAAAAAAAAAGAAAGAAAATATGTATATATATTGATATATAAATTCCAATAAGAAAATGTGTGGAACAGCAGAAGTGCCACAAGTATTCATAGAATCCTTTGCTGCTGTGTTTTATGCTTTAGCTGTTGGGTGCTAAAATACCTCCATTTAAGAAATAAGTAAATTAGAGGCACTTGGGTGGCTCAGTCAGTTAAGCCTCCAACTCTTTATCTCAGCTCAGGTCTTGAACTCAGGGTAGTGAGTTCAGGTCCTACGTTGGGTTCCATGCTGGGTGTGAAGCCTACTTAATGGGGGAAAAAATAATAAGTAAATTAAAACCTCAGCATGTGTTGACTTTCTCAGGTGGACTGGATGAGGCTCTCTATAATGTTATAGCCATGGCACGGGAACAAGAAATTCCTTTTGTGTTTGCGCTTGGAAGAAAAGCTCTAGGACGCTGTGTGAACAAGCTGGTTCCGGTTAGTGTAGTGGGAATCTTCAACTACTTTGGTGCTGAGGTAAGACTTCGAGGATGCACTCCCTCACTCCCTCCTGTTCCCCCCATACATTTTCTGTTGACACATGCCAGTGTTATGTTTAAACATTTAAAGAAGTGAGATGATTCTCCCAGGGATGAGTGGAAAATTCTTGAGTCCACATTTCCTTTTTAGTGTTGAAACCATTTATACAAATTAATCCTACAATATTTTGGCTATAAACATATTAGCTCCTATTTTTCCCACAGTGTTTTTTTTCTTCTGGGTTTAATTTTGTAATATCTGAGAATTTATTTAACTGCTGGGTAAAGATATCCAATATTATACAATATAAAATAATTTTCTTCAGTTTATATAAGGCTATATTTTGTGCTACTTGGAGTCAAGAGAGAGAAGAATGCTTTAATTGGAGAGGATTTTCTTTCAGCAAATGGAGTCCTAACCAATTGTCAGAATAATTCTGCACTCACGATACTTTTATCTTCTTCTCCTAGTCTGCCAATAAAGCTTTGCCCATAGGAGCTGATAATAAGTAATAATAATAATAATAATAATAGGTTGATAACTAATAATTAGAATAGTTATTTATCTTCCCTAATACTTATTAACTGATAACATTTTAAGACCTTTTTATGAACTTGATTTTGAAGTGTTTTGTAACACCATTCATGGACCATTTTCCTTCTTCCCATCCATACTATTTTTATATATTTAAATGTTTAATATTTAGTGTTTAGATTTAATGTTTAGATTTTATATATTTTATTATGTATTTTATACTTATATATTTAATGTTGATATTTAAATGTTTAATGCTCAGCAGTTAGATTTGATGTTTCTTCCAAAAGCCAAAATACTTTGTACATCTCAAGGCATTTAAGATAAGGTACCTTGCTTGAATCATTGGTATCTCCCAACTTCCCATATGGAAGTTTCTTTGAGAGCAGAATGGTGTTCCAGTGATCTTTGTACTCACTGTAGTGCCAGATACTAAAGGGTGCAGTTGTTCAATTGATAAACTTTGCAAGAACTTTTAGTATATCACAATTAGTGACTAATATTGAATCAAGAAATTTCCTCAGAGGGGCGCCTGGGTGGCTCAGTCAGTTGGGCATCTGACTTCTACTCAGGTCATGATCTCACAGTCGTGGGTTTGAGCCCTGCGTCAGGCTCTGTGCTGACAGCTAGGAGCCTGGATCCTGCTTTGGAGTCTGTGTCTACCTCTCTCTCTGTCCCTCCCCCTCCTCTTTGTCCCTCCCCCTGCTTGCGCTGTGTCTCTCTCTCTCAAAAATAAATAAACATTAAAAAAGAAATTAAAAAAAAAGACATTTTCTCAGACTTATGAGAATTATATAAACAATATTTGAAAGTTACAGAGTATTTTATAAAGTTCTGCAGTGTGCATACCATTTGTGCTCATTGAAAGTGTGTCTGATCCTGAAACAGTAGAGATACTATTTATTGTTTTGTTTTAAAGTTTTTATTTATTTACTTTGAGAGAGAAAGAGTATGAGAGGGGCAGAGAGAGATGGAGTGAGAGAGAATCCAGAGAGGAGATGGAGTAAGAGAATCCCAAGCAGGCTCTGCACTGACAGTGCCGAGGCCAGTGTGGGGCTTGAATTCATGAACCATGAGATCATGACCTGAGCTGAAATCAAGAGTTGGATGCTTAAGTGACTGAGCCACCCAGGTGCCCCTATTTATTGTTAATTATAGGAATAAAAAGCATAACAAAAAATGGACTAATCAAAATCCCTTTTTAGAGCCTGTTTAATAAGTTAGTGGAACTTACTGAGGAAGCCAGGAAAGCATACAAAGATATGGTTGCCGCAATGGAACAAGAGCAAGCTGAGGAGGCCTTAAAGAATGTGAAGAAGGTGCCACACCACATGGGGCACTCTCGGAACCCCTCTGCAGCCAGCGCCATTTCTTTCTGCAGTGTTATTTCTGAACCCATCTCTGAAGTAAATGAAAAGGAATATGGTAAGTTGTTATATAACATTTCAGATGATTGAAATTTTGAAATAAATGCTACTTTTTGTTTTTACCTTACTGATTATTCATATTTTGGTCAGAGTTTTGGTTTAAGAAATTGCATTAAACATGTCCATTAAACATTAGGAAACAGTTTGGGGCTGAGACTTTCTGTGAGATCCTATAATTCAGTCACATTTCCAGAATCTCCAAAGGGATTTGAAAGTCAAAATGTGTCATACTTTGTGACCTATAACTAAGTAAATTCTAGGAGGTTTCATGCTGATATTCTATTATTGAAGTTTTGTATTTACTAAGTAAACAAAAGACCTGAATATTATTGATTGTAAGCTTATAAAATCTAGACTTATGACATTTGTTTTGAGTTAAATTTGATGCTAGTTGAAAAGGAATATAGACGAAAACCCAGCATTTGTGTGTGTTAAAGAACAAAAATTCAGCTGAGTAAGTTTAAAGATCTAATTGGCTTTCATAAGTGATTTGTGCATTGGGCAGCATCCCATCTAGCAAGTAGGGGAGAGCTCTGAGGAGCTGTACAAAATGGAAGGTTTTTATAGGAAGGTGGGTGGTGCAAGGAAGTTATTAGCAAAAGAAAAGAAAGGATCCTTCCTGCCAAGGTCTGGCAAGGTCACCTTCCTTGAGGGGGATAGGCAAGGGGTCTTATTTAGGTGGATTGTCTCATCTTCCTGTTGGGGGTGGAGAGGGCCCTTGTGACAGATTACCTCACTGGTGCTGACCAGAAAATTCTTCAGACTTCTATTTCTAGGGGAGGTCGAAACTGGGATTAGGTTAGATATTAAGCTCTGGTTTGGTGATTTGGCCTCAGTGATGACATTTTTGGCCTGTGTTTTTTTTTTTTTTAACATACAGTGTTTAAAATAACATTATTTATTGCACTATATGTTTTAGTAGTTTCCTTGCCTTGTTTCTGTATAATACTTTGAACTCTTTAAGTTCCCCACTTTTCATGATCTAGTTTCTAATTCATTTCCCAATTTTTTTCTTTTTAAAAATAGTATAGCCACCTCCTTTAACGTGGCTCCTGGTTCTTCCTTCTTTCTTTTCTTTTTCTTGTCTTTTCATTTCTTTTTTCTTTTCTTTTCTTTTCTTTTTTCTTTCTTTCTTTCTTTCTTTCTTTCTTTCTTTCTTTCTTTCTTTCTTCCTCTAGAAGTTTATTGAATAGCATGTCACCACCTAAAATTTAACATTAAAAAAAACGGACCCTCATTTTTTTCCCTTTTTTCTCACACTCCCTTTGCTAGTCTTCTGTCTGTAATTGTAGTTAAATGTTTGGAATGCTTTTGACAATTCTAGGCCAGAGGCAGTGAACAAGTTACTGTGGGACTTTAGGAAACCTCAGACCAAGGTTAAGTGTTACTGGCTTAGAGGCAGACGTGTATCTTTGTCTGAAGTTGACACCAGTTGAAAATAAAGAAGATAAAGTGCCAGCTTTGTAAATGAGTTTGCTTCTGTCTGTATAACGATCTGCAGATCTCAAAAGCAAACTGCAAGGTAAATTCATAAAACTGGATTTGAGCAATTGATAGTGATCTTCATTTGGGCACATGAAAAGAAAAGTTCTAAAAAGAACCTCTCTCCTCAAAGACTTAGGAGATGTTTTCAAAAAGCACCAAATTTAAAGTGTTCAAAGATGGAAGCCTTGGCTTTTTCACATTCTGCCTAGGGGAGTGAGAAATAATTGATTAATTTCTGGGACTCAGATTTCTCTTTAGTGAAATGAGGAGGGTTCGTCTAGGTCATCTATAAGGTTCCATTCAAAGCTAAAATTCTATGAGCTATTAAAAAACAAAATTCAACCAATGTGTTTGGAGATTGAATTAGCTTTATTAAATGATTCATGAATTGGGCAGCCACCGTCTAGCAGGTAGAGAGGCACTCTGAAGAGTTGTACAAAATGGAAAGTTTTTATAGAGGGGGGAGGCAAGAAAGTCATTAGGAGGAGAAAAAGATTTTTCTAGAGGCGACTGTTTGCTGGGGGAACACGGGAGGGGTCTTATGCAGATTACCTCATCTTTCTTTGGGGGATGGAGAGGACCCAGGTGATGGACTCATTGGTGCTGATGGAAAAATTTCCTGACTTACTGGTTAAGGCCACATTTGTACAGGAAGTTGAAACTGCAATTTGGGAATTAAACTTCAGTTTGGGAACTCACTCTAAGTGACACCATTTTGGGCCTGTAGTTGTCATTTGTTTGTTTGTTTGTTTGTTTGTTTGTTTGTTTTAGTAGAGCTAATGGTTGATCCTAAGGAGAGATTTAGACAGAATCTTGAAGATGAGCTGATTTATCAGGACACCAACAAAATGAGTGGAAGGTAACCAAAGATAACATTGAGAAGAAAGTATGAAGTTATTCTTTTTGTATCAGATGTATTCAGCAACAAATAGAAAGCGCACTAATGTGGCCTAAGAAGTTAGTATATTTAAGTATTTCACAGTGTCATGAAAGTCCTTAGCTCTTTCTTTTTTTCTGTTCTTCCATTCTCAGTCTGTAGCTTTTTCTCCTGTGCTTATCATCTCATGTTCATAAGTAGCTGCTGTGGCTCTCGGCATTAGTAGTCAAAAGCAGGAAGTTCAGGCAGTGAGTTCCTTTTATCAGTGAAGAAACCATTTTCAGAAGACTTCTTTTGTTTCATTTGGCTAGAACCAATCTTGTGACTACTTTTAGCTGCAAGGGAGACTAGGGCAAGGGAGTATTTGGCATAGGAGGGATAGGATAACCATGATAGTCTGAGAGCTATTTTAATTCATCCTCTGGGACTAGGCTCGAGTTCATCCCAAGTTTGGGGGTTCTGTTATCCAGGAAGAAAACGGGGAATGACTGTTGGGTAGACAGCAAGTAGCGTTTTCCATTTCTGGAAGATGCCGGGTTTCTAAAATGTTCCTCCCCCGCCCCACCGAGTGTAAAGAAAACCAAAGCTTGGAAAAGGATGCTAATCATTGGTAGACTAGAAAACCTCCTGTGATAGTACAGTCTTACTGTCCTTTGTGTACCCTTGTTTTCTTTGCTTATGTTTTCCTTCCACCTGTGCTGAGTCTCAATTCTATCATATTTATTACCTGAAACAAATAGTTTTGAACGTATATCCCAATTAAGTTGTAAGTTCTTTGATATAGGAACTTGGCATATAATGGCCACTTGATACATAATATCTCACTGAATTCTTACTATGTGCTAGGCACTTTTCCAAGCATTTCACGCTAATGTGTTCAGTTGTCTGAGCAACCCTATGAAATAAGAAATAGTGTACTGCATTGTACAGATGAGGCTAAGATGAAGAGAGGTAAATAACTTGCCAGTGCCATGCAGTGGGTGAATCCGTCTCTAGAATCTGCATTCTTAGCCAGTGTGATTGTATTCCCTGTCTGTTGTTATGAATTCATAATAGGATAATATAATAGGTTTTCGGTAACCACTTATGAGGGGGACAGCCTTGATGTGTAGTCCTTCTATCCTGAATTTCCTGCTCATTCTCTACTATCACCCCTTCTTCTGTAGTTTCTTGAACTCATTTGCTTCCCTGTGAGTACTGACTGAAAGGAGAAATACACACATCTCATCCTCTGATAAATCACTACTGATTTGAAAGTTTAAAAAACAAATAACAAGGACTCAGTAAACAAAACAGGAAAGCATAGAGGGATTAATAAGCAAAGAAGAGCTCTACTGAGTAAGTTCTACAATAAACAATTCAGAAGCAGGATAGGTTTGGATCAGTGCCATTTCCAGGTTTGTTGAGATCTTTGGTTCTGCCTTTAACTTGCTTCCTGTTCCCTTCATCATAAGTGGACTTCTAGAGGTTCTGTTCTGGATTTAGACTGTCCCCCTCCCCATTCCAATCAGATTTCTCCTATCCCATAGAGAATGATGGCACTTTCTTATTCTTCTGTTTCTCCATGTTGTATTCATGTGTTTGTGGCACTCCTCAACTGTTGATCAAGCTTCACCTATTACTTTAAGGTGGGATCATAGGCCTTCCCTCCCCAGTGGATGTGTGATCTAGGTGGCTTTTTGATTGTTGTGACAAGTCTCTTGATGGCTAAATAGCAGAATCCTTTGTCTCTGCTTCTAAGGTCATATCTCCTTTTCCTTTACCAAGGAACCGTGTGGGCTTTCAGCTCACCTGTCCAAGTACATGAAAGCCCAAAGTTGATCCTGGAGAGAGATCAGCCTAACCTAGTATCCTGACCTTCCTTTTTCCTGTTCTTTGACTCATGGCCAAGGGAGAGGTGGAACTTTTTCCGAGACCCCAAGTGAATTCTTAAACTTTTGAAGGAGGAAAAAAAACTGTTAGAAGGAATGTAAAAGTGCATCTAAAACTTCAAAAAAATGTATGCCTTTTTAAAGTTTTCGGGGGGGGGGGCATAATTAAATATACGTGTGGCATTTTTCATTTAATAGGCTTTTTTGTCTCCAACACTTATTATATGCCAACCATAGGGACACAGAGATGAGTGCGAGTGGGAAGGATGGGGGGGTGGCACAGCAAACACAAAACAAGTACTTTGGAACTGTATGCAAAAAGTTCTGTGGGAATTTAGGTTAGTGGAAAGTCAGGAAAGACTTCAGAAAAGAATTGACATTTAAGGATGGTTTTCAAGGATGAGTGGGAGTCTGAAGGGTAAAGGAGGAAAACATCTGTGAAAAGAACAGCTTATGCAAAGCAAGAAATTGTAAACAGAAGTTATGACTTTGGGAGGAATGAGAATTCAGAGAGACCCCAAGCATAGAATGCGTGACCAAGGGTTATAATGAATGGGACCAGAAAGACAGGTAAGGGTCAGATCATGGAGGGCTTTGATTATGCCAAGCTAAGGTGTTTGGATTGTCTCCTAGGGTAATAGAAAGCCAGTTAGACAGTGATGTGACCAATTCACAAAACCAGTTATGTTTATATGTAGATGTATAGCAAGATAAAGAAGGCTTGAGCTAAGGCAGTAGTGACCAAATTTAGTAGTTTTTGAGATAGAAGTGAGATGGTGTAATTATGAGTTCAATGGAATAAAGAGATATAGTCAGGGCAAAAGATAGGGTTTCAGGGATTACTGTGTGTTCTTTTGCTTTGAGACTATGAAAATGATAATGTTATTAACTAAGAATGAGAATATAAGAGGAGTAATAGGTTTGGTTTTTATTGTGTTTTTTTTTTTTTTCTTGAGGTGGAAGAGTGGAAAGGACCTATTCCTAATTTGAATTAACTATAGAAAAGAAAGTTTTTTTTTTTCCCAAAGCATGTGCCCTGATTTCAGGTGCCCAAAATATGGTCTTTATCAGTATATAGTTGGTAGGTGACAGTCAAATTCACTATATTAATATGAATAAACTTGCTTTATCACTACAGGTTGACCATTATACTTAAACTGCAAATAGCAGCTATAGTGCAAATAGAAGGGGGGCTGTTTTTTTTTTTTTTTAAGGCAAAAATAAGTAAGTGGGACTACATCAAAAAACTAAAAACTTTGCACACAGCAGAGGGAATCAACAAAAAGGCAACCTACTGAGTGGGAGAGAATGCTTTCAAATCACGTATCTGATAGGGGGTTAATATCCAAAATATACACAGACCTCATACAACTCAATAATAAAAAACCAACAATCCAATTAAAAAGTGAGCAGAGGATCTGAATAGACATTTTTCCAAAGAAGACATACATATGGCCAACATAAAAAGGTGTTCAGTGTCACTAATTACCAGGGAAATGCAAATTGAAACTACAACAAGATACATATATATACACCACCTGACAACTGTTAAAATGGCTATTATCAGAAAGACAAAAAATATCAGGTAAGGATGTAGAGAAAAGAGAATCCTTGTACAGTGTGAGAATGTAAATTGATGCAGCCACTACAGAAAATAGTATGGAGGTACCTTAAAAAAGTAAAAATAGAAATATCATATGATTTTTAGTCCATATTCTGCATATATACCCAAGGAAATGAAATCATTATCCCAAAGAGATATCTATACTCCCTTCTTCATTTCATCACTATTCACAGTAGCTTAGAACCTGAGTGCCCCTCAGTGGATGAATGGATAAAGAAGATGGAGTGTGTGTCTTGTACGTGTATGTGGGTGCCAGAGTCATAGGGAGTGGGTGAAGTGCGTGAAGGGTGTCAAAAGGTACAGACTTCCTGTTGTAAAATAGATAAGTCCTGGGATATAACCTACAACATGGAGACATAATTGATAATACTGGATTGCATATTTGAAAATTGTTATAAAGTAGATCTAAAAATCCTCATCCCAAGAAAAAAGTGTTTTTTTGGTAACTATGTGGTAACAGATGTTGACTTGTTAAGGCAGTCATTTTCCAATATGTATAAATACCAAACCATTATGTTGTACAACTAAAATTAATATAATATGTCCATTATACCTAAATAATAAAAAATGAAAGAAAAATAAACACAGGAAAAAAAGGGGTAGAAGAGCTGTCTTTTGTCTCCTCATTCTTTGTATGTTTTTTTCCTTTAAATTGACTTCCTGTCATTAAAAATAACTTAGGTTATTATCACTGTATTATGTAATAACATTTCTTTTTTTAGCTACCAAATTCACTTGGTAAGCCCAGCTACATAAATTCTAAAACAAATTTTCACAATTGTTAAAAATACATGGATGGCTTGTTTGCTTATCAATGGAAACATAAGTCCCATTGCAGTTTAAGACAACTCTCCCATAACTTGGTGTGGGAGCATGACACAAACATGCCAAATTAGAACTATTTCTGCTGGATATCTTGGCTCTGCTATCTGTGACTTGAGGATCATTGGGCCCAGTACACCTCTGAGCCAAAAAAGAAAAAAGAATAAAACGGCAATTCACTGATTTTCATGAAGATACGGATTTTATATCTAAACACCAGTGAGCTACTGTTGGTATAAGATCTTGTGCATCTGAGGCATTAATACACTTACTTTTGCCTCCTTGTTTCTTTATCTTAAGTGTACATTTTTGAGAATTGTTTTCCTTTTATAACATTTAAACCAGTACTAGAATAAACTAAGATTTTAGTTTTCCAACCAGTTGGTGAGCCAACAAATTTTGTTCTTCCCTCTTTTAAGAGTTGCATGATTCTGAAACCGTGTTCTGGTTTTTAAAAATCTGTTTGGTATCTGCAGAAACAAATTGGAGAAACATGGTGGAAACGTCAGATGGACTAGAAACATCAGAAAATGAGAGAGAGGTTTCCTCTAAGCATAGCACATCCGAAAAACCCAGTAAACTTCAGTTTGACACAGCCCCTGTGGGTAAGCAGCCGTCATCACAGGCTGCAGGTGGTACTACCTCAGCTACAAACCCTGGGAAACCAACAGTGAGCGATAAAGAGGAAGCGAAGCCAGATGACCTGGAGTGGGCCTCCCAGCAGAGTACAGAGACCGGTTCTTTGGATGGCAGTTGCCGAGATCTTTTGAATTCCTCCATCACCAGCACCACCAGCACCCTTGTACCTGGCATGCTCGAAGAAGAGGATGATGAAGAGGAGGAGGAGGATTATACTCATGAACCCATATCTGTAGAAGTACAGCTCAATAGTAGAATTGAGTCTTGGGTCTCTGAGACCCAGAGAACAATGGAGACTCTTCAGCTTGGAAAAACCCTTAATGGTTCTGAGGAAGACAATGCAGAGCAAAGTGGAGAAGAGGAGGCAGAGGCGCCTGAAGTGCCGGAACCAGGGATAGATGGTGAGGCCTGGACTACTGACCACCAGGCAGGTCAGGAGCAGCAGAAGAAGCCCAGCAGCTGCAGCGCACGGAACGAGCCCTCTGATCTTAATTATACGCCCCCAAGTCTATAACTCAGGAAATGTCAGCTGTCTGTCTCCAACTGTGTAAGGGTTGCAGCCATTATCTTTTATGCTTCATCTCAACATTTTGCACTGTCCAGTATTTAATATATGTATTTAATTTCTGACAAATATTTTTGTAGCTGTCTTTTACTTGTTTTATTATAATCTGTAGCTTAGCTTTTAATTAGCATCTAAGTGTCATTCTAAGAGCTGTGTGGAAATTCAGAATTGTTAGAGCTTATTTTGTTATGGAAAATAATGATTAAAAATAGAAGACAACTAGGTTTTAAAAAAGAAAGTAAATTTGAAATGCCTCTTTAGAGTCATTTTGAAAGTTAAAGATCCAGATTCTAAGGCTAAGAGCAGTTACCAGTGTTTGCTTCAGGACTGCCTCCTTCACTCTAATTTGATCAGAAGTTGTTTGGGCTTCTTTAAAAAAGAATTGGAGGTAGATTTGGAAAATTGAAAAAAAAAAAAAGCGGAGGGTAACTAAGTTCACGAATGTTTTGTGTTAAAAATTGATGTAACTTTTCTTTGGTCCACAGATGCTTATTTCAGAAGCCATTGATCATTGTGATTAAAGTTGCAGTGGGCTAAAACAGACCCTCCAATACTTAGGTTAGCAAAGGAACCACCACGATACATTGGAGCTGGCCTTACTTGTGGGAAGTGATAGATGTTGTCTTTAATAGTGAAAAGTCACCCACGATAGGACCTTCTAGGTTCTGTCTCCTATTTACTTCTTACTTACCTCAGGAATGCTCTTGTACATACTCGTATTTACATCAAGTTAGGCAGATTGTGGCAGATGAATAACTGTAACCGATTCTATGACTGTAGCACTTACGTGTAAACTATTACAAAACAAAGTCTTATATTGGTGTGTTCTCTTGCATGCTTCTGATTTGGGACCCTCTAGATTTGCTATCTGGATTTGATTAGGTATCCAAACTTGTCCTGAGTGAAAAATCATTTCACCTTAAAAAAAAAAAAATACATATTTTGTCCCTAGCCCTGAGCACCTGCCATGTAACACCCACCATAGTTACTGATAGGAGGTCAGGGAAAGGAACTTCACACAACTTATAACATATATCCTGATAATCAAGGCTTGGAAAAGCAAGTATTGAAGAAGAGAGAAAGTTGTTCTAATTGTGCTGAAACTATAAGATAATTTAGAGGACACAGATCTAGGCAGGTATTAATTCTTGATCACTCTTACTTATCTCTGCCCTTCTCCAGGAATGTGTATATCTGCTTGGGAGAATTTAAACATACTGAGCTAAATGTTTTATTTGCTGGTCAGTCACCTGGTAGTGACCTCTACAAGTTTATGTAATGTTGGGAGAATTATAGATTACCTATTTTTCTCTCTTCCCTCCAACCTCTTCCCCCATCCCTAGCTTCCAGCTGACCACACACACATACACACACACACGAGCACACAGGCACCAGCAAGAACTCCCACAAGCAGTTACAGAACTGAGGAGGGAGGGGTATTTTCCCTGCTCTGATTTCATGGGGTAGGGCTTTGCCTCACAGAGGCAGGAGAGAAGAATTGGGCAGGTTTTCTACTGAACTCATTGAGACTACTGCACTAGTTTTGATGTTTTATAATGCTGGCATTAATGCTAGAGAGATCAGATTCTTGGGTGATTATTTAGTATCTGTGCATTGTGAAAGTTTAGGAGCATTGCTGTATAGAAAATGCCAGTGTGTCAACTTTATGAGTGTGCTAAAAGGGAACATTATTGTACTGCCCTGTCTAAACTGTTCTCCAGTGTAGACTTCTTAGGCACAAAGTATTTAGCACTTAAAGGAACACAGCATGTAAGGAATGAAGCCTCTGAAATAGTAATCATGGATATAGATGTGGCAGATCTTACTGTGTCTTCACATTTGGGAAGTGTTAGTTGGTTTAAAGAAATGATAGAGATTTTGAACTACTGACAATCTTAAAAGTGAATTTAAAAACTTTTCATACTTTTTATGGTGTAAATTTCCTTTGCTCGGTGTCAGTGATTCAGATGACTCTTGATCTTGAGGTATTGGCTTTTCAAAGGTTTCTTACATTTTATATCTCTTCTGAATGAGAACTGTCGTTTTACATTTTTGACATTTGTATCAAAAGAGAAGTTGAGGAAATCTCCAGAACACCAGTAACTTTTAAGTTTACTATAGACTTCAGAAGTGTTCAATTCTGTGTTCGATAAATGCTCTTGCACGTGCAGGATCTTCTGCCGGCAAACCCAAGGGACCACAGCCTTTTTTATACGAGACAGGTCACCTCTAGAGGACTACCCAAAATTTATTAAAGGAGATGCTACTGTGTCGATAGTATGCTTAAATAAGTATTAATAATGTCTTTCTAATTTGTTTCCTTTAGATAAATTCTGGAATTTGTGTATTCTATACAGGAGGAGGTGTGAAAATAGGAAAGTGGGGTTTTTTTGTTTTTCGTTTTTTTGTTCAGAACTGGGAGTGGGTGCCTCTTCGGAGACCTAATGTTAAGAGTAGGGGTTCATTATCACAAGAAATGAAAACCATAGTGATTTTTTTTCTTAGTGTGTAGAGGTTGTTTTATGGCAATAATTAATATTAGATTTCTATTTCAGTACATAAGTATATGAATTATAATATGAATTGCACTCCCAGAACTAGATTTCTGCTTCAGTAGGATTGTTTGCTGTGAAGATTACTTCTCAAAAGACAAATGTTCACACTAGCTTAATTTTGGTTTAAATATGTTTGTAAATGATGTAATATATTTCTTTTGACTAAACATGGGAAAAATAATGTGTGTTATACATTGAAAAGTTTTTAAAGGCTTTGATTGGAGGTCATTTTTGCAGAGAGGGTATTTTATATGCTTCCAGTATTTGGAAAAGAATTAGTCAAAAGGAATTCACATAGTTTAAGTATTGAAAAATTAATATTCAAATAATGTACTTGTCTGATTTCTTAATAAGCTGGGGGAGGTGGGTGGGGCGGGTATCGTAATGTACAAATGAGTAGTGAACTCTACATTCATTTTTCAACTCTTCAACATAAAACTGTTAAATCTTAACACATTGTTACTTTAATATATGTATAAAGAAGTATTACTGTTTGTAAAGCTGCTGTTTGCTTTAAAAAAACAACAAACCTGTCATTTAAGTATTTCCTGTACGTTGTGCCAACAGGTTAGAACATTAACTTATTCCATTTAAAAACGTAATCATTCTTTGCTTTAAAATTTTTTCTGTGACATAATTTATTTAAAGACATCTTCCTCTTCCTTTGCCCCTTCCAGCCTTTATAAACATCAAAGAATCAGCCAAATGGTTTACCTAAGCTGAAATCTGAATCTTAATTAATGATAAAAATTTAAACTTTGTTGGCACAACACACCTTAAAAGTATTTGTGTTATTTTGTAATTTAATTTCTAAATATACCACATGAGTTTATAATTTAATGTCTTAATTGTAATGCTCTAATAAAAAAAAAAGCAAAATTAGTGAATTGTAACATGAAAAGATTTTCATCTTGTTCTTTTGTTGTTTGAAGGATAATTGTTATATCACATTTTAGGGTAATAACAGCTTTTTTGCACTATGTAAATACTAGTTGAGATTCTTCTGTAACTAATAAAATGATTATTGAAATGTAGTCTATCATTTCAGAATAAGTACTTAAGGAATTCATGACTTGCCCAACATATGGGATAGAGAAAAAAAGACTCCTAGCATTGCTTAGTGCCCTCATGGGTTTGCCAGAGGAGGTTGTAAAATCTGCAGGAGGAAGTTACTAGTAAAAATTTCCATTTGGGGGTTGGTGTAGGCTGTGGCACGGGCCAAGGCATCTGTGGAGACCATCCTGGTGTCAGGAGAAATCCTACAGATTTCTTCTCCTTTTTATGCAAATTACTCTGTGCCAGGCACTGTTCTAAGCCATTTCCCAGTATTAACTCATTTAATCTTCACTACAGCCTTATGAGGAAACGCTATTTTTCACTTTTTAAATGATGAAACCGTCAGGGAGATGATGAGTAACTTGTCCGGGGTCCCACAGCTGGTAAACGGCAGAACTGGGATTCAGACTCCTTCCACGTTGAAGGCCATGCTTTTTTACTCACTATGCTCTGTTGTTCCTTAGCACAAAATGCTCACAGTTGCAAACGAGTGTTTTTCTCACCTTTGTCAGGCGTCTTCTGGAATTTGAAATATACCAGGACTGAACTGATTTTCTTAGAGACTAGATTTATTGAGTCTCACCTGATCACTTAATGAGAGTGGTCCCTTGTCACCATGTCACCATGAAATGTATGGAATCCGAAGAGTAGACTCACCTGTTAGAAAATAGGATCACTAATTTTCATAATGAAATGGATTTTTGCTGATCACAAAGAGAAAGGAGGGAAACCTCATCATTTGTATCAGAATATTTCCTTTTTTGGACCACCATTTGTATGATTCCCAATTGTTCTTTTCCTAACAGCGATCAGTTTTTCTTTAACTGAACAGAAGAGGGTGTGCACAGCACCTGAAAAGTCAAAGTCTACCCAGTAAAACGAATAATTGTTTAAAATGGGGAGAGATGGGAGAGAAGTATCTGGAACAGTAGTCCTTGCCATGAAAAGTGCTTAGTTCTAAGGCTAAACTCAGAACTCTAGAATCCTACATTTCATTTTAGAAAGAGAACATGATTCAGACATTTAGCTCTTGGGATCAGCTGTTAGGTCTTTTGACGTTTCTAAATTATCTTGGCAATTCAATATTTTAGTTTAACGTGGGTTCTTTTGGTGTCACATGTATGAACTAAGGCATGTGGCTAATTGCATAATCATTATAAGTGGCAGCCTCATGGAATGTAGGGCCAAAGCATGCTCTGCTTTCACAGTGCAGGGTTTGGAAAGATGGGAGATGTTTCAGTTCAGGAGCAAGTCTCAGTCCCTGTATTTCTCCTCACTCCACTCGCCATTACACTGAGTAATTAGTTGGCAACCCAGTGGCAGACAGAGAGACATTCACTCTTACAAAAATGGATTGGATAACTGTGGCTACAAGTCAACTAATTGTCTGGATCCAAGGTTTCAGTCTGGAAGCAGGGTTGGAGCAAGGAAGATACTGCATTGCATGAAATTTGGAGCTTCTACCTGAGCCTCGTGTTCTTTATGTTAGTACTGAGAAACCAAAGACAGGGTGGAATTGTATGTTGGTGAGCTATGGGTTGGAGCCTGGAGTGGTATAGGTTGTTTGGGTTTTTTTGAGGAATGAGTGCTTCCTTCTCTTGGAGGTGTCAAAGCTTGGCCATGGCCTTGAATTACCCAGAGGGAACAGGTAATAACGACAGCCTTACAGTGGGACTATGATTTCAGGCGGTGTTAATTGCACCCTTACTGACTCTGGGAACAGAGATGGGAAGAAAAGTGGTACCTGCTTAGGCACGTACAGATTCCCTAGGTTATCTTTGCTTGTCTTTCTTCTCTTTTTACCTCGGTTGGAGCACTTGCATTGCGTTGCAAACAATCAGTTTGAGTATAGGATAATGAATTGATATTTAAGCAGTTTTGTTACCTCTGGTTAAATATAAATGAGTGAAAAGTTTGAAAATCTTTGGTTTCTCAATTACAGGAGAAATGTCAGAAGTCATCATCCCTGTCTTTGTTCTTCCTTGCTTTCTCTTTTCTAGAACCAGTGTTGTAAGGCAGATGGTGAGCTTCTGACAAATGTACCTCATAGTGAAGCCTCAGGGGAGTCAGGGACTACCCTATCCAAAATTGTAATCTCTTCATCACTTTCTTCCTCAAACCCACTTTTTTTTTTTTTCCATTTCCATTTGCTGCATTTCAACATCCTATCGATTTTATTCATCTTGTCTCTCCCCTACTACGCTCTGTGTGGGCAGGGTCTTTGGCTTATTGTCCTGATTTATTCTCTGCCTCGTACAATGCCTGGCACAAAACAGGCACTCAGTAAATCTCTGTTGAATGAATAAATGAAGGCTGAAGTAAGTAAATCAGCATTGGCAATGCAGTCATATTCTGAAGCATTTACACTCCTACATACTGACTTCTGACTACTATTTTTTTTTTACATTGGTTTAGAGTTTGGGGTTGGAGGAAAAAATAACCCAAATCCCAAATAGAAGAGCCTCACCCTAGAATAGTGGGCTCCCTCGAGTTACTCTGTATTTCATGTCCCTATATTGCTTATAGCTGAAAACGTAAATTTAATGACTACAGTTTGCATATAGAGGGAGGTGACAGGTATATAAGACATTTCTATGAGATTAGCCAGGAAGGGGGCAAAAATGCACCTGCAACTTCCAGTGTATCTATAATGTTTTATTTTTAAGCTCCGTGATCAGTGTATGAGAATGTGGTATATCATTCTTTATACTCTTATATGCTTGAAATACAGGAATAACCAAAAGGAACAGGCCGACTAAAATGCAACCATTTTCTGTTCTGTAAGTGACTTCCAAACTTGGCACCAAATCTCACTTTGGTATCTTAACAAAGAACATTAGTTGTAGAAATGCAACTAGAAGTCAGGCTTAAACCTGTATCTTGATTGATGTAGCAAAGAGTTAAGATTTGTTAAATAACTGGTAGCTGCAAATTTTATCTTCTTTCCATGAACTAGAAACTGTCTCCCTTCATCCTTCACCTGGCTTAACCCTTCCCCCAGTAATAAGAAGTATGTCTCGCACCTGTGCCTCCCCCATCTGCTCTCTAGTTGGAGCAAGGTGCTTTAATCTTCATAGGAAGATTGAAGATTGTGTTGGCAACCCACTTATCTGGTTTCCTTAGCAACCAGAACACAGTGTTTAAAGTGATAGCATCCCTTGCTCAGAATAGAAATTGAGTAAGCCTGATCATGATGCCCTGGTCTGCTTTGTGTCTTCAAAGACTCTTCTTCATCTGGCTATTCATGGTAGCCAACCTGGGACATAATCAGTATAAAGCTCTGTACCTATATATATATAGCTGACTTCACCTTGCCAGTTACAGTGACCCTTATCTCTAACCTGGAAATATTGAGCAACCTGTCCCTTTTAATCCAAGAATTTAAGACATTTTTTCATGTCTTTATAACTTTTGCAGCAATTTAGGAATGTTGCCACCAATTTCCATGAAATCTGAACAGGAATCAAGATGATAAAGTTGCCTAGGCATTTAAGAAAAGCACAAAGAAAAAAGAAAGGAACTTTTAAAGAAAATTGCTATTAAGGAACTATGCTAGGGATCTATTGCTGTGTCTGCTTAGTACGTCCCTTCATTAGGGAATGGCTCCACACACACCCTGTTCCACCCTCACCAGGGATATAATCTCTTATTGCAACAGTAGCTGACAGTTAACTAATGCTGAGACCATTGACTGGGCTGGGGATCTTAAAATAGTTAATCTATGCTAAGCAAATGGGTCTCTTCCTTGGGATTTTGGATTTGGGATTAAGAGTGGCTCGATGGTTTGGGGTGCTTGGATTTTAAGATTGGAATCTCCAATTTGCCATTGGTGGCCATGAAAAAGCAAAGTCTGGGTCAGTGTTGAATGAGTTTCCTTGCTGTTAGACATTTTAGAAACTCCAATATCCTAATGCATTTTGACTCTCCATGAGGGAAAAGATTTATTATATATCAGGCAACATTTCCCCAAAGTGTTGTACCATGGAACATGGAGTTCTCCAAAACGTGGCCCCACAGTACTTTCTCTGCAAAAATGATGAACATCCTGAGGATCTAGTTTTTTATGTAACATGCATCAAAATCTGTTGCTTAGACTGTGAAGTTTCCATGAGATTGGAAAACACAAGGGATGTCTGGACTGCTCTAACTTAGAGGTTCTCAACCCCGGGTGATTTTCTCCCCAGGGAACATTAGGCAGTGTCTGGAAACACTTTTGTTTGTCACAACTGGAGAGAGTGATCCTGGCATCTAGTAGGTCAAGACCACAGATGCTGGTGAGCATCTTATGATGCACAGGGCAGCACCCCACAGCAACCCCACAGCAAAGAATTATGTGGCCAAAAATGTCAATAATGCAGAGATTGAGAAATTGTACTAACTCGATGTCAGGATGCTGGATTAGTCCTGTATGGGTTCAGGGCCCCAAATCAGTGGGCATGTACTCACTGCATTCAAATGTTCTTGACCTCTGTTTCTGGCATCTGTTTAGACATTCTCTAATGTTCCAGAGTAGACTTAGCCAGAATCATCCAGATCTTCTGGATAAAACAGGCCTTCCCCACCCCTCTCACTTCCTGGGGAAGAGGATAAGGAGAATTCACCCACAGCTTCTGATCACATGCCAGTGCCTCCTCCCACATATCCCACTTATGTTCTCCCATCACATGAGGAGGCTATGTGAGGAGCAAAAGGGCAGGGAGGTACCTCTGGCAAGGGCTGCTGAGTGACTGTTCCAAGAAAAGCATGAGTCAAGTGCTAACAGAAGGCCTGCAGAATAGGCTGGTCTGGTCCTGACCGCATGATTGACTCAGGCAAGACTGGCAAAGATGATGTTTTATACAACACTGAGAAGTGGGATCCAGCTCCCTGCCCTGGTGAGCCATATCTCTGAGGCAGACACTTTGAAGCCTCTGCCTCTTACTCCAGCCGCTTCTCAGGGAACAGCTGCCCAGAACCATGGCCCTCGGGAGGATCACTGGACACGGGCTTGGAAATGCCCAAGTAGCCTTTATGTTCTTTGGAGGGAGAATGGAGCACAAAGTCCCTACCTACAAAGGATTCCCTCTCTTCTTAAAGACATCCTCAAATCCTTGTTTGCCTGAGGAGCGAGAGGTTCCCCAGGTGTGGGACTTAATTTTAAAAACCAATGTCAGTCCCAGGTAACCTGGGGAGAGTTGGTCACCATACTGTTCAAACACCTAGGGTGACTTGCTAAGTCATGAAATGGGGAACTTTATTATATGTTAATTGAATTAATTGATCATTGCTGATTATGTGCCCATTGAGTTTGGTACCATGGCAGAGGTGGAAGGAGTTTATGCTGTTCCAATTCACACATGGTTGTGTGCTGAGAACGTATAAACTGTTTGCTTGGGACTCAGAACGTTTTCCCAAAGGAACCATGTTAAGTGCTGATAATACTTCCACACTAATCCCCAAAGCCCTTAAATATCACTCGTGTGGGATTTGAAATGATAGAAACATCTCCACAACTCTGTTGCAAACATAGTGTTTCAGCTACATGGGTTGGACACCGCTGTTGTGACCTCCCCTTGTTTCTAGGAGAAAGTGTATATAACTCAGCATGATAGGTGTATGGTCACAATTTCCTGGCCCCTCCTACTAACACATAGAGATGAACATATACGTGTGTGTGTGAGAACACACACGTGTGTTCAAGCATGATCTGTTTCTTACCCATAGTCCTACCCCAGAGGGACAGTGGGAGACTCAAGGTCTCCTTGATGTTAAGCAAGCGGCACTTTCCCCTGCTGCAGTGTTCATTGGTCAGGATAGATAGACACCTTCCTGTGTATGGCCTCTAGATGCTGATGACAGGGATGAGGAAACACAGCAGATTCCTCCGTCTGTCAAAAAGACGGACACAGGCCTGGCAGCATGTGGGGAAGGACAACATGAGCCAAACCCAAGGCAGAGTTTCTAGGACATAGGATTTTTGGTACAGAGAGAACCAAAGAGATGATTCAGTTCAATCCTCTCCTTTACAGAGGGAAAAACAGACCCAGGGAGGTGAAGACACTTGCCCCAGGTCACTTAGACTTTTGGATTGGAGACTTCCCGATCCCCAGGCTCTTGCCTCTCCATCTTGTGCCCCAGAAACTAGAAAATCCTCTGGAGTTCTCCCCCACCCCAATTCTAATTTTTTTTTTCAACGTTTATTTATTTTTGGGACAGAGAGAGACAGAGCATGAACGGGGGAGGGGCAGAGAGAGAGGGAGACACAGAATCGGAAACAGGCTCCAGGCTCTGAGCCATCAGCCCAGAGCCTGACGCGGGGCTCGAACTCACGGACCACGAGATCGTGACCTGGCTGAAGTCGGACGCTTAACCGACTGCGCCACCCAGGCGCCCCACCCAATTCTAATTTTTGAAAACCAGATTCTGTAAGGAAAGCTTTGTTATCTGGCCAAGAAAGCTGGGCTCGCTGCATTGGAGTCACGGATTGCCAAACTCTGCTACCCCCTGACACCACAGATGCTGCGGCTTCCCCTGCACCTGGAATCTTCCTGTAACCCAGCAGAAGACAGCAACAGGGCAGCACCACCAACCACCAGCAACTCCTGTGGTCTTCTTCATATTTACCTCCACTGGTCGGAGAAGGGCCATCTTCTCATCTCTGTAACTGTTCTTAACCAGAGCCGTGAGACCACTCCCTGTTGGGTGTGTTACAGTGAAAGAAAGGGAAATAACAAACTCTTTGCTGAGAGATTTCATTCTGGTGCATTTAGATTCATTATGCTAAGCATTTAAACCTCTTTTCTAACCTGGAAATGCCAATTATCTCTGACAAGTCCATGCTATTTTTTACAAGGTCCTCAGGCTTCCAGAGTGAGCAGATGTGCCCTGGGTATGCAACTATGATATACAAATGTATTGCATGTGCAGGGTTGTACACACCTCCCTGTGGGGGAGGTAGGGCAGCTATGCCTAGACCCATTTGATGGATGAAGAAACTGAAAATAAATTTGTAATTTTATGCACATACTGGCCCTTTATGTATGCATGTAAATAATGTATATGTGTACCTGTATAAACGCGTGTGTACGTAAAATAAGTGAGAGGTAGCTTCTATTTACTTAAGGATATGTATTTTCCACGTCTGCAAGTGGAGTTGTCTTCCATAAGGATCAATAATGCTCATGTGGTTGGGGGGAGGGCAGTGTATCTTACAGTTGAGCACATGCTCTTCCACATCAGGCAGATGGAGGGCAGAACTGGCCCTGATCACATGCATGTTACATTACCTTTCTGAGCTTCAGATTTCTCATCTGACAAATGAGCATAATAACTCCTAACACGTAAGTGAGGTGGTGCCTGTTACCTGTTTAGTACATAACCCATGTGTTCAGTAAACAGTGGCTGCTTCCTCTGTGCTGGCTGTGCACCAGATGCTATGCTAGGTAAAAGACAAAAGAGGTGAGTGAGGCAAGGTGTTGGCCCTTCACATGCTTATGAGTTAAACTAGCAGGAGACCTAAGCAAACAAATTACAGTACCTCAGAATGGGTGGGAAGCAATTTATGTAGAGGCTAAGAGCATCAGGATTCAGATGTTCTGGGCTTCAAATCCCATCTTGAAAGAGTCACTTAACTTGCCCTGAGCTTCCTCATGTATACAACAGGAACATAGAATTGTGAGGATTAAGTGAACTAATGTGCAGTACTTGCAACAGTGCCTGGCACGTGACAGGCACTCAGTAAAGAGTGATTTTAGTAATTCTAATATTGAATTCTGCGTGTGAACAAATGCCACAGTAGGAATGTGGAGCAGGCGCCCAGGCGGCTTGGGGAGGGGGCGAGCGTTCCACGGACACAAGGACCACAGTGGCGCCCCTCCTTTGGGTTTACCGCGTGCCAGGCCCACTTGTTGGCATCTCACTCGTCACGAAATGCTCACGGTCTCCCTGTGAGGCTGGTATCACTCCCTTTTCACGGGAAGAAACCAAGCCTTAGAGAACTTCTCCCAAGGCAGAGGCTTTGGCAACTTCCTTCTCATTCTCCTCTTACCATCTGGCTCCCCAGAGTGTCACTAGGACTGGGACACCAGGGATGCTGGGCGTCATTCACTCCCTGCTCTTCAGCCTGCTGAAGCGCACACTGAGCCCTGCTATGTCTGAGCCACTGGGCTAGGCCTGAGCAACAGGAGCAAGATGGCAGCCCCAGCCCCCCAGAGCATCCATCACTATGGGGAGACAGACCACCAAGCCTCAGTGCGTACCCCCTGATTCACTGACAGTTGTTTAAAATATGTATTTTTTAATGTGTATTTATTTTTGAGAGAGAGAGACTGAGCATGAGCGGGGGAGAAGCAGAGAGAGAGGGAAACACAGAATCTGAAGCAGACTCCAGGCTCTGAGCTGTCAGCACAGAGCCTGACGCGGGGCTCAAACCATGAACCATGAGATCATGACCTGAGCGGATGCTCAGGATGCTTAACTGACTGAGCCACCCAGGCGCCCCTCACTGCCACTGTGATAGTAAAAAGAAGGGGGCATACGGACTGGCCCCAACCTAGTTTGGGAGGATTTGGGGCTTCATTGCTGCCTGTTCTTGCCTCCCCAACATTTAAGTTTTGCAGGGAGGTTGGAGGGAAGGGATGGAGAGACCAGGAGCAGAGGAGGAAGTAATTAATTGGGCACGTGATTGAAGGAAAAGGGATGACAGTTCCTTTTCAGCCTGGCAATCACAGGGCAGTCCCCTCGTGGGGCGCTGGTGGCCCATGTACTTCTCACACCCAGGTGGCCAAGTGGGTGTTGAATTGACAAAATGCCAGATAGAATAGAGCTTCTGCTGCTGTCATCATCCCTGTTGTTGACATTATCCTTTGCATCGTTTCTAGGGCACCTTCTAGCTTACTCAGCACTTGTCCATCCACCATTTCATTTTATTTCATAGTAGATTACCATGTTTATATGCCATTTGGTGTGTGTGGCAGAGGGAGGCTGGGAATTGCTCTTCTCTACTGCTGCTCCTGACTCTACCTCACTTTTCTACCTTCTGAAGTGAACTGGGTAGTTATTATTAGCCTTGTTTTACAGGTAAGGAAACTGTATGAGCAAACAGATATGAGCGCTTCAGTCACTTGCCGAAGGTCACACAGCTCATATGGGGCCAAGCCAGGAGTTTGATTGGTAGGGTTCTCAAACTAGCTAAGGTGGCCATGAGGCCACATGTCGATCCCTTGTCAGAACCTGTGCAGGGTCTGCCCTGAACCAAAAAGCCTTTCGCTCTACATTCTATACCAGGTAAAAGTAGCCTCTAGGCCTGAGGGAATAGTTCTCATTAGCAGATCTGGATTTTCTCCTTTCCTATGTTTTGGGGACACCAAAGCCACCCCACCTTTGGCTCCTGTTATGAACTGAATTGTGTTCCCTCAAAATTCCTAAGTTGAAGCCCTAACTCCCAACGTGACTGTATTTGGAGATGGAGCCTTTAAGGAGGTAAGAAAAATTTAAGGAGGACGTAAGGGTGGGACTCTATTCGAACAAGACTGGCATCCTTAGGAGGAGGAGGAGACACCAGGACGTTTTCTTTCTCTACACATACACAAGAGAAAGGCTGTGTGAGGACAGCTAAGAAGGCAGCCATCTGCAAGCCAGGAAGATAGGTCTCACCAGAAACCAACACTGACAGCACCTTGATCTTGGACTTGCAGCCTCCAGAACCATGAGAAAATAAAAGTCTATTATTTAGCTAAATAGCCAAAGCAATCTTGAAAGAAAACCAAGGCTGGAGGCATCACAATCCCAGACTTCAAGCTGTATTACAAAGCTGTAATCATCAAGACAGTATGGTACTGGCACAAGAACAGACAGACCAATGGAACAGAATAGAAAACCCAGAAATGGATCCACACACGTATGGCCAACTAATCTTTGACAAAGCAGGAAAGACTATTCAGTGGAATAAAGACAGTCTCTTCAGCAAATGGTGCTGGGAAAACTGGACAGCGACATGCAGAAGAATGAACCTGGACCACTTTCTTACACCATACACAAAAATAAACTCAAAATGGATGAAAGACCTCAATGTAAGACAGGAAGCCATCAAAATCCTCGAGGAGAAAGCAGGCAAAAACCTCTTTGACCTCAGCCATAGCAACTTCTTACTCAATACGTCTCTGGAGGCAAGGGAAACAAAAGCAAAAATGAACTATTGGGACCTCATCAAAATTAAAAGCTTCTGCACAGTGAAGGAAACAATCAGCAAAACTAAAAGGCAACTGACGGAATGGGAGAAGATGTTTGCAAACCACATATCAGATAAAGGGCTAGTATCCAAAATCTATAAAGAACTTATCAAACTTGCCACCCAAAAAACAAATAATCCAGTGAAGAAATGAGCAAAAGACATGAATAGACACTTCTCCAAAGAAGACATCCAGATGGCTAACAGACACATGAAAAAATGCTCAACATCACTCATCATCAGGGAAATACAAATCAACACCACGATGTGATACCACCTCACACCTCTCAGAATGGCTAACATTAACACCTCAGGCAATGACAGATGTTGGCAAGGGTGCAGAGAAAGGGGATCTCTTTTGCACTGCTGGTGGGAAAGCAAACTGGTGCAGTCACTCTGGAAAACAGTTTGGAGGTTCCTCAAAAACCTAAAAATAGAACTACCCTATGACCCAGCAATTGCAGTACTAGGTATTTACCCAAAGGATACAGGTGTGCTGTTTCGAAGGGGCACATGCATCCCAGTGTTTATAGCAGCACTTTCAACAATAGCCAAAGTATGGAAAGAGCCCAAATGTCCATCGATGGATGAATGGATGAAGAAGATGTGGCGTATCTATACAATGGAGCATTACTCAGCAATCAAAAAGAATGAAATCTTGCCATTTGCAACTATGTGGATGGAACTGGAGGGTATTAGGCTAAGCGAAATTAGAGAAAGACAAATATCATATGACTTATATGAGGAATTTAAGATGAAAAAACAGATGAACATAAGGGAAGGGAAGCAAAAATAATATAAAAACGGGGGCGGGGGGGACACAACATAAGAGACTCTTAAATATGGAGAACAAACAGAGGGTTACTGGAGGGGTTGTGGGAGGGGGGAATGGGCTAAATGGGTAAAGGACACTAAGGAATCTACTCCTGAAATCATTGTTGCACTAGATGCTAACTAAGTTGGATGTAAATTAAAAATAAATTAATTTAAAAAATAAATCAAATAAGAAAAAAGTCTATTGTTTAGTCCAGTCTGTGGTATTTTATTATGGCCGTCCGAGTAGATGATACAGCTCTCATGACCTACATCTCTATTGTCCGTGTCTTCCTTCAGGCTTCCAGTCTGGGGATTTACCCAACCATTTCTCTCTAGCATTCTCCCCATTGCTTCCTAAACGCTTTCTCTCTTCTTTCTCAGCCTCTCAGCTCAAATCCTTCATGCTCAAGTTAGCTTGACTAACTTAGGTATCCTCATTGCTTTTCTCTGGCCCATTAGATACTGTCATTATAAGATAATAGGTCTCTTCTTCTCTGATTCTCTTACAGTTGCCCATGAGTTATTCAATGGTGATGGAACCAAGTGTACAGGTGTACAAACCTGGTTTGGCATCTCTGCTCTATCATCTTCTAGCACGGGCCTTGATCAAGTCACAGGACTGTGGGAGAGTAAATGAGCACTGCTATTGTAGTTTTTGGTGGTGGTGAAGGTGTTGTTTAAGCAAGCTGCTAGGAGGAGTGCCCTCACTGAGGTGCACATTGACATCAGGCCATCATTGAAGAGTATTATGAAAAGGAACCCTATTATCAAATTCACTCCCCTCTCTCTCTCTCTCTCTCTCTCTTTTTTTGGAGAGAGAGGGTGTGTGTGTGTGAGTGGGAGAGAGGGGCAGAGAGAGAGAGAGAATCTTAAGTAGGCTTTATGCCCAGCATGGAGCCCAGTATGGGGCTTGATCCCACAAACCACAAGACCATGGCCTGAGCCATAATCAAGAGTTGGGGGCTCAACTGACTGAGCCAGCCAGGCGCCCCCTCTCTCTACTCTTAAAGAGCCTTGTTGTTGTTCATAAAAGTACAGTGTTTACTTATGCAAACTTAAAAAGAATTTTTAAGATTTTTTTAGGGGTGCCTGGGTGGGTCAGTCAGCTAAGAGTCCAACTTTGGCTTGGGTCATGATCTCATGGCTCCTGAATTTGAGCCCCACGTCAGGCTCTCTGCTGTCAGCACGGAGCCTACTTTGGATCCTCTGTCTTCCTTTCCCTCTCTCTGCCGCCCTCTGGTGAGCATACCTGCGCTGTCTCTCTCTCTCCCTCTCTCTCTCTCTCAAAAGTAAATAAACATTTTTTTTTTTTTAAGATTTCTTTTTTTAGTAATAAATGTGTGTTCTGAGTCCGGAGCACACACTCCACACTCTTAGCACTAACCAACAGGGAGAAGGGCTATTTTTGCAAACTTCCAAAAGAAATTTCTAAAGAAATAGCTTGTGATTTTGAGAAACAGGTTTGTTTCCATCAGTGGACACCATGAATTATGAAAATGATCATGTTTCCCTCTTTGTCTGGATTGCTTGGGAGCTCATAATTAAATTGGCAGCCGACTTCCAACAAATTTACTTGCTTTTGTATCAAATCCTTTATATACTGTTACCACTGCTGTCACCTTAATTTCCTTACTTGTTATCTTCACTTGGTTCTTAAGTATATTTATTTCACAAGTTAATGGATGAATACATTCTTGTTGTAAGGATGAAAAGAAATCAGAATTATACAGAGCAAAACTTGGAAGTATTCATTTATTACTTATGGTGTAGTTCTCTCTTTATCTGGGCAGGCAGCCTCAAATCTGTTTGGAACAATATTAGGAATAACTAAGTTTTAAAAACAAATGAATAAAAAAACTTCATTTGAAAACTGTCTACTATGCTAGATGCATTCACATATGCTTTCTCCCTTCAATCTTAATAGCAACTGTACTGAAGCAGATTATCATACGTGCATTTCACAGAGAAGACAATTGAATAGGGTTAAGTTAACTGTGCAGAGTCATAGATAGTAGTGGCAAAGTTTAGGAATGAAACTGAGGTCTGGGATTCAGAGGTTGTGTGTTAGCTCCTTTGTCTTTTTAGCTATCTCACCTCTCTATAGCAAGAAGGATTACAAAATTTATGTACAACTGGGGTGTGTGGCTACGCAGGGTGGGGGTGGGGCACTTGTGAGTGGCTCTTGGTTATAGGTACTCCTCACTCTGCTTCAAGCCACTGTAAGTACTTCGGTCATTCAGGCAAGAGCAGTTTTTCCCCTGTAAGTGCCAACAGAGACCTTGTCCAACATGGCTGATTCTGTACCAGCTCTAGGAGAAGACGCAGCAGAGGTCAGGCGCAAGAAAGAGTGCCTTTAACCTTCAGCAGTTGACCTTCCCCTGCTGGTCACTGGCCACAATACAACGTGGCCTTTCTCTCTTGGGAAGAGGCAGCAGCAACATCTGTACTGCCCATAGCTGCCTAGGGTCTGGTGGAAAGAAATCCACTCACCTCCAATCTGTGTCCCGCTCCCAAACAAAAGCAAATTCTTATTGCATGTACCATGTTTGCCTGGGTCCCCTTAGGGCTGTGAGTTCCAGTAATTTGTGCTGGCTTCCCCCCTCCTGTTGGCCCTAGGGGAGGACACAGCTATCGACATAAACACTGACCGCTGTCCCAGCTAGCAGGCAAGCGCATTTCTATTTTCATCTGAATTCCCAGCATCTTGGGGAATGAACTTGGCCATTCCTATCGACCAGACCCCTGAGGAGGGAGGAGAGCCTGCAGGCTCTTTCTGTAACCTTCCTTTGACTTGGACTTAGGAGACAAAGGTGAACTTGAGTGCTGCAGGGACACAGCTTCCCTTTATGCTGCCACCAAGCCCTGGGGCGGCCTCCTCTCCAGCACTGAGGCCCTTTTGTGCTGGCGGGGCACCCACAGCCTGACTGCCCACTCTGTTAAAGCGCAGTTTCAGCGCCCTCTCCCCCTCCCCCGTGAGTTGCTGTGCCTGGAGAAGGGCTTTTGAGTTTCGCGAATGCACACTGGCCCTTTTCTTCTCCCAGCGCCTGCAGCTTTGATGCTGCGCGCCTGGCAGACTGGCCCTCCGCTGTCTTTTCCAGGGAGGCCGTGCGAAAGCGCAGACAGGGCGCTCTTGCGGCCGCCGGGCTTCCCGGGAGAGGCGCGCAGCCCCGGGCAGCAGTTTGGGCTCCGCTCCTAGGGAGCGCTGGGACGGCCAGGGAGGAGCCCATGCCTCCGTGCCAGAGTTCATCCGGGAAACCGATCATCCAGCTCACGTCTTCGACCTTGAAAACTGGCATCTTCTTTGACCCAGCAATGCTACTTATAAGAACTCATTATGTATTCAAGGACACGAAAAATTGTTCATTCCAATCTTACTATAAAAAATTCCAAACATGCAGCAAAGTTCAAAGTGTGGGATCCTCATATACACATTATCTAGAGTCAGCAATTAACATTTTATATGGAAGGATTTAGATACAAGAGTTATCACTGCCCTATAGTGTGTGTGTGTGTGTGTGTGTGTGTGTGTCTGTGTCTGTGTCTGTGTGTCTGTGTCTGTGTGTCTGCGCCTGTGTGGGTAGAAACCTAAATGCCCCCCACCCTCTGTTGAATTATGACACATTTGCATAATGTCACCACATAGCAATTAAAATAACATGGTACCTGTAGTGACGTAGAAAAATGTTGGTTTTTTTATTTAATGGAATAAAAGGTAGAAAACTATAGGTGCAATATCATGTTACTTTTGTTTGGAAAAAAGTTTGCATAGGGAAAAAAAGACACTGAGATTATATATTAAAATGTTAGCACGAGTGTGTCTAAATTTGGATATGAGTGAATTTGATTTTCATCCCTGGCTTGTTTTTGTTTCTTTCAATGAAGTACATCTATATACAGTGGGGAAAAAAGGAATTTAAAACATGCATGGTCAGTTCAAAGAGGCCAATAGGACTCCCTGGGATTATTCCAGCATCCTTTATCCTGACAAAAGTCCTGGGGCTGTCCCAGCTCCCTTGCAAACATTGCTGCATAACCTACCCCAGCCAGTTAGAGCTCCACCAGCCCTCACAGGTTCCCAAATATGAATACCAGGCCCTCCTTTCCTTTTCTGTTCCCGCTCTCCTACAGCAAACTGGATTCCTCCCTCTCTCATCACTTACTCTTAGGCCAGGGAGGTGCTGTAGTCACTAAAGAGTAAGGGTCCTATCATGATGTTAACTCCCCACCTCCAGGAAGTAAAAATGGGATGAAATTCCTCTTCTTGAAGAGAAGGCCAGGGTTTAACCCAGAGGCCCATGCTGCCCAAGGGCCCCACGTTCTTTCTCTGTGAGATGCCTGGCACCAGTTAGACTCCCAGGGGAGGCACTGCTTTAGTGTGGCACTTTTAGGACCTTCAGGAACCTTTAGGACCAGCTGGATAATATTGTCATCACCATGCAAGCAGTGGCACTGTTTACTACAATAATAAGAGCTCACTGTATACACACATTTTTAGTTCCCAAAGTAATCCCACACACTCTCTTACCGTGGTTCCCAGAGCAGTGTCAAAAATCGTTTGGAGGGAGGTCTGGGTGGCTCAGTTGGTTAAGCGTCTGACTCTTGATTTCAGCTCATGCCATGATCTTGCGGCTCGTGAGATCAAGCTCTGCATCGGGCTTTGCTGACAGTGCAGAGCTTGCTTGGGATTCTCTCCCTCTCCTTCTTTCTCTACCCCCTCCTCCACTTGTGCTCTCTCTCTCTCTTTGTCTCTCCCAAAACAATAAATAAACTTAAAAAAATCATTTGGAGATGGACATATGACTACCATCTTTTACTTTGTCACATAAAACCACTTAAAAAACTATTTCCGAACAAAAAAAAATACTATACCACGTGCACAAAATAGGAAGGACAATCTCAAAAATTTTAAAATATAACAGTATTTACATTTAAGTCTAAAATCTTATTCTACAGCTCACTTCTTCTGTTAGATGCTGTAAAAATTATTACTATTTCTATTTAAACTGGCAAAAACTTTTTCACAGACAAGCCCTGGTTTGGGAACCAACATTTAGGAACCCCCATCTCTCCACTGGTTTTGATACTTATAATTTTCCACTTGCAAGTGAGGAAACTAGGTTTCAGAGCCCATGAGCTGAGTGGTTGAATTAGGATTCAAATTCACATCTGTCTGTTCCAGAACCAATGGTTTCCCCTTGTTGCAGATTGCATCTGCATGACCAGGTTGCCCTTGCAGGTTCTCCAGGAAAAGATAGACAGAGAAAAGGCCTGATTTGCTTTTCAAAGTCTTGGCTAGCCTTGGGTCACTAGAGTAAACCCCAGTAGATCAAATTTTAATCTTTGATTCAAAAATCACAGAACTCATCAGATGGTATTAGCCATTCAGAGCAGTTCCACCCTAATTTAATTATGCTCTTTACCAGCAAAGCTATATTTGCAGTTGGTACCAAGGGGAAGAACACATATTAGAATTCTAATCTACTCATTTACATCTACTGACTAATGCCAGAAGTTCCTTCAGTTTGATCGCCTCCACTGATGTGTTTTGGAAAAATCATTAAACACTGGAGAATAAGGTAAAAAGGTAGACAGTATATCCTTTCAATGTTAGACTGAAGCATTGTTTAACAAGCTCAACCAAGAATTATTTAATTATCTGGAAGAAGATAGCCATATCTCTGACTTTGCTTTTTACTATTAATCAAGGGCTCAGATTCTGCCATGTTAACTTGTAGACCCTGTCTGGAACAGAGGAAAATAATTTTTGTCCAGTAGAAAAGGTAACCCCAAAGGTTCTGGTTTTATCACCCTGTCGAACATGAACCAATTTTGTCTGTAATTTGGCATACTTACTTCATCATACCTTTCCTGGTAGACTGTAAACCAGGTAAACCCCTGCTAATCCATATTTGAACCAAAGTCACCATCCTGCTGGTTTGGTCCCTCTTTCATGAGCTGAATAAAATCTATTTAAACGCAGTCACCACCAACAGCACTTTAAAATGTTATCAATCATTTGCCCCAGGGTGAATGAAGAATCTGGGAACAGATTTTGAGAAGTTGAAAGATGTAGCACTTAGGATCTGAGAAAGACGAGGAAGAGAGTGCATGGGGGAGAGAAATTAGCTGAACTTCTCAGGACAGTTGTATCAGAATACTGTCATTTTTTCACATAGTCCCTTTGTCCTTGAGCAGTGCCAGTAGCATGACTTGCTAGAAATAGGATTTTCATTTATTTATTTTTTTATTTATTTTGAGAGAGTTAGAGAGCAAGCGGGGGAGGGGCAGAGAGTAAGGAAGACAGAAATCCAAGCAGGCTCTGTGCTTTCAGTGCAGAGCCAGATGCGGGCTAGAAGTCACGAACCACAAGATCATGACCTGAGTGGAAATCAAGAGTTGGATGCTTAACCGAATGAGCTACCCAGGCACCCCTAGAAATAGGATTTTCAGGGAATAATGACCGGGGAAGAGGTTGAAAAGCTAGTAGGACTGTCCATGGTGAAGGATTAGAATTTTATTCTGTAAATCATGGGAGTCATTAAGGGTTTTAATTCAGGAACTGATATCAACATACCTAAAAAAATTTTTTTAATGTTTATTTTTGAGAGAGAGGGAGAGAGCATGAAAGGGAGATGGCAGACAGAGAGACAGACAGAGGATCTGAAGCGGGCTCTGTGCTGACAGCAGAGAGCCCAATGAGAGGCTCGAACCCACAAACCATTAAGATCATGACCTGAGCTGAAGTTGGACGCTCAACTGACTGAGCCACCCAGGTGCTCCTGATCATACTTTTAAATGAGAAAGAAAGATAATTCTGACAAGAGTGTGTGGGTTGTGTGAAGGGAAAGTCTCAGAGATAACCAGGGTTTGACTTCTTTGGGAACATATATGAATGGAAAATTGAGTATAACATCAAAAGGCAATTCAAAGATAGGATGGACAGATTTGATGAGTGATCAGATATGGGGCAAGAAGGGGGAGGAGTCTGAGATGACAGCTGGATGGACAAAAGGATGGTGATCAAGGTAGAAGCCTGTGTTTTTGACCCACTGAGTTTGAAAATTGTCTGAAATTTGAATCTGGAACTTATGAGCTTAGACTAGAAAGAAAATTTGAGGCTTAGTATTGGTTATGAATAGAAGCCATGGACATGTGTATGATGGTTGAAGAAAAGCATATCATCGGAAAACTTCTTTACTACTTCATTAGCTAAGCAGTGATAGTATGGTTCAGCCTTCTCTTCAATTACAGTAGGTTAGTGCCATGAAGAGAACCCCTGCCAATGAGCAGTAAACAGTCCATAGCTTTTCAGAGCCATGAGCAGTCCACGGCTTGATACCTTGGCAAAGAATATGCATTTCCATCCCCAGTTTACTTTGTAGAAATGAAGGCTCAGATTGACAAAGCAGATGTATGTTTCTTAAATGTATGTTTCAGGAGTGGAAGATTAGACTGGAAACACCTCCTACAGTTAATCCTGAAGTTCTTTGTTTTGTTTATTTATTTTTGAGAGAGAGAGAGAGAGATGGGGGAGGAGCAGAGAGAGGAAGAGAGAGAATCCCAAGCAGGCTCCTAGCTGCACAGAGCCCAACTCAGGGCTTGAACTCATGAACTGTGAGATCATGACCTGAGCTGAAATCAAAAGTCAGACACTTAAGTGACTGAGCCACCCAGGCACCCCCAAGCTTGCAGTTCTGACAAGCACAAATGAAGATATCATTTATTTGGGGGACTGGAATTAGATGAGGAAAACTTTTTTTTTCATTTATTTATTTACTTATTTATTTTGGTAGCTGTTGCTTTTTTAATTTCAGGGTGCAAAATGCTTCTTTCCCCCAGACTCTTTATACAAGGTGTCTGTCTTAGTATTATTGGCTGTATTGCTGCCATGAAAAATTACCATAAACTTTCCTGCTTAAACAATGCAAATTTATTATTCTAACTTCCCTTAAGTAATTCTGTCCTTTGGCCACGAAAGCTCACATCTGTCCCACATGCAAAATACTTTCACCCTCCATCCAGGTTCCCCAAAGTCTCAACCTTGTATATAGCACCAACTCAAAGTCCAAAATCTGATCAGCTCACAAGTCCCAAGTTTTATCATGTAAATCATTGAAATCAGTTATGGGTGAAGCTCTGGTAATGATCCATTATGGGGCATGATTTCTTTCCATTCGTAGACCTGTAAAACTAAAATTATCTGGTCTCAAAATATAATGGTGGGACAGACTTAGGATAACAGTTGTAGGCACTCCAGTTCAAAGAGGGAGAAGCTTGGGGCGCCTGGGTGCTCTGTCGGTTAAGCGTCCGACTTCATCTCAGGTCATGATCTCACGGTCCATGAGTTCGAGCCCCGCACTGGGCTCTGTGCTGACAGCTCGGAGCCTGAAGCCCACTTTGGATTCTGTGTCTCCGTCTGTCTCTGCCCCTCCACCACTCTCACTCTGTCTTTGCCTCTCTGAAAAATAAATAAAGATTTTTTTAAAAATCTTTAAAAAAAAAAAAAAGAGAGAAGCTTGAAAGAAAAAAAGAGTTATTGGTCTTAAGCAATTTCTAGATCCAGTTGAGAAAATTCCATTAGGTGTCAAGGTGTGGCAGTAATCCGTTGTGGCTGTGGTTCTGTCCCCTGAGCTCGTGGCTGTCTTCTGTATCAGCCTTCCTTTTTCACAAAGGCTAGCATGTATTTGTGGCCGAGCAGTTTTATCAGCCCATTTTCTGCATATAGAATTTTGTCGGTTTGACAGGGGTTTTGTCTATTTCAGTTCGAGGCCGCGGTGTTCTGTTGGTATGACATTCTCAAGGAACCTGTGGGTCTCCCGTGTGCGTTATGGGGATTTACTCCATTAGACAAGAGGCTTATTCATAGACCTTTCCAAGATAATCTCATCTCTATTTTTGGCTTCTGTTGATATGGCTGAGAGAACACACCTTAAGCTCTCTAGTTTGATTGGAGGTATTATGAGTGTGACTTTATACTCTGACCTTTTGATCTCTCTGAGGTGTCACGCTTTTGGCATTTTTCTATAGAGCACACATTTCTGACTGAATTTTTTAAGTTTTAGCATTTTTTGCCATCCAGATAGTCTGAGGGTTTTCCAAACCTACCAAATCCTGGGGATTTTTTGTTTAACATTTTTTTCCTTCAATTTATTACTTTCCTCTCTGATTTTACTAACAGCAGCAAGAAGAAACTAGGCCTCACTTTTAACACTTGGCTTACAAATCCCTTCTGCTAAGTGTTCAGTTTTATTTTTTACAATTCTGCTTTTCATACAACTGCAGGGCACAATTCCACTAAGTTTTCTGTCACGGTTTAACAAGGATTCTCTTTCCTCCAGCATCCAATAACGTGTTTTTCAGTTTGTTCTGTGACCTTATCCACAGTACCTGCAATGTCCATATTTCTACTAAGAGTCCACTCAGAGAAATGTAGGCTTTTTTTTTTTATTATGCCTCTTAAAATTTGTCCAGGCACTCCCCTGTCGCCCTGTCTCTAAGCCACTCCACATTCTGTATTTGTCACAGCAGCACCCTACCCCTGATGTCAAAATCCACATTCATCTTCTTTTTTTAAAAAAAATTTTAATGTTTATTTATTTTTGAGAGAGAGAGAGAGAGAGACAGCATGAGGGGGGAGGGGAAGAGAGGGAAGGAGTCACAGAATCCGTAGCAGGCTCCAGGCTCTGAGCTATCAGCACAGAGCTCTATGCAGGGCTCGAACCAACAAGCTGTGAGATCATGACCTGAGCCGAAGTTGGACACTTAACCAACTGAGCCACCCAGATGCCCCTCCATATTCATTTTCTATTGCTGCCATAACAAATTACCACCAACTTAGCTTACACGATAGACAATAGATATTTATTATTTATTAAACTCTGTATGTTAGAGCAAAAGTCTCCAGCAGGCTAAAATAAAAGTGTTGGCAGGACTGCATGAGGCTTTAGGGAACCAATGTTTCTCCCTCCCTCCCTTTCTCTCTCTCTCTTTCTTTCTTTCTTTCTTTTATTCATTCATTCTTTCCTCTTTCCCACCCTTCCTTCCTTCCTTCCTTCCTTCCTGCCTTCCTTCCTTCCTTCCTTCCTCCCTCCCTCCCTCCGTCCCTCCCTGTACTTTTAACCTATAATCCAAGGAAGGGGTTATTGGAACCTCCAATCTATAGTCAGTCTTCAGAAGCCCAGGTAAAAACCTGGCATCTGGAGTGGAAGGCAGTCTTGGAGAGGGCAATCTTAACCTGTGGGATCTGATGCTATCTTCAGATAGTGTTGGAGTTGAGCTGAATTGTAGGACACCCAGCTGGTGTCACCAAGAATTACTTGGCGGTGTGGGGGAAACTCCCTGCTCCACACACAAACATTGGAATTTGGTGACCAGAACCACCTTTTACATCTGCAGAGTTTCTTTTGCCATGTTCCCAGTATTAGGTCATGGATATCTTTGGGAGGCTTTTAGTCTGCCCTACCATACTGTCAGCATCCAGATTCGAATCCAAGTTGGGCTGGCTTATTGTGTTTGGACTTTCCTTTCTTTCTTTCTTTCTTTCTTTCTTTCTTTCTTTCTTTCTTTCTTTCTTTCTTTCTTAAGTTTATTTATTTATTTTGAGAGAGAGAGAGAGTGTGTGCACACAAGCAGGGGAAGGGTAAAGAGAAGGAGAGACAGAATCCCAAACAGGCTCTGTACCACAAGCACAAAACCTGATGTGGGTCTCAAACTCATGAACTGTGAGATCATGACCTGACCCAAGATCAAGAGTTGGACTTGTAACTGAGTGAGCCACCTAGGTGCTCCAGCATTTGGACTTTTTCTACCAGACTCCATGGTGTCCTCTCATAACTTCCCAGAGGCCTTGCTCATCTTGCATCTCTGGTCTTGCCATTTTTGTTGTATCAGATGTTATTACTTTGGCTGTAAGTAACAGGTAACACTTAACCAAGAGCTAGCTGCTTGAGCTGCTTAAACCGGTAAATGTTTATTTTTCTCACATAACAACATATTTAAAGATGGTTTCTGGTCGTGTCTCCGTGATTCAATGATGCCAAAGCCATAGGCTTGATAATTTGTTTGGCCTTTCCTTTATGGTTGCAATGTGGCTGCCACAGCTTCAGATATCACATTCGCACTGAAGACAGGAAGATGTGGGAAAAGAAGGGTAAGCTTCAGTTTTCTCTGCCCCTCTTATAAGGAAGACAGATTTTTTTCCAGAAGACCCATGAGACTTTCATTATGTCTCATAGACCAGACTGTGTCATATGCCTCCATCCCTGCAGCTGCAAGGAAGCCTGAGAAAGTGGGTATTTAGCCTTTCCTTGTAGAGGTGGGCAAAGGAAATGAGAACTGGAAGTGAAGTTTGGATTAGCCAGCTCACAATGCCAGAATTTCAATCTGACCAAGACCCTGTCTTTGCCTTTTTCTTATGCCAGTCCACAATTAGAATTGGAATCCTGTTCCTGAGTCAGACACCTCCTGATGACTATGCTCTGACCACCTGTCCCACAACCCACTCACTCCTCCTTGTAAGATATCCCTGACCCATTAACCACTGAGACTGCCGTGTGCAGTGGCCTGGATGTACTGCCTGTCACCACCTGCTGCTGGCCTTGGAAGCATGTGACCTCCTTTCACAGGCCTAGAGACTCCCCCAGGCCCACTGGGTATGGAGGCAAGCTTCTATTCTGACCGCACCTGCTTTTATGTGGGCATTTTTAAGCTGTGTGTGTGTGTGTGTGTGTGTGTGTGTGCGTGTGCGTGTGCATGTGCATGTGTGTGCAAGTATGCATAGGTGCAGAAAAAAGGGGGGGGAAATAGGCCACATTGACCAAAGACATTTTTATCCTATGCTAGCTTTAACTTCTGTCAAAGTAGAAGGTCATCTGAGAATATAACCATGGCAGAGATACTACTATCTATCCAATCTCCTCTCCTGCCTCAGTAACAGACCATGATTTTATATGCATCAGACAAAAGACTTCTTCATTCTCGGATGAAGATTTCCTTTTCTCTTACAGCTAGGGACAGCCATGTGACTAAATTCTGGCTAATGCGATAAAAGTGGCAACATTGTATTGGGCTTTCAGGATGTTTCTTTAAAGTGAGTGGGTATGTCCTTCTTTGTCCTGTCATCCATTTTGCTACCCAGAGTGCAGATGAAATGGCTGGAGCACCGTCAGCCATTTTGGACAATGAGAAGGAGAGATCTACAATTGACCTTTGAACAACATGGATTTGAACTGCATAAGTCCACTTATATGCAGATTTTTGCCCCAACAAATATAGTACAGTACTATAAATCTATTTTTTCTTCCTTACGATTTTCTCGATAACATTTTTTTCTCTAGCTTATTTTATTGTAAGAATATAGTATATAATGCATATAAATACAAAATATGTATTAATTGACTGTTTATGTTATCAGTAAGGCTTGCAGTCAACAGTAGGATATTAGTAGTTAAGTTTTGGGAGAGTCAAAAGTTACACACAGAGTTTTGACTGCATAGGGGATCAGCATCCCTAACCCCTGTGTTGTTCAAGGGTCACCTGTACTTTAAGGGTGGCCAAGAGCTGACCCTATCCCTGGATTTGCAACCTCCAGGAAAATAATTTTTTTGTTTAAATCACTGTTCTTTTGGATTTTTGTGGACCCTGAATAACTCACCTGTGTATCATCTGCATGATGTCTAACACTTTACATAGCATTTCCAGGTACATTATCTCATTTTCAACAGATAGGAAAATACCTGTTTTCCTGTGCTATTTTTGGCAGGCCCTGGGTTGAGAAGAGCCAGTAAGGGCCAATAACAATCCTCAGAGAGCTGTTTACTTGCCAAGGCTGAAGACTGTAGGTAAACTGAAAGATTTGGTTCAGAAGGCAAAAGGAAGATGTTGCTTTAGGAGTTGATAATAACTCTCAGAGGAATGGACCTGCCTCCATTTTTGTGCAGCAGGGCCCTGACTCTGAGACTCAACCCTTCCTCTTACCACTTCACTTACCCATTCTTAAACTGGTCGTTGCCAAGAACTTTATGTAAATACTGTCTTGTTTCTTTTTTCCCTGAAATAGAGCTTCAGCAGTGTTTTCATTACTCACTGATGGGCAGTTGAACTCATCCTCAGTGCAAGTTCTTTTGGGGTATGTCTGCTTTGTGTTAGACATGGTGCTGGTGGTGGAGTAAGAGTCCTTGTGCCACAGAGTACTCAAATGTCACCTTCTCTACTTGGTTCCAGAGTAGCAATTGGCCTGTTGTCCCCCAGAGTTGTTTCTCTTTTGTTCTGTCCCCACTTCTCTGCACTCTCCAGCGCACCCTGCCTCCACCCCAAATCTCACATGGGGCTATCTTCAAGGGCTGGCCAGGCATTTTTGCCCTGGCCCCCTTCTTTCCCACTCCTCTAAGAAATCCTAGCAGGACCTGGCAAATCCTATCATGGTCCAGCCTGACCAAGCTCTTCCTTGAACCTGCCTGTTCCATCCAAGAAACCCAGGTTGGGCAGGCTGTCCCTAAAGAAGCCAGAACATTGATTCACAGCAGACAACTTTGGGTGGGGAGATGTCTCTAAGCAAAGGAGGCATATGTAGTGGTCTAAGCAGAATCCTGTTTTCCAAAGGCAATGATGAGAGGGGTTAAGGTACCCTGATGATTTAATGACAGGAATGGTTTTTCTTATCTATTATTCATATTTTTACTCCTGGCAATCCTGTGAGTTGTTTAGGGTGACTTTTATAGATATGATCTCCAAGGAGGAGAAGGGAGCAAAAACTAACATTTAGTGAGCACCAACCCTCAGTTAGTTCCTTGTACACACTGGCTGGTATCACAGTGGGAGAGAGCGTGTGGTTGAAGTGAGTCAGGGCTCAGTTCTACACTAGATCTGCTGTGTAGGCTCACTGGCTGTGAGGCTTGGACCAGCCAGCAAACCAGAGTGGCTTACCTTCACTGCCTCTTCTGCAACGTGGAGATAATGGGCCTTGGACGTAGACTTGAGCTCTCCAGACTACAGTGGCTACCAATATCGGCTCTGCAGTCAGAGCTGATGGAAGGATCCGTCATCATTGTTCCATAGCCAGGAAACCTTGGCCACCTCACTAAACTTACTCTGAGTCTCGTTTCCACTTCTGTAAAGTGGGGATGAAAACAGTCCCAGCCTCCGGAAGTTGTTACAATGATTGAATGAGAATGCAGGTAAACTGTCTTTTGTTCCATAAATAGTAGTTCTGATTTTAATTATTTTCATCATTACTAATTGAAGAGGGTATTCTAATGTTCTGGGAAGAAAGAAACCGTCCACCTTGCCTACCCTCCTACCTGGAATGGAGATGCACTCAGTTAATGAGCCTTCTCTTGAACTGAAGGGGCAGCTTTTCAACGTTTCTCCGGACTCAGAGATGCCTGGCTGTGTTGACTGGCCTCTGAGGCTGTTCCCACTCCCAGGTTTTAGATCTGGTTTCTTTCACCCTCATAAAGGGCCCTGGCAGGGCCGCCTAGGACAGCAAGGGTCTCCAGGGTCCCCAGGGACAGAGAAGCAGCCCGTGGTAGCCATGGCCACTTTCTTATCTTACCTAGGCCCACCTGATCCACCCTGCCCCTCAACTCTCCTAACACTCAGTCCTCCTGAGGAATGCGGGCTGATGTGAGCCCTTGGAGTCTGGCCAGCACAGTGCTTATCTCGGTGAGCTGGTTGCCCTCAACACTCCATCCTCCAGTCATGAAGACCTCAGCAAGGACTCCCATTAATCAGGGGGGCTCTGTTGTTCCTTCTTTCTCCAGGCCCACACAATTGTTAGGAAATTGTTTCCTTGAATGGTGTTGGCTTCTCAGCATCTCCTACTCTGTGCTCAGTTTTCAATTGTCTACAATGGTGTAGACTCTGTGTAGACACAGGGGATGAGAGGACCAGCTTCAGGGTCAGGTGGCCCTGGTTCAAATGGCCCTTCTTTACACTGACTGGCAGGTACTCAGTGAGGCAGACACTGTACCAAGTGCTTCATGGGGATTAGTGTTATCTCACAAACCCTCATAACATTCCCAGTAGATAGCTGCTTTTAACAGAGGAGGGCATTCAGGCACAGAGAGGTAAAGTACCTTTCTCAAGGCTGCATAGCATGGGGGTCTGTGACAGCAAGGAAGCAATCATGTCTGGGAGGGGAAAAAGGAGAAGGGGAAGGAAGAAAAAGAAGAAGGCTACTTCACACATTGCCCAGAGCTTGTCTCCTCAGCCCCTGGGCATGCAAGGTCCAACTGACTTAGCCACTGTCTGACTTTTGCCAGAAGAATGTGTGGGCATAGGGAGAAGAGGTCAGCAAGGATTGAAGGGGAGGTTGATGAAGATGCAAAAAGGCCTTCCCAAGGAAAAACACATCTTAACAGTTTTGGCAGACAGGACGTGAAGAGGTGCATTGTTTACCTGGGAGGAGCAGGAAGCCAGCAAGGATAGCTTTCGGTGGATCATGAGCAACCATTTAATTCAGAACCTGTGTTTAGATCCCAAGGGAGCTCAGGCCACCAAAGTCATGAATACACATGAGCCTAATGCAGCCTTGGGGACAGTAAGACAATGAAGGTGACATCCCTGATTTCCATGGTTGCCAGTTTGTTTTAATTTTTAAATTAATGAACAATTTCAGATGTAAGAGATTTGGCCAACAGAGACACGTAACCTTCCGCATAGATTTTCTTGTCCCTTGTGCTATGTGATTTCCACATCTTCCCCCATGTTTCAGCAGTTTCCTCTTCTCTATTCCTAAAAGAACCTGTATTTCCCTTTCCTGACTCCCTTCCTGCCTTCCTGTGTGCTAAGCCTTTGCAGTTGTCATCATGTCTTCAGAATGCATTTGATAGGTACAGGAAGTTGCACCAGACGGGAGATGGAACCAGCAATCAATAAAAAAAGAACTGTGTTTCTAAGAAAAATGCATCACGGCTTCCCACCGGAGTTGTGTACCATATGTCCTAATATCCGTGGAACAATGGATCTAAATTTTAGCTCTTCTGCTTGGCTTTCCCCGCCATCTCAACAAAAAAGAAATTAGTCCCTTTTAACCTGCGGCTACCCAGCTTTCTGAGGATTCCTAGTAGCGATTGCCTTTCCTTTTAACCCTTTCATCAGATGTCACAAAATAAAATCTCTCCTTACAGCTTTATTTCTCCTGGCTACTAGTTTAGTATATTTATGGTGCATGAGTCATCAAGCTGCCGCCTGATTGGATAAAACCCAAGCACCCCTGAGACCATCAGTCAATTACAGCTATTCTCAGCTTCATTCACAGATTTATTAGCTTGCACACACAGAGCGAAATTCATTCAGCAAAGTTCATTCATAAAAATTTCAACACTCTGCATCATCCTGCACATCTCAGCCTTCTGCTGCCGACGGGCTCCTAAAAGAAGCTCCTGAGAACAGTCCAGGAGGGAGGGAGGCTCTGAGCTAGGGTGGGCAGGCTGGGAGGAGATCTGAGGAACACGGAGGGATTGCAAGTCCAAGAAATAATGCGGAGCAGTGCCCGTCGCTAGTACTTCTGGCTTGTGGCCCGGACGGGATGCAAGACAAGATCTTCCAAGAGAGGGCAGCCGTCAGAATCAACGAACTCAGGCTGAAGGGCTTTGGCTCACATACACGTTTTCTTTTTTAAATGAACAATCACTGGAACAAATAAAGGGTTAATAGGCCAGTCATTGCCCCGCCCTGTGGGAGCCGGAGGGAGCAGGTTTGAAAGTTCCTGTGTGCAGAAGGGAAGGCTGGGGGTGGGGGGCGCTGAATATTTCTGCAAGGCTCCTGCACGGCTCGCTGACGATGCGGCGGGACGGGCTGGCCCGTGTTCGGCCCGGTTCGGTGCCTGAGAGTTGGCCGTGAGCGATCCCCGCCGCCGCGAGCCCGGTCCAGGCTTTCCCAGCAAGGAATCCAAGGCGAGAACACCGAATGCTGCCGCTGGGGCCAGGGAGGGACTGAAATCAACTGGGGAGGCGTTATCTGACCCCCACCGGCCCCCGCCCCTCCCCCGGGCTGTCACCCAGAAGGGCCTGGGAGCCGAGGTGGGCGAGGGCGAGAGCAGAGTTGGAGAGGTGGCTGCCGCCAGTGGCACGGGGCGTTGAGGCATTTGCTTTCCGTGCCGTTTATCTAGCAGACGACGAGGCGATTTATGCAACAGTATCCTGTTTCAGCACTGCCAAGGCTATGCGAAAACGCGGTCAGGACAGCCTGGCAGGACTTGTGCTGTATGTAGGACTCTTCGGGCACCCCGGGATGCTGCACAGGGCCAAGTACAGCCGTTTTCGGAATGAGTCCATCACGTCCTTGGACGAAAGCAGCCCCGGAGGCTCAGTGGGGAGCAAGGGCTCGGCGCCTCCTCCCTACCCCACCCTGGCACCTCACCTGCCGGCTGAAGATGCCACCTTGGCGTCCCAGGAGAGCCCCACCCCATTGTGCACCTTGATCCCTCGCATGGCCAGCGTGAAGTTGGCCAACCCAGCCACCTTGCTGAGTCTGAAAAACTTTTGCTTGGGTACCAAAGAGGTGCCCCGGCTGAAGCTCCAGGAAAGCCAGGACCCGGCACCCAGCAGCCCAGCTTCCCCTGAAACCAGTCCAAATAGGGCTGGCTCTGCACCTCTGCCGCAACCAGACCTGCTGGGGCACAGGGCAGCTGCCTTAACTCCCGATGCCTGCCCCCTTCCTGGCCCTGGGGAGCCAACCCCAGGGAGCAGGCAGGACAGGCACTTTCTGCAGCACCTGTTGGGGATGGGCATGAACTACTATGTGAGGGTAAGTCTATCTCCCTCTCTATCCCCCTTCTAGGAACTCCTGGGGAAAGGGCATCTTCCCTGAGTTACGCAAGGGGCTGCACACCCTGGCTGGGGTCTAGGTTTGGACAAGACATTGTGTAACTGGACCGAGGAGAAGAAGGGACCTGGGCTTACAGGTTTCCCTAGGAATATCTGACTTGTATTGAAGTCAGATAACTTTTGGTTCAAGGATATGAACTCGTGCTAATTTGTAGGTAGTTTCTGGGGGTAGGGATAATTTCTGATAGAGACAGGGAGATGGCACCTTCTTGTCCCTACTGGACGTAGCATCTGCCCAAGAAGAGTCAAGAATTTCAAGTCTGTTTAGTGACTGAGACCTGCTAGGCTCTATCGGCCATTGTATTTCAGTAGAGATTTTTGTGCTAGAGGAATGCATGATGCGTAAGGGACTTGAATTATTTTTATAAATGTAATTCAGCATTTAACAGGCACCTCTCAAAACATGGCTGGATCTCTATGCTTGTGCTAGGAGCCAGTCTTAGGTCTTTGGTGCCACCCCTTTTTGTCTTTATTGCCTACACTGCGGCAAGTGGGCCTTGTCTATGAGCTGTGTGCAAAACCAGGGTCCTCCCTGGTCTCATATTTGCCCGGGCTCATTCCAGATGTGGGTAAAAGAAGAGTAGAAGATTTGGTTCCTGCTCTTCAGGAGTCCACATTTCAGTCTAGGAGACCAACAAATGCATGTGAAATAATAAGAGAATAATGCTCACAATAGATAACTAGTGTACGGATGCTGAAGGAATACAGAGAAAGGGAAAGGTTGTTGTGGCCTGGGATTCACTCACAAGGGAGACCTTCAGGAGGTGTGTCTTGGAAGAGATAGCAGGTCTGGATCGGCAGAAGGGAGGAGATTCCTGGCGGGGCGAGAACGTGAGCAGTCTAAAAGGCAGGTGCAGGTGTCACTGTGGTGGCTGCAGCAGAGGATCATATAACCTGGCGTTCATGGAGGTGGGGAATACTGGAGGCTGGTGGGTGACACAGAGTGGCTGACACATAGGTGGTGCTCAAACAAATGTGAGTTGAATAAAGACAAATATAGATCGTGGGTAGCTTGGGGAAGAGCGCGCAGTTGACTGAAGCTCTTAAATGTCAAAGGAGGAGTTTGTAAATACTGCGATGGGTAAACAAGAACCGTCGTTCGGTTTGTAGGCAAACTGTGACTTGATGCAAGTGTTTCCAAAAGGATCGATCTGAATTTATTTGAGATTGATGGAAGCAGGGAAAAAATAGAGATTGGGAGGTCAGTCTGAAAGATACTCTGAGAGTTCAGGCGTGAAGGGATGGGGACATGGATTAAGGTGGAGGTGTGAACAAGGAGATGAGGCCAGAGCCTCTGTGGGAAGCCTCCACAGTCTTGGGTGATTGATCAGATCATTTCACCTCATAATACAAATAGTAGAATAGTGAACATTTATTGAAGAGTGGGTAGATTGGTGAGTTTGTTATTGTTGTTTATGAAGGTTACAGGTGATTATTGAGGAAAGGTTCTGAGGAGTGAAAAATAACTCCAAATTTAAGCCTCAGAATAGGATTAGTGATGTCATTGATAGAAACAGAGTGAGCTGGGAAGGGGGGGGGTCATGCTAACTTCGCTTTTGACATATTATGTTTAAAGTAATGACATCTAAGTGGTATTAATTTGTAGGTAAGCAGTCATATAAGACTGACACTCAGGTGGGAAGCCTGATCTGAAGGTGTAAATTTGAGAGATAGCCCGATAACTATCATAAATGAACAATTAAGGTCTCAAGGAAGGCCAGATGGTGAATGCTGAAAGGGTTACAGAGAGAGCAGGCTTGAGACAGCATTGGCAAATGGATAAATAAAACCTCTAAGGAAGATAAATTTATGGGACACTCAGTTCTTGCCCTCCCCCTTAGTGACATGGCTCATAATGGACTTCATGTATCTACTAAAAATTCATGTGCACCTTCTCATTTGTCAACCTAAGTGTCTGCCAGGTTCTAGTGGGAAAACGAGAAACTCCAAACCCGTGTTCTCTGCACCTGCCTTCCCATCACCTAGACCTCCTCTACCCTCTTCCTTGCCTTTCCTTCCCTCTTATACTGCCTTCCACTCCCCACACCTACACACCTGTACAATTTTTAATGTGAAAAGAGTTGCTGTGTGATCGCCACCTTCCCTAGGGAGTGTTTCCACTGCATTTTAGATTTTTAATGAGGACATCATCTGTCTTTTCATGGTGATGATAACTGACCCGAGGGAACACACTGACCCCCCTGACCCAAATGACCCACACTATGTTGCCAATAGACAGTGACATGAGACACCAGCTATCACTTCTCATAGGAAGTCAAAATACATGGAAGAGCCTACTTTATTAATTTTTATAAAATCCCAACTTTGAAAGATGGTAGGGACTCAGAAGTTATCATGTTCAATGACTCTATAGGGAAACTAAAGTCCAGAGAAGTGATTTTTTTAAGGCCACACAGGTGAATCAAAAGGAGAGTTAAACTCAAGTCTCCTGTGTGCCATTCTTTGCTCTTTTCAACATAGGTTTCCATCCTGGGTGAGATCCTGTTCCTCAGCATTCTTTTAGATGTGAACCAATTTAAAAAAATGAAATACCAACATATTAATTTACAGTTAAAAATTATCATACCAAGTTCACCTGAATTGTGATCCTTGTACTCCCATCTGTAGGAAGATGCACATAGGAAGATGTAAATCAAAAGTTGCTTAGTGATGATGGAATCAGAACAGGGAAGTGAGAGAGAGATTTTTGATGGCTAGTGGACTTAGAGGCAACTTTTGTAGGCAAAAGGTAGCCACGTATTCAACTTCCTCATCCATATCATGTGACTGCTCGTCCCCCTGCCCAAACTTTTTTTTTTATTCATTCACTTGTTTATTCAACAAGTATGTATTGTGAACCAACTATGTGATAGGAACTGTTGAGGGCCCTGGGGATATATGAATGAATAAAAGAGACCAGGTCAGAGCCCCCATGGAACTCACATTCTAGTGAATGGAGATGGGCCTGATTGAATAAATAAGTAAATTTAATATGTCATGTGTAATAAGTGCTAGGGAGAGCGATAAAACAGGGAAAGGAAGAAGACAGTTGCTTGTGTAGAAATGGAAGGTATTGCATTCCTTTTGAGGGAAAGGATATAGATATAGAATCAGTTATGCAGCTGAAAACATTTTATGAATTCTGAGCACCTATGTTTGAGTAACTTTCACTTAAGTTTAGACCTTGAACCCCCTGAAGATCTCTCAAGGAAAGTAGGCCAGCAAACCATTCTTTGAGATATATCACACCAGAAATGGGACAACCAGACCCCAGTCTGAGCAAAGCAGTGAGGTGAGTACAAGTTTGTTAAATGGTACCAAATAGTAACTTTGTTCTCACCATATGATTAAGGCTCATTTCTTTATGAGATATTCCCAAGTCACTTTATCCATCACCGAACATTCACTTGGAGGTCCCCCAGTTGCCCAGCACAGTCTGTGAGGATGGAAAATATACAACATGACTCATCTCTAAAATGAGAGGATTGGTCTATAGGTCACCCAGGCACTATTTGCTGACTCCAGGGCTCCCTTCTTCATAGGGGAGGTATTTAAAACCTTAGTTCCCTTGCCCATTCCCAACCCCCAAATTACTTATAATTTTGTTGAAAGCCTAAATAAAACAGAGGCAAAGACACCAACCATGCCGGAGCCACCACAGGCCAGTCCAATAGTTCTGACCATAGCTTTCCAAGAGAGGCTCCATCTCCAAATGACAACACCGAGCCCTCAGAAGTACATTCTCTACCCCACACTTTCCAACCTAAGTGAACATAAGAGAGGGTTCAAACCATGGTTTGTCTCACTCCAGGGCTCTTCCCCTTCCCACCCTCTCACTGCACCTCAGAGCAAGACAGGCAGACCTGGAAGTTTGTGGAAAGGAGTGTCATAGAAAAAGGACCACACTGGGCAGGACAGCTTTACTATAGGGCCGACCTGTAGACCTTGCCTGGTTGCATTTATTTGCATGATTTCAGTCTCCTCACTTCAACCCATCTTACCCCAACAACTTCCCTATGGCTGCTGTGACAAGTATCACAAACTAGGTGGCTTACACAGCAGAAATTTATTCTCTGGCAATTCTGGAGGCTAGAAGTCTGAAATAAAGGTATTGGCAGGGTCATGCTCTCTTTGAAGGGTCTAGTAGAGGATCCTTCCTTTATTTTTACAGCTTCTGGTGGTGGCCGCCATCCTTGACATTTCTTGGCTTTGAGAAGCATCACTCCAATCTCTGCCTTGTCTTCACAAGGCTTCCTTGCCTCTGTGACCATATCCAAATTTCCCTCTTCTTTTTTTTTTTTTTTTTTTCAACGTTTATTTATTTTTGGGACAGAGAGAGACAGAGCATGAACGGGGGAGGGGCAGAGAGAGAGGGAGACACAGAATCGGAAACAGGCTCCAGGCTCTGAGCCATCAGCCCAGAGCCCGACGCGGGGCTCGAACTCCCGGACCGCGAGATCGTGACCTGGCTGAAGTCGGACGCTTAACCGTCTGCGCCACCCAGGCGCCCCCAAATTTCCCTCTTCTTATAAAGATACCAGTCATTGGATTCGAGCCCATGCTAATCCAGTATAACCTCATCTTAACTTGATTATATTAACTTCCAAATAAGGTCACATTCATAGATTCTGGGGGTTAAGACTTCAACTTATTTTTGAGGGAGATGTAACTCAAACCATAACAGTCCCCAAGTACATGTATTGCAATGGATTTGCCCCTATAAGTGTTCTTGGGTATTGGGTTCATCAGCTGTGCATGCAAATATGAATTCATTGTTGAGGAATTTTCTTTACTTCCTTTGTAAAGCTCACAGCATATTCTTATCATCCATCCTCCTTTGTCCAATGTTATGGCTTATTACTGAGCCAATAGACTGGTATTGTCTATTGTCTAGACTACATGTAGTCCATGGTACCACAATGCCCCAATATCTTTCACACAGAAGGGCACAGGTATAGGAGTTACGAGATCTGCATTAATGGCTGTGGTGCTAACCAGCTGCGTGACCTTAGGTGAGCCATTTCACCTCTATGGGCCTCATTGCCTCATATTTAAAATAAGAGTTTTGAACAAAATGCTGCCTAAGATCCTGAGACTGCAGGTCTCCTTTCCCAATTGGTCTGAAATCTCCTTCTATTAGGATCTTTTTTGCTTAGAAAATGGATTCAGGACAGTTTCCTAAAGGAAATAAATTTTAACACCTTTGTGTTAATAGAGAGAAGAAATGTTCTTAGCACCCTCTTACTAACACTAAGCTGGCTTCACCAATATAGCAGAAAAGGGTGTCCTGGGCACAGGTGCTCTGTTCTAGAAGGGGTCATGTCATGGAAAAGCATCCAAGTGTAGGATTCCAGGGAAGAGTGGGCAGGCCAGGTCAGGCGGCAGGCCAGAGTGAATGGTGGTGACTAGGATCATTGCTCACATGGTATAGTCAGTCAGGCCAGGCCAGGGCTTCATGTCCAACTGAGGACTATAGGAACAGCAAGAGTTAACCCTTCTCGATATTCTCTGGACACAAGTGCTAAGAGAAAAAGGCCCTACCAGACACATAGAGAGTCTAGTAATCCTAACCTTGAAAGAGGGAGATTTATAACTCTGGGAAACCCCTGAAGAGATAGTCCCATGGTTTATGCAAAATAAAGGCAGACCTGATTGGTATGGGTCTGGCCCCCATAGGTTAACAGAGATGGCTTTCTGCCTCTGCTCATTTCTGTCTTGTCTAAGTTATTGGTGATTGAAAGGGAGGCAATACAGGCAGGAGGAAATACTTCCATCTAAAACTGACAATTTTTCATTGAGGGTGTTATATTTTCCTTCCTGTTTCTTTCTTGGAGTGAATGTAAAAGTAGATTCTGTTAGAATTTAGAAAAATCCTGGTAGATTTGACCTGTTGTTCCTGTTATTCCTTTTAAACCCTCACATATCCTTTGATCTGTCCAGTCCTTGCCCACCCTGACCACTGGAGCATTAACTGGAAGAAAGAGGCTTAGAGATCCCAAAGTTCAAAACCTTCATTTTGCAGTTGAGGAAATGGAGACTCAGAAATAAGAAATAACTTGCCAAAGAAGTAACTTGCCCCAAGCCACATGGCTAGTTGTGGAGCCCAGACAAGAACTCCCTGTTCTGTGTACAGCACTTTTTTTTTTTTTTACCTCCATCTTGCTTCACCTGTCCCCACTCCCTGAACTAAATGTGCTATACCAAATGTCTCTATTGATTAAAATGCTGTGTGTGTGCTTTTTTAAAAAACGACTAGAATGAGAACTTTTTTTTTTCTAATAGGAAAATTGTCTTTAAAAATCAATGAGAAGGAAAAAGCAAGGAAGAGTGACAAGGAGTCCAAAATGCCTTGGTTTTGTCAATTTTTCACCTTTTTTGTATAAGGAGGTCCCTGTGGGTGACAACATGTTGGTGTTGAACTAGGACTTGTCCAATGTGCATGGACTGGCTTCCATTAATTCATCTTCCACAACTTTTGGAGGTCACTTCCCTAATATGGCTTCTCCTTTCACTTGCATTTTCATATTACTCTAAAGCCAATGCCATGTTACCACACAGATTTATTGAACCAAGTCTGTTTCCCAATATGACTGTTCCATCAGAATGGTGATCTAAATGATGCACACAGCTCATGAGGCTAGGCCATTCCAGACTCCCTTCCCTAGTAGCAGGCATATGAGGTACCTGGGATTTCTTCCTCTCTCCTAAAAGATTCAGATTTTGGGGTGTGTGGGGGGGGGGTGGCAGAAGCAGAATAAGAGGGATCTGGTCAGATTTGTGTTGAAGCATCAAGATCGTGGTCACCAAAAGATGCAGGCCTTAGTGTTGCCCACAAGTGACCATTACATGAAAAGATTATATCTGAAACAGGAGAGTTTAGCAAGCAGGTATTTGGAAAAGTCAGGAAGCCTCGGGGAACTTGATTTTTGACTGAGAACATTAGTTGAAATCATATGAAATTTATTGATATCATAGCCATGATGACAAATAAGTATAAATTTGTAACCATAAACTCAGGTGTGTACAAGAAATGTCATTGAAAATGATATATTTTAAAAATCGCATGAAATCTGACACCAAGCCCTTTCTTGCTTGGCTGGAAATAATTTCAGTTTCGGTCATAATTCTTCCCCCAACCTGTCACCAGGATCACATAATGAATCGAGGGGCTTATTTTGCACCCCTAAATGAAGAAATGCCTCTAACCTTTGGTTCATTGTTTAGGATATTGAGAGTCTCCTAAAGACAGGAGGCACTCCTGTGTCTAGATCTCCATGTACACACCAGAGTCCTTACCCATTCTGAGAGCCCCTTGCTGAGAATCCAGCCTCCCTGGCCGCCCCTCCAGCCATTCCCCTTGGTAAGCCTTCCACTTCCTTGAAGTCTCTCCAGAATGCAGCTTGAGGGTCCATAATGCTCTGAGACCCACTGGTATGGATACCCACCCTCCTCCCATCACTGCCCCCAAAGAACAGGGATGACAGATGGCTTTAAGCAAGTGAATGGGAAATCCAGAAGCAACCAGCAACCAAAGGGAGTGCTGATGGAGGGAGGGCACAGCAGAAGGGCACTAAAGGAAAGCACAGCCCACCTGTAGAGGTGGGCAAACTGGAGTGAAGTTTAAAGAACTGCTTCCATTTGTCACGGTCAGATACTGGCAGCCAAGGGTTCTGATGGGAAATGAAGCTGAAGGTTCTTGGGAGGAGTTGGAAATTAATATTACATGTGGGAGGCTGATGGGATTGAGGCACAGAGGGGAGGGAGGGGGGAGAGAGAGAGGGGAGGAGAAAAATGCATAGTACAGGTAGTGTCCTACCCAGGAAAGAATCTAGAACGCAGAGCTCATAAACCAACAGTTTAATGACATGTTTTGTTTAGTCAAATTGTGGTTTTTTTGTGATTAGTTGCCAAAATTTTAAAAATTCTATATTAAACTCTGGATATCTGGCTTCTCAGAAGAGCTGGCAGCCCTGGGCCAGCCATCCCACTGTCAGCAGATGGCCAGAGGGGGCCAAGGAGCCACAGTCTCACCCGGTTTCACTCACCTATGTCACCTGTCTGCCCCCGAGGGTGACTGGACTTGCATACCTACCTGTGGCATCCAAATGGAAAAATGCTTGGAAACCCTTTGTCTTTCATTTTCCAATTTGGAATATCTGGGTGAAAGGCTGAGAATGTCTTCTTCTTGGACAACACACCAGGACTTCTCTATGTAATGGGACAGAGTCCTGGGGCTGGGTGAGCACACGAGAGATGCCTTGCCATCCCAATGAACAGAGCCTTTGCCCGTCCTAACCAAGTTGCAGAGTTTAAAGATAGCAGATACCCAGGCCTGGTACAGGCCATCCCTATTTTATGAAGACGTTGTGGGTCAAAAGTTAGTTTGTATATCAGTTCTTTGGGACAATGAATTTTTCCAGAGACATAACATTAAAAGCTGATAAGCTTTCTCCTATGGTGAGGGAGAGGATTAAATGAAAAAACATATAAAAAGCTTAGTACAGAGACCTCCACATAGGTCCCATGTGGAGTGGTGGAGAAAGAACTTTCAAAGGGCCAAGAACACTTTTGGGCAAAAATGAATTGAAATAGACTAAATGTGACTTTGACATTTTACCGTGTCCCTTGGCATCCTTTCTCCTGGCTGGCAGTGCCTCCCTGGAGGACCTTCCTTCCTTAAGTATTTCCTGTGGTGCTCACCAGGGCAGGCCTGTCTGTCTCTCCTCTCTACGGTTGCCTGCTGGTCGGCTTTCCTCCTCCCTCAGGGCAGCAGAGTGAAAACCTACATTTTGGAAAGATGTCTGTTTACTTATTGTTAGTATTTCCCCAGATTTCCCAAGGGCCACTGATATCAGTTAAAAGAAAATACTTGTTAAAAATGCAGATTCCCATGCCCATCCTGAAGTTACTGGATCAGAATCTCTGAGGCTGGGGCCCAGAAACCTACATTTTTAACACACTCACTATGTGAATCTGTAGCACAGAAAGTTTGAAAACCTCTGTTGAGTCCATTTGGTGCAGCGGTTTTCAGCTGTGGATAATTTTGCCCCTCAGGGGACACTTGGCAATGCCTGGTGACATTTTTAGTTGTCACTACTGGTGAGGAGGTGGGTGCTGCTAGGCTTTAGTGAATAGAGGCCAGGCATGCAGCTACACATCCTTCAGGGCACCAGACAGTCCCCACCATAAAAAAATTCTCAGGCTCAATTGGTTGGTGGTACTGAGGCTGAGCAGCTCTGAGGTGGTGAAGAACATGACCCTGGGATGTGCACTGGGAGGTAATAGGGAATGGAAGAATAAACAGTTGATCAGTCGTTTAGCTTTTGACAAATCTAACCTAAGATACTTCTAATTTTCTCAAGTTTTCTTCTTTCTCCTTTTTGAATTGCACAAATTCTCTAAAAGTTATAGGTAACTTCTTCACCGCCACTCATCCAATACACCTATGGCTTCCACATCAGGATCTCAAGGGGTGGGAATGAGAGGGGCAGGTCAGCCATGGATCAGATATGTTGCAGCAGACTCAACCCTGACTCAAGTGCACTCTGGGCTAAATGGCATTTACAGGCTAGTATGGTATCTAACCATGGTATCCTCCCAGTATTGGTACCTTCATATTTCCACCGGGAAATGCATGAGCAGTTTTAACAAGTAACTTACCAGTAAACTGTAAGAACAGAGCCTGTCTCAGAGTTGGAAATTTCCTTTAGTTAGAGGTGAAGAAGTTCCAGAAAGCAAGCAACTTGAGGAAAAAGACTGTGTGCTATAAGGACAACCCCAGAAATTGGATTTTTTTCCTCAATGTCATCAGATAATAATTTATATGAATCATTCATTAGGAAATGGTGAAATACATAATTCAGACAATTTTTCTTAACCCAGTGACAACTTCAGGTCCTTGGAAGGCACTGCCCCTCCTCTCTTCTCCTCTCAGCATGGCGCCTTTAACTCTGGACTCAGGACTCAGACTGATACATTGACTACAAAGTTCTATTTCACAGTGAGTTAAGCTATCCAAGGTCACCGGACTCATGAGAATAGAGCATGGACTAAAATTCAAGTCTCCTGACTCCTAGGTCAGTGTTTTTTTCATGACCATGATGAGTAAGGCATAATTCTTGCATGAGGAGGTTACAGTATGAAAAGGGAGCAAAGATGTCCACACACATTACTGTAACGCAAGGCAATGCATAATACATGACACCAAAGTGATCCAAGTAAAGCATGTGGGATGTCATGGAGGAAAAGGGATGATAATTAGAGAAGATTGCAGAATGAAGTAGGCATCTTAACTGAATCTTGAGAAATAGGTAGAGTTTCCATGGGCAGAGATGCAGGAAGAGCATTTTAGGCAAAGAGAATGACAAGAGTGAAGGCATGGAGGTGGGAAAACAGAGGACATGTTTGGGGAATGGTGAGTGATTTGACTTAGTTGGACAGTGTGTGAGATATATGTAGGATATCAGTGGGAAAATAAGATAGACTGAAGCTATAACAATCTTGTATAGTATATGAAAAGTTGGGTTTCCAACAGAAAACCATTGATTTTTTTTTTTAGTAGCCTAAGGATAAACTCAGAACTTTGACAAATTCAGTGCTATGTTTTAGAGAGATCATATGGGCTGCAGTGCTCAGAGAGGATCCAAGAAGAGGGAGACTGGGGAAAGGGAGGCCCAGGAAGAAGCAGGGTGGGAGCAGAGGCAGTGGCAGGGGAATGAGGCCAGATGTGAGACCCATTACAGGAAGAAGAGGAGAGGCAGCAAGGGTGTGGGGGTAAAGGGTGAGTTCCATTCTGCATGTGATGCATTCAAGATGGCCTCAAAGCATCCAAGTGGAAATCTCCAACCAAAAATAGAATAGTTAGGAGTGAGGAGAAGTCATTTTTGTTGCTGTTGTCATAAAGGCTTAAGGAATGGACAAGCCTACCAAAGGGAGAGTGCAGGTAAGAGAGGGCTTTGGGATACAGCATTTACATATTGTGTGGAGAGGGAGGAAGAGAAGACATTGGTGACAGAACTAGCAGAGCGAGGAGCAGGATGGAGAGAGGACAAGGTTATCTAGGGAGAGGTGGGGAGAGTTTTGAGGAAAAAGATGTTGGACAACACAGTGTCCAAATCCGTGAAGTATTCACAGAATCTGTGAAGATATATGAGAACTGAAAGAGCCACAAGTTTGGCCTTTTATTTTCTTACTCCCTTCTCCACTAAGATATTCAATTCAACTATCGCAGACCAAAGACACCACTGGATACCCCGCAACTGCACTCTCTCCTCTTGCCCTCTCAGTGAATGGCATCTCCCAGTCGTCCAAGCCAGAAGTCCGAGGCATTTCTACATCACTCACTGTCACACTCCACACAGCCTTCAGTTATCAAGCCCTGTCAATCCCACCTTTATAAAATTTCTCATACACATCCATCTCCCCCCATCCCCATTGCAATTTCTAAGGTGAGGACTAGAGTAGGTAGCATTTTAAAACTTATTGACCAGCTTCTTATGGAACTACAATTTCATGAAACACGCTTTGTGAAACGCTGCTCTTACAGCTTTCAGTTGAAACTAGGAGATGAATGATACAAGGTGGAAAATGATATATACGTGTAGAAAATAGTTTGATGCATCAGCGTAATGAACTCGAGGAGGTGGAGACAGCTTCTAGCTGGGTGGTCAGGGAGGTCATCTTCCAGGAGAGATGGCATTTCAGATGGTCCCTACAGATTGGATAGAAGTTTAACCACAGGGAATATATAAAAATAAGGGGTATTCCAGATGGAGGGGACATAGATAAGAAAATAGAGATCAGCAGCGATTTTAGTTTGGTTAGAGTAGAGGCTGCTTGGGAAAGCTGGGTGGATAATACTAAGGTTTGAGCCAGCTTATAACACTTAAATATCAGGCTGAAGAGTTTGAGCAGAGGCATGGGATTTATTTTTGCTAGAGAAGGGAGTGACTGGAAGCGAGGGAAGCCCTTTCAAAGGCTGTTACAGCAACAGTCAAGGAGAGAAGTGTCTATATGAGGGTCTTGATAGAGGGAGTGAAGTAAAGAAACATTGGTGGTGATATTATGGAAGACAATTTTGATGATGAAGGCAAAGAAGGAGGCCAAAATCATCCCAACCTGCTTGAAGTTTTGAAGTTGAAGACCTGGCTGGTGTGAGGGGAGATAACCTCTTTAAAAGACACAGAGGACCACAGGAGGAGAAGCAGTGTTGAGAGGGAAGGCAGGAGGTTCAATTTCCCACACATTGAGTCTGACGTCACAGAAAGTCATCTAGACAAGAGGGAGGTGTCCAGCAGTCAGGCAGTGTTGGGGAGAGTTCAGGCGTGGTGTGCACTTTGTGGGTCAAGCCAAGCAATTAGCCATCCTGATCTGATAACCATGCCATTAAGACAGATATTTCAGGCGATTTCCAAGGGTGGAAAGAATGGAGTGTTTCCTAATATTATATAGTAGAAAGCCTCTTCTCTGATGGAAATGTTTCACCTGTACTTTTGATGTTTCAATGAAATGCATGTAAATGTACATTTGTGGTATAGAGTCAAGGCCTTTTCTCCCAGTTTTATAGATACAATAATTAAATACCCCTTTCATTGTTCTTGTATAAATTCTACCCATAGTTCCTCATTTACATTCCTTTCAGTGTCTTTGAAGTGATATAAACTGTTAGAGAGATCTTCAAAGCAGACTGAGTGCAGAACATTTCATTTTTAAAATCTTTTAGAGTTGTTTTATCCACATGTAGTTTAGTTTTATTTTTTTTTTAAAGCAACTTGCCTTCATAAAATCTTCTCAAAACTTGTGACTTAATTTTCATAGAAATAACTATGTTTTTTAAAAGTTTATTTATTTTGAGAGAAACAGAGACAGCATGAGTGGGGGAGAGGCAGAGAGAGAGAGAGAGAGAGAATCCTAAGCAAGCTCTGTGCTGCCAGTGCAGAGCCTGACATGGGGCTCAAACCCACGAACAGTGAGATCGTGACTTGAGTTGAAACCAAGAGTTGGACTCTTAACTGACTGAGCCATCCAGGCACCCCAGAAATAACTATGTTTTTAAAAAAATATAAACTCATATATTTTCAATTTATTTATTATCTATTTAAATGATGTGATGTCAATAGCAAATTACAACTGCTGTATACAGGTGAGGCTCAAACACACCTGGGGTCTCAGGGAGTCTACAGTCCAAATTGTAGCTGCAAGAAGATGTAGCATATCTGTGGGCTGTGGCAAGTTGGTTGAGTGGCAGCCAGTTAACAGAGTTTTATTGTAGTATTGTGTGCTAACAATTCAGCATCTTGGTTTGTTGATACGTCTCAGGATACATTTCCAATTTTTGTCATCACGACGAGCATGTTTTACATTCTACTTTTTTTTTCCTACTAAACTTGACAACACCATCTTGCCCTTGAAGAGCAGACAGCATTTAACGAATACTGTTGTACTTAACTCTCCAAATGGGAGAGTGTGTATATATCAGGGAAAATGATATATAGAGAGTGTCCCAAGGCAAACTAGAAGATAAAAAAACACAGCTAGGAATTCAGCAGGTATCCTGACTGCCCCTGCAGAATCCTATCCAAGATCCTGTTTTCAGTAGATGAAATGGAATCAGCAACTAGAAGACTATCTTTGGGGATGGAAGTTTAAATTAAGAAACTCATCTATGGCCTAAACCTTTCTCTTTATAAAGAAAATAAAGAACATGTGAGGTTTGAGTTACTCACACTGGTGTCAACATTATTGCCAGCTTACAACTCAGTGAAGACCCCTGTTCTTTGTTTTTAATAACAGTCTGCATTTTATAGGGTGCCCTTTGTATCTCCATAGCATTTTGGAAACATGAACAAATAGAATAAAGTTTGTTACAAGGGCAGATGTCATTTGTTCTCTGTAGCTTTTGTTTTCATTTAAAAAGTATATATCTTTCTCAGGTGCAGTAACACTCACTATTGGAAATACGCCCTAGCAAAAAGGTGCTCTACTCACCAGAATGGATATGTCTCAACTCTTATTTACCCAGAATTTCTGGGGATGCAAAGGCCACATGATCCCGTGATCCCGTGAATGAGATTGTTCTCTGATTTGTATTGTTTTTAATTACAATAAGGGTAGTGCCTTGGGGGATAGAAGAGAAACCACATGCTTAGAGAACAGTTAACACTCAACAATAAGAAAATAAACAACCCAGTGTAAAAAACAGGCAAAAAATCTGAATAAACACTTATTGTATAAGCATGAATTTGCCTGATCTTTGTCCCAGGTTCCTGGCATGTCTATTCTAAGACTTCTGTAATTTCTCAAATGATAGAAGTATCTTCATTAGTCATGAACCCCTCTTCAAGCACACCAGAGTTTATGCTAATGAGGTGACATATGGTGGGCCCCTAGAGCTTCAGGATGGGGGCTGCTCATGCCAGAAAGATCAACCATGTGGTCACAGGGTTGGGGCTTTGAGCCACGTGATATCAGTCCATTCTTCAGAGAAGGGAAGTTGTAGGAGGGGGGCTGGAGAGTGAGTTCAATTACATAGCCAATGATTCAATCAGTTGTGCTCACAGAGTGAAGCCCCAATAAAAACTTTAAACACTGAGGCTCAGTAGAGCTTCCTGGTTGGTAAACACATCGATGTGCCAAGAGGGTAACATGCCCTAATTTCACTAGAAGAAGCCACAGAATCTCTGTGGTGGATATACTCCCAAAACCCTCCCCTATGTGTCTCTTCACTTGGCTGGTCCTGATCTGTATTGTTTATAATAAAATGGTAATTAGGGGTGCCTGCATGGCTCAGTTGGTTAGCATTCAACTCTTGATTTTGGCTCAGGTCATGATTCCAGGGTTGTGGGATCAAGCCTTGCATCGGGCTCTGTGCTGAGCATGGAGCCTGCTTAAGATATTCTCTCTCTCTCTCTCTCTGTGTGTGTGTGTGTGTGTGTGTGTGTGTCCCTCTCCCCCACTTTCTCTCTCTCTCTCTCAAATAAATAAATAAATAAATAAATAAATTTTAATACAATAAGGAGGAAGAGTAATGAGGACTAACTTTTCTGAACTTTTTGTTTAATCTAATTTTTCTTTATTGTATTTTCTGAAGTGTCAAAGGTAATACATACTTATTTTGGTAAAAATTCAAATAATGCAGAAGGCAGAAGGTGAATGTCCCTTTTCTAGGGTAATTACCAGTATTGACAGTATGTTTTTGTATTCTTTAAGAATTCTTCTTAAGCATTGCATATTTAAAATTAATTTATTATTATTATTTTTTGAAGTTTATTTATTTACTTAGAGAGAGAGACTTAGAGAGAGAGGGAGAGAGATGGAAAGGGGAAGAGAGAGGGGGAGAGAGAGAGAATCCTAAGCAGGCTCCACACCACCAGCAGAGAGCCTGCTGCAGGGCTCGAATCCACAAACCCTGAGATCATGACCTGAGCCAAAATCTAGAGTTGGATGCTTAACCTACTGAGCCACCCAGGTGCCCCAAGCATTGCATATTTATATATACATATAAACATACTTGTTGATGCAGGTGAAGATTATAGTATGCACACTGTTGTGCACTGTGCTTTTTCCCCTCTGACTGGTAGACGGGGGCACTTTCACACATCACTACGTGCTGATCCCGTGGGAACAGCATAGTGTCCCAGAGAAATGGCCACACTTCTGGCCACTCTTCTGTTGAGAGACAATTCTCTGACTTCCTGACCCTGGGAAGAGAACTTCATATTTGCTATGCTATTTCAACTTGCTGTCTTCTGTTCCTCAGCTGCTCTCCTCACTGGTACAAAGCTGGAGGTGGGGGCTCCCAGTACAAGGGGTCCTGGTCCTTAATCTAGGAGTACGCTCTTCCACTTCTAATGTAGCTGGAGATGCTAGCATCCATCAAGACAGACCATTTCCCCAGCAAAGTAGGAGGGTTTTAAGTAAGATTACCCTGCCACAACTCACCCCAATATATGGGTGCGTATCTGTAAAGGTAAGCACGCATATTGTTTTAGAAAGCAAAGCCTATGGTTTTGTCTGATGTATTTCTCTTAGACGATAACATTGGAATTAAATAAATTCTGGTGTATATCTTTTAATTTATTTTAATGTTTATTTATTTATTTATTTGAGAGAGAGAGAGAGAGAGAGAGAGAGCAGGGGAGGGGCAGAGAGAAAGGGATACATAGAATCTGAAGCAGGCTCCAGGCTCTGAGCTGTCAGCACAGAGCCAGATGTGGGCTCAAACCCATGAACGATGAGATCATGACCTGAGCTGAAGTCAGCCACTTAACCAACTGAACCACCCAGACACCCATGGTGTGCATCTTTTACTGACATTATAGTGAGCCAATGAGCTTATTTGAGGCTAGAAACGTTATTCTTTTAGGGTCTTTATGTATTGTTCACCATTCAACTTCAACTCAGCTTCTAGAAGTTGAACTAGTTGTATGTGATGTCCCTTGAACAGATGAAAGAAGGTGCCAACTGTGGAGGAATATCCCCTGGCAGGCAGGGTCTGCTTTCTCCTGCCCATGGAACTGGAACTGAGTGACTTTGCTGGAGAGCACTAAGCCTGGTACTTTAGCCAGGGAAGGAGCCTTCAGGGGATGGAGGGAGTACCCTGACCAGAGGCTCATCTATTTTGGTGCTGGTTTTCTTTTGGTTTCTGAAATGATGTTAAAGATACTTATTCTGGCTAAATGAAGACATACTTGGAAAGACTTTTTGATTTGAAAAGAAAATATCTTGGAAGTCTTGAAAGTTTGGAATAAATGTTTAAAACTTTTAAGAGTACCTCTGACTGCACCTCCCCCCGCCACCCCCCGACTCCCCAACATATGCATCATGGATAGACAGCTCATGGGAGCCAACACATGGCTGTCTACATAATGCTGGACTCTCAGGACACGTCTAAGTTATTTCAAGTATCTCTTCTTAATCCCTTTAAATACAGAGACGAGTTTTTAAAAAAATATGTTAACCCATCTGGAGTAGCTATAAGCTGTTCACTCAAAAACAAAGAAACCTTTATTCAACAGCAGATCTTACATTCTTCATCTTTTATGATGAGCCGTAACAAGTTGCAAAATTCTGTGGAAATGAAGGCTGAGATTGCAAGCACTGTGTCACCGTGCCTAGTCCAGTGGTAGGAATGATTTGTGGACAGAATGTGCATAGTGTGGACAGAGAGCAAAAAAGATGACTGAGGAGTGGGGGAGCGAGCCATGTGGCAAACTCCAACATGGAGCAAAGGAAAGGGATTCTGGCCAGGGATGTGTGGCAAACTTCCAAGTCTCCCTTTGTAAAATATAAGAATCTGATTTCCTAAGGAGGCTATTACCTGAGAAAAGAAGGAGGAAGAGTGGGCGGGGGAGGGGAGGGAGTGGAGGGAGAAGGTACTGGAAGGATGATGATGCAGGACGTGGGTGTGGCTGTGGGAGGCCCTTGGGTCCTGATAGGGCACAAGGATTGATCCCAGAGGACTCCAGGAAGCATAATGTGCACACTCATGGGTCATATATTTTTTATGATTTATACCCTGCTGACTTCCTGAAAGGTTCTGAGGTGGCTCACCTGCTAGTGAGTTAATGCTTCCTACACACACTGAGCAACCCTGTGGGAGGGAAAGGACAGAAAGTCTGTGAGTCATCGCCCAACTGTTCAAGTGAGTTAAGAGGGGGGCTGTTTCTTCTGAATGAGGTGCCCACAGACACTGTCAACACCCACCAATAGGAGTCCTGATACAGTCAACTCATTTAGTTGACATCACCAGGAAATCATTGACTTTTTCAGATAACTGAAGCTTCTCCCTTTAGAAGTCAGTCTTCTAAAACTTAAAATACTTTACTTGGAAACCTCTGCATAATGAAGATTATATGCCCCTTTCTCTTCAGAGATGGTTGATAACTCAATGAAAAAAAATTTTTTTGAGAGGAAATGCCAGATTTTTTCCTCTAGATCTATGTTTTATTTTTTTTATTATGGTTTTATTGGGATATAATTTGCATACCATAAAATTAACACTTTAGGTGTACAGTTCAGTGGTTTTTAATATAGCCACAGAATTGTGAGACAATAACAACTATCAGGTTTTATAATATGTTTATCATTCCAAAAAGAAGCCAGTTACCTGTAAGCTCCCTATTCCTGCACTCCAGCCCCTGGCAACCATGAATCTATTTTCTGTCCCAATGGATTTGCCTACTTTTGATATTTCCTATAAATGGAATCACATAATAGGTGGTCCTTTGTGTGTGGTGTCCTTTACTTAGCAAAGTATTTTCAAAATTCTTCCATGTTGTAGCATGCATCAGCATTGCATCCCTTTTTATGGCTGAATAATTTCCCATTGTATGAATACACCACATTTTTGTTGATCCATTCATCAATTGATAGACATTTGGGTTGTTTTCACTTTTTGGTTATTATGAATAATGCTGCCATGAGCATTCATGCATAAGTTTTTGTGTGGACATGTGTTTTCAACTTTCTTGGGTCTATGCCCATGAGTGGGTACAGATTGGAATATAACCTCTTTTTTCTTCTGATGGAAATGGTCCATTCTAATAGTCATGGGACTATGACTTCTCGGCCTTTTGGCCAAGATCAAGTGTAACAGTCACGGGGTTGTTCTGGGACCCAGGACATACCCACAGGAGCTAATAACTGTGATGAGCTGGTTGCCCCTGCACACTGTGTCTCCAAATGGCTGAGCTTCTTGAATTTATATGTCCATATATCCACAATTTTTCAGATTCCTTGTGTCCAGCCAGCTGGCACTGTTTGCTCTTGACAGGGAGCCTGTCTTTAGGAGACTCCCAACATTTCAGTTTGAGTTTCTGGCCTCCTGAGAGGATGACCTGTTAACACTGTATCTGAATCAAGAGCAAATGGGCTCTGAATGAAGGACTGAAATGCTCTCCTAAGAGAAAAAGACAAGCATAAGCTTTAGTCTTTGACTTAATTTTTTTAAAATGCTTGTTTATTTTGAGAAAGACAGAGTGTGCATGTGTGTGCACTGCGCACACAGAAGTGAGGGAGGGGCAGAGAGAAAGAGAGAGAGGGAGAGAAAGAGAATCACAAGCAGGCTCTATGCTGTCAATACTGAGCCAGACACAGGGCTCAATCTCACAAACCATGAGATCAAGACCTGAGCTGAGATCAAGATTCAGACACTTAAATGACTGAGACACCCAGGCTCCCCTGACCTAATTTTAAAAAAATCTCTTTGGTCACTTGCTTCTGTATTCTCAGCCATGTTTAGGACATTTGACATTGTCAAGTGGGACACTTCCATTTAAGGTGTCATTTATAAACTACGTTCATATAATAGGGATTAAAATGTTAATTTCCTGGTACATAGGAAAATCTGCTGAAGAACTACTGAACTGATTCTAGTCTAAAACCTGTTCACAGAGCTATCACTTGGTCGGAAGTGAACTGCAGAGGAACCCTGACTCCTCAAATGCCATCTGCACAGCACGGGTCAAAAGGCCTCTGTATCTCTTAGGATTAGGTTATCACAAAGGCTCAAATAACTGGGGTTTAAACAAGACAGAGGCTTTCTTTTTCACTCATGTTAAAAAGTCCATAGGTAGGTAGGTCAAGGCCACATAGTGGTCCCACAGTCATCAATAACTCAGACTCTTTCCATCTTTCTGTTTGGCCTCCTTAGCACACACCTTCCATCCTCAGGCTCACTCAAGGTTGTGGCATGGGAGCATTTTCCAGGCAGTAGGAAGAAGGAAGAGCAAAGACAAAAATGGGGCACCTCCTAGCTGTGTTATAAGTAGTTTTCCTTGAAGTCCTACCTGATGACATCCTTTTATATCTCCCTGGTTTCCTGCCTTCACAGGAAGCTGGGTAATGGTGGTTTTGAAGCTGGGCACATTGGGGGTTCTATTAGCAAGGAAGAAAGGAGGAAAGAGAAAAGGGGGAAAGGATATAGGTAGGCAACCCAGAGTCTCTGCCTGCGTTGAGGACAAGCCTCCTTGGAACTCATGTTTTAGATGGTTGAGACAAAGGCAGATCACCACACATTGTTCTACTCAAAGCTGTGCAGTTTTACATCAGCCCCTCCCTGGACCGTTTCAGAGTTTGTAGGTTCAGACTGTTGAAAAGGAGGGTTGTTGGTAATGGTTGAATTGTGCATCCAGCTCTTCAGTGGGAGCATCAGAGGACATTCTGGAGGATGTGGGGTTTCAGAAGAATGTTAAAGGAAATGATGCTATGAACAGAGACCCTCTTCAGGTACTATGGGAATGGCTGGCCTAGAGCCATCTGCATGGTATCACCTACTCTTCTTGGTTCCCATTTGTGTACTCGTGAATGCCATTGGTCAGGGGTATTTAGGGCAATAGTTGGAAGTTTGAAATGTAGTTAGTGGCTAGGGAAGAAGAGAAACTTCTTGATTTCCATGAGAATTTCAAACCTGAACTAGACTCCTCATTATTGGCTCTAACCACTTGACTTTCCCTGCCCCTCGAATCTTCACATTCCTATCCTTTGGATTGTTAAATTGAACTATATATCCTTGTAGAAAGTCATTAGTTTTTTTTTTCAAGATTTTATTTTTATATATTCTCTACACCTGACATGAGGCTCAAACTCATAACCCCAAGATCAAGAGTCGCACTCTACCGACTGAGCTAGCCAGGCACCCCATAGAAAGTCATTACTTAATGTAATAACCAATAGTACTAATAATCCACCTCGTGCTAATGGGCTTTAAAGGAAAATAGAGATCTTCCTTGCACTTTTTTCTTTCTCTTCAGCTAAAGATGCTGAGATTTTTTTAAAAAAAAAGAGTACAAGCTATAAAATCAGCATTGAATTGAATCTGAATTTCTATTTGAGTTTCTTTCTGAAGGTGTGACTTTTCTAAAGGCATTATTTGAGTTTAGTTCAAAAATCTATGTTAGAATTTGGTGGGAACTTGATGTGTGTGATAGAGCTAACAGATTTGCAAATTTTTATACCTGCTTAGATTTTTGTGATGTTGCATGACCTTATTCAAGTCTTTTAAATGCTTTGAAAATAAGGGGATGGGACAAATATTTTTTTCCAGTGCAAAGGTTTTGTGAGTCTAGGGCTTTGTTTTTGTAAAAAGATTGACTTTTATTAGGTCATCCCTTTTTAGCCCTCATCATGATGCCCCTTAGATTTAATTCTGAAGCAAGCCTACAGTTAACTAAAGTCATAGGCTTGTGCTGTCCATCCTAACAGTGTTTCCATTTATACAAACATAGGCTCAGTCCTGAGGGGTTATAAGAATATTTAAGAATCCCCAAATAGTATCCAGACATATGAAAAGGGCAAATGTTTCTTTCAACTTTTGAAAGCTGTTTGATTCCGGCACTTGGGAGAATCTGACTCATTATTATAATAACTTATTTGAATCAGGACTTACACATTTCACGGATAGTCTCCACTTCTGTTTCCCCGGGGGCTGCGATCTTGCATCCTTTTCCGCTCTCCTGTTATTGTCACCCTTTCTATCATATGAGCATGCGCAAGTCTGTCCCATTTTTTAAATAACTTCCTCTCCGTAGCTTATCTTTCCTCTGTTGTTAAAATATAAAGTTCTCGAAGCAAAAATAAAAACAAAGCATTATGCTTTCTGGTTTACTCCTCCCCTCTATATCACCCTCTCAATCCCCTGCTCGCTGCCCTCTACTCCTCTACTCTACTGATATTGACCAACAGAAGCCAACAATTAAAGCCAACAGTTTGCAAATTCCAGTAGACATTTTCCAGCCTCTTAACCTATTGGTCATCTTCACTGCCCTGAATTCGCTTAACAGTCTCTTTCTCCAAGAAACTCTGTGTGTCCTTGACTTCTACCATATCATACTCATCTGGTTCTCCTTATATGTTTCCAACTTTTGTTTTGTGTCTTTAGTGGACTCTACTCTGCCTGCCCTTTAAATGCTGAGTGACAGCAGATAAGCCACTTAATTTTTTATCCATTGAAAAGTAGAGGGGTTTGAATGGATAATCTCTAAATTTCCTTAAACTCTTATATCCTTTTAGTCATATTATCAGGAGTCAGAATTCACTGGCTTGAGCTACAGAAAACCCTTGTGTTTCAAGTAAAAAGAAGTGTAATGAGAGATGATTAACATTTGGGCTGCAATTCTGCAAAGGCATATTGTTGGCGGCTGCTTCTTTTTCAGAGACATCATAAAAGCTGAAAACTAGTACGACGTCATTCAGCAGTTTATCATCATGTGGGAGACTGACTAATGGGAGTTGTGGTTTCAGCATAGCAGAACAACCGGCCATTCATGGAGGACTTGAGTGCTGTGACTTAGAGGAAAAGGATAGTATGAATGAGGTTCTTTGGCCACCATGGCCTCCAAACATGACCACACACCAGGCATGGTTATAATCCTAGAGAGCCAGAAAGATTAAAACCACCATATACAAATGCTCCTGCTGGGGACATCATATTTGACTAAGTATGACAACTGATGACAAAAACATTGGCCTTTTCCAGTAATACTTAATTATGTCATATCTATGGTTTTTAATAGTAACTTAGTTATATATATACATATATATGTGTGTGTATATATATATATATATATATACTGCTATCTAAGATTTCAGATTTTTTTTTTTCTGAGAGTGAGATTTAATTTGATAGGTAGGGGCAGGAGCAAAAGTTTAAGGGTCTTTGAATCTCTAAAATGGGGGTGGGGTGGGTACAGACACTGCTGGGTGGGGGAAAGGGGATGGAAGAGAGAGTTTGATGGAGCTGTTAAGTTTGTTCCACTCTAGTGGTACTTGCAGATTCTCTTGTTTGTGAATGTGTAGTATTCCTCCAATAAAGTTCGATTTAATCAAAACCTCTAGGCCCCGAAATACTGAAGCCTGTCGGATTTTTGTGATTTGAGGGTGTAGGGTATAATTTATTTAATATTTTTAAGGAGCTCATAACTGACAAATAAGGTCTTAAATCCCCAAAGATGTAACATTTTAAGTGATTATGGGTTGGCAGAAGGGACCCTACACACACTGTCACAATTACATTAGAGTTCCCGACTTAATTAAACAAAGATACAAACATAATTGGTTGGTCATCTGCTAAGTCATTCTGCACAGGTGTTGCCTTGGCTACAGCTGTAACCAAATTAAGACCATAGCCAACAAGATGGTGCACATGTTGGACCACTGAGACAGTAGATAGGGCTCTATACCATTTTCTTGAACACACACGTGTTAGCCTCTGTGTTGGGCCCATCCCTCTGCTGTCTTGTGTGGGATGCACAGGGCTGCTGCCCCTTGGCCCCTCTGAATGGGAGCCTTAGAATACCAGATGGGTGCCCAATGGCAGGCCTGGGAATTACATTAGCTTTATCCGTGCAGCGATGGTGCTGGCATTTTGCCTCACCTTTCAGAGCAAAGGACATCCAGGAACACTCTCCTGGGAAGCAGATTAACTTCTGTGAGTCACTGCTTTTCCATCTCATTTATGATTCATGACCTGGGCTATATTTTTAGCTTGTATTTATTTGGGTCTGAGAAGTGGGCTGGGTAGAAGTGTTGTTTGGAAACTTATGGAAGAATAAGGAGAAATTGGCATCACGCTTAAGCTTGAGTAGCCTAAAATTTGTTTATAATCATCAGACATTCTGTAAACATTTATTGAGATCCTACTATGTGCCAGGTATGGTGCCAGATTCTAAAAATGCAAGTAAATCAGACCCAGTTTCTGCCTACCAAGAGCCCACTGAATTGTGTGGGCAGACAACTAACTACCTCTCTGGATTTTAGTCATATTGAAGTCTTTGGTATTTTTGTAGCACTCCATATTCTTGCCCTTACCATGCTATGCTATGCTCATTGCCTGGAAATCTCTCCTCCAACCTCTCCTTAGTTGCCCTTCATGAATCATACCAGCATCCCTTCTTCTGAAAAATCTTCCCCAATTCCCTGAGGCTGGGTTGGAGCTCCTCCTACACATTCCCATAGAACCTTGCATCGTGGTGTTTATCACACTCCTATAAAGAGTAGTCTTGATTGAGTCCCTTCACAGTAGTTGAGATTTACTCATCAGCTCCCCAAACTAGGAAGCAGGTGGAACTGAAGAGGATCAGGAAAGACAACACTGTCATTCCAGTATGGTCACTGCCATTTCCTGAGCCCTTTCCATGTGCCAGTCACTGTGCTGAGCACCACACGTGCATTACCATATTGGAAACTTGTAATAACCCTGTGGAATTGATAAGCTATTTTCCCTATTTTACAGATAAGGGTGAGATGAGATGTAAAGTGATTTGCCCCAAGCTTCACAGCTGGTACATGCAAAGCTGAGATTCAAACTCAGACCTGCTTAACTCTCAAAGCCCATGTACCTAAACTCTGGCATATTCCTTCTTCTCTTTCGTGGTTACTATCATAGTTGTGATAGACTAGCTCATTCCATTAACAAGCAATCCCAGATTTCCAGCAGCTTTGACAAAAAAGGTTTATTTCTTGCTTATACCATGTGTCCACAGCAAATTGGCTGGGGGCTCTACTCTGTGTTATTCTCCCTTAGGGACCCGGACTGAAGTCTCCAATGGCAGGAGAAAGGATATGTGAAAAACCGCTCTCAAAGTGTTAGTCTACTTGAATATTATTGGCCAAGTCAGGAGCTGCACCAACTTCAAAGGAGCAGGAGAAGTGTGACCCTAGTATGTACCAGGAAGGCAAAAAATTGGAAGTACTTGTACAACAGCCCTAATAACTCCCACATACACAAAGAAAGGAGTGGAGGAAGTAGCTAAATGAAGACAAAAGGGAAGGATAAAGTGTCCAGAAGAATGAAGGTCTTCCAGTGATTTAGAGAAACTTGCTTTTTAAACCATAGGTCTCTAGTTAAATGGCTGTTGGGATCAATTATTCAGCTGTTCTTCCTGTAAGCAGCACTGTTAAGACTTCTCTTGTGAATGTATTAGTGCTTTGACACAACCTGGGATTTCACTGGGTTCATCAGGAGAGCGTCGTCAATTAGTATTACAAAAGCTTCTGATGTGAGTAGGGCCAGTATTCTAATTCTCATTTTCATTATGAGGAACCAGTCCAGCCACTTTAGAGACTTTCTCCAAGAACAATAGAAAACAGGATTCCCATCTCCTAGGATTAGGCCTACACAGTGATAAAAATCTCTTAAAAGTTTCTTAGGAGACTGGGACACAGTGCTAACACTTGGTTACTCCCCACCAGGGCCTTAGCTCAAAGCTATTGGGTGAAGCTTTTGAATCTTGATAAACATTAAAATGGAATATTAGATACAAGGCCCTTAAGAGGTTTCTGCAAAGAGCACATCGAGAATATTTTGGTTAAGGAGAATTCACCTTTGGACAATGCAATTCCTGTTTTCCAAGAAATGCAGAGGATAATTGACATGGTGTGGAATGAAGCACAGTACTTAGTGTCTTAGGTGGTGGATATGGCAATCATTCTTCAAGTCACTATGAGATTAAGCATCTACCACCCATGGAGGATGGTTGGCCTTACCGTTCTTCTTGATGTCAAAAAAAAAAAAAAATTGAATGAAAAAGTCCAGATACTCAGGCTTTTGAACATGGAGCAGAAGAGGGAACTTCCAGCAGGGTAGACGTTCGGATTTTTAAAAACCTATTCAATTAAATCAACCAATGTATATTTTGAGGGGCTGCTGTCTGCCAGGCAGTATTCTAGGTATTAGGGATAGAGCAATTTCAGCTCCTTGTTACTTAGAATGAGGGTTTGAGTGGGTGGGTGGAGGAGAGACACAGTGTAGTATCTTTAATCGAGGGATTTTCAGTTTCCTGAATTCATCTGCATTTTAAATATCTTCCCAGACTATACCCATCACGGATCATGGGACACTTCGGGGGTGGGATGTAGGGGTAAGCATCACAGGAAAAACTCCTACCTGACCCAGGTACCATGGGGGAATTGCTGTCAGCAGATGCCACATCGATAGGAGGTACTGATCTCTTAAGTCAGTGTCCAACACACTAGCTACTATCTTGCAGTTTTGAAAGATGCAGGGCTTGGAGTCTTCCTGAGATAGTAAAGTTCTCCAGGTCAGGGAGATAACACAACATATCACAGCTTTAAGCATAAAGAGACCTGGTTTCTTCTCCATTAACCAGCTCTGTGGCCCTTGAACAGAACACCAAACCTCTAAGAATTAGTTTTCCCATCTGTAAAAGGAGTATCATACACTTACTCAGGGTCTGTCATAATTTTATCGTAAGGATCCAATGAGATAACACTGTGAAAACAGTGTAAATCTCTGTGTAAAAGCACGTGGTCGCATATCCGATGGTGCTTCTGGCCATGCCCAGAAGCAGAAAGAGCTGCCGGAATCTCCACCCACGTGGGTGTCAAGTTATTCCTGCGAGAGGTCCACAGGTCATAGCCCTCCAAGAGTTCTCAGTGTGCTTTTTTTGCCAGAAGGATGACTTCCAGCTGAGTACTGTGTCTGTGCTAAAGTCTGTAGGCAGAGATGAAACCTCTCTCAGTTCAACAAAATCCCCGTGTGTGAGGGGTTCTCAATGGGAGTAGGCCTGTTGGTATGCGGCACAGCTTAGCCGTCTCATGTGATGCGGATGGCTGTCATACTTTCCTCGCCCACAGATGACAGGCACTTTTTTTCAGACAAATTGGAAGCTTTCTTTGGCCAGTTGTAGATAGCTCATATCCTAGTATATTAGAGTGTCATCAAAGTACCAACCAGACTGAGATCTTTATTGCTTATCTGGGCTTCTAGAACCCAAGACCCTCTATTTGCAGGATCCCGGGTTGCCCACTGTCAAAGAGAAACTTCTGAATCAATTTAAAACTTTCCTTATTTAATTCTAAAATTTCCCCATGAGATAATATATTTAAGACATTATCAGCTCTGCTTGCCTTGAGGGACTTTAAAACAGCAAATGTTTTCTCCATCTGCTGTGGGCCAAGGAGTCTGCTTAGTTGGGAAAGAGCATAGAGGATGAAGGGTGGCCAAGGGTGCCAAGATTTGCCCCCTTCATAGCCCAGCTTTGGTTCGGGCGGGAACCCAGCCAAGGCAGCTCTTGCTTTTGGAAGAACAAGCAGAACACACAACTTACTTTTCGAAGATTTCATCTTTGTAAACAGTGAGGTCTCGGAGGGTTGAAATTTCTTGGTTGCCAAGACCCTGACTGCAAATTAATGAATAAATCCAGATAGTCAGGCTTTTGAACCTGGAGCAGGAGAAGGCCCTTTCAGCAGGGTATGTGTTTGGATTTTTAGACATATATTCAATTCAATCAATCAAAGCGTATATGTGTGTAGTTGAAGTATAATTAACCAATTAACCAAAGTATGTTATGCATGCCAGGTAGCATTCTAGATGTTGAGGGCAGATCAGTCTTAGCTCTTTGCTACTAATCTTCTAGTGGCAGGGGAGACAGACAGCAAACCAATACATGATGTTGTTAGCAATAAGCGCTCTGAAGAAAAACAAATACAAGAGAACAGAGAATGGTAGAGAGAGGGAAGGTGTCAGCTGCTTTGCGCTATTGGATGCAAGTTTCAAAAGTGCTATAGGATCACTCTAAGAAAACTCAGTCTTTGCCAAGACCACTGGTGCCTCTTTCACTGAAGCCTGTCTTCTTGTTTGTCTCAATGAACTCCCTCTAAGCTTGCTCCCCAATATTGTTCCCTGTTCCAGAGGAGGGGCCCTGCAGCTCAATTGTCTACCTGCTCAGGTTTTCCTAAAACCCTTCCACTAAATAAGGGGAAGGACTTTCCATTCCCTTCTCAAACAACACACGTACTGACTCAAATCTGGCACAAGGAGGGCTTTGACCAGCTTAACTTGAGGATTATTTTAACTGGCAACATACCCCTTTAAGAAGGAACACATTACAGATGGTCCAGTTAGGATGCAGGTTATTTTGAGACTTCCTGAATATCATTTCTTGGCTACTTCGTTCGAATAAATCATTTATTGCACTGTAAGAGGTGCTGGGGATAATGATGACTAAGACTCACTCCCTGCCCTTGAGAAGCCCACAGTCCAGCTGTGGGTATAGACATTTAAAAAGATAAATTGCAGCACCACTGGGTGAATGCAACCTTGGGGTGTGACCAGGATGCTTCGGGAGCCCAAGGGAAGAGCAATGAACTCTGCCTCAAGAGTGCTGGAGAAGACTTCAAACAACTTTAATGATTTCTGATGCCTCATTTATTTATTCATTATTCATCCATTCATACATATTCCCTGCACAGTTTACATCAGGGTCACACACTGTCTTGCAGATATTGTTGTTTGGCCTGTTACTGTTGCTTGGTAACAACTTTATTGAGATGTAATTGATATACCGTACAATTCACTCATTTAGAGTATGCAATGGTTTTTAGTGCAAATACCACCCATTTTAAAACATCTTCATCAACCTCCAAAGAAACCTTGTACTCTTTAGCAGCCACCCTCCATCCTCCCAGATTTTCCAACCCTCTTTTCTAGCTCTATAGGTTTGTCTGCTCTGGACATTTCACATAAATGAAATCACGTGACATGTGGCCTTTTATGACTGCCTCCTTTCTCTTAGAATAATACTTTCAAGGTTCGTTTATGTTGTAGCATAAATCAGTACTTCATTCTTTTTTTATTGCCAAATGCTATTCCAATGCATGATATATCCTTTTTGTTGATCCATTCATCGGTTTGATGGATACTTAGTTGTTTCTACTTTTTGGCCATTATGAATAATGCTGCTATGAACATTCATGTGCAAGATTTTTGTGTGGAGATATGATTTCAGTTTTCATCATATTTAAGTGTGGAATTGCTAGGTCATATGGTAATTCTTTTTATTTACTTATATATTTATTTAATTTTTTTAATGTTTGTTTGTTTATTTATTTATTTATTTATTTACTTACTTACTTATTTAGAAAATGAGTGGGGCAGAAGCAGAGAGAGAGGGAGAGAGAATCCCAAGCAGGCTCTGCACTGATAGTGTAGAACCTGATGCAGGGCTTGATCTCATGAACCCTGAGATCATGACCTGAGCTGAAATCAAGAGTCAGACACTTAACTGAGTCACCCACGTGCCCCTCATATGGTAATTTTAAGTTTAACTTATTCAGGAATCGCCCAGCTGTTTCTCCTAGTGACAGTACCATTTTACATTCCCAAATCAGCACTGTATGAGGGTTCCAGTTTCTCCACATCTTCACCAACACTTGCTATTTTTGGTACACTTGTTTTTTAAATGATGGCTATCTCAGAGGGCATGTAGAGATACCTCACTGTCATTTTGATTTGCATTTCCCTGTTGATGGATGATATTGAGCATCCTTTTATGTTTATTAAGATTTTTTTTTATTATTGAGTTGTAAAATTTTTTATGTATTCTAGATCCAAGTCCGTTATCAGATATATCATTTGTAAATATTTTCTCCCATTTTGTGGGTGGTCTTTTCACTTTCTTCATGGTGTCCCTTGAAGCACAGAAGTATTTAATTTTTATGAACTCCAGTTTATCTATTTTCTTGTTTTCTTGTGCTTTCAAAGGGCCTGAGTTTTTCCTATTTTATTTTATCATTTTAACTCTTATACATAGGTCTTGGATCCATTTTGAGTTTACTTCTACATATGGTATGAGGCGTGTGGTCCAATTTCCTGCTTTTTTTTTTTTTTAATGTAGATATCCAGTTGTTTCAGCACCATTTGTTGAAAAGACTGTCCTTTTCCCTTTTGAATTATTTTGACACCCTTGTCAAAAATCAGTTGACAGTAAACCTGAGTATTTATTTCTGGATTTTAATTCTATTCCTTTGATCTAGGTGTCTATCTTTATGTCATACCACACCTGTCTCGATTGTGTTGCTGGGTAGTAAGTTTTAAAATTGGGACATCTGGGTCCTCTTTGTTCTTTTTCAAGATTGTGCTGGCAATTCTGGGCCTCTTGAATTTCCTTCTGAATTTTAGGATCAGCTTGTCAGTTTCTGCAAAGAAGCCATCTGGGATCTTGATAGGAATTGAGTTTAATCTGTAGATTAGTTTTGAGAGTATTACTATCTTAACAACATAATCTGATCCATAAATGTGGGATATCTTTCCATTTGTTATGATCTTCTTCAGTTTCTTTTAATGATATTTTATAGTTTTGAATATATGTTTTGCATTTAATTTGTTAAATTTATTCATAAATATTTTATTATTTTTGAATAAAAAGAATTCTATTACAGTGAAATTGTTTCTTAATATCATTTTTGTATTGTTCTTTGTGACCTGTTGGTTTTTGAAATTAGGAAAACTTACAGATAAAGTCTGACTCTGACTTCCTGTGAAAAATCAGATCTAGTTTCCCAAATAGCAACAAAGGACTGGAGTGCGTAGTTTGGGTTCTGTCCTACTTTTAGGCCATTTTGTTCTGAGTTTGTCCTCATCTGGCTACTTTCTTATATCTGGATTAATTCAATCATTAACACTGTAATTATTAAGCAATGAGTTTTTGACCTTTATGATTGGTCTTTTGGGAAATCTAAGTTATATAAGATTTAATTGAATAAGGGATTAATAGTATCTAAATGTTTAATATGATAATTAAAAAAATTTTTTTTAATGTTTATTTTTGAGAGAGAGACAGAGAGACAGGGCGTGAGCAGGGGAGGAGCAGAGAGAGGGAGACACAGAACTCAAAGCAGACTCTAGGCTCTGAGCTGACAGCACAGAGCCTGATGCGGGGCTCAAACTCACAGACCATGAGATCATGACCTGAGCTGAAGTCGGATGCCCAACCAACTGAGCTACCCAGGAGCCCCTAATATGATAATTTTTATATACATATCCTATCCTTTCTCAAAGGTTATTCAAGCCAGGGGTGCCTGGGTGGCTCAGTCGGGTAAGTGTCCGACTTCAGCTCAGGTCATCATCTCATGGTTTGTGAGTTCGAGTCCCACATTGGACTCTGTGCTGACAGCTCAGAGCCTGGAACCTGCTTTAGATTCTGTGTCTCCCTCTCTCTCTGCCCCTCCCCTGTTCATACTCTGTCTCTGTCTCTCTCTCTCTCTCTCTCTCTCTCTCAAAAGTGAGTAAACATTTTTTAAAAAGTTATTCAAGCTATATCTTATTCATCTCAGGAACATTGGTGAGCTAGGCTCTCCACTGGGGATACAAAGAAGAAACAGACACCATTCTTGCTTTAAAAGAGATACACACATTAAAAAAAAAGTGCCATATGGGCAACTAGAGTCTTATAAAAGTTCTGCTAGAAGTCCATAGAGTGTGCAGAGGAGGACTTAGGAAAGGGAGTGTGGTCAAGATTGTGGGTAAGGAAGGGGGAGAAGAGGAGAGGATTCATGAAAGAAGTGACCTTTGCATGATGATAGTTGGGAACTTGTCCACTATGCTAAGAAAGTTGGATCTTTTCCTGAGGACTGGTGTTTTCTCTAAAGGGTGATTCTTGGACCACCCGTAGCAGAATCACCTGAGTGCTTATTAAAATGCAGTTTCTCAGACCTACTGAAGCAGAATCTCTCAGAGCCCAGGAATCTGCTTTTTAAAATATGCTTTTTAAATTTCTGTGGTGATTTTGAAGTTCTATAAAGTTTGAGAAGCTCTGTTTGAGGATGGAGGCCCTGTAAAGTTTTTAAGTGGGAGTGGAGTAGGATAAGGATGGAGTGATATCATGCCAGACATGAGTTTCAGTAAGATGTTAGCTGCATTGCAAAAAGCATATTTAAAGGGTGGGGCACCAGAGACTGTCGTCCTGGGGTTATGTTCAAAATTCAATACTAGGGTGAAACTCAGGTAAAGAATACATTGGACAGTCCCTAAGATCTCCCACATCTGTACTCCTGGACTGTCAAAGGTCAGAGTCAGTGTCTTATGTTTTTGTTTGTATTTACAGGGAGGTCCCCTTTCCCTAGGGCAATTGAGGTCAAAGTCTAGGTTGGGACTACGGGGTTGAACAAAGAGATTGTTCTCTTGCTTACTGCCAGCCAAATGGATATAGTTTATTTCAAGTGCATTGAACATGATGTGATGTAACTGACAGGCAGAGCGTGCCTAAATGAGGATGGTAAAAGTTGGGGCAGGAGGTGGAGTTGAGGGAAGAAGACAGTTGATATGGAGCTTGAACTGCTCAGCCCCTGACTGGGTGACAGGTTTAAAAGCAGGGGAAGAGTTGAGTTGTCTGGCTCACGTAAGTAGGTAGATGGTGACACTGCTTGAGATCAGAAATGTAAGTGGAAGTATAATGTGGATATATTTAATTTGAGATGAAATTGGAATATTCCTGTAATTATACTAGTCAGAAGCATGCAAAAGAACTTGTGTTGGAAATCTCTGTGCCATCAGCACCCAGGTAATAATTGAAGGCATACACGGTAGAGACTGACTTTATTGGACTGGAGTAGAACTTGGAAATCAGAATTTCCTAAGCTTCACTTGTGTTCTAATGTTCAGTCAGGGTTGAGAACCAATGGTATAGCATGAGAAGAGAAGGGACAATTGTTTAAAGAAAAGACAGGGGTGAAAATAAGGAACTAGCAAAGGAGACTAAGAAGGAACAGTCAGAAGATAAAGGTGAGGAATCAGAGAAAATGCTCTCATGAAAGCCAAGCAGGGAGAGAAGATCAGAGGAAAGAGAAGGAGGTAGGTAGAGGTCGGCAATGGCAGTGCCCTAGGCAGATGAACCGGAGAACAGAAACGGTTCTCTAGAATGGATCATGAGAAGGTAGTCGGTTTGCTCAGGCAGTTTCAGTAGAGTCTTGAGGCCAGGAACTACTATAGTGAGTTGAGACATGCGTAGAAAGAAAGGAAGCGGAGACAAAGTCTCAAGATTTGAAGAGAATGTCCTCCCTCTAATCCCCCCTTTTTTAGTGGGAAAAACTGGAAGTTATTTAAAGGTGGCAGAAAAGTCCTGCAGTGTTTTGGGGGAGCATTGGTGGCCTCTACTATTGTCAGGCATTTATTGCATGAAGGTCAAAGTTCTGATGGTTTCAGAGTGTCATTCTTCCCTGTCTTATGAAATGCAGGGCCTATGCCTGAAGCCTTCTCTTCAACAGTATTTTCCTGTACTCCTAGCACAGAGGCAGGCACATTCTAAGGAAGGAATACTGTATGCTATTGAAAAAAAAAAATGGATTTCACCCTACTTAGTAATTAATAAGCTGTGGTTCCTACAGGTTAAGGTAGGCTTGTATTACTTTATTAATATGTTAATTTTTATAATTATATAATTTTATGATAATATAATTAACTTTTATGATAATATAATTATTATATTAATTTTTTAATTTTTAAAGTATTTATTTATTTTGGAGAGACAGAGAGAGACAGAGCACGAGCAGGGGAGGAGCAGAGAGAGAGGGAGACACAGAGTCCGAAGCAGGCTCCAGGCTTTGAGCTGTCAGAACAGAGCCTGATGCAGGGCTCAAACTCATGATGAGATCATGACCTGAGCTGAAGTTGGGTGTTTAACTGACTAAGCCACCCAGATGCCTCGGCTTTATTAATTTTTAAACCCAATAATAATACTACCTACTTATTAAGGAAACAAACAATATAACTGCAAAGTGAAAAGTAAAAACCTGCCTCTCTCCCATTCCCAGAGGTAATCACCGTTAATGGTTTCTCATGTGTCCTTCAGACATTCTTTCTGAGGATATAAGAATATATATCCGTTCTCTTTGGGTAATAGAGTCAAAGTCCTCATTCTGTAAAAGAGTCAGTATGAGAAATTCTCATAAGCTAGCTATCATGCCTCCTCTCTGAAAACCCCAGTAATGTCTTCAAAAGCCCAGGATACACACAGCTATGAATAGGCTGTTCACCTCTCCCTGGGAGCAAGTGGTTGAAGCTCAGACAGTACAAAAATATTATTGTTGCCTTGGGGCATGAAGAGAGAGCATGGGCTGGGAGTTAGGTAAGCTGTCTGTCAGGTGCTGAATGGGAAGGTTGTCTGAGCACTGCTGAGCTATGCTACTTTCTCACCAAGCTTGTATGCCTCTAATAAAGGTCTTCGGTGTCCTCTCGGGGTCATGAATTAGGGAGTGTCTTCTGTCTCATGTGCCACCTCCTGTGGTCCCCAGAAGAAGCTGGTTTCATCCTGTTCTCACTACCGTGGCCCCAGGCTCATCTCATTGTTACCTACCTGAGTAGACCAAAGGAAGAGTCAGTGGGAGCCAGCTCAATGACCCTCTCTGTTTTTTCTTTTCCTGTTATACAAGGCTTACACACAGAGTCCCAGGAATGGGCTACAGACTCTGGAATAAACCCCGATTCAGTCTCACTGAATAAATGAAACTGAGCCAGGCACTTCCCTTTAATAGACCTTAATGTCCTCTTCTATTAAATGGAATTAACAATAATGACTCAACTCATAGAAAGAGAAGATAAATCATCTCTTTCATGATTCTCCTATCCTTATGAGGCTGGGTTTCTTAAGAACAGAGACCATATCTTATTCAGATCCACATTTAATAAATGAGTGAGAGGTATCGTCATTCCCAGTTTATACCTAAACCAACAGACTAAATTTCTCCTTCCCCAGGCCTCGACACTCAACCACTGTCTGCGTATGTAGTCATCAGGTTGCTAAACAAAGAAAGCAACTTATGTACTGCCCTTTCCCTGCTTCCTCATAGTAATGGTTTCTGAGTAGAATGAACTGTGTGAGTTCATGGGAAGACCAAGTCCATTCTGGGATCCAGGTTAATTGTGAAAAATCAGGCATTGATTCCCTCCCTTCATTTTGCTTAGAGTGGCTTTCTCCACATACACCCATGGTGGAAGAGGAATTGTAGTTGTTGTCCTATCTCCTCAGGCATGACTCCTGTGTCTTCAGAAACTTCAGTTTATGACAGTGAGGCTGGCAGAAAGTATCACCTGTGCCACTGCTGACAGTCAAGTGTATGGAACAAAACCGAGGTTTCAGTGAAGGAAAGGGGATTGGAAGCAATGCTTGGGTCTGTCTCAGAAGGAAGCAACGAGGTGGTTATTGCCACAAAGTGTGATTAAGAACAAAGCCTTAGAATATTCTCTCTCTCCCTGTTTCTCTCTCTCTCTCTCTCTCTCTCTCTCTCTCTCCAGTAAAAACCCCTTTCCTCATTGATAACCCAAATCCCACCATTGGTGATTCATTTCACTGGACTGAGAATTGCCCCTACTATGACACTGTCCCTCACATGGGTGTTAAGCCTCATTGGCATTGGAGCATCCATATTCCACCTGACTCTCTTTGCCTCTTTTCCCATTCCTGTCTGATATGCAGCCTGCTCTCCCTTCCTGTTAAAGTCCCCACCATCCACTTTATCACCCAGGGCTCTCCCCTCCCACTGCCGCTAAACTGCCTGAGAAGGGGGCGTGTTCCCCCCAGCCTCCCACTTCACTACAAAACCTCTTCTATTAAGGCTGTTTGTTGCCAGTCTCTAAGATGGGGACTAACAAAATTAATAAACAGAGGAAATGACAAAGAAATCCAGAAGTCTTCCAAAGGTATCATCCTGGTTTATAACTCCTGAGTCTCCTTCTGAGTCTTCATTTCTCCTGGACTCCTCATTTATCCCCTAGGATGACAGACCAGTCAAACCTTCACCTTCCTCCGTCTCTTCTCTCCCTGTGCTCATTTTAAAGATACTGTTGGAGTTGAGCAATAGAAGCTTTACTCATTCTTTCAGCTAGTATTTATTGAGTACCAACATATCCCAGGCACTATCCCAGGTGCTGGGAATACAGTGCTGACCATGGTGTTTACAGTCAAAGGAATCAAGACAAGCAATATACAAACAAGCTAACAAGTAAACCTGAAAAACAGTGGCATGAAGGTGATGAGTGAAGGCTGTGATGAAGGGTGACAGGAAGGGGCTTCTGGGGCAGTGACATTTGAGTTAAAACCTAAAGGATAAGAAGGAGTCGGTCTTAGAGAATGAAGAAGAACTAGGCAGAGATAGCAATGAGGGGAGAGGAAACAGCAAGTGCAAAGTCCCTGTGTTTGGAAAGAGTTGGGTGTATTTGAGGAATAGAAAGAAGGTCAATGTGGCAACGAAGTATATAGGAGGAGAAGGACACAGATGACATTGAGGAGATGGTAAGCAGGGGCCAGAAAATGCAGGGTCTGGGGGTTTATAGTAACAAGTTTGTTTTGATAATAAATGTCAGAAGTTTTAAGCAATGGAGGGACATGGTCTGATGTGTATTTTTTAATGTTTTATTTATTTTTGAGAGAGAGAGAGCAAGCAGGGGAGGGACGGGGAGGGGGGGTACAGAGGATCCGAAGAAGGCATCTGCACTGACAGCAGAGAGAGAGAAAGAGAGAGAGAGAAAGTGGGAGAGGGAGAGGGAGAGAGAGAGAGAGAGAGAGAGAGAGAGAGAGAATCCCAAGCAGGCTCCATGCTGTCAGTACAGAGCCCAATGTGGGGCTCGAACTCACGAACCTTGGAATTATGACCTGAGCCGAAGTCAGATGCTCAACTGACTGAGCCACCCAGGTGCCCCTAAGGTGTATTTTTGAAAAACTTACTCTGGCTGAAAATTTAAGTGGAAAAATTTGGTGTTTGTTTACATTTCCCAAAAGTGTGCTGGTTATTATCACCTCATCTTAAATTGATGATTTACAGCTGAAGATGCCCCGCACATCTGTACTGACGCAGCCTCCTGGGGGAGTTGGAGATCAGCCCAGACCCATATCCCACCTGTGTGGGGAGCTCATTCTTTCTAGGGTGAGGGGTACAGAAAACAGAGGAGCAGGAGCTACGTTTTGAAATGGAAGAAGACACTGAGGGGCATGAAAAGCTGGAGCAGCCAGGGAGGATATGACAACAATCTTTTTAATGCACCTTGACATGGAGCTCAGACTCTTAAATCTCCTTTCCTGATTGTTCTGAGATGGGCTTTCTACCACATCCCCTAAATCTAGCTTTCCTCCCCTAATAAGTCTTATGGGTTATTGAACAGAAACTCTCCAGACATCACTTACTTCCCTGGTGTTCAATCCTTGGGAAGTTAGGTGTGATTGGTATGAAGTGTTCAAAAATGTTTTTGTGTGTCAATACTGGAGACCCAAGAAGAATGTGACAAACAGGAATCTGACTGAGAATGGCCAGGTGATTGTTCTGGCCAGGGTCCTCTCCCCCGCACTAGGCTATGCAACATTTGGTAGACTGACCTGCTGTTAGGATGCTAAATCTGCAGAATTTGCTCAGAAATACTACAAGAAGTGTCTGGGAAGGCCCCCACCCTCCCAGATCCTGCCATCTTTCCACATTGCTCTTGCCATTTCCAAGCAGAGGGAGCCTGGAAGACTTCCAAAGGAAAGCTAAACAGGAAGCATATAATTTCCAAGGAGCTGACAGATCACTTTCAATCAGACCGCTTGGCTCTCATAACATTTCCGAGCTCATTCTCAGAGAAACACTCTCCCTCGTCAGCTAAGGCTCTGCTAAGAGGATTTACTCCCACAGCCTCACTTGGCAAAGCTACACAGAAGACTACTAAGTCTGCATCCCTAGGCTTAATTCTTCTCCACCATTCCAGAATCCAATTTTCAACTGCAGGCTTGTCATTTCCTGATACCCCATTGATGTCTTTCAGTCAACGGGTCCCAAACCAACTCATCATCTTCCCCTCTCCTGGTTTTCCTGTTTCTGTTAATGGAATCACTGTTCCCTCTGCTACCCTGGCTGGAAGCGTCTGAGTCATCCTTGACTCATCCTTCTCTCTTATTCTCTAGATCAAATCAACTGCCGAATCATGTAGTATCTATTTCCGTGATGTCACTTGAATTCATCCCCTCCTTCCTATTGCCACCATCTCTCCTCGGTGTGGGCTCTCATTACTTCCCCCTTGACAGGCACATCCTCACTAATAACCCACCTCCATACTGCTGCTGACATGAGGCTTCTCTCACATACACACTGACCAACACCTCCCTCTCCTACCATAGCCTATCATGGTTCTCACTGCTGCCACAGGACATATAAGCTGTATTTTAGCTTATAAGGCACAATTCCTTTTCTAATACTCCATGTTCAAGGTAAATTTACTAATTCATTGTGTGGGAAATTACTTTTTTTTCCCTTTCTTGAACCCTTGTAGTAAATGATCTTGTGAAAAAGGAAGATCTTACTGAATTCTGTATTTACGCATTTATGTGCTTGTTTTATCTCCTCAGAAGATTCTCCATTGCTGTAGTGTTTGCCTCACATAACAATTGAGCACATGTAGGTACCCAGTGCTGTCCTAAGACCTTCACCCATGTGGAAAAAAATTAACTCATAGCAATTCTAATAGTATCTCCCATTTTATCAGTGACAAACTGAAATGCAGAGAAGTCGAGTAACTTCCTGAGGTTCCATAAATAATAAGTGGCAGAGCTAGGATTCAGATTCACACAGTCTGGCCCCAGAGCCCATGCTCTTCACCAATGAACTCACATTGTCTTTGTTAGCTGCATTCCTGGTATCATAGTTTGGATTTAGCTGATGTTTTATAACTGAACTGAAACTTAAGGCATGTGCCCATTAATGGTCAGAAATATCAATGGTAGACTGAGTGTGAGAATGTAACTTGATATCAGAAGCTGACTTAAGGTGTTTCCTAGGAAGTCACCATGAAGATGAGAAATGTCATCATGCTAGCTTTTTTCCTACTTACCCTTTTGTTTTGTTTTGTTTTTGTTATTCCAGTACATGGGCTGTATCGAAGTGCTACAGTCAATGAGGTCACTGGATTTTGGAATGAGAACGCAAGTTACAAGGTAAGAGAACAAAAGTAAGGCAGACTTTTGAGTGCTGTGGTTTGAAGTCATAATAGTTTTTCCCTGCAGGTATTTCATGCAAGCCTCCAAAGTCACCATGGGCTTTTATTTGAATGGCTGGAAGGTAGGAAATAGCCCAGTGACCTTGGATGAGTGGGCTTGTCTCATCATGTGAAAGATTTCCCAGTTGTGTCATGGAGCATCTGCATTCCATATAATAACTGATAAGATGATGCAGTCATAGAAATAGCTGGTTTCCCAGGTACCAAAAGTACTTAAGATTATGTCTGGAAATTGAACATTATAGAATCTCAGACATGTTGAAGAAGTAGCTGGAAAGAAGACCGGGGAAGAATTTTCTGTGTCAGAAATCCCAAGTTCTCCCCATTTGTGAGACATGAGAACCCACTTACTCCTTGTCTGAGTCTTCCTCCTCTGTATACAGTGAGCTGCATGGAAGGGTTGAACCAGGGGAGCCTTGCCCAGGGTGGCCCTAGACAGTGTAGGGAAGAACCAGAGTCATTACACAGAGCACAAGTCAGAAGCAGAAATACAAAGCATGGTTCATTAAGATCAAGTTCAAGGCAAGACTGGAAAGAGGAACAAGTGAATGCCCCCACTGGTAAGTGGGGTAATTGTGAGGTGAGGGGAAGAGGTGAGAGCACTGGGTTGATGTGAGTGATTTAGGATGAAGCCTTGGGAGTCTGTTCTGTGTGGTGCTACCGTGTGCATCTGTGGTTGCGGGCCACCTTTTCCAAAGGTGAATGTTCTCGTTATGAAGAGAGGGTAACTCTTCCTAATACTCACCCCATGAAACTGTAGGCCTGGAAAAGGTGTCCTGTGGTTCAAACTTTTGGGAAAAGGAATCCTATTGCTCTTTAGGAGAGTGGCAGTATCCACCAAAATATTAAAAACCCCAAGAAGCCCTGTGCAGTAGTTTAAAAAGTCTATCTCAAGATTGTCTAAACTTACATGGTTCCAGAGTCCTTTTTTCATGTAACATAAAGGAACATCCCACGGAACCCTAGCATTCCATGAAATGCTCTTTAGGAAATGCTATTTTAGACTCTCTGTGATGCATTCAAATCTGTCTTCCCAAGTTCCCCAGCAACCTTCAGTATTTCCTTTGGAGTCTCACAGATGAAATCTAATTCTACTTTTGTTTGTACTCTTGGTGGCCACCTCAGTCCCTGGCACTTGGAGGAGGCTCGCTGGAGGTTTATTGAATAAATGCGTGGTTCCACCTGACTACCTCCTGGGATTTGGAGATAGCTGCATTTCTTCTTGCTGGAGTTTTCTCTTTCTCAGTCCCTTCAACTGTCCTGCAAGTGACCTGGTGTCTAGATGACTTTCTCCTCTATTAGCTCTACTTTGGATGTGTCCAGGCTTTATTTTCATCCTCACAATCCTTAACCTGGAGAAAGCCCTTCCTCTGATGCCGAGCAGATTACAGATGAGAGGAACAGAGTGGCCACCCCAGGTACCTGGAATGGGGGCACAGGACGAAGGAATGCCCACTGTCTTTACCTGAGGATGACCGATTTTGTGTTCATTCATCTACTCATTTTCTTTCACTCAAATATTTATGGAGTTCCCATTAAATGCCTGAAACTGCTCAAGAATTAAGGATGCAGAAGTGTCTGGCCTCAGGGAGTTTATGTTCTAGCTGGGGGAACAAGACTATAGCAAGGAAACAGATAAATATACAATATAGTTTCATGTAGTAATAAGCGCCATTACTGTACTAATAAAGCAGGGTAAGGGGATAGAGATGTAGGGGGTGGGCTTTTATTTTTTAATTTTTATATTTCTAAAAAATTTGCGGATAACTGACATACAACGTTACAGTAGTTTCAGGTGTACAACATAGCGATTCAACTTCTCTACACTTTATGCTGTGCTCACCAAAGTGTAGTTACCATCTGCCCCGGGGCTGGGCTTTTAAATTTTATTTTCTGGGTATAACAATACCCTATGGTTACTTAGAACTATTTGGAAAATACAGAAACATATGAAAGAAGAAAATCACTCAGAATCTTACCTAAGATAATGTCTACCCACATTTTGTGTTTTGGATAACTTTCTGGTCTTTTTCTCATACATGAACTTACAGCGATTTTTATAGAAAATCTGGAAAATAGTTGATACTATTTCTACCATCTTGAGCATTTCTCTGTTGCTAAATATGCAGAACTATTATTTATTGTAATAAGATACGTGTCACATAAAATTTACCATCTTAACTAGTTTTAAGTGCACTCCTCAGTAGCATTAAGTACATTCATGTTGCTGTGCAACCATTGCTGCCATCCATCCCCAGAACTTTTTCATCTTCCCAGATGGTAACTCCTCGTTCCCTCCTCCCCTAGCCCATGGCAACCACCATTCTACTTTCTGTGTCTATGGATTTGACTACTCTGGGTACCTCATGTGAGTGGAATCATGTGGTATTTGTCCCTTTGTGACTGATTTGTTTCATTTAGCACGATGTCCTCAAGGTTTACCACCAGACCAAACAATATAACTGCTTTGAAAGCATTTGGTGTGTATTCCTAGATTGCTATGCAGAACTGACTGCTTGATATTCCTTTCTCTCAGTCATGTAGTGTCTTTTTTTTTTTTAGTATCTATTTTTTGCATCTTTGTGAGCTTGTAAGTCTATATTTTCCTATTGTTTAGTAAATGGTAACAGGTTATTTTGTTCTATTCTGTGAAGATTCAGTTTATAACTAATGTACACACCCTGGGGAAGGTGCCTTGTATGGTATCTGGGTATTATTCTTCGTGGATGTGTCCATGTGTGGCTCAGGCATGGTAGATTGTGCTCTGGGCAGGTTTGTGCAAGCTTAAGGGTCGTTTATTTTCTTGAAAACCTCGAATTCCTATCCCACTTCCCAAATATTTACTTTTCTTCTCTCTCTCTCTCCCTCTTTTAGCTCATTCTCCTTTCTTCTCCCCACTTATATGTATTTTGACATTTGGTCAATTTTCAAGTTGCTTTATTACCAACGGTCTTAGATGTTATCATTAAAACATTAAGTTTAATCAGGTTTCAAGCTACTTTTTAAAATTTTTTAATGTTTATTTATTTTTGAGAGAGAACGAAACAGAGTGTGAATGGGGCAGGGGGCAGAGAGAGAGGGAGACACAGAATCTGAAATAGGCGCCAGGGTCTGAGCTGTCAGCACAGAGCCCGACACAGGGCTTGAACTCAGGAATTGCGAGACCATGACCTGAGCCGAAGTTGGATGCTCAACCAACTGAACCACCCACATGCCCCTAGGTTTCAAGCTATTTTAAATTTAAATGTCACATATTCACACAGTTTCATTTAACTCATAATCCTACTTAATCAAAGAAAAAAGATTTCACTGGACCAGTTAGAATTCCAAAAGAAAGAAGTCATTTTGTAGGACCACAGCTATCTCCCTATATTTACTGTCAAACATAAACATAAAATCAATCAGGTGTGAATGCTAATAAACTAGTGTATCTAACTGCCACTACAGATTCCAATGATGATATTTCAGGCTGATGTCCCACCCATGATAAATGGTCTCACCATCTCTAAATTAGTTAATACGTTATTCCAGATAATCGGGAGACAGTAACAGGAAATTCCTGAAAATAAAGGAGGAGCCATGATTTCTGATATAACAGGTGGGTCAGCATTTGAACACAGAAGAAAGGCGGAGTAGCATTCTTGTCTTCGTGACGGACTTTTCTGCCAATTGTTTGAGGCCTCAATGCACAGGGTTTCTAGAACACAGAGAATACTCAAATAGAGCAGAGAAAAGAAGAAAAGGATAAGAGGCCATTCACTTTCTCAGCAGTTCCCTGGATCATACCCCTTTCAAAGCTTCCATCATGCCCCTCCACTTTGACTCCAGATTTAGTCCCCCAAAAAAGTCCCGTGGGTGGCTTTTACTGTTGTTCCTGCACTAGTTCTTACCCAGGCATTTATTCTCTTGACTGATTTAGGATGGGATCTTAGTTTTTAGTAATCAGGTATTCAGGCAAAAGGGCAAAGGAGGAGGTTTTCCTGGTAGAAAAGAGAAACAAGATCATTAGGACGACAAAGACTCACAGCCACAGTTGTCTTCAACTTGTTCTGAAAACAATAGCAATAGGAAATAAGAGAAAGGGAAAGTGAAAATCATGACAAGGATGATATAGTCATTTGCTCTCTTGTAAAAGGGTTTCTATCATGGTTTTTAAAACAAAGCCAAAGAAAACAAAAACCCTCATTCAATCTAAATCGGGGCACACACACGTGCATACACACTCACACAAAATAAATCAGGTCATTAAAACCTAACTCCTGGTTTCCCTCCTTTGAGTAAGCATCCACATCTTGCAACGGAGAAAAAAATCTTCCCTCTCTCCCTAGAGGTGCCTCCTTCTTTGTGTCTAGCTAGGAACCTACCTCAGATACTAAAGGAGGGATAAACATGTGTATCAGGGTGGAGCCACCAAGTGGAGCTGGTGGGACAGGGCTTGACTTTCAACTCTAAAGAACAGAACTTCGTAGGAAACTGTCGAGGGGACAGTTAGTTCATTGCATTTATTGTAGGACATCACTTACTTCCAGGGGCAGAACACAGTGCTGGTGGGAGGGATCTCCAGATCACTGTCTTACTATTCTCTCTGCTTCCTGTATTTACTGTCTTATGTTTGTAACTCATATTTGGTAATTAAATCAGCCAGGCTAAGCATGAGACACCCAGCATGGGATCTGCCCACGCCAGGCTCCAGGACAGCTGGGAAGCAGCAGCTGGCAGTGGGTTTGCCTCATTCCCGTGATTATCATCCCTGGGGGTCTACGAAGGAACATGGGGAGCTGTTAGACAATGGGTGGTAAAGCTCCCTGTTGGGGATCCTGGCTTAAGATTCATTTTCTCTAGCAGATCTTAAGGGGCCACAAGTCATGGAATATTTATCTGCCCCATTCCATTCCATTCCACGAGGGAAGAAAAACCTTGGGTAACATTGTTTTTTGAACTGCTGCCATAGACACTAAGCAGGCTATTTGTGTGATTTGGTACTAGATAAGGCAATGAGGAAGCAGAGATCATAATTCAGAGGATATTGTAATTGGACTAATTTCCTGTTTGAAACGTTACTGCTAATGAACAGTGATTCTGCAAATTTAATTCACTATCTTGAAATTTTGATTCTTTGGCTTCAACAGGGCATTAAACTCAGTTCTTCAGAGACAAATGTGTGTGTGTGTGAGAGAGAGAGAGAGAGAGAGAGAGTTAGCAACCATTTGATGTAAAGCAGATCCAAGAAGCAGCTGAACATTTACATAAAGGCCTGTGTTTATAGTTTCTAAGAAATGTGAGCATGAGGAGGGAAAGTATTCTGTAGAGGTCAAATATCTGTATGTTTGGTGGCTAAATTAAGATATCTGTTTGAAAACAGGCTGGCATTTAGCTAACTGTCCTGAGGATTATAGGAATGGGATTCGGTTGCAGCTACCCGTGGATGAGTGTATCTCTGAATAAAACGGAGTAACTGTACCGAATCTGGTGTGTGGGTTCTTTGTTGACTTGTGAGGAGATCACCGGACTTAGTAGGATTGTAGCCCACAGAGCACACAAAATAAAGACTGCCATATGTGAATATAAAAGACTGAGTCCATTAACTTGCCAGGCAAAGGAACACTCCTTAATGAAGAAATTTGCTGAAGAGAGTGGTGAGGAGAAAAAAAAAATCAGGAGTTTTTAAGTTTTTGTTTATGGTGGTCATGCTAAGGATTGAAAACAAGCACTCTGGCTGAGATGGAATGTATGTGGTTGGATAAAACAAGTGCCATTGTTCATTGGTCAGGAAAGAATGTTAAGACCTCAGTAAGGGTCCAGTGTCCCAGGGTCAAGGTTTATAACCTTTATCAGCTGGTGAGAACAGTTACAGTAAAACCTAACAGTCAAACACTCTTTGGCAAGCACTGATGCAAGTGGACGTGCTTCTTGTCTCACACGTGTAGATGTCAGGAAGCTCTTGCTGGAGGTTTTGGGCTGTGTGTGTGTGTGTGTGTGTGTGTGTATGGGTGTATGGACAATGACTGTTTCTTCTAGTTTCAAGTTTCACTGCTCCCCAGTTCCTCACAGCCTATTTAGTACTGAGATCTCATTTCTCAGATATCTGAGATGAAATAGTCAATTAAATTCCTTTTAGAAGACTCCAAAGATCTAGTAATAAAAAAAAATGTTTCCAAGCATTGGGAGGGGTTCTGATAGCATGACAGTGTGAAATGAAGGGAGAGAGAATATGAAAGTCAATGACATTGTTTTGCTCAGTCATTAGCACAGTGTATTTCAAGTATAGGTGCACAGTTACTATTTGAATGAACAGGTGTAAGGCCAAGAAATATAGTTACTAAAGCAACCCACAGAATAGAAATAGTATTTTCAAATCATATATTTGATAAAGGGTTAATATCCAGAATATATAAAGAACTTATACAACTCAACAACAACAAAAACCAAACAACTCTATGAAAAATTAGGCAAAGGACTTAACCCATTTCTCCAAAGAAGATATACAAATGGACAATAAGCACATGAAAAGATGCTCAACATCACTCATCATTAGGCAAATGCAAATCAAAACCACAATGAGGTTGTACTTTACATTCATTAGAATGTTATTTAAAGCACAGAGACACACACACAAATCCCCAAAACAGAAAATTACAAATGTTAGCAAGGGTGTGGAGAAATTAGGAACTCTTGTGCATTCTTGGTAGCAATGTAAAATGGTGCAGCCACTATGGAAAACTGTATGGGAGTTTCTCAAAAAGTTAAAAATAGAACTACCATATAACCAGCAATTTCACTTCTGGGTGTAGTTCTAAATGAACTGAAAACAGTGACTCAAACATATTTGTATATCCATGTTCAGAGCGGCATTATTCACAATACACAAAAACAACCCAAGTATCTATTGTCCAATGGACAATAGATAAACTAAATGTGATACACACACACACACACACACACACACACACACACACATAATGGAATATTAGCTTTAAAAAAGAAGAAAATGCTGCCAGTTGTGGCAACATGCATGAACCTGAAAGGTATTATGCTAAATGAAATAAGTCAGAGAAAGACAAATACTGCATGGTATCACTTATATGTGGAATTAAAAAAATTTTTTTTAATGTTTATTTATTTTTGAGAGAGAGAGAGAGACAGAGCATGAGTGGGGAAGGGGCAGAAAGAGTGGGAGACAGAATCTGAAACAGGCTCCAGGCTCGGAGCTGTCAGCACAGAGCCCAATGCAGGCTTGAACCCACAAGCCGTAAGATCATGACCTGAGCTGAAGTAAGACACCCAACTGACTGAGCCACCCAGGCGCCCCTCACTTATATGTGGAATCTTAAAAAAAAAAAAAAAAAAAGGAACAACAAAAACATCCAATTCATTGAAGCAGGGTGGAATGGTAGTTGCCAGGGGCTGGGGGTTGAGGGAAAATGTGGAGATGCTGGTAAGAGGGTACAAACTTTTAATTATAAGATGAGTCAGACCTGAAGATCTAATGCAGAGCATGGGGACTCCAGCTGATAATACTGTATTGCATAAGTGAAATTTGCTGCTACTAGATCTTAAGTGTTCTCACACACACAGACATGCACAAAAATTAAATATGGGAGGTGATGGATGTGATCATGAACTTGATTGTGGGAGTCCTTTCACAACGTATATGTATATCAAATCATCACATTGTACACTTTAAAAATGTTAGTTTTATTTGTCAATGATACCTCGATAAAGCTGGAAAAAAAAAAGTAAGAGAACTGGCACGTGCTACAACATGGCTGAGCCTTGTCTTAATGTATTTGGGCCTCTGTAACAAAGTACCACAGATTGGGCAGTTTATAAACAACAGATATTTATTTTTCACAGTTCTGGAGTCTGCATGTCTGAGATCAAGGCGTCAGCATGGCTGGCTGAGGGCCCTTTTCCAAATCACAGACTAACCACATTGCTAGGGAGGCCAGGGAGCTCGGTGATATCTCTTTTGTAAGCGCACCAGTCTCATTCATGCGGGCTCCATCCTTATGGCATGATTACCTCCCACAGACTCCACCTGCCAAAACCATCACCTTTGGGCATTAAGATGGCAACATACACATTTTGGGGAGACGCAGACATTCAGACCATAGCAAATCTTGAATATATTATGTGAAATGAAATAAGCCAGTCACGGAAGGACAAATATTGTGTAATTTTTCACTTATATGAAGTACCTGGAGTTGTCAGATCCAGAGACAGAAGGTAGAATGGGGATTGCCAGGGGCTTGTGTGGTTGGGAGGGAGTTAGTGCTTAATGGGGACAGAGTTTTAATTTGTAAGTTTGGAAGTCTGGAAGACGAAGAGTTCTGGAGACGGATGGTGGTGATCATTGCACAATAGTATGAATGTGCTTAATGCCACTGAGCTATATTAAAAATAGCCACATTGGTAAATGTTATGGTAGGTGTATTTTACTACAATTTTTGAAAAAGTATAGGTACTAGATGGATTATATTTTTGTAGGATTCAGTATCGTATAAATGAATTTTATTTTGTTGAAAGGATACAAAGCCATTAAGAGAAGGATAACTGAGACCTCAGGGCCTGAGTTTCCAGCCCATCCTCAGCCAAGTGAATTTGGTAAGGAGTGCAGAGTGGACTCTTCTAATTTCTTGATGAAGAAGCCCAGCCAAAAGCCACACTGGCCGAGAGGGCTGCTGGAGGACTGGAGGAGAGAGTAGGTACCAATAGCTCGTGTTTGTTTCCCATCGCACAGGGCTTTTGTATCTTTGTACATCTCTTGTGAACCACACAAACACCCTCAGAGAACACTGTAATTCCACATTTTATTTATTTTTATTTTTTTAATATTTATTTTGAGGAGAGAACAAGCAGGGGAGGGGAAGAGAGGAGGGGTTAGAAGATCCCAAGTGGGCTCTGTGCTGAGAGGTTGACAGCAGCAAGCCCCGATGTGGGGCTCGAATTCACAAACCGCGAGGTCATGAGTTGAGCCGAAGTCAGATGCCCAACCAACTGAGCCACCCAGGTGCCCCTGTGATTCCCCATTTTAAAGCTAAGGGAAGCTAAATGGGAAGTTGAGGCTTAGAGAAAGTAAGTGACCATCCCTAGACCACAAAGCATTTTTTCTGGGGCTCAAACCCGCGTACTCTCGCTCCTAATGTTTCCTAGTGACATTGCTTTGAAGCTAAGAAACTGCTCTTTTAGCTACGAATAGATTAAGATAGTGGGGAACAATTGAGGGAATAACAGCAGGCCTGAGTCATCTTTAAAATCACTTCTTTTTTTAAATTTTTAAACGTTTATATATTTTTGAGAGACAGAGAGAGAGAGAGCAGGGGAGGGCAAGAGAGAGAGACACACACATACCCACACAGAATCTGAAGCCGGCTCTAGGCTCTGAGCTGTCAACACAGACACGTGGGGCTGGGAATTATGAACCATGAGATCATGACCTGATCCATAGTCGGAGACTTAACCGACTGAGCCACACAGGCGCTCCTAAAAATCACTTGTAAGTGAGAGAACAGCATGGCTATGATCATTATCACCGATGTCAATCCTCTGTGGGACATCTCATTCTTAAAATTCTTTCACTATTTTTTTTGTCTAATTACAAAAAGTAAATCTGACTTATTGTGGGAACTGGAAAGTAGGGCAAAATAAAAGAAAAAAACAGACAAATCACTGGAGAGAACCAAGAGTAACAGTTTGGTATATAGGGTTTTCCTGTCATACATTTAATACCTAAAGTGAAACTATATAGTGTTTATTAATTTGTTACATATTTTTGTCATTTGTTGTACAAATTTTCTAGGTTGTTTAGTATGAGTAGTACTTGCTTTGACCTGAGCCTTCAGGTGGAAGAATAATCTTAAGTGCCTCTATTTGTCACAGGTATATTTAGTAACAGTCTTTTTGCTTTATTTTTTATTTCTTTTATTTTATTTGAGAGAGAGCGAGCGGGGGAGGGGCAGAGGGAGAGAGAGAAAGACAGAGAGAATCTTAAGCAGACTCCATGCCCAGCACAGAGCCCAACTCAGGGCTTGATCTCACAATTGTGAGATCATGACCTGAGCCGAAATGAAGAGCCGGATGCTTAAGGGACTGAATTACCGGGCACCCCAAGAGTCTTTTTTTTTTTTCATTAAAAAAAATTTTTTTAATGTTTATTTACTTTTGAGAGAGACAGAGACAGAGTGCGAACAGGGGAGGGGCAGAGAGAGAGAGACAGAATCTGAAACAGCTTCCAGCACAGAGCCCGACGCAGGGCTTGAACTCACGAACTGTGAGAACATGACCTGAGCCCAAAGTCAGTCACTTAACTGACTGAGCCACCCAGGCACCCCAAGTCTTTTTGCCTGAAGTAACAGAAAATGGCTCTGCCTAGCTTAAGCCAAAAGAAAGGTTTCTTGGAAGGATATTGGGGCAGCTCATGGGACCCGAAAAATGAGTGAACCAACTAGTAGGACAGTGGTTTTGGGTCCTGAGGCCTCTGCAGGAGGCCCATCTCTGGTTCCCTGGGTCCCAAATATCAAATTCCCAGGTGAGACAGTGATTGGCACCTAATCCTGGAGGAATTATCTTTGGCCAGAACAGAGTTGCATTGTGACAACATAGTATTTCCATAGTAGTCATATATTGGGAAGGGGAGTGGCTACGGAGGAGGAAAAAGAGCAGAAAACGCAGGAGGAGAAAGAGGCTTATAAAATGGAGGTAGTAAATGCAGTAAAAAATAGATTTCTACCTCAAAGGGAAAAGAAGACATTAGATCAAATTTTTTGGACACCTTAAAACAAGGAAAGATTGGGATTATTTAAATCATCCCCAAAATGCTCCTCTCAAATCCAAGGTTTGCTAAATTAGTAATCAAATATTTCATGTTATTATAGCTGGCACATTAGTTTTAGAACATAATTCAACTGAGCTGTATTTTTGTGGGGTGAAAGAAAGTTTGAGGCTGCATGTATAGGTATTGTGTATGTTTATTTCCATTTTATAGGACTTAGGGCATTGTTTTAATGCTTCAGATATTTATAGAGGTAAATATGGTAAAATGGTCATTATTGTTGTTCCATGACAAGTTGTTTACAACATCTGTATTTTATTTGCGGAGGATTATTTGATCAGGAATGAAACTACCAATTATAGCATCTTTTCCATGGAAAATGTGATCCACTTTATGAACTGGTTTCTAAAAATATGTTGCAACTAAAATCAGGTCCTGCTAATTTATCCAGATGAGTCTATAGAAATTTACATATATGGAGATATTATCAAACAAACACACACATTCAAAAAGGTCATATATACACATTTACTGAGCCAAGGGAGAATGGTTAGCTGTCTGGGCCTAAATACAGATGGTAGGGGATGGCCTCAAGTGCTTGAAGAGGAACAAATTAATTCAGAGCTTAAGATGCATGGATGTTAAAGCTGATGCATTTGGGAGAGACCCCAGTGTTTTTAGCTCCAATTGAAATGAAATGAAATACTTTCTCCAGTGATCTTTTCCCTCCAGGCCTTCTTTACTGTGCACAGCCAGGTGATAATGCGTTTAAGGATGTCCCTTTTGTAGCCCTTTTTGGTTTCCTATAGAAGTCAGTACTGAATTTGTAGCACCCCAACATTCTCACTTATACTCAGTACCAATTTCCAGGAGCAAGAAAGTAGATTTCTAATTCTGATGTTGACAGGCACACTGGTCTGAATCATTTAACAGTGCAAGTAGAATAGGCTTTTTGAACAGTGTTCCTAGAAACATCAATGCTGTAGCTGCATGGGAGTCTCCTGAAAAAGTTCAGAGTTTGTCCCACACTGTGTTTGGCCTGGAAGGGGTTGGGTCCCCCATGGTTCTACTTCAATAGACCAATCATAAGAGTTCCATCATCCATCATCTTTGGGTTTTAATGTTCTTACGGAAACCTGGTCCATAGCCCTGGTAGGTTTCAAAGACACAAGGCCCAAAATATAGCTGGATCAATAAATATATATTGATTAACGGAGAAGTTTCAGGTCTTCGCCACCCTTGATCACAGATCTTGAGGTGACTCTGGAGTTCTTGAAGGCTCCATGGTCACTGCTGGTAATCAGAGAAAAGCAGAAAAGACTTAGATAATCTACAAACATGGAACCTGGCATCCTGAACTAGGTCAAATTCCAGAATGAGGAGCTCTTAGAAAACTGGGTCAGGCTCCTAGCTCCAAGGTAGAGTGTTTGACACATGGACACCCACTCGTATATATTGTTAAACAAAGGAATAAAAATAAATTCACTGAAGATACTCAGTTTGGCTCAAAGACCCTTGGAGCTCAAGGACTTGATTCAGATGAAAAGAAAGATTTCTCAAGTCCCATGGAACTGGCTTCAACTTCTTTCTAGTTTCAAGTATTAGCAAACAATCTACAGAGCTGTTTATGATTAAGTAATAGGTACTATCAGCAGCATTATCATCATAACAAAAGCCAGCATTTATAAAATAGATATCACTATTAACCTTATTTTGCCCATGAGGATACTGAGACTTAGAGAAATTGTGTAATTCAACAATGTCACCTAGCAAGTTAATAAGTGGTAGAACCAGAAACCAGAGTTGACTGACTCCTGTGTACTTGCCTCCATCAAGATGAGAGAACTTTAAGGAACAAAGCAAGGGGAAATGCTGACAGCCAGAAGTGACAGAATAAGGAAGTGTTCAATTTGGAATTTGACTTGGGTTCAGTATGCCAGATTTCTTATTTGTGAGTACTGCCTGGAAGGGCCTACATAAAGACACTCACAAATCTGTAGGTAAGGGTACTTGTAGGACCAGACGCTTTCTAAGATTGTGTCAGACAGTGGTTCTCAAACTTTAGCATGCAAAGGAATTAGTCACTTGCAGGACTTGTTGAAACACAGACTGTTGTACCCCACTCCTAGAGTTTTTGATTCAAGAGTTTGCACGTTGGGGCTCCTGGGTGGCTCAGTCGGTTAAGCATCGACTTCGGCTCAGATCATGATCTCATGGTTCATGAGTTCAAGCCCCGCGTTGGGCTCTGTGCTGACAGCTCAGAGCCTGGATCCTGCTTCAGATTCTGTGTGTGTGTGTGTGTGTGTGTGTGTGTGTGTGTCTGCCCCTCCCCTGCTTATGCTCCATCTCTCTCCGTCTCTCTCACAAATAAATAAATATCAAAATTATATGAAAAAAAGAATTTGCATGTCTATCAAATTCCCGGGTATTAATGATGCTGCTGGTCAAGAAACCACAGTTTGAGAATCACAGGTATAAGGAAGCATATCCTGTGGTTTCTTTAAAAAAATTTTTTTTCCATATGTTTTTTAAAGTTTATTTATTTATTTTGAGAGAGAGGGAGAGAATACACATGAACAGGGGAGGGGCTGAGAGAGAGGGAGAGAGAGAGAGAGAGAGAGAGAGAGAGAGAATCCCAAGCAGGATCCACACTGCCAGTGCAGAGCCCAACATGGAGTTTGAACTCACCAACTGTTAGGTCATCACCTAAGTCAAAATCAAGAGTCAGACACTTAACTGACTGAGCCACCTAGGCACCCCTATCCTGTGGTTTCAAAATGAGGTTTATAATTGGACCAGGGGTCATATGAAAATCCCTTAATTTTGAAAAAGTGGTTCTCCCGAAGATCCCAAAAAGCATCTGGAGGCATTTACGGTTCCATTTTTGTTGTTAAGGAAAGGGCAAAGCCTGGGGAATGCCAGAGCAGCGAGTTCTAATTCTGCTATATGTATGTGTATATATATCGCCAGAAAAATCAATGATACATTTCCTTTAGGGAAGAGTGAGCCAGATGGAAGACACTCAAAATTCATTAAAACTAATCTCAGGATGAAAAGAGTCCTTTCTTTGATAAAAAAGAGAGCTTTGTGGCCAAAGGAAATGCAGGACAGTTGGTGCATCTCTCCACCTGCCAGGCAGATTCGTTCCACTTCCTATTGGTATTCTCCTTAGGAAAACTGAGAACTGCCTGACAAAGTAAGTCTGCAGCTCTGACCCCTTTAATTACACATGAGCTGTGGCTTGTGAGAACTGCACCTACCCTATGAAAATGGTTGTTTTCACATATGTTTGAGCAATAAGAGGGTGGATCCAGATCCAGATTATCTGAGCCACTAATGAGAATTTCTCTGAAAATGATCTCTTCCATTGTTATCGGTGACAACACAGACAAAAAAAAAAAAAAAAAAAAAAAGAGAGAGAGAGAGAGAGAGAAAAGAAAAGAAAAAGAAGGCGTTTTCTAGTTAAGTGTGTATGCCAATGTAAGGTGGCAGGAATCTGGCAGCAGCTCATTAGAGGGCTTAGGTTGGATCTAGAAATAGACGCTGAGGTGGAGAGTTAAATGCAGAAGGCTTATTGCGTGGGCGCTCAGGATCAACATGCGGGGGAGTGAGGGATGCAGGAGGTTGACCAGTGATGCCATCTCAACAAAGGCCTGAGCAGATCTCATGGGCAAAGAGACCAGGCCTTTGAATTAATTTTGACCCGCCTTTGGATGCCTGCTGTCTCTAGGGATGGGACACATCTGTGGGCAAGGCAACTGCCTTAAGGAGAAGACAGCTTTGGGGAAGCAACGTAGCTGTGAGCCATTAGTGGTGAACACTCCAGCAACATGGGCAATACGTACCTCTGTGTGGAAGGGGGAGCTGGGAAAAGGGATCATACTGTGTTTCAGTGCCATAGAGATGTCTAAACATTTACTCATTCTGCCTGTGTAGAAACTTGCACTGTCCATTACTATTTGCACAACAGACATAATTGGACCTCTTCTACAACATATTATCTGTAGCACCCCAGTTATAACACATAGAGTGCTCAGCTGGGTACTAGGCATTGTAAAAACAGGTTAGAACCATTTCTTTCTTTTTTTTTCATGTTTTTATTTACTTTTGAGAGAGAAAGAACACCACCCAGGTACTCCTCTTTCTTTATTTTTTTAAGTTTATTTATTTATTTTTGAGAGAGAGAGAGAGAGAGAGCGAGGTGGGGAGGGACAGAGAGAGAGGAGAGAGAGAATACCAAGAGCTGAGCTGTCGTCACAGAGCCCAATGGGGGGCTTGGTCCTACGAGCCATGAGATCGCGACCTGAAATTGAGAATCAGACCCAAAATCAAGAATCAGATGCTTAACCGACTGAACCAGGTAGGCACCCCCAGATGCATCTCTTAAAGAAGACAGACATTATATGGATAAAACAATAACTTGCTCAAGGTCACAAAACTTGTAAGAGAGCTAGATTTTCAACTCTGGCTGTATGCTTGCAGAGTCCACTGTTAAGCAGCCTTTTTTCAGGTCCTGTTATCATGCAAAAGTGGAATTATAGATAAATCAATGCCCTTAACATTTTTTCCTTTTAATGCTTACTGTAATTTTGCACTTTTGTTTCCTTCTGTATTTCTTCATGTACCATGCACTGTATAATGCACATGGTATCACTTAATGAACTTTAGTTGATACTAAAAAAAAAAAAGAATTTCAGTTTTCCTCTTTCTCCACTGAGTACTGATAGGAGGGACAAAGAATGGAAAATGATAATTCACAGTTTGTAAAAGGAGTTCCATAATTCTTATATTTACAAAGAAGACCCATCTCTTATAAAACTAGCTTCCTATACCAAGAAACTGCACAAGACCAAGTCCAAAATATATAAAAATAATCTTTGTAAAGATTAAAAGGTTGTGCTCTAATAGGTTTTCCATAGCTGACCATGACCCCAAAGGCTCTAACATTCATTTTTGGGTTTTGCTTAGCAAACCACAAACTGAGAGCCTAATCCAACCTACTGTCTGATTTTGATTTTACCACCTTGTGACCCAAGAATGGTTTTGATCTTTTTAACTGGTTCAGAAAAAAAATCAGAAGATGAATATTCCATGATCTGTGAAAATTATATGGAATTCAAATTTCAGTGTCCATAAGTGTTACCATCACACAATCATGCCCATTCATTTATGTATTGTCTGTGACTGCTTTTCTAGCTACAACTGCAGCATCGAGTAGTTGTGACAGAGATTGTATCATTGGCAAAGCCTAATGTTTTCACTATCTGGTCCTTTATAGGAAAGGCATGCCAACTGATGCTCTTAAGAGACTCTCAACTTTAGCTCTCTTAGAAACACTTGAGGGAGCTTTTAAAACTCCCAATCTCCAAGCCCCACCCTGCACCAATTAAATCAGTCTGGAGATGAGATCCTGTCTTCAGGATTTGTTAAAGCTCCCCTGTGTTTCCCCAGTGTGCGGGCAAGGTTGAGAACCATTGCCTGCATTTTTAAAAAAAAATTTTTAATTTTTTTAATATATGAAATTTATTGTCAAATTGGTTTCCATACAACACCCAGTGCTCATCCCAAAAGATGCCCTCTTCAATACTCATCACTCACCCTCCCCTCCCGCCCACCCCCATCAGCCCTCAGTTTGTTCTCATTTTTTAAGAGTCTCTTATGCTTTGGCTCTCTCCCCCTCTAACCTCTCTCTCTCTTTTTTTTTTTCCTTCCCCTCCCCCATGGGTTCCTGTTAAGTTTCTCAGGATCCACATAAGAGTGAAAACATATGGTATCTGTCTTTCTCTGTATGGCTTATTTCACTTAGCATAACACTCTCCAGTTCCGTCCACATTGCTACAACCACTGCCTGCATTTTGAAGGATAGGTGGCTGAGGTCTGTTGGCATCCAGACTGCCAGATGGGAGAGAGAATGCAGGTCACTTATCACCTCCTGTGTGTTCTGGGGCTGATGTGAGAAAAGATGTTCAGGACCTCTAGATGCCCTCTGGGGAAAGCCCTTCCCACAAGGAGGTGGCAGGGATGAAGGAGATAGGGGAGAGGAGAGGATTGTGCCAAATATCTCTCCCAGCATATTGAATTAGTCGAAGACAAAATTTCCCCCAAATGGAACATTATCAAGTGAACAGGCAATGTGGCCATCCCTCACCTAGCTGCTAGGAATAGGTGACCTAATTCTTTAGCATCTACTGGCACAACCATCTGGCTGAAACTGCAGAGCATAGAAACCAGGTATCCTGTGCAGTGAGTCCAATAGAAATTTTAATCAACTGTGAGGTGCACGAACTGATGTGCTTAAGAATCACCTGGAGGCTCTTGGTCCCACTCCAGACCTATAGAATTAAAATCTCTAGGAACAGTCCCAGGAATCTGCATTTTAACCAGCATCCTAGTTGATTCTTAAGAATTTCAAAGTCTGAGTGGCTCAGTCGGTTGGGCGTCTGACTTTCGTCTCAGGGCATGATCTTATGGTCCGTGAGTTCGAGCCCCGTGTTGGGCTCTGTGCTATCAGTTCAAAGCCTGCTTGGGATTCTGTGTCTCCCTCTCTCTCTGCCTCTCCCGCACTCACGCTCTGTCTCTTTCTATCAAAAAAATGAATAAGGGGCACCTGGGTGGCTCAGTCGGTTAAGCGGCCGACTTCGGCTCAGGTCACGATCTCGCGGTCCATGAGTTCGAGCCCCGCGTCTCTGTGCTGACAGCTCGGAGCCTGGAGCCTGTTTCGGATTCTGTGTCTCCCTCTCTCTCTGCCCCTCCCCTGTTCATGCTCTGTCTCTCTCTGTCTCAAAAATAAATAAACATTAAAAAAAAGTAAAAAAAAATGAATAAATGTTAAAAAAAAATTTTTAAAAAAGAACTTTAAAGTTTAATCATTACTTACTTAAATGGTTATGCTGTTGAACTTTTAGCAGGTATGCAGGCATATTTGCCCTACCATTATTTGCCACAGTGGGAAAGGCCAGTTATTTATTCCTCTGAAGGGTGCATACACACATTAAAAAAAAGAGAGAGGAGGCGCCTGGGTGGCTCAGTCGATTAAGTGTCCGACTTGGGCTCAGGTCATAATCTCGCAGTCTGTGGGTTCGAGCCCTGCGTCAGGCTCTGTGCTGACAGCTCAGAACCTGGAGACTGTTTCAGATTCTGTGTCTCCCTCTTTCTCTGACTCTCCCCTGTTCATGCGCGCGCTCTCTCTCTGTCTCAAAAATAAATAAATGTTAAAAAAAAAATTAAAAAATAAATAAATAAATAAATAAATAAATAAATAAAAGAGAGAGAACTTACCAGGTAAAATCTATAATATATATGCCAAATGGCCTTTCAAATGATCAGAGTTATTTTTTTAAAAGAGCAGTGTGGGAGTTATACACTCTTTCTACCAATTGCTATCTTGCTCAGTAGTATAGATACTTCTATGGCAAACTGCTTGAAATATCTTAAATAGTGCCAATCTTCTTTCTTCGAAGGCAGCTCTACTTTTTGGAAGTAAATAAACATCATTTGGAGTGAAGTAGGGTGGATAAAGTGGGTGATGAAGTTGGATCTGTTTTGGCCTTTTAAAAAATGAGCTTTGATTTGTAAGTGATCACACTGTATATCAGTTCACTCTTGCACTCCCAAAGACATGCCTGCATGGTATTTTGAATATTTTGTCTAAAACAAAGTTGTTTTAGAAAAGCCTAGTTTATTTTTGCTTTTATTTCCCTTGCCTCCGGAGACGTGTTGAGTAAGCAGTTGCTGTGGCTGAGGTCAAAGAGGTTGCTGCCTGTTTTTCCCTCTAGGATTTTGATTGTTTCCTGTCTCACATTTAGGTCTTCCATCCATTTTGAGTTTATTTTTGCGTATGGTGTAAGAAAGTGGTCCAGTTTCATTCTTTGTCATGTTGCTGTCCAGTTCTCCCAGCATCATTTGCTAAAAAGAGTCTTTTTTCCATTGGATACTCTTTCCTGCTTTGTCAGAGATTAGTTGGCCATACATTTGTGGGTCCAATTCCGGGTTCTCCATTCTATTCCATTGGTCTGTGTGTCTGTTCTGGGTGTTGTATGTAAGTGATACATCATGGGAATCTTCTCCCCAAGCCAAGAACACATTGTATACACTGTATGTTAGCTATCATGACAATAAATTATATTAAAGAAAAAAAAAGCCTAGTTTATCCCAAAGTAATGGAAAACAGTTTTTAGATTTACAAATTCCTGAGTGTTTTGTATGAAATCAACCCCGTTTCTTTCTTGTCATTTTCATAAGGCTTAAGCACTTAGAAGGTGTTTTTGTGGGTGTAGCTGTTTGCGTTTTGAAATATGTGATTCCATTACAGGAAATCATTGTGGGGATAGGATAAAATCAGTACTTCATTTCTGATCACCTGGGGAGACTTGTAGGGAAGGTGTGATAGTGGGGTCTTTCACTTCATTCAAGTGCACTAGATGGGTCAACATTTGCATCAGAGCCCAAGGGCAGCATCCCAGAGCAGACAGAACAACTGTGTTCTGTGGTTGCTGAGCTGGGTAGAATTGCAGATGTACTTTAGAATCAGATTTTAAATATAATTCAGGTTGAACAGAGAGGCATGATAAGTCAGTGTGGGAGTAGATGCTGTGGGCAGTACTGAAAGGTTTTATTTGACCATCTTGGGACCTGAAGTGCCTATTTCTAAATGAAAGGATATATTTTATGGGCTCTGTCTACCCTCCTAGAGTGCACAGGCGATGCCCCTTGATAATAGCACAAAGGGAGTTTGAAGCTTTCCATTTTCTACCAGTCTGTGGGCACTGACTGCATTCATTGTTTGCTTATCGCCATGGAGGCAGGCTCCTGTTCTAAAGTGTCTTGTCTGAGGGACTACACAAATTTTTGAATGTCTTTAATTTCACCCAGCTGAACAAAATTGAACACATAGATCACTGGGCCTTGATGTTCTGAAGGCAAAGATTTCAAAAAAAGAAGGCACTAGTTTCCCTACAACAACGTCACAACATAATACCCCACTGATCTGGGGCTTGAGGTACTCACAAGTCCCTCCCTTCATCAATACGAGGGCACTTTGAGACATTGACAACCTGTCCCTTTGACATTGTTAACTGCTTTCTTTAAGGAAAGTACCTTGGGAAATATAGGTGACTTTGTTTTGCCCCATTATTTTTGTGTTTTGTTTAGGGAAGGTTTTTGCTGTGATTAAAATTTATTCTCATTTCTATTTGCCTGGACAAAATTGAATCCATTCCTTCATTCTGTGTGTGGCAGGGGGTGGGGGCAGGAGATGGGGAGAGTTGCCTCAAACCCACTGGGCCATTTGCCTGGTTTCATGTTACACATTTGCTGGCTTTCCTATTTACTGAAGAGCTGCATTTTGACATTTAGTAGAAACAGTCTGTCCGACAAACGGTCCCTCTATCAAACACTCTACTTTGTCTTGGATTGTGATATTGCCTTCCAAACCTGTAACAAGGGGGGGTTAGACAACTTTGCTTCCAGAAGAGCTTAACTCTTTAAGGGTTAAAGACACAGAAAAATTATAACTTAAGTACTGTAGTGGCCAAGGGTTGATGAAGAAAGGTGGCTTTGTTTGGATGATTAGTTTGCACTCTGTTGAGACAGACAAAATATCTGTTTTTGGTCTTATGGCGTAGGCAGGGTTTTAAATGCTTAAAAGCAAATCTTCAACGGCATTCTCATTCTCTTACATCAGCCCACTTCTCTCCCCTTCTCTCTCATGTGGCAAAACAATAAACAAAGTGGCCACTGTTGGTGCTGTGGGGCGTTCCTGCCTCTTTCTAGTGCAGGCTCCCAGGATGGAAATCTTGAGCCATTAAAACTCTGAAAATTCTGCTTCTCCAAGAGAGGACATTTGCTGAATGTTTGCTAGCTGGAGAGTGCCTCATGACCAGTCAGCTCCAAAAGGGTTGTGTAGAAATGCGGGCTTCATAGGCAGCTGGGGTGGCGGGGACACCCCCAGCCCTGTGAGGAAATCCCCACTTCTGGGCTCTGTTTTCTTTTTCTTCTGCATTTGTAAAGTGTCTGAGGGTGTGGCTGAAACTCCAGAAGAGCATTCAAAGTACTATTTGTTTTTGAAAATGTTACAGCTAATCTCTTGGTCCTAGTCTGAGGGAAAGAAAAGATCTTTGTGAAGAAAGGCAACAAAATGCAACCATCTATCTGTCTTCCCTGGCTGGGTTTGGGGAGATTTGTTAACACTGATAGCCGAGAAAGCAGAATTTGAGAGGTTATTTTAAAGCAGTGGTTCTTAGCCTGGGATCTGTGGAGTCCCAAGAGCCCCACAGATGGTTTTCTGGGTAGTGGAGTGGGGGTCGGGGGGGGGGGGGGGGTGGGGGGAGGGGAGGGAGGATCTCCTAAAATTGAATAGAAAAATTTGTACAAACATTGGAGAGAGAGCCTGTGACTCTTTGGAGTCTCAACTCCAAAATAATAATAATAATAATAATAATAACAACCACTTTGTATTTTTTCTTTTTTATTGTGGTAAAATACACATAACATAAAATGTAGCATATTAACCATTTTTTAAGTGTACAGTTCAGTCCTATTAAATACATTCACATTGTTGTGCAGCCATCACTACCAGCCAACCCCATAATTCTTTTCATCTTGCAAAACCGAAACTCTATACCCATTAAACAAGTCCTCCCTAGTCCCTCTTCCCCTAGGCCCTGGCAACCACCATTCTACTTTCTATCTTTGTGAATCTGACTACTCTAAGTAGCTCGCGGAAGTGGAATCACGTAGTATCTGTATGTTTGTGACTGGCTTATTTCACATAGCATGAGGTCCTTAAGTTTCACCCATGTTGTAGCATACTGCAGAATTGCCTTCATTTTTAAGGAATAGTATTCCACTGCATGTATATACAACATTTTGCTTATCTATTCATCCATTCACGGATGCTTGGGTTGCTTCTGTGTTTTAGCTATTGTGAGTAAAGCTACTATCAACGCCGATGTATAATATCACCACTTTTTGTTTTGTTTTTAATGTTTATTTATTTTTGAGAGAGAGAGAGAGAGCACGCGCGCGTGCAAGGGTACCCACGAGTGGGGGAGGGACAGGGGAAAGGGGGACAGAGGATCTCATGCAGACTCTGTGCTGACTGCAGGAACCTGATGCGGGGCTCAAACTCTGGAACTATGAAATCACCACCTGAGCTGAAGTTGGACTCTTAACCAAATGAGCCACCCAGGCACCCCATCGCCACTTTTTAAAAGCAAGTTCATAGGCACAAGTTTCTCCTTTTTTCTTTTTTTTTTTTAATTTTTTTTCAACGTTTTTTATTTATTTTTGGGACAGAGAGAGACAGAGCATGAATGGGGGAGGGGCAGAGAGAGAGGGAGACACAGAATCGGAAACAGGCTCCAGGCTCTGAGCCATCAGCCCAGAGCCTGACGCGGGGCTCGAACTCACGAACCGCGAGATCGTGACCTGGCTGAAGTCGGACGCTTAACCGACTGCGCCCACCCAGGCGCCCCTCACCTTTTTTCTTTTGAGCAGAGTTGTATATCCAGAGATTTTCAGAGTCTGTAATGCTTCCACATGCCTTGATCGACTTTAGAACTCCTTTTTTTAAAAGGAGTTTAATACGGTATTATATTAGTATCAGGCATACAGCATAGTGATTGGTCATTTGAGTATGTTGTGAAATGATCACCACAATGAGTCTAGCTACCATCTGCCACTATACAAATTTAATACAATATTATTGACTATAGTCCCCGTGACATATAGTACATCTCATGACTTAATTATTTTATAATTGAAGTTCTTTCATCTTGATCCCCTTTACCCATTCCGCCCCCCACCCCCACCCCCCTTCTGAGCCCCTCCCCTCTGGCAATCTCCAAGCTGTTCTCTGTATCTGTGAGTCTGGGTTTTGTTTTGTAAAATCACGCAGTATTGTATTTGCCTTTTCTTTTCTAAATTATTTCACTTAGCATAATGCCCTCAAGGTCCATCCATGTTGTCACAAATGGCAAGATTTCATTCTTTTTATGGCAAAAGTATTTCATTGTCTGTGTACACAGAGAGAGGGAGAGAGGGAGAGAGACATCTTCTTTGTCCATTTGTCCATCGATGGACACTTAGGTTGTTTCCATATCTTGGCTATTGTAAGTAATGCTGCAATGAACCTAGGGGTGCATATATCTTTTCAAATTAGTGTTTTGTTTTCTTCTGATAGATACCCAGTAGTGGATTTGCTGGATTATATGGTATTTCTATTTTAAATTTTTTGAGGAACCTCCACACTGTTTTCCACAGTGGCTGCACCAATTTACATTCCCACTAACAGTGTATAAGGATTTCCTTTTCTCTATACCCTTTCTAATAATTATTATTTCTTGTCTTTTTTAAAAAATTTTTTTCTAATTTTTTTTTTTTTTAATTTATTCTTGAGACAGAGGCAGAGCGTGAACAGGGGAGGGGCAGAGAGAGAGGGAGACACAGAAACCGAAACAGGCTCCAGGCTCTGAGTCGTCAGCACAGAGCCCAATGTGGGGCTCGAACCCACAAACTGTGAGATCATGGCCTGAGCTGAAGTCGGACGCCCAACCGACTGAGCCACCCAGGCACCCCTATTTCTTGTCTTTTTGAAAATAGCCATTCTGAAGGGTGTGAGGTAATATCTCATTGTGGTTTTGATTTACATTTCCCTGATATAAAGTGTGATGTTGAGCCTCTTTTCATGTGTCTGTTGGCCATCTGGATGTCTCTTTTGAAAATTGTTTAGATCCTCTGCCCATTTTTAATTGTATTGTTTGTTTTTTGTTATTGGGTTGTAGGAGTTCTTTATATATTTTGGGTATTAACCCATTACTGGTATATGATTAGTAAATATCTTCTCATTTAGTAGGCTGCCTTTTCATTTTGTTGGTGGTTTCTTGTACTGTGCAGTGGCTTTTAATCCTATGTAGTCCCATTTATTTTTACTTTTGTTTCCCTTGCCTTAGATTCAGATAAAAAAAAAAAAAGATTTAAAACTGATGTCAAGGAGCTTATGTTTTCTTATAGGAGTTTTATGGTTTCAGGTCTTTAATCCATTTTGAATTAATTTTTGTGTATGGGGTAAAATAGTTGTGTAGTTTCATTCTTTTCCATGTTGCTGTCCAGTTTTCCCCACACCATTTATTGAAGAGACTGTCTTTTCTTCATTGTATATTCTTGCCTCCTTTGTCATAAATTAATTGCCCATATATGCATATGTTTATTTCCAGGCCCTCTATTCTATTCCATTGATCTATGTGTCTGTTTTTATGCCAGTATCTTACTGTTGTAATTACTATAGCTTTGTACTACAGTTTAAAGTCAGGAAGCATCATACCTCCAGCTTTGTTTTTCTTTCTTAAGATTATTTTGTCTATTCAGGGTCTTTGTAGTACTACATAAATTTAAGAATTATTTGTTCTAGTTTTGTGGCAAATGCCATGGAATTTTGATAGGGATTGCATTGAATGTCTAGATTACTTTGGTTTCTATGGACATTTTAACAATATAAATTCTTCTGATACATAAGTATGGAATATCTCTCCATTTATGTGTGTTTTCTTTGTTTTCTTCAATTTCTTTCATCTTAGAATCTAAGACACAAAAGTGTCTTAGACTTTTTAGTGTACAGGTCTCTCACCTCCTTGGTTATATTTATTCCTATTTATTTTATTATTTTTGGTGTGATTGAAAGTGGGATTCTTTTTTTTATTTTTCAGTTTTTATTTTAATTACAGTTAGTTAAAATATGGTGTTATATTAGATACAGGGACACAGTATAGTGATTCCACACTTCCATAAAACACCTAATGCTCATCACAGCAAGTGCCCTCCTTAATCTCCATCATCTATTTCACCCATCTCCACTCTGGTAACTATCAGTTTGTTCTCTAAAGTTAAGAGTCTATTTCTTGGTTTCTCTCTTTCTTTTTTTTTTTCCTTTGCTCACTTGTTTTGTTTCTTAAATAACACACATGAGTGAAATTATATGGTATTTGTCTTTCTCTGACTGACTCATTTTGCTTAGCATTATACTCTCTAACTCCATCCACATCATTGTAAATGGCAAGATCTCATTCTCTTTTATGGCTGAAAAATATTCCATTGTGTATATATACCACATCTTCTTTATTCATTCATCAATCAGTGGACCCTTGGGCTGTTTCCATATCTTGGCTATTTTAATAATGCTACAGTAAACATAGGGGCGCATGTGTCCCTTTGAATTTGCGTTTTTGTATTCTTTGGGTAAATACCCAATAATGTGATTGCTGGAAAGTAGGGTGGTTCTATTTTTAAATTTTTGAGGAGTCTTCAAATTGTTTTCCACAGTGGCTGCACCAGTTTGCATTCCCACCAATAGTGCACAAGGGTGCCTTTTTCTCCACATCCTTGCCAAACACCTGTTGTTTCTTGTTGATTTTAGGAGATTTTTTCTTGATTTCTCTTTTTGATAGTTCATTATGAGTATATAGAAGTGAAACAGATTTCTGTATATTACTTTTATATCCTGCAACTTTACCGAATTAACTTATTAGTCCTAATAGTTTTTGGTAGAGTCTTCAGGGTCTTCTATCTAATATCTCATGTCATCTGAAAATGGTGATATTTTACCTCTTCCTTTCCAGTTTAGATGTTTTTAACTTCTTTTTTTTATTATTAATTTTTTCCTAATTGCTCTGGCCAGGACTTCCAGTACTATGTTGAACCAAGTGGGGAGAGTAGGTATCCTTATGCTCTTCCTAATCTTCAAGGAAAAGTTTTCAGCTTTTCACCATTGAGTATGATAATAGCTGCGGGTTTGTCATTGGCCTTTATTATGTTGAGGTATGTTCTTTCTATACCCAATTTGTTGACAGTTTGTTTTTTTTTTTTAAATCATAAATGGATGTTGAATTTTGTAAAATGCTTTTTCTGCGTCCATTGAGAAGATCATATGATTTCTTTACTTCATTTTGTTAATGTGGAGCATCATGTTGGTTGATTTCCACATGCTGAGCCACCTTTACATCCTGGAATAAATCTCACTTGATAGTAACATATGATCCTTTAAATGTATTGTTGAATTTGGTTTGCTAATATATTGTTGAAGATTTTTGCACCTATGTTCATCAGGGATATTGGCCGGTACTTTTTTTTTTTTTTTTTTTTTTTGTAGTGCTCCTGACTTTAAAATCTGAGTGAGTGTGCCCAGGCATACATGAGCATGCTTGCCCACATGGGCACACAGCTGGGTTCTGGGTGCTCTTTTCTTCCATGAGGAGATAACAGCCAATGTATAGAACGCAATGGCTGAGAAAGGGCTAGAGTTATCCCTTTGGGCTTTTTCTGGAATTGACCCCTGCCACTTTGCACTAGTCCCTTGCTAGTTTACCCCAGTTACATTGGAGTAAGGATTGGCCAAAAAGCTCCCCCCATCCCCCCCCCCCCCCCCCCCCCCCCCCCGCCACTGCATTGTTTTCCTGGTCCTGGGAGTGTGGGATTCCCTCCCTTTCGTGCACATGGCAGTATGGTTACTCCCTGAATGAGTGTAGGTTTTGAATTCAGACCTGGGTTTGTATTCTGCCTCTTCCACTCTCAGCTGCATTATTCAGAAGCAGTTATTTAAATTCTTTACGCTTTTGTTTCCTCATTTGTAAGATGGATATAAAATAGCTATCTTGAAATGACATTGTTAAGAAGAAATGAGGTGATGTACATAAGGTACTTATGGCCTGCCTGTATAGATAGGAAATGTTCCTTCATTAAAACCCGGATTCTCTGAGATGGCATTGTGTATCATTCTAAAGGAAGGGGCTTCTACTGTAAAAGCATTGCTAAAACCGGTCAAGATTTTTCTTCTTTATGAAACTTTGGGGAATGGAAACAAGGAAGTCTACCAAATAAACTGAAAAAATAAATCTGGATTTAGCAGTCATAAAGATGGAGGAGTTAAAGGTTAAGCTGGAATGGGACAGAGATACAAATAAAGATCTTTTATTTATCTGTGACATGTACATTGATCCATCTCTCTGTGGGTGTTGGCAAAAGACAGAAAGGCTGTGTTGCCTCTTCATTGGGACATATATTTTTTTTCATTTTTTAAATGTTTATTAATTTTTGAGAGAGAGAGAGAGAGCGTTCAAGCAGAGGAGAGGCAGAGAGACAGAGACAAAGCAGGTTCCAGGCTTCAAGCTGTCAGCACAGAGCCCAACACGGGGCTCAAACTCACAAGCGGTGAGATCATGACCTGAGCTGAAGTCAGATGCTCAATCAACTGAGCCACCCAGGGGCCCCTTCATTGGAACACCTTTGACATGCCCTCACATTTTGACAGAAGATGAGCAAAAATCCTGCTGAGAAACTTACTTTGCATTCTTTTAATATTTTTATTTACTCAATCAACTGCACAGTGAAGGGAAAAGATAACATTGTTTACATTGTTGACATATAAATATCAATAGAATAAAAATAGGAAACAACAAACCATATATACAAAAAACACCTAAACCAAGTCATTGTTTATAAGCTCTTTCTATATCACTATTTAGACAGAATTAATTTTATGTAGCTACCAATGTGTATATGCCATTCCAAGTTCTACTTTTGGCCCACTAATTTTTTTTTTAATTTTTTTTTAACATTTATTTATTTTTGAGACAGAGAGAGACAGAGCATGAACGGGGGGAGGGGCAGAGAGAGAGGGAAACACAGAATCGGAAGCAGGCTCCAGGCTCTGACCCATCAGCCCAGAGCCCGACACGGGGCTCGAACTCATGGACTGCGAGTTCGTGACCTGAGTTGAAGTCGGATGCTTAACCGACTAAACCACCCAGGTGCCCCTCGGCCCACTAATTTATATAGACTCCCCTTATTTCTATAGTCTTCATACTTAACAGTCCAAGTGGGAATATTTATATTGATAAATTCCATATCACAAGCTATGGAGTTGGTTTTTTATTCTAAAATAAATATGTATTCTGTATACATACTCAATACTATTTCGATACAAATTCTCCTCCCCTTGTCAAAAGCTCTGATAAATATTAAGAGATTTATCATCTTTTACCAAATCACTCTCTAGAAAGATTGTATCGATACTAATCAGGGCGCCCAGCATGGATAAGTATGCCTGACGTGGAATTTTCCCCATCTTCCCCAACAGTGCATTTGTCATTTTCTTTTTTGCTAACTTAATGACAGTGAAGTGAGTATCTTGTAGTTGTATTAATTTTCAATTTTAAAGTTGTAATGAATGTGAACATTTTCCGATTTTTAAAAATTGAACTATGTCTATCTCTTTTGTATGAATTATCTGATCTGGGGGTTGGCACACTATGTCCCTTGGGCTAAAAATAGCCAACTGCCTGCTTTTAGAAACAGTTTTATTGGAACATAGCCATGCTCATTTGTTTACATATTGTCTCTTACTGCTTTTGAGTTATAATGCAGAGTTGTAACAGAGAAAAGTCTAAAATATTTATCATTTGGCCCTTTATTTTTAAAAAAATTTTTTAACGTTTATTTATTTATTTTTGAGACAGAGAGAGACAGAGCATGAACGGGGGAGGGGCACAGAGAGAGGGAGACACAGAATCAGAAGCAGACTCCAGGCTCTGATCCATCAGCCCAGAGCCCAACACGGGGCTCGAACTCACAGACCACGAGATTGTGACCTGCACTGAAGTCAGACGCTTAACCCACTGAGCCACCCAGGCGCCCCTCATTTGGCCCTTTACAGAAAAAGTTTTCAGACTCTAATCCCATCTCTCAGCTCTTATTCATTCTTGTTTTTCCACACTCTATGCTGCATCAATATCAAACTACTTGTAGTTTCCCTCATATGATAATTTATACTTTCGTGCTGTTACACATGCTCTTCCCTCTCTGGAATTTCCAAACTCCGCTCTGCCAGGAAGGTTCATCCTTCCAAACTGTCCTTGACAGGCACTCATGCTACAAAGCATTCCTTTTAATTCCCATTTAAAACTTTACTTTTTGTTAGATGGTATCAACTGTATGAGAATCAAGAGAACAATGCCTGGGAAAGCACTTTGTGAAACTAGGAGGTGCTATACAAAAGTAACAACTAATAATAACTGTGGTTATACTTGTCAGTATCAATGTCCACCTTTGTCTCTACTTTTATTTCAAACCATTTACAAGGAGCTTTTTAGACCAAAGCACCTCATTTGGCTCTCATGGAGTAAAGGATCTGATACCTTTTTCATAACCGCCTTTTATTAAATATCAACAACATAGGTGCCTGGACATGTCATTTTGGCAACACCAGAGGCTAGTTCAGATTAATTATTATGTGTCTCATCAATGATTGAATAATCATTAAGGTGACTCAAACATCAATCAACCAACCAAACAAAAGAGTCTGACTCTCTGAGCGGTCCTTCTATTTCATCCAGAGAACAAAGGTTGGAATCCTACAGAAACCATAGATACAAAATCCTGAGAAAATACGCTAAACCAAAAAGCCATTCTATGTATTGGTTGTAGGTAATTATGCAAAAATCAGACAAGAGAATACTTTAGAGAAGAATTTCATCTATCCAGAAAAAAAAAATCTGAACTAAAATATAAATTATAAATCCAAAACAATGCCTAGAGTCTCTGGAATTCTACTTGTTTTTCCCATATATCTACTAGAACATTGAGGACATAGATCCACGTTACTATATCTATATGTCTGTATCTATATATCTCTCTAGATAGAGAGGGAGATAGATTTCTTTAATGGGGCTGCATCCCTCTGCGTGTTCCTCCCCTCCTTAGGAATCAAAAACATCTCAAAAAAATATTTTCAGGAAATATATATAAAAACTAATACAATGTTGCAGGTGGTCATATGTGTGTGTGTGTGTACTAATACAGTTAACTAATTTAAACAATGATTTCCGGTGAATCCAGGAAAGAGCTTAGAGATGTGCTTTGTGAAAAGTTTAATATATGTGTTGAAAGATAGGAGGTTATGGTTCAGATTACGCTGAGTGAAAGCTTGGGCCGTTAGGAATGCTGAGTTCCAGAGACAAAAGCTTTTAGTTCTAACTGCATTTCTGGAGAGGAGGGTGCCAGGTTGTTCACCACTTCCATTAAGGAACAACTACATATTTTAGTGGTGCCTTTCTCTCACGAAATGCAATATAGAGTAAGGGCAGAAAAAAAAAAAAGCAAAGGAGGAAATTTGTTATTGATTTTCATTTCTTCTGCGAAATTACATGAAAGCTCAATGGCTTGTAGCAGTATCTCAGTCAATAAGGCTCCATTTGAGACCACCTTGAAGTTCAATTCTCTCCCAGTCCCTTTAAACTTCCTTTAGTGTCAGATTCTTTTGTATTTAATTGTCTTTGGTGCTGAGATACTAGGAAGCTTTTTATCCATAACACCACAGAGAGGATTTTGCTAAAAGCAAAACTGTGAAGTATTCCCAGACAACTAAGTTCCACTCCTCCTTTTTGGTTAAAAATCAACATTGCTAAAAACCAAATCTGAAAAGCCAAGGAAAAAAGAGATGAAGAAGGTAAATAATAGGATTCCTTATTGCAAAGTGATTTTTTTCAGCATAAGGGTAGGAGTAGGAGAGAGTCATTTATGTCAGACTCACCATTATGTGTGTGCACATTTTGTTCATAATACTTGCTAACATTTGTTGAACATTTACTGTGTGTTAGATAGTGTGCTAAGTCTTTATATGGTTTCTGTTCTGCAGGGAAGCAATAAGTCGCCTGTGTGAAGCTGTCTCTGGGGCAAATGGAGCCGTTAAAAAGCGAAAGGTAAATATTGGTGTGGTTTCTCCTTGTTTTATGTTTCCCTAACTATGGGGAAGAGAATATCAAAATAGTTGTTAGTTCATTCTACTATATGAGCTAAGGTCCAGAATGGCCTTTATCAGTTGGCATGATCAGAGATGCACTGAAAGTTGGTCTTATCTCTCAAGTTTTTCTGACTTGACTGACACTGTCTGAAATGGTGATGCCTGGGGTGACAGAATGAAGAAAGTACCTGGGTTTCCAGTAAAAAATTCTGGATTCCAGGCCTGGGTGTTTACTCACCTTTGAGCATGGTATCTCATCTCTCTGAGACCCCATTTTTGTTCCTGTAAAGTTAAGTTGAACTGGATGACCAGTTTGGCATCTTCCAATTTTCAATACTTTATAATGTATCTATTCTTCATTTTAACATTTTAGAATTTTTAGATTCCTTAGCCTATTTTCAGATGGAAATGCGGGTGCTAGTAGAGGTGAGATAATAACGGGTGAGTAGATTTTCATGCTGAAAGAAAGCAAAAGATTTGATGTTACATAGGTTTAAATCCTGCCTCTGCCACCTACTATGTGATCTTGGACAAGTCACTTCACCTTTTGGATCACTGGTTTCCTCATCTGTAAAGTGGGAGAAAATAGCACTTACTTGATTGAGTTGTGTAGAATTAAATAAAATGATGTCTACACAGTGTTTGGGCGTATATTAGGCTTTCAACTCTAATGGTAGATAGAATTATTGCCATTTAATTGTCAACGCAGAACATTTAGTTGTTTTGGAATGTCCAAAGGAGAGGTGCAAAGGTTCTTAAGATAACTATATAAATCATAGAATTGTAGATTGTTTAAGAGAGAAGGAATGTTTAGAGATCTTCCAGTCCAACCCTCCCATTTTGCCAGATACTAAACTGTCTCAGAGAAGAGATTTGCCTTGAGTTACTAGGATGATGAAGTTTAGAGCCAACTATAGAAGCCAGGTCTTCGTATTTCCAGCTTAGCGCTTTATTTCCACACCCGCCTGCCTAATTCTTTATTATTCTTCACTAGTTTGCATAGGGCCGAACTCAGTGTCACCCAGAGTGATTCAGATGAGCCACATGGCATGGGAAACACTAAGTGTTAATAAGTGGACTTTGAATTCTATTAGAACTCCCTATTCCTAGTTACTTTGACAAAACCCATGGCCCCAAAGTAGCCTCTGGCCTCCTCCTGCCTCTCATAACCTCTGCAAATAGGATACTTTTTGTTGTTGTTGCATGATCCCAACAAATAGCCTCAATCATTTAAGACTTTCTCATTTCAGAAATGGGGAGTCTACTCCCCAAAACAAAATAAAACAAAACAAACCAGGCTATCATGTTTCCAGAAAGTACACATGGAAAGAAAAAAAAATCTTGAGTTAATTTCCTTTGATAGCTAGCACTTACTGCATACTTACTACACGCCAGGGACTGTTCTATACACTATGTTTTTATACTCTTTTTGCTCCTAATTTAAAACATTTGGTAAAATACGTGTAACATAAAATTTACCATTTTCACCATTGTTAAATATACAGCTCAGTGATATTACATACATTCACATTGTTGAACAACCATCACCCCTATCCATCCCCATAACTCTTTCCATTTTGTAGAACTGAAACTCTATATACATTAAACAATGACTTCCTATTCCCCATTTCTTCAGCCCTGACAGCCATTGTTCTACTTTCCATCTCTATGATGTTAACTACTCTAAGTACCTCATATAAGTGGACTCATACATATTTGTCTTTTTGTGACTGGATTATTTTCACTTCACATAATGTCCTCAGGATTCATCCATACTATAGCATGTGTCAGAATTCCCTCCCTTTGTAAGGCTGAATAATATTCCATTGTGTGTGTGTACCACATTTTGCTTATCCGTTCATTTGTTGATGGATACTTAAGTTTTTTCCATGTTTTAGCTATTGTGAATAACACTGTTATGAATATGGATATACCAATACCTGTTCAAGTCCCTGCTTTAAGTTCTTTTGGGTGTATAACAAGAAGTAGAATTGCTAGGTCATATGGTAATTTTATTTTTAATTTTTTGAGGAACTGGGAACTGCCATACTGTTTTCCAAAGCAATTGTACTCTTGTACATTCCTACCAATAGTGCACAAGGATTTCAATTTCTCCACATTCTAACACTTGTTATTTTCTGTTATTGTTGTTGTTTACTAGTTATAGGTTTATCTAGATTTTCTATTTCTTCATGATTGAGTCTTAATCACTTTAATGTTTCTAGGAATTTGTCCATTTCGTCTAGGGAATCCACTTTGTTGATATGCAGTTGTTCATAATACTCTCTTATAATCCTTTTTGTTTCTATTGAATTGGTAGTTGCATCCCCACCCCACTTTTGCTCCTGATTTTAGTGATGTGAGTCTTCTTTCTTTTTTTCTTAGCCCATATAAAAGGTTGGTCAATTTTGTTGAACTTTTTGAAGAACTAACTTTTGGTTTCATTGATTTCCTCTATTTTCTAGTCTCTGTGCCATTGATCTCTGCTCTAATCTTTATTATTTCCTTCCTTCTGCTAACTTTGGGTTTAATTTGTTCTTTTTTTGAATTCCTTAAGTTGTAAAGTTAGGTTCTTGATTTGGTATCTTTCTTCTTTTTTAATGTAAGCGTTTATAGTTATATATTCCACTCCCCCAAAGCATCACTCTCACTGTGTCCCATATATTTGATATGAATGTTTTTTGTACTTTTATAAATTATCACAAAAAAATCCAGCAACTTTTTCTTTTTTTAGACTTCTGGTTTTCAAAAGGATTGGAGAGTTCAGCTAGCCCAAACTCTCACAGGAATTCCTTTTATATAAAGCAGGCCCTACTCCCAACACTTGGGGAGAAGGGAATATATGAGAAAAGTTCTGAGGGCTCAGATTTCACTGCTTACTAAAGAATTTGCTGCATTCCAATTTTTTTAATGTTTTCATTAAAATAAAGCATTCCATCTCATTTGACTTGTGTAAAGTAAAATAGGAAGAGTGTGTGTTTTGACCCATTTTTAACACTTAAAAAATTAATATTCTCCTGTAACAAAATCCTTAACTCAGAGTATTGTTTTGCTATTTTTAAAGCCTCCAGTTAAGTTCCTATCAACAGTTCTTGGCAAAAGTAATCTTCAGTTTTCGGGAATGAATATTAAACTGACCATCTCAACATGCAGCCTCACGTTGATGAATATTGACAACCAACAGGTAAGATCATGAATGTCATTTATAGCTTAACGTATCATCTATTTTTCTAGAAGAACCTGGGCATAATAAAGAAAATAAAGTTTCAGATAAAGTGTGCTTAAAATTTAGTTAAGGCACAAGGGAAAAAAATCTGCCAAGGATTTGTGAATAACAATAATTAGAACAACAGTATTACTAACTCATCACTGCATTTAACTGCTTGCATACTTGCCTCAACCTAATTGGCTTTGTAATAGGAACTAAGGTGCAAATAACTGGTAAATACCATTTGGCAACTCATATTCTTGAGTCAGTTATTACTCTCCACCCGTGCTCCCCAAAGGGAAAGCAAATCCATTATCAGAACTAACAGACTGTGTGTTGGATGGGGGTGCAAATGAAGGACAGAGGGGAAGGGTGATGTTAGGGTTAATATTCTAGCTAACTGAAATTTAAGCATAAAACATTTTCTTCCAACTCTTAAGCTTGAAGTGCTTTGTAAAATATTATTACATAAACACAGTTTCTTCTTCTTTGATGATGTGTGATGCCATGGTGTGCCTGAGTTCTCATTGTGAACCTTATTTCTCAAAGAACAGCATTGCTGAAGCAAATATAAAAGATATACAGGCATTGGGCTAAATGTGTTCCTTAAACTAGGGTACTCTTGACTTGCTTTTTATGTTTTAAACTAAATTTCTCATATCAGATTATTTATGGGTGTTAGAGTCTAATTTTTCTTGGTTTAATATGTAGTGATTCGAGGTTCTTAGTATTTAAGGTTTTACTGTATGGAATACTGTTGAACAGGGACTCATAGAAGGTTTAATGTGTAGTTGGCTCTTGGGCTTTGAGGTCACATATAGGTTGAAATCATGGCTTCGCCACTAATGAGCAAGTTATGCTACCACTCAATTTTCTTCCTTAGTGAAATGAGATTATAGTACCTATTCATAGTTTCTGAGAGGATGGATTTAGCAATAGTATATGTGTCACTGGATTATATACAGGATTCAGTAAAACCATTGATGTAAATCACTTAGCACAGAGCCAGTCACCCAGTACCTATTATTATTTACTCAAACATTTTTCCTATTTCCTTGAGACATTTTCATAAAGTCAGTACTTAGCAGGGAAAGCATAAAACATAGAATCATAAAATTTTCAGTAACATGCACGTACAGTTATATACATTTTTTTCTGCAATGTTTTTGCCATAAACTTGCAGTTTTGAGGTCTGCTTTATTTTCTAAATTCAAAAGCAGAATAAAATACATTGCTTGCACAGTAGTATAAACCACCACAGGAGAAAATACTTAATATAAAATAGTTCAAAATAGATTTCTGTCTCGTTGGGCCCTGATTGGTTATCTAAGAGAGGTGATACCCTTGGTATAATGAGAGCAGAACATTTGAGGCTATACTTGGAAGATGCAACAAATCTAGGTGGAAGGTGAAGCAATCGTTCAGTCTTTCAGATGCTTTGCCCTCAAGATATTTGTAGATGTAAATTTTAGTTTTAGTTTTCACCCATGTGTGTGGTACCAGGGGTGCTTAATGCCTTTAGGTATGAGATCTCATTGAGTATAGAAGCACTTGAATTATCTCAGAATTTTGTAGGGGAGGAAGAGTAAGCAAATCTACAGCCGTCCTGGTGACAGCCTTCTGTGCAGAACCTAATGAGCATTAAAAAAAAAAAAGTTCTATGGGGTGACTGAGGAATTAGGAATTTAGGAAGAATAGGGCTGTGGTGTGTGGTAGGTGGCTTAGTTTATTCTCATTTCTTTCTCTCTTTTACTACCCTTTTCCAGGCTACTGTAATTGGAAGGGGTATTGTCACATGCTCATAATCGTTCTGGCAGAATAGAAGTAGGGACAGGGCGCATGGGTGGCTTCCACTACCAGCAGTTACAGCAATGAGTGCCTCTGGAAGTGGGACATCTTTTCTGCACTGGTAGCAGGGAATGGGGTTGTGCTGAGCCCACTGCTGGAGTGGGGACTAAAGTTAGGATCTCATTGACCTTAGACCCAGGTCCTGATTTTTAAAAATAATTTTGAACTATTCTGCAGGCCTGGAGGAAACGGCCCCTTCATTCCTCCCTGGTGGAGGGAGGGCATATAAAAAAAAAAGATGTGCCACTATAGATGCTTCAACTCAAGCTTTACAAATCCCATTAATAGGGCAACTAAACTGTTCAAGGGAGAAGGCAACAGAGAAGTGACCTTATAGATGTAGCAGGAGAAAATGATTAACTCAATCTTCCTTAAAGAAAGTTACCCTTTGAAGTTTTAAGATAAATACCAAGAAATACTAATGTCTCCCTCCCCCCCCCCCCCCAACTCCTAAGATATACTTTGGACTGAAAACATAAACAAGTTAAAATTGACAGGTACATTCATAGATGGCAGAGCATTTATGGGTAGGATGGTTCACATTCATCTTCAGCCACTGAGAACAACTTCAAGAATATAACCATTCACTCCCGGAAAATGTCTTAAAGAACCTCAGAGGCAGAAAATAAAATTATATTAAACACATAATGCTTGCGATTTTTAAAATTTGCCATATTTGGGGATGGGAAATACATTTTGGAAAAGCAAGTTCTAGGGAGTTTTTCTATATTCCTCGTTTTAAAAATTCAAGCAACAGACTTCCTTGATATACTTCAATATGTTAAGGATGTAAGCAAAAATATCTGACTAGCTTCCACTCCCACTATTCTTTAGTCATTTCTACATTCCTACCACCAACTCTAACAGCTAGTGAAATTTTACCAAGAGTAATAAAGAGATAAAGAAGGTAAAACAGGCAGAAAATGGAGATATCCTTTAGTCTCCATGAGGAGAGGGAACTTCAAATATAGGGAGGCCAGGCAGACAATGCTAACTGTGCAGGTACAAGAAAAACAGTGGTGCAAACATAATGATATATGGTGAGTGCCACTTGGCCTCCATGTTGGGGAGACGATACTGGGAAACATGGCAACAGAATATCTTCCGATTAGAATGGGGAATTGGATGCTTTATCCCACATAACTATTGGTCAAGGGCTACCAGATCTTAACCTTTTGGGGGAAAAAAAAAGATGGAAATCTTGGGAGTTTTGTTGCTCTATCAGGATTATGAGATGTTGGTCTTTAATGAAGAATTGCAATTTTAAGCATGAGCCAAACACAGTAAGTCTGTGTCCTTAGGCCAGCCAAATGCGAGTCTGATCTAAGCAAACATTTATAATGTAATACTATATAATAATATATGGATAGATCCAGAAAACTGCCCCCCAAATCACCCTATATACTCATAAGCTTTTTAAAATTCTCTCTACCCATTCCACATCCCCACCCACTCCCCTGTTTGCAAAATCAGGACCAGAATCGCTATAGAACTCCTTTTTTAGTTCCCATTTAGCCAAGATTTGAACCAGCTAGGCTGTTTCCAGTACGTGTTAACGCTTAAAAGACATAAAAAGTGATTTTACAATTCTAAAAGGGGTTTCTTTAGTAAATACAAACAAGTACTAATTTCAGTGCTCTCAGATTACTGCCTGTTTTTCCAAGACCAAGGAACCAACCATCAGAAGTCAGTTGTGGAGTCCAGGTCTTTACCCTGGAAATGAGCCTTCAGGTCCAACAGGGAGCAGTTTTCTTTTCCTTCTTCTTGTTCCCTCCTTAGTCTCAGAGAGGAAACTAATCACAGATTTCCTAATCACACTTCCTGGTATGAAGACCAGTTTTTGATTTCCTGACATCTTTATCTGGAGGTAAATGCAATTGGTCAGTGCTCCTTGTGTACTGGCATCCTTCTCCACCCCCCCCGCCCCGCCCCCACCAAATTCAGTTAATTCACATCATACAAGCAATTATCTATCCAGATGCATCTAACTGCAGCTACAAGCCTTTTGAAAATGTAATGAAAGTGAGTCATGAGAGAGGCAGGATGAAGAGGGTTAAGTGCTAACATCTCACCTCCTGTTTGTTTCCCCATGTATCTATCTATCCTTCTCCTCGCCAAGCCTAGTGTTTACAACCCTTAGTCCATTTTTTTTAATTAATTTTTTTTCAACGTTTATTTATTTTTGGGAGAGAGACAGAGCATGAACAGGGGGGGGGGGCAGAGAGAGAGGGAGACACAGAATCGGAAACAGGCTCCAGGCTCTGAGCCATCAGCCCAGAGCCTGACTCGGGGCTCGAACTCAGGGACCGCGAGATCGTGACCTGGCTGAAGTCGGATGCTTAACCGACTGCGCCACCGAGGCGCCCCTTCAGTCCATTTTTTTTACAGAAAAGAACCCACTCCCTAAAAGGTGACTATAACATAAATAAGGTTGAGTTGTGCTGTTGTATTGGATGTGTCCTTTACTGCCATAAGGTCTTACTGATCTTAAGACCTACTGATGTACTGTTTATTGGGCACAACTTTCTGACACAATTTTTAGTCTTATGCAACTTCAGAACCTCAATAACCACAGCAATATGTTCGTTAATACGACAGGTTTTCTCAGGCTAGCAAATTCTCTTATAGGAATTTACAAAGTTTAATATCCACAAATTAACTTATAAGTCAGGTATTTGAAGCTGGAACACTTTCCCATGTAGTGGTTAAATTTAAATCATAAAGTGGTTTCGGTAATAAAATAAAATGGCATAATACGATAAAAAGTAGGATTTCAATAAAGTATGTGAACAATACTATTGGCCAAACAAAATACACAGAACAAGAAATTTTATTATCTCGAATGCTGGTGCATAACCAATAACAAGCTTCATTAGAGGAGGAGACAGAGGGAAACTTCAGATACTGATGAGGATTTCTGGGCAGGTTTAAAACCTTTAAAGATTGAGGGCATAATTGTTCAGTCTTTTTTTAGATGCAGGGCTTTCCTTTTACTTGACATTTTCCCTTTGACAGTTCTTATTTTATGAAGTTCAACCAAAGTCTTTCACCTGTAAAGTTAAATGAAAAACAGACAGCGAGTAAAACAATTTCTCTAGTATAAGAGTGTTAGAAATAGTTTTGTTTTCTTTGTTCTTTCACATATTTTTTAATATCTAAATTTGAAATTTTACTATGGATATTTTTGAGTTTTAAAAATGGTTAAGACAATAAATTTTCTGGAATTATGGATCATACTAGCTTTATAAATCATCAAGATACATGTACAATCAAAATTTCAGATGCTCTTGAAAACACATTTTGAGATATAGCACACCTGATACATATTTCTTTTTGGGTTTGCTTATCCTTTTTGGATACTGAAGAACACCCAATTTATTTTACGCTAAAAAAATGTAGCCTTTGATAATTGGCTTGGATAGACCATAAAGTGGAATCTTCAGAGTTCTCTCAGTGGGCTTTCAGTCCAAATAACTCAGACATCTCGTGTCCTAAACTGGATGTATTAGTTACTTTTGCTCATGTAATTAATATCATTGGGCTCTTGTATTGGCAGTTTGTCTTGACATTAACTTACTCTCGCAAAACCATCCCTTACAGTGAAATATGAAAGATATTTTCCCCAATGCAAGGAGAATAATCTGGATCAATAACAAAGTCAAAGCCACAGGTGTTTCAGGAAGGTTCTTGAAAACAGATTTCCACAGTCCTAAAATGCCTTTTCTTCTTTAACAATTTTTTCTTTTTCATAACTGTGCAGTCACTGCCCTATTCTATTCTGCAAAACAACGACAAAAATCTTTTTTTGAAGATTAAGTTTTTCATTGGCACGGTACTATCTGGAATGAACCCAAAAGGCAGTGGAATGTTGGGTCTCTCCTCAACTTTTCCTCCTCTTATAACAGCATTTAATTACTCTCTATCAATAATCTCATCACAGCCGAGTTCTTCGGTCAGACGATTGACAACCATAAGTGAAAAAAGCTCTTCGATAAAAGCCAACTGATCAAACGGGGTCTTCTCATAATGCATTTGAAACCCGCCATCCAGGGCTGCTTCCCTTGCTCTGGATGTTCTCAGAAACATCTTGTTGGCTTCTTCAAGGGCCGCTGATACTCTGTAGCCCGCACCACTCAGCTGCTCCTCTTCCGGATAATCGTAGTCGTCCTCCCAGTCATCAAATTCCTCGCCCTCGTCCTCGCTCTCGAAGTCAGGGCCCGCGATCAGGCCTGGCTGCTCCCCAGGGCTGGGCCGGTTAGCAAGGCCTCGTTCCCCCTGCGGCTCCGCCATTGGCTGGGCCGCCTCCTCCTCCATTGGGCCTTCCTCCTCGAGCTGTGGCTGGGCCCCGTTGCGGGAGGCGTTCGGGGATGGCTCCCGGCTCCCGCTGCCTACCTCCATCTGCGGAAGGTCACCCTCGCCAAGCATCACATCCATCTGCAGGTCATTGCTCTCTTCATACAGCTCGGACAGCTCGTTCATTTCCGACATTGTACAAGCTGCTCAACCTCTCGAAAGGTGTTTTTGCAAGATCGGAGCTACGCGGCCGAGGGGTTGTGCGCGTGCGCAAACGCCGTGCGCCTGCGTGACCCTGTGCGTGTGCGCGACCCCCAAACACCGCCTCCCGTTTGGCGTCCCCCTCGCGGGGGAGGTCCCCGCTCTTCGGAACTGTGGTGTATGTTTCGGTCCTTTGGAACTCCGTTAGTAGACTCTACGTTTAGAGAGTTACGTAATCTCCGCTTTCCCTAACTGTTCTGCGCATTATGATGCTGTAAACTTGAAAATCCATAACGTGGCTTCTGTAACTATGCTTAGTGCTCTTCCTCCCCCTTCGCTCTTCCGTTCTTCCTGCTCCTTTTCCTCCCGCCCCAGGCAATAGCATCTGCCCCAACTACCTTTGGTCTCTGCGCTTATGACTTCTAAATCCCCACCTCCAAATCACAGTGTTCTCAACATGCTGACAACTGATCCATTCATTCAGCCCTTCTGCTTTCCCCATAAAAAAAAAAAAAAAAAAAGTTAAATTCGCAAATAAGCATATTATCTATCTTTTTAAAAAGATAGTATACTGAAGAAGGACTTGGTTCCATTTATTTTCGCAGGAGGTTAACTTTCCACCATAATCAGTTTGGTGTGTATTCTTTAAATTCTTTTCCTCTGCATTTATATGGACCTTTATGTCCTCGTGGAAAAATCTTGTGTGTGTATGGGGTTTTTTTTTTTTGCAAGTCTTACCTAACTCTTCAAGCTACAAAAAGCACCTCAGCAATGACTTGAAGATTTAGCTTTGTTAGTATACATAGATGAGTCTTTTTTTCCATAGCATTCCATTTGTATAGCTATTCTATAGTTGACCTAACCATACACAAGTGATTTCCGATTTTTTGATATAAACTATGGGTAATGTTTCTATGTGCCAATGTTTCTACAGAATAAATAACCTAGGAGTGGAAAGGCGGAATTGTAGAGCATGCATACTTTAGTTTTAATACATACTGTCAAACTGCTCTCCAAGATTGCTGTACAGATTTCAGCTCTCATCAGCAGTGTTTGAGAATATCCATATCCTTGCCACACACTGTTTTGTTGAGCACTTTTATCAATTTAATGATACCTTGTTTTATTTTCCATAGCCTTGATTTCTTGGAGATTGATTATTTTCAACATGTTTATTGAACATTTGTGTTACTTATGAAAATTAACTGGCCTTATTTTTGGTTTATTTTTTTTTCTTACTGATTTGTAGGAATTTCTTATAAACTATATGAATACTTTGTTTTACAAGTTGCAAATACATTCTCCCTCCCTGTTGTTATTTGTCCGGTTTCAGGTGTCTCTTCTATAAAAGTTTTAAAATGAGTTTTCATGTAAACCCTTCAAATTGAAGGGTTTTTTTTCCTGTATATCTTTTTTTTTTATTAAGTTGGATTTTCCTACTTCAAAGATCGCAAGCATGATCTTTTATTTTTCTTCAATGTTTGCATACATTTTGTTGTTAAAAATTTTTTTAATGTTTGTTTATTTTTGAGAGAGAGAGAGAAAGACAGAGACAGCGTGTGAGCAGGGGAGTTGCAGAGAGAGAGGGAGACACAGAATCTGAAGCAGGCTCCAGGCTGTGAGCTGTCAGCACAGAGCCCAATGCGGGGCTCAAACCCACAAATTGTGAGATCATGACCTGAGACGAAGTCAGAGGCTTAACGGACTGAGAAACCCAGGCCCCCATGCATAGGTTTTTTTGTGGATAAAACATTTATTTATCTAAGTACGATAAGGACAGGATTCATTTGTATATTTTTTTACACATATACAACTAATTCAGCCAACTTCACTGATTTAATCACTGTCCTTTGTTGGTTGTTTGGTGCCACATTTATCGTATTAAAAGAAAACAAATGTGTGAGTTTGTTTTAGACTTTGTATTCAAACGAATTTCTACAGTGTTACAATATGTCTTGCTGATAAGAAAAATCTTGTGTCTTTGTTCTTTAAAAGATTGCCTTAACTCTTCTTGCACATTTGTTCTTCCATGTGAATTTTAGAAGTGGCTTGAAAAGTTACCGGAATGATATAGGTGGAATTTTTATTTGAGTTGCATGGAATTTACAGATTAATTTGGGGGAGAATTGACATTTTTACAATATTGTCTTCTCATCCATAAAAGTAATATATATCTTTCTGCTTGTTTGTGTCTTATTTATACCCTTCAATGAAGTTTTCCGAAAAGGCTTATGTGATTCTTACTATTTTATACTCAGGTACTATCATAAAATGTACCCCTTACTCCAATACAGTGTCTAGTTGGCTATTGCTGGTATGTGGGAAAGACATTGATGTTTGTATATTGATTTATTTTTAGTAATCACTTTTAGCTGAAATCTAAACATAGAAAACACAAATACAGAAAAGTGCACAAATCTTAAGTGCGCAGCTTGGTTAATACAAAATGGACATATTTGTGTAACCGTTACCCAGATCGAGAAATATACGATTTTCAGGATTCCAGAAAACCATTTGCTTTCTCTTTCTTTGCCCTACGAGCACCACCGTTCTGATTTCAAACAGAATAAAATATTTTTGCCTGTTTTTTGAACTTTATATAAATTAAACCATGTAGTATATATTCTTTGTGTGTGTGTGGCTTCTTTTACCCAAGAAATATGTTTTGTTTTGTGTGTGTGTGTGTGTGTGTGTGTGTGTGTGTGTGTTTGCTACATAGTAGTCCATTGTTTAAATATCACAGTGATCATCATTGGGATTGATTCCAGTTTGGACCTACTACAAACAGGGCAGTAATTATCTTTCTTGGGAAGGTTTTTGGTGCTTGTATTTACGCAATTCTGTGGATCTACATCTAAGAATAGAATTGCTGGCTATCTTATATAAGAGTATCTTATACTCTTGTATACATTATGTTAAACATTTCTTAAGACAGGCTTAGCCAATTGGTGCACAGTTGGTATTTTAATGAACCTTCAAAGCAGTATGACAAATACTTCTCTGTCAGTTGGTCATTACTCTGTGATTTCCAAATAAGTAAGCCTAAAATCTCAAGAGGCAAAATCTGAAAAGAGGTGGTCTTCTCAGCTAACTAATGCAGTTCACTTGGATAGTCTACATCATATTGAAATTCTTAATGTTAGTGCTTTAGTATGCTTTTGGTGATGAATGACTGAAACCCAATTCAAACCAACTTATATAAAATTAAATAAATAAAATAGAAAAAATGCATAAAAACTAAAGAGGGGGGGAAATGTATTGGTTGAAGTGATGAAACAAATATTACCACCAGATTTTTTTTTTTTTTTTAACTCTCAGCTCTGATACTCTCCAGAGGGAAAACTTTGTTTTTCCATCAGGCTTTTCCCACATGGCAGCAAAAGATGAATCCCAGAAGCTTTGGACTTAAACTAAGGTCCTTAATGGCAGAGAAAGATGCATTCTTTCCTATTATCTGTCTCAGTTCCTCCCCCATGATATTGATTGGCTTTGCTGTATCCAGAGGGATAGTGTTTTCTGATGGCCTAGGCCTGGATCCTGTGTCCAGCCATAAGGAGGGGGCTGGTGAGACGGGCTTGTCAGACCTACTTGAACCTTATGAGATTATTATAGAATGTGGATGGAGTAATTTCCAAAGGGATGCTGAGCAGGCAAAGACAAAACATACAAATGTACGACCATTACTGTTAGATTGTATGTAACTAGGCATTTAATTTGTAGCATCATACATGTTTAATTTGTTTATGTTTTACAGATTATTGCAAATCATCATATGCAGTCTATTTCATTTGCCTCTGGAGGGGATCCTGTAAGTATAGATTTATAAAAGTCCTTTTTATAAGAGTTAAAAGAACTTCCATGTAAAGCATGTTAGCCATTACATGTCTTTTCCAGTGTTTTATTACAATTTGTGAACAGCTATGTGCATTCAAAAATTTGACTTTGGTAAAATAGTTTCCATTACTTATTTTTAAAATGTTTAGATTAGCAAATGAGCTAATAATTTTCCATTGTGTTGTTAGTCATGGAGTTATCATCCGAGACTGTTCTTGTAGGTAACACCTAAGTCATGGAAATCAAGGATGTCATACATGTGTTACCAGTCCTCCCTCAGCACTCTTCTTCACACAAAGTTCCAGGCAGCTCCTATTAGGCAGTTGGACTTAGAAATAGGGGAAGCCTGTTTGCCACTCTGGCTGCCAACTGAGGCAACTATGTCCAATCTAAAGTGAGCAGCCAGGTTTGCAGAAATTCACAGAGGGAACACACAGCTGGTGGGAGAGAACTGCAGTTCCTTCCTCCCTAGAGGCCACATGGTGCTCATTTCCCACGAATTGTGTGAGACGGAGCAAGTGCTCTGTCTCCAAGCCTTCTTTACAGAGTGGAGGGTCATTCCCTGACTCCCTACCACATCACTTCTGAACCGGAGTGGAAGAAGAGAGGCATTGAAGTTAGGAAGCCTGAGACTGACGAAGAAACAAATCTGTTTGAACTGAGGGGTTAGAAGGAAGATTTTGCTGCTTCATGATATTATGACATTTTTCTCCTACCTGCAAACATCCAGAAGCTAGAAGAGGACTGAGTCTGACTTTTAGAATGATTGAACATCAGTAAGGTCAAGAAAATATATCGGGAACACATGCAGATTTTGTTCTTACTGCCAATGTATTGCCTTCTGTTCTGCTGAGCATTTATTATTACAGATTGTATCCTTCAGAAATGCGGCAGTAAAATCCAGTTTAACGGCTGATTTTTTTCTAGCCACCACATTTAGTTTCTCACTTCCAATTGAGGAATAAAATGTAGGACCATAAACGATAGGACATATAACTCAGAAATCCAGGAGAGGTATGGAATGGTAGTAAAAACTAAATCTGGCAGCTGATGTCACTGCAGAGTTTTGACCTCTATGCTAAATATTCAAAAGGAAAAATTATGGTCTATCCTAAAAGGAAATAAAGTTCCAAAGCTACTCTGTTGTAATCGTTGCTTCCTTTACTGGCATCTAAAGTATTTAAGCAACTTTCTTCACTTGGTTGTTGGTATAACCTTTTAGTGTGTGAAATATATAGTTAAATGCTATTCACATTACCCTATTCTTAAAAATATTTCAATAATTACTTGTCTTCACACTGGCTACCTGTGATTCAAAATATTTAAGCACGTCAAACCTAGACACCCTGTCTTCAGAACCTGTCTGAAGCATACGGAAGAAAAGCAGTATTTATAGTAGGACTTCAGATCATTGGGTTTTTTTTTTCTTTTATTAATGGATACTTAATTTTCCCCTTAGGCTTCTCTACTTCCTCACCTTTCCGCTTTGGGCATAGTTATTTCCAAATGAATATATTAGTTCCATGGTGCTATTTAATTAATATGTAAACCAGATTTTAAGAACTCTACCTCATCCTCAAGAGATTCTGTGGATGGCTAATTATGGATTCATTAGCAAACAGGGGGTATGCAAAAAGCATAGCACTTAGCTGCAGTGTGAGCCTGGTACTGAATCTGAACTCCTATCCACCAAGCCTTGTAATTTTGCCTCAACGGTGACAACCAGGGACTTGTTTGGTACAGAGAGGGCTGACTGAATCCAGCCTGAAGAGGCCAGCATTGTCTCTTTTATTCCTAACCCATTATAGCTCAGTCATCCACGAAGGAGCTCAAATACTTTCCTTAAGTTATTTAAAGTAATGAGTTGTATAAGTGAAGTGTTAAAAATATTTACAGACATTTGCTCTAAATTTCCCTTTCAAGTTTCAAGAGTTGTTGTCATGTTCACATTGGCACTCAGATCCTCGTTTACCCTAGGCATGCCCTGCATGACGTCTATCCTAGTTGTCCCAGTCCTAATAGATTGTCTTCATGTGCCTTTAGTTCTTTAGTACTTTCAACCCACCAAAGTACTGTCCAGAAACAAACGGTAAAGAATTCCTAGCCCCTGTGGGGAAGTTTGTACCTACTGATTTGAATGGGGCCCCTGTGCTCTCTGCAGCTGGAAAGAAAACCTGCAATTCTATTTAAAATAAAAAACTGGGGCAATCATAAGCATTGGCATTCAAGGTCCCCCAAATGAACTGCCAGGCTTTGGAGTCAGGGAGACTTGACTTATTTAGTCTCTCTTAGCTTCAGGGTTCTCATCTATAAAATGGGGAATGATCACCCTTGCCTCACAGTGTTGTGAGAATTCAGCGAATTGATGTGTATAACCTGCTAGTACCATGCCTGGCACCGCGTGATAGGGGATAGCTATCACCACTATTGCTAGCACATGCTCATAGCTTTGTCTGTTAGAAATTTACAACTTCTCAGCTAACTGGGTGTAAGAAGCTAAAAGTCTCCGTGGCCCAAAGTAGTACCCTTCTTTCCACCAGATTTCCTCCAGAGTTTAAAAAAAGATTAGCTGTTCTTGGAGTGCCTGGGTGGCTCAGTCGGTTAAGCATCTGATTTTCAGCTCAGGTCATTATGTCATGGTTCATGGGTTCAAAACCTGCATTGGGCTCTTTGCTGACAGCTCAGAGCCTGGAGCCTGCTTCAGCTTCTGTGTCTCCCTCTTTCTCTGCCCCTCCCCTGCTGGTGCTCTGTCTCTTTGTCTCTCAAAAATAAATAAACATTTCAAAAAATGAAAACAGTTAAAGATTAGCTATCCTTCCTTCCCTCTTGACCTTTGCTAACCCTCACCTTTACTCTCTTCTCAAAGACAATTTACTCCCTTCCTCCCGTCAGCCCTTAAGACAGTCGTTCGTAATGCTTCTGTATCTAGAAATACTTTCTCTTTTTCAAAAATGCATTACAAGTATGTCACAAATATATTTTTGTATATATTTTTTTACTATTTGTGCGTTACTTTTAACATTCTTAAAATTCTCCCAGATATTTACAGTTACTGATTTTAGAACTGTAAGACTGTTGGAGACGGTTTTGAGGATGAAGTCCCACAACCTCTTTCCCACCATCGAATGCGCCAACCCATGTTGCTGGCATCATTACCATCCCTTCAGTTTTAAAAATAGCAACCAAGTCCCCAGCAACTGTGGCTTTGCCTCTAAATTAATATAAAACAAAGCTCACAGATATGACCTTATTTATTTACAAGATATCTCAAGCCTTTTATCTTTTAGCAGAAGATAAATTTATTTAGGTGTTTGTTATTTTTTAAAATAACTGAAGACAAGTTACGCTGACCCTGAGATCTGCTTCCTGTGTGTTTCACTGTGGGTTATTAAGTGATTGTCCTTGAGGGTATTACAAACGGGCTTTTATTTCCTGCCAGTTGATTGCATCTTCCCTCTGGAGAGTCATACTTCTAATCTGCAAATGGCATTGTGTGTATTTTTTTCCCTGAGAACCGAGATAACAAAAAGCATCTTTAATTATTAAGATCTTATCATTCATCAGTTTACTGTTTTCAATAAAAGTCAGAATTACCAAGTGGCTTTTTGCTTGTTTTTACAACGTCAGCAACACCTCTTTTTGAAATCCTTAGGGTTTTCATGGGTTCTCGTTTTCAAACATGATTTTTCCTTTCTATATATTGATCAGATAAATGCTTTGTATTTTTGCTTTATTTCTTAACTTGCACTGCACTCAAGCGAGCTAACAACCACAAAAACCAATGTGTCTCTTTAATTGACTTATTTTCTGACATACATGGTGTCTGTCTGGACAACTGGGAAATCATGGTGCTGCCTCCCAGTTTATGACTCCTTTGTGACTGCATAACCCCTGGTATTTCAGCTTTCAAAACAGGAGAGAGTCATGGTCCCTTACCATTTTTTAAGAATATCTGTACCAATATATTCCCTATCTGGATTCCTTTTTATTCTTAGTGAGTAAGTATCACTAACTCTGCCTCTAAATTTTTAATTTTCAACTTCTCTCTCCAAGGGACAGAGAATCAGGACTCCACAATTGCTAAACTACCCAGTGTATATTTATGTTCCCTTTTAGGGTGCTTTCCTTTTCTCTTTAAATAGAAACATTTGTATTTAAGTCCGTACCTCAGTATCATGTCCTAAATGTACTCTTATCTTTCAACAGTACAATCCATTCATTTTAAATGCAATCGTTTTCCCTTTTTTATAGGATACTACAGACTATGTTGCCTACGTAGCTAAAGATCCAGTTAATCAACGAGGTATGGAAAGCAACTTCTAGATTTTCTTAAGAACTGGTATATACCAACTTTAAAATGTAACAAGGAGTTTTTTTTTTTTTTTTCAATATACAGGGTAATGAGGATCACTAGAGTGCTGGATTGGGTTCTAGAAATATTATGTGAATTTGAGTTGGAAATAAATAGCCCAGCTAGCAGAGCAAAGTAGAAAAATTATGTAGCTGGGATTTAGATCCCGGTCATCTGAGGGACCCTTATACCAAAAGGTTTATTATCTTTTGTATAATCAAAAGAGAAGCTGTTCTGGTTATAATAATAGAAGGAGCTGGCTGCTGCATCCCCAATGGATGAATGAACTACATAGAGAGAGACCCAAGCCAGTGAGGTAATTGGCCCACATTAGTCACAGCAAGCGTGTGTGTGTGTGTGTATGTACGTGCGCATGCACCACACATGTATGTTGAGCCTGTACCTTTGCTGTTCAAGAGTCTGACATGTCATTTTGAGTGTTTGGCTTCTTCTCATGTTTTGGATCTCAGCTTAAATGTCTCTTCTTCAGAGAGACCTTCTTTGACTGATAGCCCCTCCTATCTCCAATAGCATATCCCACCCTTTCGCATCATCATACTTTATTTCTCTTCTTATTAACACTAACCCCACATTTTTGTTATTTTATTTACCATTTGTTGATGTGTTTAATGTCTTTCCTTTCTACTGAAACCTCCATGAGGGCAGGAACCTGTTTACCTTATTCACTGTTGTTTCCAAAGCACTCACCCCAAAGCCAAGCATATAGGTGTTGGAACAAAAATACCTATTTTTGTTGAGTATCTCAGTGAATGAAAGAGTAAGTTGATTGGATTTCTCATCCCAGGATTTAGCAAGTTTGCCTAAAGAAACTCATCTCCCAGTCAAACTTTGGATGAAGGGCTGGAAGTTCCTTAGATCATTGGACCTCTTTAGACAGACATGGTTATTGTTGCTTCTTATCCCTAACTCTGGGACATTCAGAATCTCGTAGGGATGAGTCTTAGGTTGCTTCTTCTCCTTGACTAGAACCTATTAGGGTGGCATCCTCTGCCACCCCAGGGATAGAGTTCCCCCTGCCCCCATTTATTAAGTACACACATGGAGTAGCATTTGGAAATTCAAAGAGCTATAAAACAAAGATGGAAATGTACATGGTATGCTGGGGGTGGAGGGCAAATGAATAGAACATATTTGCTAGAAAGCAGATTGGGTCCAGAGAAAAAGATTTCTAAAAGGCATCCAGAGGGCTGATAAGTAGGCACTTAATCTTCAAGCAAATGGGTGGAGAATTCTGTTGACAGAGCAGAGCTTCACGAAGATTGATTTGGGAGCAGGATGGATTCAGGAAGAAACATAAGACAGGGAGATCTATTTGGAAGCTATTGTTATAGTAAAAAATGAAATGATAAGGGGCACCTGGGTGGCTCAGTTCGGTTAAGCTTCTGACTCTTATTTTGGCTCAGGTCATGATTTCATGGTTCGTGGGATCAACCCCCACCTTGGGGTCTGTGCTAACAGCTTGGACCCTGCTTGGGATTCTCTGTCTCGCACTCTCTGTGTTCTTTCTCTCGAAATAAAGAAAACTTTTAAAAAACGAAATGATAAGGACCAGCTGCTAACACAAGACCTGACATGTAGTAGATACTCAGTAAATGCTTGCCAAAAGAATATGGCTTGATGACATGGAAAGGAAGAAACAGGTGACAAGTACTACACAATACTCGGTTGAAACTGACTCATTGTAAACTGTACAATGAAGAATGGATAATCACCAAAGGTGAGTAGGAGAGACAGGAACTAGTGAAGGGGAACGGGGGTGTAAGAATGAAATACAACAAAAGATACCAGAAAAGAGCAACTGCTTTTAGTTAAGCCTGAGTTTCCCGAAAGAGTAACTGCATGCTATTTTGGGGAAGGCCTCTGAACAACAAAGTCTTTTCTCTCAACCTGAAAAGACAGGGTGAGAGAAAGAAAAAATAGATCAGGAAATCTAGATGTTTGGTAACTTTACCATCAGTCGCTGAACAGCTCAGGCATGTCATTTCTTTTCAGTAAGCAGTGGTGAGGAGTTCTAAGATTCAAGTCAGTCGCTTGCTTTCTTCTTTAGGGGAATGGATCTACCTACAAGACAGATGACTTAGAAACACAGAGTAATTTTCTTGGATTACTATGTTAGCATTTCATCATCCTTATGCCTCCTTTTTCAGTCTCTCATTCCCTTTCTTACTTATCTTGGTTATAGAAACTTCTGTGAGAAGCCACTCTGTTGTCAACATACCCCCTACTTGCACAACCCTGTGGTGTTAAATCCTTTCAACTCACCTCAGCCCCTGGACTTTAATTTCTGCACAGAGGTGCTGACATAATTTTCAAGCCCACAAATAATTATTAATTACATGCTAATATGAAAGGGGCTGAACTAATCATTGTGGAGGAAAACAGTTCCTGGCTAGCCTGGGCTCATCATTTAATGGCAGAGAGAAATAGGATGTGCCTGGAGAAGGAGGGGGTCCAGAAAACAGTGTGTGGAACATAGCAGGGGCTCAGTCGAGGTTTGTGGGTGAAAAAGTCCTGTAATGAGAGCTTGGGGCTATGTGTTTGGGTGGTATGTGAGTGTGTGTGGAAGGCTGGGGTTGCAGAGAAGTGAAGGAATAGAAGTAGGGGAGCCATGGCCGAAGAGATAGGTCAGAAACAGAGTGTAGAGGGCTTTGAGTGCTGGCCAGAAGGCCACTGGGAGCCATCAAAAGATTTTGAGCTTTATAGCCATTATTCTGGCTTCTGCCTTTTTGCTGAAATTGCAAAGTGATAAGTTTTCTGGCATTTGTATCTGTGAAAATGATACTGGAGGACAGAAAGCAGTCTGGAATTATAGAGTCCAATTTTGAGGATATCTCATTAGTCCTGGGCAGGAGTGGTAATGTTTACATTGCACTGGGGGAGGAAGGGACAGTTTGGACAAATATGGGAACTAATGGAACTTGGCAACAATTTAGATATAAAGGTTGGTGAAGAAATAGAAATCAGATATTCCTGAGGACTTAATGAGATATTATATGCAATGCAAATATCCCCATATGTGGCTCCTAGTAAGTATATAATAAATGGTAGCTATCATCATCATCATCATCATCATCATCATCATCCTTGTGATTTGGAGTGGTGTTGCCATTAAAGAAACAGGGATTATTACAAATTGGAAAAAGACAATCCACTAGGGAAATAGGGGAAAACATTTACCATTTATTGCATGCCCACCATGTGGCAGGCATTGTCTCAATTCATCCTCACAACAACTCTCGGAGGTCGATATTAATTTATTCCTTTGGTTACCAAAGCAAACACTGGCATTGAGAAAGTGAGATCATTCTCCTAAGTTCAGCCAGCTATTAAGCAAGTGAATCAATTCAGGGTCCTGAGCACATCTTTAAAAAAGAACATTACAAGGCACCAAGAAACATTTAAAAGTTTTCAAAAGCTTACTAGCTACTTCGTTAGGAATCAACTTATAAATAGATCTCATATTTCATCTTCAAATTTTAAATATTGAAAAAAAGGTAAGATGGGGCTTAGAGTAGTAGTTTTTCTTAACAATGCTGGTAGGAGTATAGATCCAAACATTTTGGAGAGCAAGATGACAATTTGTACCCAAAGTCTTAAAGAGGGAAGTACTTTTGAACCAGCAATTTAACTTCTAAGGAAATAATTAGGACATGCACAAAGACTAAGCAATAAAGATTGTTGTCATATGTTATTTATATAACAGAAAAAATTAATTTAATATTCATAAATCGCAAATTATTTAAATGAACCCATAGGATGTACTACTATGCAACAATTTACAGCTAGTGTTAGAGTGAATAATGACATGGGGAAAATGTTGGCAATGTTATTAAGTGCAAAAAGGAGATTGTGAAATAATGGGTATAGCATGACCCCAGGTAACATTTTGTAGGGAGATATACTGAGAAGAAAGATTGGAAAGATTAAAAAGAAAGAGATGCCAAAATATTAATAGTAGTTATCTTTAGATAGTGAGATTTACATAATTTTTTTTCTTGGTAGCTTTTTATTTTCTATAACTCCTGTAATGAATATTTATTGTATTTGTAAAAAAGAAAAAAAAATGTTCTAAGTCCTTGAATAAATAAAGAAAATAGTGAAACCAGAAAGAAGATGTTACAGAATTATCTAATGAGTTTGGTTCATCTGGGGAAAATGTTCAGCAGGCAGGAGAAGCTCAGGGTCGGGGAGGCGGAAAGGTGGGAGTAGAGCTGAAGGAGATGGGAGGGAGTGTGGGGGTGGGAGAGACAGAGAGAGATAGAGAGGGAGACCAGACCTTCAGGTGCAGGTTTGGAAAAACTGCCTCATAGCCCTAAGAGTAAGCAAGATCACTGAAGGAGGAACCAGGAAAGAAGAGGGCTGAGGCTCTCCGGGAGTGGTAAGAGGAGACCATAAAGGGCCAGAGGAGTAGTCAGGAGGAGGAGAGGAAATCAGGAGATGAGTATCACCTGAGAAGGAGGAAGAGCAAATTTCTCTGGGAGAAGACACCTTGGAATAAGGCACCCCAGAAAGTCACATACTGAAAAGGAGTTAGGGGGCGTGAAGGCAGAAAATAACCTTCAGTGTGCCAATGAACAGGCCCTAGGTGCCCCTGGGAAGCAGGATGTCAGTGGATGGGTAAGGGACAGAGGGCGGGACCTCCAGGATGAGGAAGAGCGTAGCTGTCAGGCAGAGGAGTCCAGGCTCCTTGCTAAGAATCCTGAATGTTCCCACTATCTCTCATCTGCCCAATTCACTTTTAGCATTAGTAGATTCAAGTCGGGGCAGTTGCTCCTTTTTTTTCCATCTCTGCTGGGACCCTTTAGTGAACGCCTCATTTTATAAAGGGCCTTTTCTGTAGAAAAGGTAAGTCACTCTAAGAATGTTTTGAGTTTACTTAGTGACTAACACAGCTTGCCCCGTAATACATATTCTCTTCACCTCTCATTCCAAATATGTAGTAGTCCAGGGAGGTTTAAATAGTTTCTCTGAATCTGGTATGTGAAGAGGCCCCAGTCTACCTGGGTGTATATAGGAAGGCCATGGTTTTCAGTCTCTGAAGAAAGTTAAAAAAAATGTTTTTAAAGACCACAAAAATAATTTAAATTAGCCTGCTTATTTACATTTATGGTTATGGTTATAAAATATATGGACTACTGTCCTGGTGACATCAGTTTACTGTGGACTGACCGCTGGCTTACTTCTTTGGGCGGAGTTCTAAGCGGGGAGGACTCCTTGCTTCAGTACCACAGCACCATCTGGTGGTTGACCTGAGAAGCTGCGCTTTTGAATTTCTAGTTTATTAAAAAATGCAAAAACAGAAACAAAACAAAAACACCCTGGTCTATTAAAAATAAATATAAAACTAGTAAAGAAGGGCCTGTTATCCTCTAAGAAGAGTTCTCAGCCTCTTGTCCATGAACATCCAATTAGGAAACCAAATGAATAAAGTTTGAAGAATATGTATCTAAGATTAAAAAAAAAAATCCTCCCTAATATAGTGCTTGATACCCAAAGGTAGAGTTATGGGTCTGTCTGGCTACGAGGTGGAGGGAAAAGAATTCATATCTGCATCTGATTCCATCTCAGACCTCCATGCAAAGTTATGATGTCACTGGAAAGTCACATTCTTTTTTGGCAGTTGGGGCTTTTTATATACTTGTCTTTCTACCTTCTCGTTAGCTAAAGGTTGGTAAATTCTTGGCCAACCTGGCTGCTTATCTAAGCTTCTGGAGATGGGTCTAACACTGGGAAATGGGCACACCTGTGTTTGATTCAAAGCCCATCCCTATTCTGGCCCATGACCAACCTCAAAAAGAACCAAGACCATTTTCCCAGAGTGGTGTGTCTGTGAATACCAACAACAGCACTATCACAACATGTGTGTTCACTGGAGATAGTGAGGCTGTACAGAACGTCTGCACAGGGTCAACCTTTCTGTCCAATGTCATTCCTTTCATGGTGCCAGGCACCACTGTTTGTCGTCTGATCTTCTCAGAAAAAGTAATATGGCAGCAATGAGGTCATCCAAAGCAAAGCAGAATGTGTTGGTAGCATCAGTCCAGGAACAGGACCAAATGCTCAAAGTATCAGAATGAGAAGAGTTGAGATAAGTAAGAACATTTTAGATGTGAGAAGTGGTAGAGGTCGGCTGGTGGGTTTAGTTGTGTCTTTCCTTCCTGAGTACCCACGTGCCACAAGAACCCACATGCCTGTTCCTCAGAAGGCTGAAGCTACTGTGACAGATGAAGGTTGGGGTCTCCATAAAGCAATGAGGGACTTTAAAACCATCAGTGCCCTGGGGCACCTGGGTGGCTCAGTCAGTTGAGCATCTGACTTCAGCTCAGGTCATGATCTCGCAGTCTGTGGGTTTGAGGCCCACGTCGGGCTCTGTGCTGACAGCTCAGAGCCTGGAGCCTGCTTCAGATTCTGGGTCTCCCTGTCTCTCCCTGACCCTCCCCCACTCGTGCTCTGTCTCTGTCTCTCTCTCAAAAATAAACATTAAAAAAAAAATCAGTGCCCTGTCTTGGCAGGTGAGGACATTGCTACAAAGTCACTTGTTCAGTCATGTAGATGGTGGGATAATTGAAATTTGAACTTGAATCTGAATCTTTCCAGAGTTCTTTTAAGCATTCTTGTTTTCTCATCCCTTTTAAGGGAGACACACTTTCATGTTTCTGTGTGTGTGTGTGTGTGTGTGTGAATTTCCTGTCTCTCTCATCTTCCTTGTCTTCATCTCTAGACATCTTCTTGAACCTAAGAAAAACATAAAATTGAAAAAATCATATTCTGCATTTTGACATGATTTAGGATCTTGACTTTTCTTTTAATTGGACCAGAAATTTATGAGGTGAAAAACAAAAGAATTTAAGGGCGTGTAACCTTTTTTAGTCAGAATGTAACACAACTTCATAATGTAACACTGGGTCAGTTGGAGAGCACATTTCCAAGGGCACCTTGTAGATTTAAGTATATCTCCATGAGTAAACCAAGCAATGATTCACACCACTCAATGGCTGTAGAAACTTTTCCCACTATGGGGATTGCTGCAGGTGTCATTTTAATGCAACTGAAGAGAACTTCTCACACTAGAATTATTGATGCGATTCAGGAAAATCAGTATGTATTCATTCAACACAATTTTTAAAACACCTTCTATGTGTTGCTCATGTGTGAAGCTACTGCAGAGAAAAAGAAGGGTCAATTTAAAATAACAGTCTAAAGATAGATCAAACATTTTCCTTTGGTAGAAAGGGTAGACATTCTTTTTTTTCCCGTTTTTTAATGTTTTTTATTTATTTTTGAGGGAGAGAGAGGAACAAAGAGAGAGGGAGACAGAGAATCTGAAGCAGGCTCCAGGCTCTGAGCTGTCCTCACAGAGCCCCATGTGAGGCCCGAACCCACAAACCGTGAGATCATGACCTGAGCCAAAGTTGGATGCTTAACCGACTGAGCCACTCAGGTGCCCCCATCTATAAGCATTCTTAATTTGATTTTCAAAACTAGAATTAGCTCCTAAGTCTATATCAGTTTCCAAGTTGCTTCTTTAAAGGGATAACCTTATAAGAAATGGTAATGACAATTCTTTTAGAGATTTACACCTTAGCATTGTTTGATTTAGTAATACCACTGTGCCCCCCCCCCACACACACACATGAACACACACACACAAACACATGCTTTCTAAAAATTTCATTTGGGGCGCCTGGGTGGCTCAGTTGGTTAAGGGTCTGACTTCAGCTCAGGTCACGATTTCATGGTTCATGAGTTCGAGCCCCGTATCTGGCTCTTATTGCAGAGCCTGCTTCAGATCCTCTTTCTGTGTGCGTGTCTCTCTATGCCCCTCCTTTGCTCTCTCTCTCTCAAAAATAAAGAAATAAACATTAAAAAAACCAACTCTATAAAAATTTCATTTAAATCCTTTAAATTAAAATCAAGTCAATTCTGGAATCAGAATTATTTGAGATTCTTTGAGATTCTTATTTTTTTAATTTACTTATTTTGAGAGGAGAGGGCAGGGAAGGGCAGAGAGAGAGGGAGAGAGAGAGAATCCTAAGCAGGCTCTGCGCTGCCAGTGCAGAGGCTGATGCGGATCTCAGACTCACGAACTGGGAGATCATGACCTGAGCCAAAGTTGGTGGCTTAACTGATTGAGCTACTTAGGAGCCAGCCCCTTCCTGAGATAATTATAACATAAGGCTAAGAAAAGAAACACTGTTGTAGGTACTACTATTGTGTACTTTTATAGGCTCTGAAAATTCTATCAGATGTCAATGAATTGCCTTTTACTTTACATACATACAAAATCCTTTCCAAGAGAATGCAAAAGCATAAAACCATGCTTCCAAGTCAGCACAGTTAGCTCATTCCATAAAGACAGCTCTCTCTCCTCTCCTTTGTTGTCCCTTTTAGTAAGGTGTCCCAGTGTTGGCTCCACAGTTCCTGAGACCCAGGAGGCTTCCTGGGCTTCTATTCTAATTCCCCATGCACTCGCTTAAGCTGTTCTCAGAGAATAGCTAACAGTTTTTACAGCGTTCTTGTGTATATTTAACCATTATTAAGCTTTTTCTCATCCCTCCATTCTTCAGGCTATACAAATCAATATGTATTTTAAAGATTTTACTTCTCACAAGATTTATTTCCTTTATCTTTAAGTCATCCTGATGAAACTTCCGTTTCAATTAAATCTCCATATTGCAGGGCCCTAAGCAAGACCCCAGACTCTCATCGAAGCAAGAATGATACTCCATATGGTGGGAGGTGAATTTATAGTCTCTCCACATAAGCTCCTGATTTTATGTAGCAGCAGCAGCAGCAGCAGCAGCAGCAGCAGCAGCAGCAGATTTGCTCATTTGTGATATTCTGTCAGCTGCCCCCTCCATAATTTATTTCTTTAAATTGTGAAAATCTTCCTCTTCCCAGTACCAGCTTCTCAGAGAAAGTATCTAATAAAAAATTTTAACATCTTCTGGTCATGCCATTGTCACAAAATCTTGTTTTTAATGCTTAATGGAGATAGTTCTTTAGTAGGGTTGTGAAGACAGAGGTTACCATACCATCACTGCTTTATAATAGCAATGACATGGGGCTTCTGGGTGACTCAGTCAGCCGTGTCCAACTTTCGCTCAGGTCATGATCTTGTGGTTGATGAGTTCGAGCCCTGCCTCGGGCTCTGTGCTGACAGCTCAGAGCCTGGAGCCTGCTTTGGATTCTGTGTCTCCCTCTCTCTTTGCCCCTCCCCCCACCTCAAAAATAAATGAATGTTAAAAAAATTTTTTAAATAGCAATAAGGGGTATTATAAAGCTCCTGTTTTTGCCAGCAGCTCATCCCCTACTTTGAGTGAGGAGAGAAGGTTTGGAAAGTTATATTTTTGCAAAGACAACAGCACAACCACAAGCCTTCCTGTCAGATTGCTGCCCTCAGCATCTCTGGTATTGAATTCTAGAGCTAACATTGAACGTGAGTCACGTTATTGGTTAGGATCAGTCTGGTTTTATAAAAATGGGGGCCCCCAAAAACCTGTCTTGAGACCAAAATCTGTCAGTGTTTTGAGATATTTAAATGTAAACTGTGAATGGTTTTTTCTCTTTGATGCAAATGAAATATGAGGTATTCTTTTCTGCCATTTCAGAGCTGAAGAGAGCTTATAAACCTACTCCCTTTTATTCAAGTACCAGTTCATGTTCTGGAAATATTTTTACTTTATTATAACCTTTTCTTGTTGAAAATTTATTACAGTTTCTTTTTGTTCGTCCACTTGCAGCCTGCCACATATTGGAATGCCGCAGCGGAATGGCCCAAGATGTCATCAGCACCATAGGGCAGGCTTTTGAACTCCGGTTTAAACAGTATTTGAAAAATCCTTCTTTGAATACTTCTTGTGAAAGGTCAGCCAAGAGTTCTATAATTATTTGACTTGCTATATTTATTTTGCTGTATTTTCAAATTAATATGGCATTTTCAAACTAATGAAATTAGTAAATTTTTTCTTACAAATAGGCAGTTTCAGTACAAACTAATAATGACATTTTCTATTTTTCTTTCTCTTGTATTTGTCCAGATATTTCCTCTTGCTTTGTATCAAAATCAAAGGAGACACTCCAAGAAGGGGTCTTCCCTGTTTCTCTGATATCATACAGAGCTATGAATTAAGTAGTTTCATAAAATAACAGATATCAAATGTCTCAGAATTGTTTCAATCCCAGATCCCATGCATACCACTAAAAAAAATATATCGAGAGGTTTCTGGGTGGCTCAGTCGGTTAAGCGGCCTACTTTGGCTCAGGACCCCATCTCGCAGTTCATGAATTCAAGCCCCGCGTTGGGCTCTGTGCTGACAACTCAGAGCCTGGAGTGTGCTTTAGATTCTGTGTCTCTCTCTGCCCCTCCCCTGCTCATGCGCGCTCTCTCTCTCTCTCTCTCTCTCTCAAAAATAAATTTTAAAAAAATTAAAAAAATTTTTTTAAATAACATTAAAAAAAATCAAGAATGAAGAGGGAAACAGTAGGAATCAAATGTCTATAGCAGGAATCGCTGTTAGTTTGCTAGTTTGCAATGTAAATAGATGAGTTCCAGTTAAACTGTGGCAGGGCTGGCAGGTGATGTGACCCAAGGATCTGGTTGTTCTATCTGAGGCGCAGAAAGTCTACAAGGAAAGCTGAGCCCTTCAGGCCTGACAGCCTCCAACAGTGTAGAGTACAGTGAGCAGAATTCATACCCAAGAGACAAAACTCTTGGGTACTTTTAAATGCACCCCCCCCAGGTTAGTTACTTTGTGTATTAACAAACGTTGGGTTTGGAGATCTCCCTTTTTAAGGTGGTCTGGGGTAGCAAAGGAGAGGGGGTTCCTAGGAAGCCTTGAGGTTGAATTTTTCCCAGGATGACACTTACATCCTAGTGCTATCACTTTGTTGACAGGTAACGAACCCAACAAAACTGTGTGGCTTGTCAGTAGAATCAGTTCAATCCCAAAGGACTTGATTTATTTTTTTTCATAAGAAAGCTACTAATTCCAATTTGGAAGAAAAGTTGTTTGTTTTGTTTTTGTTTGTTTTTTTTTTGCCCTGTTTCGGTTTTTAAAACAATGCATGTTTACATAAATCTACCCACTTGCACATATGGTTCTAATATTTCTTTATGAATCCCATATACTTCTTCAGATTTGTGCAGACGAGATGGCTGGCCATAACTCTCTTATTTTTTTCATCTTAGTTTCACAAACTGGGTCAGGCCCCCTGCCCAATATCTAATTTTTTTTTGAGCAAAACATTTCCAAAATGGTACAATCCAAACATGCTGAAGATACTCAGGAAAACTTTAATTTTGTATCCTGCTGGCATAGATGACTTACATTCAAGGAGTGTGTGTGTGTGTGTGTGTGTGTGTGTGTGTGTGTGTATTTCTCTTAATCACTGGGAGGAGACACAAAAGCATCACCCTTGGCACTTTCCATTGGCTTGCCCCACTTTAATTGTCTATGGAAAGCTAAACAACCATCTGGTTGCTTCCATCCAGATATTTGACATCACTTAAGCACAGCTATAATTTTAAAACATGAATGCAGCATTTTTCAGGATGATTTGCATGGTTCTGATCCCTCTGCCTCCCCTACAGCATTTGAATTCCCACCCAGTCTCTTGGGGATTCTTTTTTCCCTTGCAGTGAGGAGGTGCCTCTTGATGGTCCTGCTGTGGAGAGAGAAGATCATGAGTATTACAATGAAATCCCAGGGAAGCAGCCACCTGCAGGTGGTGTTTCAGATGTGCGCATCAAAGTCCAAGCCACAGAACAGATGGCTTACTGCCCCATACGGTGTGAAAAGTTGTGCTATCTGGTAAGTAATGCTTTATGGTTACCGGAACTTAGCAATGTGATTCTGTCCTTGTCACTAGAGAGTTTAATTTGAGTTTCCAAATGCTAGTTTAGAGAAAGTGCCTTCCTCAGTACTGAGCCAGAGAATGAATCACTGTCGGAGCCTGCACTGGACCATTTTTACTCCAAATCCACCCCCTTCCTCGCTGCCTAAGTGGATGACTTCACATCTCCTTTCACTGGGAAGATGAGGGCAGTCCAACATGTTACATTCAACTTCACCTTTCCTCGTCTCCACGTCTTCCCGTATTCTCCTTGCTTCTCGTCCTTAGCGACTGCCTTCACAGCCAATCCTTCCCCTGAGCTCCTGATCCCATCCCCACCTTCCAACTCTCTGCCCTTGTTCTGTCTGTCTATCAACCCCTGTCTCAATCTTTATTTTCTCTTTGTCTACCAGTATCTTCTGTCTGCAAATGAATTTGGATTCCTCCAACCAACTTACAATGTCTCACCTCCTTTTACCCACAAACTTCTAGAAACCATCATCTCCATACCAGTTTTTGCATCAACACTATACTTCTAAGATCTGAATTCTGCTTGACAACTTGATAGAAATTACTTTTACAATGGTCACCAATGGTTTTTTTGGTCACCGATGGTTTCATTGCTAAATCAATTTTCTTCTTCAATGTTCTGAGTCTGTCTACAGAATTTGATACCCATTGGCTGCCTCTCCCTTAATTTTAGAACTTCTGTTAGCTTCTAAAGCAGTTCTATTGTGTCATTCTCAACCCCCATCTCTAGTTGCTTCTTTTTTCTCATTTTCATGTCTTCCAACATTTTATTATGAATGTTTTCAAACACACAGAAAAGTTGAAAGAATTATACAGTGAACACTCACATACACAACCTAGATTCTACAATTATCATTCTACTAAATTTGCCCTGTCATCTTATAGAGCTGTTTCAAAGTAAGTTACATCTTTTCTTTTATATTTTATTTTCTTCTACCCCCTCCCCTTCAAACCCCAGCCCCCCCCCCCTTTACCACCCTTGCTCTGCCCTTGGCCTTGCCCTTGGTTTCTCCTCTGGCATGCCACCTGTATACACAGTCTTCCAGCTTCTCTGTCTTCAGCCATTACTTATCTCTCCAGCTGTAGTGCCATAAGCATTCCATTACTTGTTTATGTAAGATTGAATTCAGCATTTTCTCCTTGACTCCAAACCAGATTCCTCTAGTGACTTACTCATGTTTAATTAATGACACTGCTGCTGTTTCATTAATCTGCAGTCTTTTGTTTATCTCACACTTTGGACTCCGTGTCAACTCAGTCTTCAAGACTGAAGATTCTACCATGAAATCTTTTGATAGAATTTACCCAACCTCTTACATTACTCTTGTACCTTTCTAAGTTCTGGCCTTCATGTGCCCAGATGATTCTGAAAGCCCCTTCCTTGTCTCCAGTTTCATTCTCTCAAACCCTTCTGCATGGTACTGCCGGATTAATCTTTCTAAAGGATAGATATTGCCCTTCTCAAAGGCATCAGTGATCCCATTCCATTATTGAATTGTGTATATCTATATATATCTATATATATCTATATCTGTATCTATATATCTATATATATATATATTAATGCAACCCTTTGATGGATGACATTTTTAAGGATGGAAAGTGAGCCTGGCACAAACCTCATTAGAGTAGGGCTCCAATCGGCCAATGCACTGTTAGATAGAGGCTTGCTAAATACTGAGAGTTTATACAAGTGTCCTGGAAATCACACTTTCACAGTTTCTGGCTGAGACTTGGATTGAGTCCTGGAATAGGACCTCCCTAACAAAAGCAGTGATGCTCAGGATGCGGGCCTTACATCAGCAGCCTTTACAACCACCTCTGCCTCAGACCCACCTCTGCAGCCCCCGCACAGTGCTCTATCTTAGGAGTCTATGTTCCCCATGCAAAATCTCACCTTCCTTTTGTTACCTGTCAGACACTAACTATGTCAGAAAGTGGAGCTGTCTGCTGTATTCTTCCAGGACTGTTATTAGTGTTTTGTTTGTTTTTTTGGCAAGTTTATGAACGTATACCATGTTTGTAAATGTCTCACAATTTGTTGTTCGTGCAGCCTGGAAACTCCAAGTGCAGCAGTGTGTACGAGAACTGTTTAGAACAAAGCAGGGCAATAGGTAGGTACAATTGTCCTTCCCCATCTGCCACTCTTGTTGTTCCTTGTAAGTCATATGGTTGTGTGTGGCCTTGGCTCTGAAATACTTCATGGGAAAGTCAGGTGTATAATGCTTCAGCTGCATCCCACGTTCTGAGAGGCCCAGAATGCCACATGTGTGTCACTTGGGAGACTCATGGTTTCCCCTCACTCTTGTGTGCTTGACCACACTGTCATTCTACCTCCTGAGGTCTTTGATTGCTTTAACATCATGAAAAGTCTCGCTGAAAAGGTGTTTTCTCTGCTTAAAACTCAAGACAGCTCCACTTCAAAGAAGATCAGACATTAAGCTAATGTGAAAATTGATGCTTGTCAAGTCCATTAGGATTAAGATAAAACCTTTTTTGTCTGCTTGGCATCGAAAACAAAAAGAAATCTGAAAGGTGAGAGTCCCAGTTAGGGGCCAACTACCCCACGTTTCCCAGGGCATTCAGTGTCTTATTACTGGATGCGATAATTGATGTGGGGCACAACTTTTCCACAATGCAAATGTAGAACATCACCTCTCAGACTGGAAGTATGTTTTCATAAAATTTTGCTGCTAGTTAGTCATTTAATACTTATAAATTGCTGAAAGTACTTATTTCTTTGGGAAGCAAAGTTTTGCAGCATTAGAGGAGTGGATAACTGGATGATATAAATAATACTGTGGGGATAAAGTTGGATAACCACACTTAGGGACTCAAATTAGCAGGAACTTGCCACCTACAAGGTAGTCACCGCCAAGGATACTTGCATACTTCTTATGGAATTATGCCAATGTAATCTATTCATTTTATTATTTCTTATACACAGGGGATACATGAGGATTTATTGTTTTAGGTACAGCTGTGATTACTACCTTCCTCTACCATGCAAAAATAGTAGGAGTAGTGAACTAAGACAGTATTGTTAATTATTTAAAAATATGGTTCCTTTTAAAAAATTTTTTTTAATATATGAAATTTATTGTTAAATTGGTTTCCATACAACACCCAGTGCTCATCCCAAAAGATACCCTCTTCAATGCCCATCACCTACCCTTCCCTCCCTCCCAACTCCCCCCATCAACCCTCAGTTTGTTCTCAGTTTTTAAGAGTCTCTTATGCTTTGGCTCTCTCCCACTCTAACCTCTTTTTTTTTTTTTCCTTCCCCTCCTCCATGGGTTTCTGTTAAGTTAAGTTTCTCAGGATCCACATAAGAGTGAAACCATATGGTTATCTGTCTTTCTCTGTATGGCTTATTTCACTTGGCATCACACTCTCCAGTTCCATCCACGTTGCTACAAAGGACCATATTTCATTCTTTCTCATCGCCACGTAGTAGTCCATTGTGTAAAAATATGGTTCTTTTTGATAGACATTAAAATTCCTTGCCATTCTTTAAAGTTACTTAGAATTTTAACCTAACTTTTAGTAATGTGACTACAACAAATTAATGGTAAGTAAAAATGTGTTTTTACAACTGTGCTCCCTAAGATCTGTATTCCTCCCACCTTCCCTCCTTTTCCTTATTTGGAAATGCCTAACCTACGGGTTTAAAAGTCAGGAACCTACCACATGTGCCCTGTAATATTATAATCATTTTGTACCTGTGCTGAGGCTCACTTGGAAATATCTCCACATGCTCTTTGATCTCATTCTATATTCTTCATTTATTCAACACATCATCTGTGACTACAAGGACCTCTTTAGAGTCTGGCGCTGTGCTAGGCGGCAGGGATGGAATCACAACTGGTACTCATATCATCTGTAGTTTAACAAGTAAGACACACCTAAATCAAATGCTTACAAATAGATGGATGTTTCAAAGCCTAAGATGTTATGGGAACAAATACCAGGGAAACCTAACTTAATCTGAGGGGCTCTATGGGTGTCTAGGTTGCACAGTAGGTTAAGCATCCGACTTGCACCTCAGGTCATGACCTTGAGGTTTGTGGGTTCGAGCCATGTGTTGGGCTCTGTGATGACAGCTCAGACCCTGGAGCCTGCTTCGGATTCTGTGTCTCCCTCTCTCTCTGCACCTCCCCTCCTCACCCTCTGTCTCTCTCTCTCCCAAGAATAAATGTAACTTTTTTTAATCTGAGGGGCTCTAGGGGGTCTCCCTAAACTTACCTCTACAACAAAACAACCAAACCAGGACCTGAGGGATGAATGGGAATTATCCAGGCATAAAGAAGGAAATGGGAAAGGAGGGGAGAGAGAGGGAGAGAGAGAGAAAAAACAGTATGAGTGGGAACCAGCATTCCTGGTTTTTCTGGAATGTGCCAGGACCACTTCCCAGATCATTGCACAGAGAGAGTACGGAGGCGAGATAGATGAGTCTTGGACATAGGATAGAACCCTGAGGAACATTTATAAAGGAATAAATAGATATAGAGGTATTGTTTCAATCTTATTTAAGACATTTCTTTTTGTAAGTGTAACCTTGTCATAGAATCCAGTTTATTGTTTCTATTTACCTTAGTTTTATTTCTCCTTTAAACCAACAAACGATGTAACCCCTTATTCTTTCATGGTTTCTATATGCCCTAAGCCAATATAAGCAAATCCAAACTTATGAACAGACTTTTTTCATAAACCTTTATTTGGAGTCTGGCACATATTTTTCTAGAATTAATTCCAGAATTAATTTTAGCCATGATGGCTATCTCCTAGATAAGTACACCACGTTCTACTGTTCTGGTTTGTCTGTACTGAAGCTTAAATGTATATTTTGTGATGACAAACACACCAATAGAAAATTCTATAGTAAGTGCCTGTTCTTCAGTTGCACTCTGACTGTGGGATATCCTGGAACCAGTACAGAGCTGCCTTCCTTGTGGTGGCCCTAAGGTAACAGCTCATAGCTGGGAACCTTTAAAGATCTTGGGCTGGTGAGAGATGTGTTTGTGGTTTCGAAAAAGTCCTCCAACTGCATACTTTCTTCCCCTGAAAATCATGGAGCTATAACCTTATTTCCTTAGGAAAGCAGGTTCCAGGGCACTTGGGAGGCTCAGTTGGTTAAGTGGCTGACTTTGGCTCAGGTCATGATCTCGCAGTTCATGGGTTTGAGCCCTGCATCAGGCTCTGTGCTGACAGCTCAGACCCTGGAGCCTGCTTCAGATTCTTTGTCTCCCTCTCTCTTGGCCCCTCCCCTGCTCACACTCTATGTCTGTCTGTCTGTTTGTCTGTCTGTCTGTCTCTCTCTCTCTCAAAAATAAACAAGCATTAAAAACTTAAAACAAACAAACAGAAAAAGGAAAGCAGGTTCTAAGTTCCATCAGGGACCCAGAATGCTAGGAGGGATTGAAGGGCTTGACCCTTGCTCCACAGGCCACAACAATCAAGGCTCCTCCTATTGTGGTAAGAAGGACTTTAGTACTACAATGTCCATTCATCCACAGATACCCGGAAATCAGATGTTCCTATCTTGAGGCCTGCCTGTTACTACTTGGTCATATGTTGAAAAACTGATCTGAGGGACGCCTGGGTGGCTCAGTAAGTTGAGCATCTGACCTTCGATTTCAGCTAAGGTCATAATCCCAGGGTTAAGGGATTGAGCCCTTCGTCGGGTTCTGTGCTGAGTGTGGAGCCTGCTTGGGGATTCCCCCTCTCTCTCTCTCTCCCCCCGCCCACCCCTCTCCCCTGATCACACTCTCTCTCTAAAAATAATAAAAATAAAAACTGATCTGAAATTCTTGACCAGTGAGCAATTTAATAGCAGTTGCCAGAATAGCAAATGCATAATTTTTATGGCTTTTCCTAGAGTTTTAGACATAATCATTTGAGAAACACCTATGCAAATATTTTCAATAAGGTTTGGCTTTTTCCTCCCAGGACATTTATTTGTTCAAATAATGATTTAAAACTTGAATTCCAGTATATTATAAATACTGCAATAGGCTTCTGGTTGTTCAAGGAGTTAATATATTTATCACCAGACTTATAAAAGATACCATTTCTTAATATTAAATTCCCTTATGGAGAAAATTAATTAGTAAAACAGAATAATGTTTCCCAGACCTCCAAGTTCAAATGGAAATATTGATATTTTTAATCAAAAAGACATTAAATTACCACAAACCCTAAGGGCCTGTACTTAAAAAACTTTGGTACTTACAGTGTATACCCTGTGTATAGTATGTATTTATTTTCTGCCACAAATCTTCTCTTAGGCAGCTTGGATAGGTTCTCAGAGTAATACTTGGCAAAAAGAAAGTTTGGAATGCATAATGGTTGTCATGTGTGGTTAAGCTCTCATCAACCACACACTTTAGCCAAGAAAGATTTTTGGGTATAGACTGAAATATAATATAATATAATATAATATAATATAATATAATATAATATATAATTTTTTTTAATTTTTTTTCAATGTTTATTTATTTTTGGAACAGAGAGAGACAGTGCATGAACGGGGGAGGGGCAGAGAGAGAGGGAGACACAGAATCGGAAACAGGCTCTAGGCTCTGAGCCATCAGCCCAGAGCCTGACGCGGGGCTCGAACTCCCGGACCGCGAGATCGTGACCTGGCTGAAGTCGGACGCTTAACCGACTGCGCCACCCAGGCGCCCCTATAATTTTTTTAATTTAAGGCAACATTGCTGAGTTAAATGAAATAGTGCATTAAAAAAAAAAAGAGGAATGGTTGTTTTCAAGAGACACTGGATTTAGACATTGATGCTTTTGTATAATCATATGGGATGGTAAACCTGATGTGGTCGGCTCATGCCATACTCTGTGAGGGGCAGACGAGTCAGTGCCTTGTGCTAAAGGTTGACTCAGAACGTGGGTCAAATATGCCGAGAAAGGAAGACCAAGTGGACATTCATTATCTGTTTGTTCAGCTGACAAACATGAGCACCTACTTCATACCAGTCATTGAAGATGCAGAGGATACAACAGATAAATGGGTTCTAGTCTCTCCTTAAGCACTCAAGGAATTTGCAGTTTCAAGGGGAAGACAGACAGACAAGTAAACAGACACCTATAGTATGGAGGGCACTTGACCTGGCCTGGGGGAGGGAAGGTCTAAGGGGGAGGCTTCTTCTTCTTTTTCTTTTTAAAAATTTTTCTTAATGTTTATATAGTTTTGAGAGAGAGAGACAGGCAGAGAGGGAGAGAGAGACAGAGTGTGAGTGGGAGAGAGGCAGCAAGAGAGGGAGACACAGAATCTGAAGCAGGCTCTAGGCTCTGAGCTGTCAGCACAGAACCCGATGTGGGGCTCAAACCCATGAATCATGAGATCGTGACCTGAGCCAAAGTCTGATTCTTAACTGACTGAGCCACCCAGGTGCCCCTTCTTTTGTTTTTAATGTTTTTGTTTATTTATTTTTCAGAGGGAGAGAAAGAGAGAGCCTGTGCACATGAGCACAGGGGGTGAGCAGAGAGAGAGGAAGAGAGAGAATCTCAGCAGGCTCTGCACTGTCAGCACAGAGCCTGACACAGGACTCAAACTCACAAACCATGAGATCATGAACTGAGCCAAAAACAAGAGTCAGATGCTTAACCAACTGAGCCACCTATGTGTCCCTAACGTGGAGGCTTCTTTTTTTTTTTTTTTCAACGTTTTTATTTATTTTTGGGACAGAGAGAGACAGAGCATGAACGGGGGAGGGGCAGAGAGAGAGGGAGACACAGAATCGGAAACAGGCTCCAGGCTCCGAGCCATCAGCCCAGAGCCTGACGCGGGGCTCGAACTCACGGACCGCGAGATCGTGACCTGGCTGAAGTCGGACGCTTAACCGACTGTGCCACTGAGGCGCCCCCTAACGTGGAGGCTTCTTGAAAGAGATGGAATCTTAAAGGACAAATAGGAGTTAGGTACAGAAAGGGGAGGGAGGATATTGCAGCAGGAGAGAAGTACCATGTGCAGAGCCCCAGCATCAATGAACACATGTAAATGAGCAGATATTAACTATTTATCGAATCCCTACTACATCCCTATGAGGCAGGCACCATTCTCAGTAAGTGTCTCACCCATGTTCTTTCATTTAGTCCTCACAACCATATTTTAAGCTAGGCATCCCCATATTACAGATACAAAAACTGACGCTTAGGGAAGGTAAATAACTTACCCCAAACCATACAAACAGTAAGAAGTATCACAAGTATTTGAACTCAGGTCCATGTTGATTTTGAAGCAGACCTCTTACCACAGTTTTTCTTTAATGTTTATTTATTTTTTAGAGAGAGGGAGAGAGAGAGAACGAGTGGGGGAAAGGCAGAGAGAGCAGGAGACACAGAATCTGAAGCAGGCTCCAGGCTCTGAGCTGTCAGCACAGAGCCTGACGCAGGGCTCGAACTCGCAGACTGTGAGATCATGACCTGAGCCAAGATTGGTCGCTTAACCAAATGAGCCACCCAGGTGCCCCACAACACTTTGATCATAGTCTGCTTTCAGTACATTTTTGTGAGCAGGCACTCCTAAATAAATGATAAACCAATCATGTATAAGTTATATACACATATGCTAATATGTTATGCATGTGTTATAAAACATACACAAGGGGTGCCTGAGTGGCTCAGTCAGTTGAGCATCTGATTCTTGACTTTGGCTCAGTTGATGATCTTACAGTTCATGAGTTTGAGCCCTGCACTAGGCTCTGCACTGATAGCATAGAGCCTGGTTGAATTTCTGTCTCCCTCTCTCTCTGCCCCTCCCCTGCTTGCTCTCCCTCCGTCAAAAAATAAATAAAAATTAAAAAAAATGTAACACACACATGAAAATAGAAAATTTCAAAGTTAGAGTTAATGATAATAAACATTTTTAAAATGCCTTGATAATTACAGTGGCTGAATACTATTGTTAGATAATATCTCAGGGTCCAATATACATTTAGCGCATTTACTGATAAAGAAAATAGACGTATGTCCACATTTCAAATCCTGATAATTTTAACTTTTGGGAGGCCAAGTTCCTATCTAATTAGATCATTCTTGTTTATAAGCTCATAATACAGCCAAGGAGGAGTCTGTAATAAGATTAAAAGAATGACCTTCAATCTTTGATATTTGCGGTGATCTTTTAGCTACTTGTCCATTTATGGACGTAAGTTTAAACTAGATAACATAATTCATAAATCCACTTAACCAAGCAAATGGACACTGCCATATGTTGCACAGTGCAACAAAGAAACGAGGTGCCCTGACCACCCCTCCTTCTTTAGAAATCTCACTCTTCCCTCAGGGGTATGACAGGGGACACGGTGATGTGTAACAGCTGGCAGACAGGCCAGGAGGAAAGGAGGAGTAGGTAGTAAGCCTGTAGCCTTCTGACTGGGCTTCCCCTGTTTGGTGTGCCCTTGGGTTTCCATATTTTATGTTACAAAAATTATAGCACTGCTCATCATGATGTGAAATCCAGTATAAAGTTGGTCCTTTCTGAACCACATCCAGGAGTTTAATGACTGAAACAATAGAAAAACTGATGTTTTATGGTAAGACAATGGAATGTCAGTGTCACCACTTCAGATCAGCCTGGTGGTGATCTTGTAGCTCATCTGGCCAAAAATATAAATGTGCCTGTTTAAATGGAAAAACAAAAATATTCTATCCTGGCTTTCTGAGAACAGAACCATCTGGATGGTACAAAATACTTCATGCACCAGGTACTGAAATACGGTGCTAATATCCATCCATTCAGTAACTATTTTTTGTCATATGTGGCAAGCATGTGTTAGGAGGCAGGATCTCTGTCTTCATGGAACATGCAGTCTAGATGTAGTACAGGTATTAAACAAAATGACACAATAGAATTATTTGCTCTTGTGATATGGCCTTCAAAGGTGAACAAACTTCTAGGAAAGCAGAGAGACTTAATCTAGTCTGAGAAGGTCAGAGAAAGCTCTGTTGAGAAAGAGATGTTTAAACTGGTACCTGAAGGGTGAGGGTGATGGAGAATGGTGAGGGAAAAGCATGTCAATCAGAGAAGATGGCCTTAAGGTGGAGATTAGCCTCCAGGAAGGTCAGTGTGACTGAGGAGCACGGGGGTGCAAGGGAAGCTGGGTAGCCAGGACCAGGGCTTGGGGCTTGTTGGAGAGTTTGATCTGTATCCAAAGAGCAATGGGAGGCAGGTAAGGGGTTTTTAAACCGCTGAAAAATATTATCAGGTTTTCAGTTGTAAAAAGATCATTTTGGCCACAGTATATGGAATAGAATGGAAGAGAAGGGGACAGAGTAAGAGGGAAAAAGGAGATATCCTGAGGGGTGAGTTCTTCTTTCCATTAAGTGCCAGAATAAATGTCAACAGTTGGTACAAGGCTCAGCTTGGCAAAACAAAACTTTGGGCATAGGGAGAGACAGACTTTCCATTCTTAATAATTATGTAATGAGTTTTTTGAAAAGCAGTTTATTTACTTATTTATTTTTTATTTTTTAAATTTTATTTAAATCCAAGCTAGTTAACATATAGTGTAATAATGATTTCAGGAGTAGAACCAGTGATTCTTCACTTACATACAACACCCAGTGCTCATCCCAACAAGTGCCCTCCTTAATGCCCAGCCCCCATTTAGCCCCTCCCCACACCCACCTCTCCTCCAGCAACCCTTAGTTTCTTCTCTGTATTTAAGAGTGTTTTGTGGTTTGCCTCCCTCTCTCTTGTTATCTTATTTTGAAAAGCAGTTTAAATAATAGATATTCAAGTTCTGTATGGCACGTGTGTTTTCTTGGTTCCTGGACTGCGGCCTTGAGCAGTGTTGTGTGCGGTTTGTGCTGTTTGCTAGACAGCTGGCTCCCTTTTTTCTCTGGCTGTTCCTCTCCTGGGTCTTCCTGATTTGTTTCCTGTCTGGTGTTGAAGCAGTGGGTCAGCAGAGGGATGGGGAGGGAAGGCCTGGGAGGCCAAAGAGATGGTGCTTTCCTTCAAAGCCCGGTGCTTATCTTGTTTTTACAGGTCAAATCTAGAGATCAGTATTCAAATCTGTATAGGATGAGGGTGGCTTTTCCCTTCCTATCAATTCTAGACTCAAACACAATTTTACATGTTGTTTACAAAGTAAAAACGTGATCCATTGATCATTAACTAATCACTACAGGTAACGCACAGGAGAGAGGAGGGCAGTGCCAACGAGATGCCTCATTGATGAAGCACACGTGTCGAGTGGATTTCCTCAATGACCCCTGCTACATAAATACACAGGGTCTTCAAAATACACTTGGCTCTTCCCCAAATCAAAGCTCAGCTCACTCCCTGGGGAGCCCGTGGCACCGTCAGAGTAAGTAGCTGTTCGCCATCTGTATTAGTTTCCTGTGGCTGCTGTAACAAACCACCACAAACTGAGTGTCTTAAAGCAGTGAAAATTTATTCTCTCACAGTTCTGGAGGCCAGAGGTCCTCAATAAGATGTCAGCTGGGGTGGTTCCTTCTGGAGGCTCTGGAGGAGGATCCACTCCATGCCTCTCTCCTAGCTTCTGCTGATGGCTGGCAACACTTGGTGTTCCTTGGCTTGTGGACACATCAGTTCTCTGCCTCAGTCTTCACATGGCTTTCACCTCCATTCTCAAACCGCTCTCCTGTCTCTTCTAGGACAATCCCTTTCTCTACTAGGTGAGCCCTAAAGCCAGGAAGATCCCATCTCGCAATCCTTAACTTAATTACATCTGCAAAAACCCTTTCCCCAAATTAGGCCACATTCACAGGGACTGGGGATCAGGATCTGAATGTATCATTTTGGGGGGCCACTATTCTTCTCACTATACTGGCTCTCATTTTCAGGAAGACTATTTCCTTGGTCTCATTTTCAGGGAGCAAAAAGGATTCTTTCTTACCTCAATCTTGTACCACAGTTAATTTGGGAGATATTATGGATTTCAAGGTTTGGGGTCTTTGATGTTGAATAATCTTTTCAAATACTTTAAACTGGGTCCCAACTTTTGGTTTTGGCTGTGTGCTCTTGCTGAAGGAAGGATGGTCAAAGCCAGGAGATAATTTTGAATTTGTGGGCTTGTGTGAGGAACAGTGACCATTATTTGGCTCTGTTGAGTGATGGTTTTAATTTTATTCATTTCGAAACTCCTTGGTAAGTCATCTATGGAACACTAAAATAAGATGGCTTCTTTCTTCAGCCATATACTGTGAGTTAAATGCAATAAGACAGATATCATTTTCCTGCTAAATTGCTTCCAGGGGTAAATGCGTACACAGTAACATAAATAAATAAAAGCAAAACAAACCAAAAGCCTAGGATCAACTAAAAAATAAATAAATAAATAATGCTTTTTATAAAATATTAAAGTGTGTTGGGTTCAAATTTGGGTGAACCACATTTGGTTCACTCCAAAGATGGAGAACCAGTCCTTTGGAAAGTCCTTTTGGTAGCCCAGGAAGTCTCTCCAAAAGGCCAAAGACAACTTTCCAGCTAGCGTGAGCAATAACAAGATGAAGTTTAGAAGGAGATTTTGCTGAGCCGGGACTTCACCAGACCACCTTAACTCCTAGACTAAGAAACAGACGTCCTCATTACCAGCCAGGTGACAAGTGAGCCATCTTCTTGCAAGCTCTCTGTGATCAGTCTTGGCACCTAAACAACCTGGTTGGATTCTCTGGAAGCGAACACTGAGATGGAGCTTTGGCATGCAGGGTACTTGTTGGGATCACTATCGGGAAGGGAGGGGGAAGAAGCAGGCTTGGGCAGATGGAGAAGCAAAGTCACTATGTAGCCCTGACGGAGCCTCAGCCAACCCTACAGGGAGAATAGGGGGCGCGTCAGGGCTGTGCCACATTGCGCCAAAGGGCTGGGCCTTTTATCCCATTTATTTCAGTCTGTGGGTGTAGGCCACACGAGGGAGGGCAAGCCTTTGGGCAAAAGGCAGCTCCCTGAAGGTGAGGCAGACCCTCAAGGGGCGGTCAGCTGGAGGCTGGCTGATGACACCTGGGGCACCTGTCTTTCATTGAAGAGCCATCTGGATGATACATTTTGTGTGATGGATGATGGAATATGCAATCAGTTCAGATTTCTGCAGTGGATTTAACAGTCCATTGTACAGTGACCGGTATGGATAAGGTAATATTTGTTAGGGGAGGTAGTTTTTTGAAAAAAGTTTCTGGACCTCAGGTATTAAAACTAACTTGATAAGAGTATATGCTTGATGGCTTCCATTTCATGGACTTTTCAAAGCAACAGTGTATTATTAGAAAACTCATTTAGGGGCACCTGGGTGGCTCAGTCAGTTACGCATCCGACTTTGGCTCAAGTCATGATCTCACATTTCGTGAGTTCGAGCCCCCCATCAGGCTTTGTGCTGACAGCATGGAGCCTGCTTGGGATTCTCTCTATCTCCCTCTCTCTCTCTGCCCCTCTCTGACTCATGCTCTCTGTCTCTCTCTCTCTCTTTTTTTAAATATGAAATTTATTGTCAAATTGGTTTCCATACAACACCCAGTGCTCATCCCAAAAGGTGCCCTCCTCAATACCCATCACCCACCCTCCCCTCCCTCCCACCCCCCATCAACCCTCAGTTTGTTCTCAGTTTTTAAGAGTCTCTTATGCTTTGGCTCTCTCCCACTCTAACCTCTTTTTTTTTTTCCTTCCCCTCCTCCATGGGTTTCTGTTAATTTTCTCAGGATCCACATAAGAGTGAAAACATATGGTATCTGTCTTTCTCTGTATGGCTTATTTCACTTAGCATCACACTCTCCAGTTCCATCCACGTTGCTACAAAGGGCCATATTTCATTCTTTCTCATTGCCACATAGTATTCCATTGTGTATATAAACCACAATTTCTTTATCCATTCATCAGTTGATGGACATTTAGGCTCTTTTCATAATTTGGCTATTGTTGAGAGTGCTGCTATAAACATTGGGGTACAAGTGCACTCATGCATCAGCACTCCTGTATCCCTTGGGTAAATTCCTAGCAGTGCTATTGCTGGGTCATAGGGTAGATCTATTTTTAATTTTTTGAGGCTCAAAATAAAGAAACTTAAAAAAAAAAGAAAACTCACTTAGTGGGTGGCCTGAGTTAGGGGATCTGGGATATTCATTGATTCATAACTGCAGTTCCCTTATAAGCAAATCTTTAATGTTAAAAATCTTTATAACTCAGTCAAGATATGGAAGCAACTTAGTGTCCTTCAATAAACGAATGGATAAAGAGCTGTGTGTGTGTGTGTGTGTGTGTGTGGTGTAATGGAATGTTTTTCAGCCATAAAAAAGGATGAGATCATGCCATTTGCAACAACATGGACAGACCTAGAGGGTATTATGCTAAGTCAGAAATAAGTCAGACTGAAAAAGACAAGCACTATATGATTTCACTCATATGTGGGCTCTATAAGGAAAGGAAATGAATAAAGAAACAAAAAGCAGAATCAGACCTATAAATACAGAGAGCAAACTGATGGTTGCCAGAGGGGATGTGAGAACAGAGTTGGGCAAAATGGTGAAAGGGAGTGGGAGAAACAGGCTTCCAGTTATGGAATGAATACATCATGGGAATAAAAGGCACAGCATAGCAGGAAAAAATCTTTATAATGTAAACAAAGAACCTTTGTCTTTTGTCATGGACAACTCAATAATATGAAAAAGTAAAATCAATGTATATTAACATTCCTGTCATTAGTTGAAAGTAAATAAGGCCAGCTTTGTCCAAAATTTTAATGTCAAAATGCATTTTTACTGATTTCAGCCTTTTTGTCATCCTTTTGCCTCTCCCGGACTTGGAGGGAACATGTTTAAATAAAGGCTTCAGGTACTTCTTCAGTCTTTATTTCCTATTAGGATATAGTGTACCATAGCCCTCCTGGCCCCCCTGATGCAATTGTTCTCTCCAAAAAAATTAATTCCAACTCTAAAAGTATAAATAGTGTTGATTTAATAAAATGAAATAAGATAGAGTAGGGATAACCTTATACATAAATTTCTGCAAAATATCTGAAATATACTTTTTAACCTTTCCTCCTTAATATTTCCTGATATTTCTTTCCGTACTTAGGCATACTTAGCTTCCCTTTTCCAGTCAAAAGCTTACTGATTAGTTCAGTAAAACAAAATAAAACAAACAAAAACAAATCTTGAGGCATGAGTGTAGTATCTCCCAAGCATGCCTTCTGGGCTCCCCAATTAACCCTATCACACTGTGTAGGAAAAGCTCAACACGATCTTTATTTTCATCAAACTTGGCAGAAGGGAATTACTAGTATTGATACTATCTAATTTTTTTTAAGTTTATTTTGAGAGAGAGTATGTGCAAGTAGGGGATGGGCAGAGAGAGAGAGAGGAAGAGAGAATCCTGAGCAGGCTCCACACTGTCAGTGCGGAGTCCAACTCGGGACTCAAACTCACGAACTGTGAGATCATGACCTGGGCTGAAATCAAGAGTCGGACACTTAAGCAACTGGGTCACCCAGGCACCCCTTTAAGTTTATTTATTTTAAGAGAAAGAGAAAGAGAGAGAGAGAGAGCACATGTGCATGCATGCAAGTGGCAGGGGAGGGCAGAGAGAGAGAGGGAGAGAGAAGAAAGAGAGAATCCTAAGCAGGCTTCGCATTGTCTGCACAGAGCCAGACTTGGGGCTCAATCTCAGGAACCTGTGAGGTCATGACCTGAGCCCAAATCAAGAATTCTGTGCTTAATTGACTGAGCACCCAGGTACCCCTGTTTTCTTAATGGAGGTATTAATTGCTATGAACTTCCCTCTTAAAACTGCCTCTGCTAGGATCTCATAGGTTTTTTTTTCATTTTCATTTGTCTCAGGATATTTTTTGATTTACTTTTTTATTTATTCTTTGACCCGTTTGTTGTTTAGTGACATGCTGTTTAATCACATATTTGTGAATTACCTAGTTTTCTTGTAATTGATTTCTCATATCAGTGTGGTCAGAAAAGATGCTTGATATGATTTCATTTTTAAAAAATGTATTATGACTTATTTGTGGCCTAACATATGACCTACCCTGGAGAATGTCCCATGTCCACTGGAGAAGAATGTATATAGTCTATTGCTTTTGGGTGAAATGTTCTGTCACTGTCTGTTGAGTCAATCTGGTCTAATGTGTACTTTGAGGTCGAAAGTTTCCTTACTGATTTTCGATCTGGATGATCTATCTATTGTTGAAAATGGGTATTGAAGTCCCCTACTACTACTGTATTGCTGTCTATTTCTCCCTTCAAGTCCGTTAATATTTGCTTTACATATTTATGTCCTCCTATGTTGGATGAACAAATCTTTGTTATTTTCAATTGTTTTATAGTATTGTATTATATGAGTATATCATAGTTTATATAATCATCCCCTTATTGATGGACATCTATTTTTTCAGCCCTTTGTTAATATAATAATCATTTCTCCCCCGAAATACCCAGTCACATGTGCTACTTAAAAATTGAATGCATCAGTATGCTGTCTTCACATTTCACATTGGTTTCTTTAAATGTCTTATTCTTTATCACTGGGATTACGTGCAATTGTTTAATTTGATTTTGCTTGTCAGATATTTTTCTCATCCTTAAGCCCTAGGCTCCCTGTCTGAGGTTTTGCCCATCAGATACTTATGGGTGTGGATATTCATATCTGTCTTGGGCTTTCCCAAATTTCTGATTGTGAAAAATATGTTTTCAGTTGCTTTGGGAACTGCAAGATGACATGATTGCTTTCTTCTATGATTCCTATCACTTTTTTCTTTTTAGGTCTCACTTAAATGTAGAGTGGCTGTAATCATGTTGCATCCTTGATCTTCACTACTTCTGAGAAAATATGTTATTAATTATATCAAGGCAATAACTTACTAAATTTTCTATGGGAGTTTTATGTAAATAACTAGATTTAAATTATGATTATCTTTCTCAAAGTCAACATTATGTGAGAAAGGAGTTGCTAATAGGTAATGTGCCACAATGTTAAAGAGTAGTTGTATTTGGTGATGGGACCACAGATGATTATTTTTCTTTGTTTCTCTGTGTTTCCCAGATTTTAAAAACAAGTAGCATGCACAACTTTTAAAATTAAAACAAATTTAAAAAAAATCTTTCAGATATTCTAGTTTTAGGAAAAGTAGATTTTCAGCAAATTTTTAGATGATTGAAATGTCCCAGCACAGTGTGTGCTATTCTGGTGCTAATCTGGGAAACTGTGTTAGGAAAATATTGTCCATATCCTCAGGCTGGCCCATGATCTGTTGCCTCTTTTCAAGATGATATCATGTCTGTTTTTCTTTTGTTTTGT